>NC_136265.1:36882531-37482531 GCF_964187855.1 Myxine glutinosa | reverse complement strand
TGCAAAAGACCTTGTGAACCAGTGAAGCAAATACACGGGTAAGCATGAATTAAATCTAGGGCATGATATAATTTCCATGATGTTTACCTCTACACTCAATGGTGGAAGGAGGTAATGTTTTGATCCCAGCTTGTCTGTATGTCTGTTTGTCTGTTAGTCCACAAAATTCCAGACAAAGCTTGTAGTAGTGGTAGTTGTAGTGGTAGTGGTGATAACAGAAATTGTTATATAGAACTGAACTTATATTATTATTATATGCAGAAAATAACTTCATTTCTATATGCCCTGCAGTGGACAGGTTAATTGGTTTATGCACTGAAGGGGTCACCCTGGTGTGCACTGCTGTGTTCTGCCTCACTGAGTTGTTCAGGTATGATGTACTCAGCACAAGCTTCCGGTCGGCCCGGAGGTGGGGGTGCGAGGCCTGTCACGGAACGTCAAAACAAACGGCCTGCCGGGGCCGCCCAAAAGTCGGGCGTGAGGGGCGCGTCCACTAATGGAACGCCTCTCGCTTCCCAGATCGAGGGCCACGTGGTCAGGAGAACCTCGTCCCTTCCGGTCACACTTTGCCTATCGGCCGGCCTCGAAGACCGAAATTGTGACGGTGTCACCCGAAAAATTTGAAATTACGAAATTTGAAAAAATTTGAAAAAAAAAATTACGGAATTTCAAGTGGCCCAATATCTGAAAATGTTCGCAACATATTAATGTACATTTGTGCCAAATTTGGTGCTTGTATCACAAAATGCACAATTCTTTTGAATATTTGGGCTAAGCCGCCCCACTATTATTTCAGGCCAGAACTAAAAAAGGTACAGGAATGTCGAAGACTTTCGACATCAAGCAAATCAAGAAACTCTCGGCACTGAGGTTTGCAGGTTTCTACTTCACGTATGCCATACTAGGACGTGACCTATATGGATTTGGCAAAGCTGTAGCATTGAAAAAGAGAAGGAACGTTGTTGTTGTTGTTGTTGTTGTTGTTGTTGGTGTTGTATAGTGCCGAACAGTTCTCTCGAACAAGCCAGCAGCACGGATACAGCCGATTCTACATTTCTTGCCAATTACTACGTGAAAATTTTGTGTCAATCGGACCAACGGTTGCTGAGACCATTAATTTTAAATTTTTCAAAAGTGAATGACTGGAAAATACGAAATTTTTTCGGTAAAGGTAAAAGAAAAACTCGGTAAAAAAGAAAAAATTTCGAAAGAAAAAGAAAAACTCAGGGAATAATAATAGGTATTCCTCTGCATTTAAATGTCAATAATGAATTATCAGCAAAAGTTAGGATCGATTCCTAGGTCTTTGGATGGACATAAAAGTAACAAAAAACGAAACAATTAGGGGAGAGGCAGGTTAGTTGATGCACTTTTCAGTTATGTTGGCCTATAAATGAAGACTGTTAGCTCGACAGGATTCATGAATTGTCCAAAATAAATATCAGGGTCTTGTACATATCTGTGAAGCATGCCAGATCCGCTGCATTATCAAACTTGGAATGGTGGCTCACAAAAAACTGTTTGTCAAACATATCATCTGACCTGACCAAGTGGATTAGTTGATACACCTTCGTAGGTTAGATGATACATTGATTTATATGGTGAATGAGTTAGATGATACATCGATTTACATGGTATTTCTGCCAATGGTAACAAATCAGCATGCACATAATTACAGATACACATCAAACATCATTTCTGTGTAATATTTGTACTAATGGTATTTTCAGAGTCAATGAGCACTGTTAATTAAAGCTGTTTATTTGTTATTTATTCAGTTGTATACCTGCTATGTGTACATAGGTGAATGAATGAATGAATGATCGTTTTTAAGGCCATGTTCCCCGCTAGAGCAGGGGTTAGCCTTGCAGGCCCCATGACAATCATGGTTCCCTTTTGAGGCAATGTTTTTATGGCCGGATGCCCTTCCTGACGCCAACCCTTGGTCACGCTCTTACGATGCGCAGGGATACGGTGTACCTATTCTAAATCGGGGTACACACCGTGATCATTCATCCCAGCAAGCTGGTACTCAATTTGCCGACCTCGGAAGGATGACAGGCTGAGTCAACCCCCCTGGCGTTAATTCAGCGATCGACCGGGATTCGAACCCAGGATCCTAGGATCCCAAGCCGGCACCCTAACCACTAAGCCAACACCAGGCTTATGTATACATAGGTAATGTCAAGTATATCTAACAATAGGGATAAAGGTTAAGTTAGAGAGAAAAAAAAGATCTGCCAAACAAATGAATCAGTAGGCATGAAATATCAGGAAAGGAACAAGATTCACAACTCAGATGGACACAACTCTTATCTATCTATAATTCCAGTAATCTCTGTGTGTCTGTCTGTGTGTCTGTGTGTCTGTGTGTTTGTCTGTGACCGCTGTTTCTCGACAACCACGGGTCCGATATACTTGAAACTTGCCAGGTATATTGCTGGGGACCCGAGGATGTGCCTTTTCAAGGTTTGAAATTAATCGGACAAGTACCTACCGAGCTATGTCCAAAAAACGCTTCAACCAATCAGAGAGCAGCGAGCTATCACGTGTGCCGAACCGTTAATGCAATGCAAGCGTTAATGCGTTAATGCAAGGCTTTTCTTTTTTTCCCTCTTCTCTTTCTACTTTTCCTTGCGATTAAATTGCAAACAGCCAAAATACGTTGGCGCTAATTGAATAATTGGCCATTAACACTAAAATAATCGTAACTGCGATATGCCAACTTCCGGACAGTGCAGCCTTCCCTGTTGTTGTTGTTTGCAGCAGCTGTTTGCAGCAAGGCAAGGCTTTTCTTTTTTTCCCTCTTCTCTTTCTACTTTGCCTTGCGATTAAATTGCAAACAGCCAAAATACGTTGGCGCTAATTGAATAATTGGGCATTATGTTTTACAACTAATAAAAACGAATTTGCGATTCATTCGCTTTCCTGCGCGTTTGTGTACGCGATGGCGATTTCTTTACCAAACTCCGGAAGCCGTTCGCTTTGGACCGAACCATTGCATGTAAATAGAGGGGGGGGGATTGTCACCACTCGCAAGCCGTTCGCTTTGGACCAAACCATTTCATGTAAATAGGGGGGGGGATATAATTTTAGATATATATATAGTACGGGCATGCCCTAGTATTCTAAAGATGTACAGTGTAGGCTATATCGGCCTACATATATTATGATATATGAAGCCCAGTTATAAATGGCTACAGCATTGTCTTGTAAAAAAACAAAAATGAATGGGTTACTTGATACAGATCGGTAGGGTTAGTTGATACGCGTATCAACTAACCTACTCAGACTGTATCATCTAACCCAGCATTTCCCAACCTGGGGGAAATTTTAGGATTCCAGGGGGGAAACTTATTCCAAGGGAAATACAATATTAGCATTCGTGTAATATTGTGCTTTAGTGAATAAATCTCAAATCTTTAATTCTTTTGTTCTTCGACTTTTTATTTAACATCAACATTTATAACATCATCGGTAGGCCTAAATATAAATTTATATACAATAAAAAAAATTCATAAAATTTATATGTGTGAGTATGTATGTGTCTCTCTGTGTGTGTAGGTTTGTATGTAGGTGTAGGAGTGTGTGGATGTGTGTGTGTTGCTATATTTTAATGTTATTTATTATGTTATTTATGTTATTAAGTGACTACATTTTGTGTTTTGGCTACTTTTTTCCTTGTTCATATATATATATATATATATATATGGGGGGGGGGGAGGGGTGGGCTGGAAATCCGGACGGTTGAACTGGTTGAAGGGGGAAACGACAGAAAAAATGGAACAACTGATCTAACCCATCCATGGGTTTTTTGAAACACATGTTGCCCACATGCTTCCGTGTATTATCCTGGCAATCAAAGCAGCGAAGGCTGAAAGCCACTTTCGCAAGGTATAATCAACCAATGAGAACTCATGTGAAATCTATGTAGTATCATCACAATAAAGGATCTTAGGAGGACACAAATCAGGTTTTTTTGGAGAATCACACCGTTTCTTTGTAACTTCTTGACCTACTTATCAATGATATGTAATGCAACTATGCAATGAATGGATTTCTCTCATCTCCCCTTCCTGTTCAGGCTGGAGTTCCCCAAGGCAGTGTGCTGGGCCCTGTGCTTTTTCTGGTCTTTATCAATGATCTCTCCGACTCTCTGGAAAATCCTCTCTATCTCTTTGCTGATGACTCCACTCTCTGCCGCTCCATTCCTCTTCCCTCAGATCGGCAGTCTGCAGCCTCCTCACTCTCTGAAGACCTGGACAAAATCACAGACTGGTCAAACAAGTGGAACATGTCTTTCAATCCTGACAAATCTCACACTCTTACTATGTCTCTCCGAAAAGATCGACTGGACAACCCTCCCATCTACTTTCTCAACAATCCTCTCCAAGAAGTTCTGTCGCTCAAGCTTTTGGGTCTCACTATCTGCCATGATCTTTCTTGGGAAAACCACATTTCCAAGCTGGCCTGCAAAGCCAGTCGCTGACTGGGCATCCTCCGTCGTGCGAAGTCCTTCCTAGGCACACCTGAGCTCCTCACCACATACAAGGCTTTCATCCGCAGCTCAATGGAATACTGTTCTCCCCTATGGGCTGGTGCTCCTGCCTCACACCTAGCTCGGCTTAACGCTGTTGAAACCAAAGCTTTCAGAATCATTGGAATCTCCCGCGATGAAGCTATCTCTGAGGGCTTTTCACTCACTCACCGCAGGCAGGTAGGTGGTCTTTCTGTCTTCTACCGACTCCTCTCCGGCCTTGCTCCCCCAGCTCTCTCTGTGCTCTGTCCCCCAAATATTCCTACAGGTCGCACAAGATCTGCCAGCAACCCTCTGATGGTTAAACTGCCGAAATCTCGGCTCTCTGCTCACCTTCACTCCTTCATTCCTCTTTTCTCCCGCCTCTGGAACAAACTCCCACACTCCCTTCAATCCCACTCCTCCCTCCAGGTCTTTAAAACAGCTGTTCACCACCATCTCTTATCTTCCCCCATCCAAAACCTTGATCTTTTCTATCCCCACTAATTCACCCCAGATCCACCTTGTTTGTAATTCCAACTTCTTTCCTGGTAGTCCTGGCAGTGTCCATATGTTTTATGCCTCTCCCACCCCCTTTCCCATGCCTCCCCCCAAAGCCCTCTCCCTCCCACAGATCTCTCGATGTCTCCATGTCTCTCGGTTCCTGCTCTCAAATGTTGTGTTTGTGTCCTCCCCCCTCTCTCCCCATCTTGTCTACCGCTCCCGATGTTATTTGTTTTATGTGTCGGTTTGTCGGTTATGTGTCGGTTTGTCGGTTTGTCTTTCTGTGTGATAAATGTTCGCTCTTTCACGAGCCTCGATCTTGTATACAAAAAAACAACAAAAAACAAACAAAAAAAACTAGCTGACAACAGAGGGCAGCATTTATACTAGTTTCATTTCTGAGGCCTAGGAGGAAGGTTGTATCAACGAACCTGCCTCTCCCCTATGTGTACATTTAATTAATCGGAAGGGTAATAGGTCAAAGCTAAACCACAGAACCTTCATGAGGCGGCTCGCTGGTATTCCAAATATTTAAATTAAGAGATAATGTATAAAATCAATTCCTTCAACTTAATTTGCCGCAAATGTGAACATGGAGATTCCTACCAAGTTAGAATATGTTTCTACTGGAGGAAAGCATAATATCATGTTTTTAAACTGTGAAACTCTCTCTTACCAGGCACAATCTCTCTCCACCAATATAATACACCCTTTCACCACTCACCAAATTAATGCAAAGCGCACCTACTACGCAGGTTCCCACATGCTTTCCTTCACCGCAACATGAAACCACACGGACTGCTTCTTGCAATATATCACACCACTTGTCTGTTGCACAAACAACCACTCCCTATATTTCGTCTCCTCGATTCCGAGAGCGGAGCCACTCCCCCAAAATCAGATGCCTCATTATAACCGGTCTTTTGCCCTTTCCCTTGTTTTAAGCACAACAGCTACTAAACACTCAATTCGTACCCACTTCTCCATCTTTTCAATGCAATGCTCTCTTCAAGCTAATCATTTCTCTGTGGCATCCTCTGCATCGCCCAATCAACATAAATTTCTTATCATCGATAAAAGCCCACACCAATCATGGCCCTTCTTCATCTTTTTTCAAATTCATTATTATAAGATACTTGCGCACAGACCGGGATCGGACCAGGAACTCACCGAGCATGGTGAGCAAACATGCCGGAGAGTCTGGTGAGCACCATGGGGTGACGACAGACTCCGGCGGCTCGAACAGAACCGCGGCGTCGGAGAACAGAGAGAGAAACAGAATGCACACGGATGGGAGGAGGAATGAGAAAAAAAATAAAATATGGGAGGAGAGGGAGGAGTATAGACAATGAATAGGAACAAAGAGGATGGAGGATGGGGGGTTTGGAGTGGAAGCGTACGAATTAAAACAGGATAATGGAGAGGAAAGCAAGCCTCTGGGACATTCTTCGGTTCTGTTTCACAGTCGCGTGGCGAAAGAGAGCTGTGCAGTGCTACATGGTGGAGTATTTCATTCTTTGGATGGGAAGGAGAGGACGGGCATTGTAACCTGACCTAAAACATTTTTATTTTTTTTTCCATTTACCTGCTTTTTTCTGGAAATGATGAAATGTATTATTTACCATGCAGGGACTGTGGGCAAAACATCAATTGACCTCGCCATGTTTTTTTATGCAAAATATGCATATCATGATGATGTACGCATGAGGACGTGTGACAAATTAAGGAAATTAAAACAGTAAAAGAAAACAAAAAGAGGATTATATTTGGTCAAATTTTATACATAAACAGAAGGCTCCTGTACTGTCAAGGCTGATGCTGATAGCACCAGATATCACAAGTATCTCCATTATTGATACATACTAGCGTCACTCGGCGCGCTCCGCACGCCTCACCACACGTCGTTTCAGAGGGGTAGGCATCTTTGTCCATTTCGGTGTCTTTTGGGTCTTCATGGTGTTTTGGGTCTTCAGGGCCATTTGGGTCTGCAGGGTCTTTTGGATCCTCCGGGCCTTTAAGGGTATTTTGGGTCTTTGAGGTGTTTTGGGTCTTCAGGGTATTTTGGGTCTTTGGTGTCTTCAGAGGCTTTTGGGTCTTTAAGGGTCTTTGGATCTTTTTGGGTCTTCGGGGTCTATTGGGTCTTCAGGGTATTTTTTGTCTTCGGGGTCTTTTGGGTCTTCGGGGTCTTTTTGGTATTCGGGGTCTTTTTGGGTCTTCAGGGTATTTTGGGTCTTCAGGGGTCTTGGTGGTCTGAAGGGTCTTGGGGGAATGAAAGGGTCTCAAAGGTCTGAGGGGTCTCAGCAGTCTTAACGCAATTAAGAGGGGGGTAATTTTATTTGAAGAAGAAGAAGCCGTTATCGTTGCATATAAACATAGCGACATACATAACCATATACGTTTGCTCTATTATAATAAGATTATAATAAGATAATTGCTGGGTTTTGGGTCTTGCTGGCGACGGTTCGTTTTTTCGCAGGTCTCCACGCTCTCCATCGAAATCGAAGTTAAGTCATTGTTCCAATTTGTATTTTCGTTATAACTGTATTTCTTTTATGGTGTATGTACGTATATTGTCCCGTCAAAGATTTTCGGTGCAAATCTTTCATACCTGTATTGAAAATCGCGTTAATTCGTGTCGTCTCGAGGTCTTGTACAGTGTACACTGTACAACCTTGAGGCTTTGTTTTTCTCTCAGCGCCTGTCGTTTGTGATCCAGTAACTTTCGTTCTCTGTTTTCGCAGTCTTTCCACCCCAAAGCCTACTTCCTTATGTAAATCTCAACTCAAAAAAAAACAAAAAAAAAAGACTACCTTCTCTGTGCTCATTCGTTTATTCATTCTTATTCGTTCGTTCGTTCTTCGACCACGTGTTTCTCCCCCATTTCCCCAGATAGATTGTCAAATTTCAATTCGTTATTTTATCGTCCATGTGATATTGTTTGATTATAGTTAGTTTTGGTTTGAATTTCCTGTAACTCGTAATTAATTAATCGTTTTCTGTCCTTGTGTGTGGCCTTGTAGTTGTACCCCCGTCGGTGTTTTGTTAACTTAAGTGTGTTTTGCTTGGCTCTTGGTTTTTTCCCTTCTACCCCGAACATAATACTGTCTAACGTTCTAATTCCCCCCCCCCCCCCCCCCCCAAAAAAAAACAAACAAAAAAAAACAAAAACATTTATTTTATTTTCTCCACGTGTACTGTTGTCTCATCCTGTATTTTCTGTCCAGGTGTGCTGTTCGCCACACCCCCATTATCTCCTTGCCATCCACCGTTTGCCCTGTTCACGTGACTCGTGGTGGTCCCTCTCGGCTCTCCCCCCGTTGGTATTTTTGTGCATATAAGATTGTTCATAGTTCTGTTTAAATATTTTTAAATATGTTTAACCTTTCCCCTTCTGTTTTTTATTCAGTGGTATATTACAACACGCTGTTTTTCTTCCTATTTAAAAGGCTTTTCTCAATTTCCTCTCCAACTCATTCCACTTCAAAAAAAAGAAATTCAATATCTTATACGTCTCCCTCACTACATGGTCTAAATTCACATTCATTCCATCCCTCCTCCATCATCCTGAACCGGATTGCTAACTTGAAAATCACAACAAACCCAATTTGTTATCAATGTTCGTCTTTCATTAATCATCCACTTTCTAAACTCCCCTCTTGCCCCTCCCATCCAAATCCCCCCCCTTGCACCTACACTCTGAAACTTCCCCCTTGCCCCTCCACTCTTAAACTCCCCCCTTGCCCCTCCACTCCTGAACTCCCCCCTTGCCCTTCCCCTCCTAAACTTCCCCTTTGCCCCTCCCCTCCTAATCCCCCCCCTTGCCCCTCCACTCCTGATCTCCCCCCTTTCCCCTTCCCTCCAAAACTCCCCCCTTGCCCCTCCCCTCCTAAACTCCCCCCTCACTCCTCCCCTTCAAAACTCCCCCCCAAACCCTCCCATTCAATTCTCCCCCCATACCATTCCTCTCCAATTCTCTCTCCTCCCCCCTCCTCCTCCAAGCTGCCTCCTCCCCACTTCGTCTCCCTTCTATCTCATACCTCCACCCCCCCAAACCTTCTACTTTCCTCTGCCCCCCCTCAAACAACCCCTCACTGTGCCGCATCCCTTCACCAGCAAACCTTTCATCCTCCTCATCCTTCCCTCTCTTGGAACTCTTCTGCAACATCTGAAACACTATCAACTGCTCTCCCTACCTCCCCCTCTCATCCTTCATCTTACCCTACTCCTCCCCTCCCCTGTCCTGTACCCGATGCTCCCCCTCTCTCTTCATTAACGGTATGGACCTCAAACATCCGGGGCCTTCGCTCAAACCTGACTGATCTCTCCATACAGGTTGCTTCTGACAATCCAGACTTGATCTGCTTAACAGAGACTTTCCTCCTTCAAGATGTCTCTGATTCCTTAATAACTCTTCCTGGTTACTCCCTCCTCCGGTATGATAGACCTGAGCCTCGGCCTGGTGGTGGGGTGGCTATCTTTGTCAAAAACTCTCTTCCTCACTCTCCTTGCACTGCTCTCTTTCCTCCTCACCCGCAGGAGTACCTCTGGTTACGGCTTCCTCTCCGCTCCCACCTTTTGTTCATATGTGTTCTGTACCGTCCCCCAAACAGTGATGACTCCATCTACATTTCAATGTCTGACAACATGGACCAACTTCTATCCACTCATCCCAACTCTCTCTTCCTCATATGTGGTGACTTCAACTGTCATCATGCCACCTGGTTGGGTGTGGGTTCCTCTCTCACTAGTCATGGCACCTCAGCAAAGGACTTCTGTGACTCACTGGGATTGACACAATCTGTCAATTTCCCGACCCGGATCTCAGCCAATGGAGTATCTTCTCTTCTAGACTTGGTTATGACAAACTTCCCTGCTAATGTCTGCTGCTCTTCTTCTGCTCCAATCGGTTCTTCTGATCATGTGCTTGTCAAAGTGGACATCTCTCTGGCCATTCTCAGAGAGCCTCCTCAGCGTCGACGAGTCTGGCATTTCACTCAGGCCGACTGGGACGGTCTTCAAGCAGCCATCAATCGTCTGGATTGGTCTCCCATCTCCACTGCCTCTGACATCAATTCTTCCTGGGAATTCTTCCAAAGCAAACTGATCTCTCTCATGCACAGATTTATCCCATCTCGCCTTCAATTGTCTTACCCTTCCTCCCGTCCATGGTACACTGAATCTTGTGGTGAGGCAGTTGCCCTGAAACAACTTGCCTTTGCCTCTTGGAAGGCTAATCCAACTGAAGGAAATCTCAGTTCCTTCCACCAAGCTCGGAACAAGTGTGTGTCTACCCTCAGGAGTGCCAGGAAGCACTATCTCTCCTCACTCAAGAATGAACTCTCAAACCTGTCTCCTTCCTCCAAATCCTGGTGGCGTCTGGTCAAATCCGTTTCTGGTGTTTGTTCCCCCTCCATCCCCTCCCTTACCTCAAATGGCCACACAGTTGACATCGCACGTGACAAAGCCGAATGCCTCAACTCTGTGTTCGCCTCGAAATCCTTAGTCCCAAACCCATCTCTCTCTGTTCCCACCTTTCCCAGTCGAACCCAAATGCTCCTGGACTCTGTGTCCTTCTCTCCTGACAAGGTGGAGGAGTTTTTGTCAAACCTCGACTCTGATTCTGCAACTGGACCAGACGGCATCAGCCCACGGGTCCTAAAATCCTGCTCTGCCGCTCTATCTCACCCTCTCTCTGTTCTTTTCACCCTATCTTTTGCTCAAGGTCATCTGCCAGCATCCTGGAAATCAGCTAACATTACCGCTTTACACAAAAAAGGTGCAAAAACAGATCCTTGCAACTACAGACCAATCAGCCTGCTCCCAATTATCAGCAAAGTCATGGAATCCATCATTGCTTCGGATATGAAATCTTTCCTCTTCTCCAATGGCTTGATCTCTGATCATCAATTTGGTTTCAGACCAGGTCACTCTACTCTGGACATGCTGCTTCTGCTGTCTCAACAATGGATGGAGGTCCTGAATGCCAAACAGGAAATCAGAGCTGTCTCCCTTGACATATCAAGGGCCTTTGATACGGTCTGGCACCCAGCTCTCCTCACCAAACTCTCCTCCTATGGTATCCATGGAAATCTCCATGCATGGCTTGCGGACTTCCTCTCTGGTCGTAGTCAACGTGTGGCCCTGAATGGATTTCTCTCATCTCCCCTTCCTGTTCAGGCTGGAGTTCCCCAAGGAAGTGTGCTGGGCCCTGTGCTTTTTCTGGTCTTTATCAATGATCTCTCTGACTCTCTGGAAAATCCTCTCTATCTCTTTGCTGATGACTCCACTCTCTGCCGCTCCATTCCTCTTCCCTCAGATAGGCAGTCTGCAGCCTCCTCACTCTCTGAAGACCTGGACAAAATCACAGACTGGTCAAACAAGTGGAACATGTCTTTCAATCCTGCCAAATCTCACTCTCTTACTATGTCTCTCCGAAAAGATCGACTGGACAACCCTCCCATCTACTTTCTCAACAATCCTCTCCAAGAAGTTCTGTCACTCAAGCTTTTGGGTCTCACTATCTGCCATGATCTTTCTTGGGAAAACCACATTTCCAAGCTGGCCTCCAAAGCCAGTCGCCGACTGGGCATCCTCCGTCGTGCGAAGTCCTTCCTCGGCACACCTGAGCTCCTCACCACATACAAGGCTTTCATCCGCAGCTCAATGGAATACTGTTCTCCCCTATGGGCTGGTGCTCCTGCCTCACACCTGGCTCGGCTTCACGCTGTTGAATCCAAAGCTTTCAAAATCATTGGAATCTCCCGCGATGAAGCTATCTCTGAGGGCCTTTCACTCACTCACCGCAGGCAGGTAGGTGGTCTTTCTGTCTTCTACCGACTCCTCTCCGGCCTTGCTCCCCCAGCTCTCTCCGTGCTCTGTCCCCCAAATATTCCTACAGGTCGCACAAGATCTGCCAGCAACCCTCTGATGGTTAAACTGCCGAAATCTCGGCTCTCTGCTCACCTTCACTCTTTCATTCCTCTTTTCTCCCGCCTGTGGAACAAACTCCCACACTCCCTTCAATCCCTCTCCTCCCTCCAGGTCTTTAAAACAGCTGTTCACCACCATCTCTTATCTTCCCCCATCCATAACCTTGATCTTTTCTACCCCTACTAATTCACCCCAGATCCACCTTGTTTGAAATTCCAACTTATTTCCTGGAAATCCTGGCAGTGTCCATATGTTTATACCTCTCCCACCCCCCCCCCCCCTTCACATGCCTCCCCCCCTTCACATGCCTCCCCCCTTCACATGCCTCCCCCCCAAAGCCCTCTCCCTCCCACAGATCTCTCGATGTCTCCATGTCTCTCGGTCCCTGCTCTCAAATGTTGTGTTTGTGTCCTTCCCCCTCTCTCCCCATCTTGTCTACCGCTCCCGATGTTATTTGTTTTATGTGTCTGTTTGTCTTTCTGTGTGATTAATTTTCGCTCTTTCACGAGCCTCGATCTTGTATACAAAAAAAAAAAAAAAAAAAAAAAAAAAAAAAAATGATATCGACCCAGGCGCGTCGAGAGCCAGCCCGGCCCCCGAGGCAAACAACCTTGGGGCCCCCACCACCACCCTTTCTCTCTTTTGTAACTTTTTAAGGAACTTTATTTCATGGAAAAAATTTTTTTTCAACAAAAGGTTACTTTTATTTAGCCATATGATCGGAAATAAAGGAGATAGCTGGACGTTTGGACCGATCGAATCAATTCGCACCCTCGACTGTTGAAAACTATTTCTCCATACGATTGGCAAAAAAAAAACGTGACCGGACCGTGACGTGACCAAAAAAAGATCAATCGAACCAATGACCGATAACGTTATAAACATTTCAGCAAGGGTTCTATTCAAGACATTCAAACTCAAAATGCTGGTATTTTGAATAAAAATGGCGAGGCTCATGGAGGAACAAGAGGGACAAAATGACTGAAAGCAACAAGAAACGCAGTGTGACGCAGGGGCAGTTACATTTCAATATGAGTCTGCGAGGGATAGGCAGGAAGGAAAAGCATTGGTCAGTTTTGAAACCCTACTGTAGGGGAAAAAATAAATCAAAACAATGATTAACAACCACATTTGTAAAGCAAGACTCATGATGGCAACCACCCCGCACATTCATATCCCTGAATCACAGTTGATACAAATAGAATGGAGAGGGAGATATCTCTCCAAAGAACAAATGAAGAATGACAACTAGAAGGGCACTCAGTAGAGCGCAAACCTCTGCCTGGCTCACCTGTTTACGTTTTGTACCACACGATGCTGAAAGCATAACCTTGGTCCACCTTCGGTGGCAGAGGTACTAACTTTCTAAAGTCTATGGAAGAGATTTGCTCAGTAATTAGATATGAATGGGTCTATCTTCTACTGATGCAATGTTCCACCAGGCCTGTAGCATGAACTTCCAAAACATGAAACAAATTCCATGGGAGCAAAGGACACCAACCACCTTTAGAGGGCATTTTTTTCCCCGCAGGGCAGGGGTTGGCCTTTTTTTGGGCACCGTGGTCCTATTTTTGAAGCAAAGTTTTATGGCCGGATACCCTTCCTGCCGCCAACCCTGTTAGTCGCCTCTTGCGACACGCAGGGAATTACCAGTGAACTGGTACTCAATTTGCAGACCTCGGAAGGATGACGGGCTGCGTCAACCCCCCTGGTGTTAATTCAGCGATCGACCGGGATTCGAGCCCAGGATCCTAGGATCCCAAGCCGGCACCCTAACTGCTACGCCAACACCAGGCTGAGCTATGAGCAAAGGACACCACACAAACAAAAAAGGGAAGGTAGGCCACACGACACAGAGCTTTCACGGTGGTAGTTCAGTACCTACAAGGAAACAATGATGATTTTTTGAGTGACTGATAATTATCAACCATTTGGATTCTTAATTTGTGGTGGCATCATTGGCTGAGGGTGTGGCTATGCCCTCTGCTGGTTAGGGCAGAAATTTAGAATTCCTTCATCGTGCCGGAGATGAGTCGCCTATTCTTCACGAAGGACACCATGGGATCTTTAACATCCACCAACTAATGCTGGTAGACGGGACGCCCATGCAGTTCAATGTCCAACCAAGGGATGAACCACACATGGATGAATCATCTTGCCTGTGAAACACCGGGATGACACTTTATAACTGGGTCGGGATTCAAACCCAGGCTAGACAGCTTAGAGACAAGTGTGCGTACCTCTAGGCCATCCTGTCAGCCCGACCATTTGGATTCATCTCCATGAAATCCAGACTATTGTATCATTCTGGTGACAAAGTTGTTAGACTTAGTCCAAAATGGGGGCTTATTGATTGGGACTTGTCCGTCCGTCCGTGCGTCTGCAACAATATCTCGGAAAGGTGTGATCCGATTTTGTTCAAACTTGGCATACCTTTTGGACCTTTTGGACCCGAGGACCTTTTGGGTCCTCGGGTACATGATGACATACAGATGTGCCTCACTTTATTTTGCGATCTGATCAAAGATGGCCGACTGGTAGACTGGCAGCCATTTTCGTTGTAAAAAACCCGATATTGAACACGTCCTCAACCATTTCTCGGACATGCATTTCCTGATCTTGTTCAAACTGGTTAAGATGGCTAATAATTTTTTTTGTTTAAATGTACTGTTTAAAAAAAAATACAGGAGAACCACGGGCCCCTCAACGGACCCCGCGCCCCAAGGCAGCGACCCCCCCCCCCCCCCAACCTCTCTTCTCGACACCCCTGTATCTACCATCTAAAACAAATTGTCAGTTTGTGTGTTTTTACAGGCGTCTGTCCCTCTTCATAAGGGTAGGTTTTAAAGGCCAATCTTTTGACACGAATGTGTGTTCAGTACAGTATATTTGTTAGGATAAAACAAACTCGAAAAACATTTTCCATAAAAGAGTAATTTGGTCTCTTCTATTGGAATTGTAGATGGTGGCTTGCCAACTGAGCCTCAAGGGCAGTGTACAGAAGAGTTAAAAAAAAATACAAGGCACAGGGAGTTAAAATTCGCTGCATGTGATGTGCACACTCACAGAGTAAAACAAGTGTTCATTTACATACAAGTGGCAGCTCCGATCCTGCAGGGGATTAACTCAAACGAACACGGGTTTAACAAGGGATGGAAAGTAATGCAAGGGTTTATTTTAAATAAAGGTCGGGACAGGGAAACACGATGATAAATCTAATAATGATCCTAAATTGGGATCCCACACACCGACTTCCAAACACGAGACAGGGGAAAATGAATTAACAAAAGAACACGTTCGTCGTGGGTTTGTGTAATGTGGTGCGAGCTTATCTGTCCGTCGTCCAACGCAGCCCCGTCCAGCTCCAAGCTTTGGCGCGAGGAAACCCTCCGTTCGCCCGCTCGCACACTTCGCCAGGCCCCGCGCAGCCCGCACCGCTCCAAGCTCCGAGTCGATCGCACACGAGGCCCCAGCACCACTCCAAGCTCCGAAACCACCGAGAAGGACCGCTCCAAGTACCACGCAGATGGCGAACCAACGACCACCAGGACCTCTCAAGACGAAGAGCCAAGAGCCAAGGACGAACAACGACAAGCGAAGAAGCCAAGAGAGAGAGATCTTCAATACAAAGGGGTCCAGCACGAAGAGAGCTAAGAGACAAAATGTCGTCCAGCGAGCCGTTTTGTAGCTTTGCCATGTGACGTCAGTTCTGGCGCGCCACCAACCAGAGCCTCGTAGCTTCCTGCCGTCCACCGAACCTCCTCGCGCCTTCCGCGCTGAATGGTTCCAGGTTCGCGCCTTCCGCACCAACCAATCACAGTCCTCCTGGGCATGGTTACAGCTCGTCTCACACGATGTTGCTAGGCCAGCTGGTGGTGCGGCTGGCGGCGGCCATCCGGCGGTGCCCCAATCTGGCTTCCTGCCTGTGTTCTTCCAAGGTCATTGTAAGGGAAGGGAACTAATTAATGTGTGCACTAAGGACCTATCTAAGTGTTTATATGAGTGCGTTGCCATAAGGGACAAAGGAATGATTACCAGGTCTGACACACAGGGGTTTATCTTAGTCCCTACAACTATTTAACACACGAACATCCTTGTATGTTCACAGGTATACTCTTACCCCGACAAACCACCTAAAAACACAGAACTTATTACAGGGTAGATTCCCTATCGCGACAGTCGAAGCATGTTACCTATACAGATCTACCTGGCTCTAGATATTCCTTTACCCCCCGACATAACAATACGTAGGATGTCAAATAAATAAAGAAGATATAAGCATGTTACCTATACAGATCTACCTGGCTCTAGATATTCCTTTACCCCCCGACATAACAATACGTAGGATGTCAAATAAATAAAAAGATATAAGCAGGCTTCAGACTTTGGCACGCTCACGAGGCTGCACCGTCGAATAAACTGTTCCAATCCATCATTTTTGATGGGCTTTTATACTTGTATAATATCGTTGTTTGTCAGTGTTTGTCCATTTTAAATGCTGAGCGTCAAACATGGAAGCAGCACGTACCATTTTTAAAGCCTTTTGCAGGATTCGGCCGGGATTCGAAACACCGACCTCCCAGACTCATAACGGATGCTCGAACTGTTACGTCACCGTAACCGAGCTTGGTTAACTTCGTGTCCAGTGAGGTGAAAGGGTAGTGTGCACAACACCCCTCCAAGCACGTGTTTACATGGGTCGACAGGGAACCCCGGAAGTTACCTTGGAATACAAAGGTCGTGGTGCCGAGAAATGAAGCGGAGAGCGAATGCTTCCCTTACTTCAAGGAATTCAGGGCACACGAGATGATCACGTAAACCGTTTAATTTAACCGCAAACCTCCACGCAGCCATTCCTTACCATGACGTGCAAACAGAACCCACCTTCATGCTCATGACAGCCACACGTTCACGACACCAAACACATCCAGCAGCAGCCAAAAATACATCAGATCATCAGTAGCCCGGGAAACAATCGGATCATCAGCCCGAACAGCAATCAGATCAACTTGCAGCACAGGCAGCAACAGATCAACCTGCAGCACAGGCAGCAACAGATCAACCTGCAGCACGGACAGCAATCAGATCAGCAGCTCGTACAGCAATCGGATCAGCAGCTCGTACAGCAATCTGATCATCAGCAGCCGGACAGCAATCAGATCAACTCGTAGCACAGGCAGCAACAGATCAACATGCAGCACGGACAGCAATCAGATCAGCAGCTCATTCAGCAATCTGATCATCAGCAGCCGGACAGCAATCAGATCATCAGCAGCCAGACAACAATCAAATCATCAGCAGCCGGACAGCAATCAGATCGTCAGCAGCCTGGACAGCAATTCGATCAACCTGCAGTCCGTACAGCAATCTGATCACCATCAGCCCGTACAGCAATCTGATCATCAGCCAGCACAGCAATCTGATAATCATCAGCCCGTACAGCAATCTGATCATCATCAGCCTGGACAGCAATCAGATCATCAGCAGCACTGATAATAGTCATATCATCAGCCCATACAGCAATAGGATCATCATCAGCCCGGACAGCAATCTGATCATCATCAGCACGTACAGCAATCAGATCATCAGCAGCCCTGATAGTAGTCATATCATCAGCCGGTACAGCAATAGGATCATCATCAGCCCAGACAGCAATCTGATCATCATCAGCCCGGACAGCAATCAGATGATCAGCCCGGACAGCAATCTGATCATCATTAGCCCGGACAGCAATCTAATCATTAGCAGTCTGGACAGTAATCTGATCATCATCATCCCGGACAGCAATCATATCATAAGCAGCTCGGACAGCAATCATATCATAATCAGCCTGGACAGCAATCATATCATAATCAGCCTGGACAGCAATCTTATCATCATCATCAACCCGAACAGCAATCTCATCATCAGGAGCCCGGACAGTAATCTGATCTTCAGCCCGGACAGCAATCATATCATAATCAGCACGGACAGAAATCTGATTATCAGCCCGGACAGCAATCTGATCATCATCATCATCCTGGACAGCAATCTGATCATCATTAGCAGCCTGGACAGTAATCTGATCATCATCAGCCCAGACATCAATCATATCATAATCAGCCCGGACAGCAATCAGATCAGCATCAGCAGCCCGGAAAGCAATCTGATCATCATCATCAGCACGGAGAGCAATCTGATCATCAGCAGCAGCCCGGACAGCAATCTGATCATCATCAGCAGCCCGGACAGCAATCTGATCAGCATCATCAGCCCGGACAGCAATCTGATCATCATCATCAGCCCGGACAGCAATCTGATCACCAGCAACAGCCCGGACAGCAATCTGATCATCAGCAGCAGCCTGGACAGCAATCTGATCATCAGCAGCAGCCCGTACAGCAATCTGATCATCATCATCAGCCCGGACAGCAATCTGATCATCATCATCATCAGCCCGGACAGCAATCTGATCATCATCATCAGCACGGACAGCAATCTGATCATCATCGTCATCAGCCCGGACAGCAATCTGATCATCAGCAGCAGCCTGGACAGCAATCTGATCATTATCATCATCAGCCCGGACAGCAATCTGATCATCAGCAACAGCCCGGACAGCAATCTGATCATCATCATCAGCCCGGACAGTAATCTGATCATCAGCAGCAGCCCGGACAGTAATCTGATCATCAGCAGCAGCCCGTACAGCAATCTGATAATCATCATCAGCCCGGACAGCAATCTGATCATCAGCAGCAGCCCGGACAGTAATCTGATCATCATCAGCCCGGACAGCAATCATATCATAATCAGGCCAGACAGCAATCTGATCATCATGAGCCCGGGCAGCAATCTGATCATCATCAGCCCAGACAGCAATCTGATCATCAGCCCGGACAGCAATCATATCATAATCAGGCCGGACAGCAATCTGATCATCATCAGCCTGGACAGCAATCTGATCATCATCAGCCCAGACAGCAATCTGATCATCATCAGCCCGGACAGAAATCTGATCATCATCATCAGCCCGGACAGCAATCTGATCATCAGGAGCCCAGACAGTAATCTGATCATCAGCCCGGATAGAAATCATATCATAATCAGCCCGGACAGCAATCTGATCATGAGCCCGGACAGAAATCTGATGATCAGCCCGGACAGCAATCTGATAATCATCAGCAGCCCGGACAGCAATCTGATAATCATCAGCAGCCCGGACAGAAATCTGATCATCATCATCAGCCCGGACCGCAATCTGATCATCAGGAGCCCAGACAGTAATCTGATCATCAGCCCGGATAGAAATCATATCATAATCAGCCCGGACAGCAATCTGATCATGAGCCCGGACAGAAATCTGATGATCAGCCCGGACAGCAATCTGATAATCATCAGCAGCCCGGACAGCAATCTGATAATCATCAGCAGCCCGGACAGAAATCTGATCATCATCATCAGCCCGGACCGCAATCTGATCATCAGCAGCCCGGACAGCAATCTGATTATCATCATCAGCCCGGACAGTAATCTGATCATCAGCCCGGACAGTAATCTGATCATCATCATCCCGGACATCAATCATATCATAATCAGCCCGGACAGCAATCAGATCAGCATCAACAGCCCGCACAGCAATCTGATCATCATCATCAGCCCAAACAGCAATCTGATCATCATCAGCAGCCCGGACAGCAATCTGATCATCATCATCATCAGCCCGGACAGCAATCTGATCATCATCAGCAGCCCAGACAGCAATCTGATCATCATCAGCAGCCCGGACAGCAATCTGATCATCAGCAGCAGCCCGGACAGCAATCTGATCAGCATCATCAGCCCGGACAGCAATCGGATCAACTGATCAGATTCTGATCATCATCTGATCTGATCAGATTCTGATCAGATTCTGATCAGGACAGCAATCTGATCATCATCATCATCAGCCCGGACAGCAATCTGATCATCAGCAGCAGCCCGGACAGCAATCTGATCATCATCAGCAGCCCGGACAGCGATCTGATCATCATTAGCAGCCCGGACAGTGATCTGATCAGCATCATCAGCCTGGACAGCCATCTGATCAACATCATCAGCCCGGACAGCAATCTGATCATCAGCAACAGCCCGGACAGCAATCTGATCATCAGCAGCAGCCCGGACAGCAATCTGATCATCATCAGCAGCAGCCCGGACAGCAAACTGATCATCAGCAGCAGCCCGGACAGCAATCTGATCATCATCATCAGCCCAGACAGCAATCTGATCATCATCAGCCTGGACAGCAATCTGATCATCATCATCATCAGCCCGGACAGCAATCTGATCATCAGCAGCAGTCTGGACAGCAATCTGATCATCATCATCATCATCAGCCTGCACAGCAATCTGATCATCATCATCAGCCCGGACAGCAATCTGAGCAACAGCCCGGACAGCAATCTGATCATCATCATCAGCCCGGACAGTAATCTCATCATCAGCAGCAGCCCGGACAGTAATCTCATCATCAGCAGCAGCCCGTACATCAATCTGATAATCATCATCAGCCCGGACAGCAATCTGATCATCATCAGCATCAGCAGCAGCCCGGACAGTAATCTAATCATCATCAGCAGTCCGGACAGTAATCTCATCATCAGCAGCAGCCCGTACATCAATCTGATAATCATCATCAGCCCGGACAGCAATCTGATCATCATCAGCAGCAGCCCGGACAGCAATCTGATCATCATCATCAGTCCAGACAGCAATCTGATCATCATCATCAGCCCGGACAGCAATCTGATCATCATCATCATCAGCCCGGACAGCAATCTGATCATCATCATCAGCCCGGGCAGTAATCTGATCATCAGCAGCAGCCCGTACAGCAATCTGATCATCATCATCATCAGCCCGTACAGCAATCTGATCATCATCATCAGCCCGAACAGCAATCTGATCATCATCATCATCAGCCCGTACAGCAATCTGAACATCATCATCAGCCCGGAAAGCAATCTGATCATCACCATCAGCCCGGACAGCAATATGATGATCATCATCATCATCAGCCCGGACAGCAATATGATGATCATCATCATCATCATCAGCCCGGACAGAAATCTGATCATCGACAGCCCGGCTAGCAATCTGATCATCACCATCAGCCCGGACAGTAATCTGATCATCATCATCAGCCCGGACAGCAATCTGATCATCATCAGCCCGGACAGAAATCTGATCATCATCAACAGCCCGACCAGCAATCTGATCATCATCATCAGCCCGGAAAGCAATCTGATCATCACCATCAGCCCGGACAGTAATCTGATCATCATCATCAGCCCGGATAGCAATATGATGATGATCATCATCATCAGCCCGGACAGAAATCTGATCATCAACAGCCCCGGACAGAAATCTGATCATCAACAGCCCGGCCAGCAATCTGATCATCACCATCAGCCCGGACAGTAATCTGATCATCATCATCAGCCCGGACAGCAATATCATGATCATCATCATCATCATCAGCCCGGACAGAAATCTGATCATCGACAGCCCGGCTAGCAATCTGATCATCACCATCAGCCCGGACAGTAATCTGATCATCATCATCAGCCCGGACAGCAATCTGATCATCATCAGCCCGGACAGAAATCTGATCATCATCAACAGCCCGACCAGCAATCTGATCATCATCATCAGCCCGGAAAGCAATCTGATCATCACCATCAGCCCGGACAGTAATCTGATCATCATCAGCCCGGATAGCAATATGATGATGATGATCATCATCATCATCATCAGCCCGGACAGAAATCTGATCATCAACAGCCCGGACAGAAATCTGATCATCAACAGCCCGGCCAGCAATCTGATCATCACCATCAGCCCGGACAGTAATCTGATCATCATCATCAGCCCGGACAGCAATATGATCATCATCATCATCATCATCATCAGCCCGGACAGAAATCTGATCATCATCAACAGCCCGGTCAGCAATCTGATCATCATCAACAGCCCGGCCAGCAATCTGATCATCAGCAGCAGCCCGTACAGCAATCTGATAATCATCATCAGCCCGGACAGCAATCTGATCATCATCAGCAGCCCGGACAGTAATCTAATCATCATCAGCAGCCCGGACAGTAATCTAATCATCAGCAGCAGCCCGTACAGCAATCTGATAATCATCATCAGCCCGGACATCAATCATATCATAATCAGCCCGGACAGTAATCTAATCAACAGCAGCAGCCCGTACAGCAATCTGATAATCATCATCAGCCCGGACAGCAATCTGATCATCATCATCAGCCCGGACAGCAAGCTGATCATCATCATCAGCCCGGACAGCAATCTGATCATCATCATCAGCCCGGACAGCAATCTGATCATCATCAGCCCGGACAGCAATCTGATCATCATCATCAGCCCGGACAGCAATCTGATCATCATCATCATCAGCCCGTACAGCAATCTGATCATCATCATCAGCCCGAACAGCAATCTGATCATCATCATCATCAGCCCGCACAGCAATCTGATCATCATCATCAGCCCGGACAGCAATCTGATCATCATCATCATCAGCCCGGACAGCAATCTGATCATCATCATCATCAGCCCGGACAGTAATCTGATCATCAGCAGCAGCCCGTACAGCAATCTGATCATCATCATCAGCCCGTATAGCAATCTGATCATCATCATCATCAGCCCAAACAGCAATCTGATCATCATCATCATCAGCCCGCACAGCAATCTGATCATCATCATCAGCCCGGACAGAAATCTGATCATCGACAGCCCGGCTAGCAATCTGATCATCACCATCAGCCCGGACAGTAATCTGATCATCATCATCAGCCCGGACAGCAATCTGATCATCATCAGCCCGGACAGAAATCTGATCATCATCAACAGCCCGACCAGCAATCTGATCATCATCATCAGCCCGGAAAGCAATCTGATCATCACCATCAGCCCGGACAGTAATCTGATCATCATCATCAGCCCGGATAGCAATATGATGATGATCATCATCATCATCATTATCATCATCAGCCCGGACAGAAATCTGATCATCAACAGCCCGGACAGAAATCTGATCATCAACAGCCCGGCCAGCAATCTGATCATCACCATCAGCCCGGACAGTAATCTGATCATCATCATCAGCCCGGACAGCAATATGATCATCATCATCATCATCATCAGCCCGGACAGAAATCTGATCATCATCAACAGCCCGGTCAGCAATCTGATCATCATCAACAGCCCGGCCAGCAATCTGATCATCAGCAGCAGCCCGTACAGCAATCTGATAATCATCAGCAGCCCGGACAGTAATCTAATCATCAGCAGCAGCCCGTACAGCAATCTGATAATCATCATCAGCCCGGACATCAATCATATCATAATCAGCCCGGACAGTAATCTAATCAACAGCAGCAGCCCGTACAGCAATCTGATAATCATCATCAGCCCGGACAGCAATCTGATCATCATCATCAGCCCGGACAGCAAGCTGATCATCATCATCAGCCCGGACAGCAATCTGATCATCATCATCAGCCCGGACAGCAATCTGATCATCATAATCAGCCCGGACAGCAATCTGATCATCATCATCAGCCCGGACAGCAATCTGATCATCATCATCATCAGCCCGTACAGCAATCTGATCATCATCATCAGCCCGAACAGCAATCTGATCATCATCATCATCAGCCCGCACAGCAATCTGATCATCATCATCAGCCCGGACAGCAATCTGATCATCATCATCATCAGCCCGGACAGCAATCTGATCATCATCATCATCAGCCCGGACAGTAATCTGATCATCATCATCAGCCCAAACAGCAATCTGATCATCATCATCATCAGCCCGCACAGCAATCTGATCATCATCATCAGCCCGGACAGCAATCTGATCATCATCAGCCCGGACAGCAATCTGATCATCATCATCATCAGCCCGGACAGTAATCTGATCATCATCAGCAGCCCGTACAGCAATCTGATCATCATCATCATCAGCCCGTATAGCAATCTGATCATCATCATCAGCCCAAACAGCAATCTGATCATCATCATCATCAGCCCGCACAGCAATCTGATCATCATCATCAGCCCGGACAGCAATATGATCATCATCATCAGCCCAGACAGAAATCTGATCATCATCATCAGCCCGGACAGCAATCTGATCATCAGCAGCAGCCCGGACAGCAATCTGATCATCATCAGCAGCCCGGACAGCGATCTGATCATCATTAGCAGCCCGGACAGTGATCTGATCAGCATCATCAGCCTGGACAGCCATCTGACCAACATCATCAGCCCGGACAGCAATCTGATCATCAGCAACAGCCCGGACAGCAATCTGATCATCAGCAGCAGCCCGGACAGCAATCTGATCATCATCAGCAGCCCGGACAGCATTCTGATCATCAGCAGCAGCCCGGACAGCAAACTGATCATCAGCAGCAGCCCGGACAGCAATCTGATCATCATCATCAGCCCGGACAGCAATATGATCATCATCAGCCTGGACAGCAATCTGATCATCATCATCATCAGCCCGGACAGCAATCTGATCATCAGCAGCAGTCTGGACAGCAATCTGATCATCATCATCATCATCAGCCTGCACAGCAATCTGATCATCATCATCAGCCCGGACAGCAATCTGAGCAACAGCCCGGACAGCAATCTGATCATCATCATCAGCCCGGACAGTAATCTGATCATCAGCAGCAGCCCGGACAGTAATCTCATCATCAGCAGCAGCCCGTACATCAATCTGATAATCATCATCAGCCCGGACAGCAATCTGATCATCAGCAGCAGCAGCCCGGACAGTAATCTAATCATCATCAGCAGCCCGGACAGTAATCTAATCATCAGCAGCAGCCCGGACAGCAATCTGATCATCATCATCAGTCCAGACAGCAATCTGATCATCATCATCAGCCCGGACAGCAATCTGATCATCATCATCATCAGCCCGGACAGCAATCTGATCATCATCATCAGCCCGGACAGTAATCTGATCATCAGCAGCAGCCCGTACAGCAATCTGATCATCATCATCATCAGCCCGTACAGCAATCTGATCATCATCATCAGCCCGAACAGCAATCTGATCATCATCATCATCAGCCCGTACAGCAATCTGAACATCATCATCAGCCCGGAAAGCAATCTGATCATCACCATCAGCCCGGACAGTAATCTGATCATCATCATCAGCCCGGACAGCAATATGATGATCATCATCATCATCATCAGCCCGGACAGAAATCTGATCATCGACAGCCCGGCTAGCAATCTGATCATCACCATCAGCCCGGACAGTAATCTGATCATCATCATCAGCCCGGACAGCAATCTGATCATCATCAGCCCGGACAGAAATCTGATCATCATCAACAGCCCGACCAGCAATCTGATCATCATCATCAGCCCGGAAAGCAATCTGATCATCACCATCAGCCCGGACAGTAATCTGATCATCATCAGCCCGGATAGCAATATGATGATGATCATCATCATCATCATCATCAGCCCGGACAGAAATCTGATCATCAACAGCCCGGACAGAAATCTGATCATCAACAGCCCGGCCAGCAATCTGATCATCACCATCAGCCCGGACAGTAATCTGATCATCATCATCAGCCCGGACAGCAATATGATCATCATCATCATCATCATCAGCCCGGACAGAAATCTGATCATCATCAACAGCCCGGTCAGCAATCTGATCATCATCAACAGCCCGGCCAGCAATCTGATCATCAGCAGCAGCCCGTACAGCAATCTGATAATCATCATCAGCCCGGACAGCAATCTGATCATCAGCAGCAGCCCGGACAGTAATCTAATCATCATCAGCAGCCCGGACAGTAATCTAATCAGCAGCAGCAGCCCGTACAGCAATCTGATAATCATCATCAGCCCGGACATCAATCATATCATAATCAGCCCGGACAGTAATCTAATCAACAGCAGCAGCCCGTACAGCAATCTGATAATCATCATCAGCCCGGACAGCAATCTGATCATCATCATCAGCCCGGACAGCAAGCTGATCATCATCATCAGCCCGGACAGCAATCTGATCATCATCATCAGCCCGGACAGCAATCTGATCATCATCAGCCCGGACAGCAATCTGATCATCATCATCAGCCCGGACAGCAATCTGATCATCATCATCATCAGCCCGTACAGCAATCTGATCATCATCATCAGCCCGAACAGCAATCTGATCATCATCATCATCAGCCCGCACAGCAATCTGATCATCATCATCAGCCCGGACAGCAATCTGATCATCATCATCATCAGCCCGGACAGCAATCTGATCATCATCATCATCAGCCCGGACAGTAATCTGATCATCAGCAGCAGCCCGTACAGCAATCTGATCATCATCATCATCAGCCCGTATAGCAATCTGATCATCATCATCATCAGCCCAAACAGCAATCTGATCATCATCATCATCAGCCCGCACGGCAATCTGATCATCATCATCAGCCCGGACAGAAATCTGATCATCGACAGCCCGGCTAGCAATCTGATCATCACCATCAGCCCGGACAGTAATCTGATCATCATCATCAGCCCGGACAGCAATCTGATCATCATCAGCCCGGACAGAAATCTGATCATCATCAACAGCCCGACCAGCAATCTGATCATCATCATCAGCCCAGAAAGCAATCTGATCATCACCATCAGCCCGGACAGTAATCTGATCATCATCATCAGCCCGGATAGCAATATGATGATGATCATCATCATCATCATTATCATCATCAGCCCGGACAGAAATCTGATCATCAACAGCCCGGACAGAAATCTGATCATCAACAGCCCGGCCAGCAATCTGATCATCACCATCAGCCCGGACAGTAATCTGATCATCATCATCAGCCCGGACAGCAATATGATCATCATCATCATCATCATCAGCCCGGACAGAAATCTGATCATCATCAACAGCCCGGCCAGCAATCTGATCATCAGCAGCAGCCCGTACAGCAATCTGATAATCATCAGCAGCTCGGACAGTAATCTAATCATCAGCAGCAGCCCGTACAGCAATCTGATAATCATCATCAGCCCGGACATCAATCATATCATAATCAGCCCGGACAGTAATCTAATCAACAGCAGCAGCCCGTACAGCAATCTGATAATCATCATCAGCCCGGACAGCAAGCTGATCATCATCATCAGCCCGGACAGCAATCTGATCATCATCATCAGCCCGGACAGCAATCTGATCATCATCATCAGCCCGGACAGCAATCTGATCATCATCATCAGCCCGGACAGCAATCTGATCATCATCATCATCAGCCCGTACAGCAATCTGATCATCATCATCAGCCCGAACAGCAATCTGATCATCATCATCATCAGCCCGCACAGCAATCTGATCATCATCATCAGCCCGGACAGCAATCTGATCATCATCATCATCAGCCCGGACAGCAATCTGATCATCATCATCATCAGCCCGGACAGTAATCTGATCATCAGCAGCAGCCCGTACAGCAATCTGATAATCATCATCAGCCCGGACAGCAATCTGATCATCAGCAGCAGCCCGGACAGTAATCTAATCATCATCAGCAGCCCGGACAGTAATCTAATCAGCAGCAGCAGCCCGTACAGCAATCTGATAATCATCATCAGCCCGGACATCAATCATATCATAATCAGCCCGGACAGTAATCTAATCAACAGCAG
This sequence comes from Myxine glutinosa, assembly GCF_964187855.1. Classification (NCBI taxonomy): domain Eukaryota; kingdom Metazoa; phylum Chordata; class Myxini; order Myxiniformes; family Myxinidae; genus Myxine; species Myxine glutinosa. The sequence goes on along the minus strand of NC_136265.1, from coordinate 37,454,834 downwards.
CAGCCCGGACAGCAATCTGATCATCATCAGCAGCAGCCCGGACAGCAATCTGATCATCATCATCAGTCCAGACAGCAATCTGATCATCATCATCAGCCCGGACAGCAATCTGATCATCATCATCATCAGCCCGGACAGCAATCTGATCATCATCATCAGCCCGGGCAGTAATCTGATCATCAGCAGCAGCCCGTACAGCAATCTGATCATCATCATCATCAGCCCGTACAGCAATCTGATCATCATCATCAGCCCGAACAGCAATCTGATCATCATCATCATCAGCCCGTACAGCAATCTGAACATCATCATCAGCCCGGAAAGCAATCTGATCATCACCATCAGCCCGGACAGCAATATGATGATCATCATCATCATCAGCCCGGACAGCAATATGATGATCATCATCATCATCATCATCATCAGCCCGGACAGAAATCTGATCATCGACAGCCCGGCTAGCAATCTGATCATCACCATCAGCCCGGACAGTAATCTGATCATCATCATCAGCCCGGACAGCAATCTGATCATCATCAGCCCGGACAGAAATCTGATCATCATCAACAGCCCGACCAGCAATCTGATCATCATCATCAGCCCGGAAAGCAATCTGATCATCACCATCAGCCCGGACAGTAATCTGATCATCATCATCAGCCCGGATAGCAATATGATGATGATCATCATCATCAGCCCGGACAGAAATCTGATCATCAACAGCCCCGGACAGAAATCTGATCATCAACAGCCCGGCCAGCAATCTGATCATCACCATCAGCCCGGACAGTAATCTGATCATCATCATCAGCCCGGACAGCAATATGATGATCATCATCATCATCATCAGCCCGGACAGAAATCTGATCATCGACAGCCCGGCTAGCAATCTGATCATCACCATCAGCCCGGACAGTAATCTGATCATCATCATCAGCCCGGACAGCAATCTGATCATCATCAGCCCGGACAGAAATCTGATCATCATCAACAGCCCGACCAGCAATCTGATCATCATCATCAGCCCGGAAAGCAATCTGATCATCACCATCAGCCCGGACAGTAATCTGATCATCATCAGCCCGGATAGCAATATGATGATGATGATCATCATCATCATCATCAGCCCGGACAGAAATCTGATCATCAACAGCCCGGCCAGCAATCTGATCATCACCATCAGCCCGGACAGTAATCTGATCATCATCACCAGCCCGGACAGCAATATGATCATCATCATCATCATCATCAGCCCGGACAGAAATCTGATCATCATCAACAGCCCGGTCAGCAATCTGATCATCATCAACAGCCCGGCCAGCAATCTGATCATTAGCAGCAGCCCGTACAGCAATCTGATAATCATCATCAGCCCGGACAGCAATCTGATCATCATCAGCAGCCCGGACAGTAATCTAATCATCATCAGCAGCCCGGACAGTAATCTAATCATCAGCAGCAGCCCGTACAGCAATCTGATAATCATCATCAGCCCGGACATCAATCATATCATAATCAGCCCGGACAGTAATCTAATCAACAGCAGCAGCCCGTACAGCAATCTGATAATCATCATCAGCCCGGACAGCAATCTGATCATCATCATCAGCCCGGACAGCAAGCTGATCATCATCATCAGCCCGGACAGCAATCTGATCATCATCATCAGCCCGGACAGCAATCTGATCATCATCAGCCCGGACAGCAATCTGATCATCATCATCAGCCCGGACAGCAATCTGATAATCATCATCATCAGCCCGTACAGCAATCTGATCATCATCATCAGCCCGAACAGCAATCTGATCATCATCATCATCAGCCCGCACAGCAATCTGATCATCATCATCAGCCCGGACAGCAATCTGATCATCATCATCATCAGCCCGGACAGCAATCTGATCATCATCATCATCAGCCCGGACAGTAATCTGATCATCAGCAGCAGCCCGTACAGCAATCTGATCATCATCATCAGCCCGTATAGCAATCTGATCATCATCATCATCAGCCCAAACAGCAATCTGATCATCATCATCATCAGCCCGCACAGCAATCTGATCATCATCATCAGCCCGGACAGAAATCTGATCATCGACAGCCCGGCTAGCAATCTGATCATCACCATCAGCCCGGACAGTAATCTGATCATCATCATCAGCCCGGACAGCAATCTGATCATCATCAGCCCGGACAGAAATCTGATCATCATCAACAGCCCGACCAGCAATCTGATCATCATCATCAGCCCGGAAAGCAATCTGATCATCACCATCAGCCCGGACAGTAATCTGATCATCATCATCAGCCCGGATAGCAATATGATGATGATCATCATCATCATCATTATCATCATCAGCCCGGACAGAAATCTGATCATCAACAGCCCGGACAGAAATCTGATCATCAACAGCCCGGCCAGCAATCTGATCATCACCATCAGCCCGGACAGTAATCTGATCATCATCATCAGCCCGGACAGCAATATGATCATCATCATCATCATCATCAGCCCGGACAGAAATCTGATCATCATCAACAGCCCGGTCAGCAATCTGATCATCATCAACAGCCCGGCCAGCAATCTGATCATCAGCAGCAGCCCGTACAGCAATCTGATAATCATCAGCAGCCCGGACAGTAATCTAATCATCAGCAGCAGCCCGTACAGCAATCTGATAATCATCATCAGCCCGGACATCAATCATATCATAATCAGCCCGGACAGTAATCTAATCAACAGCAGCAGCCCGTACAGCAATCTGATAATCATCATCAGCCCGGACAGCAATCTGATCATCATCATCAGCCCGGACAGCAAGCTGATCATCATCATCAGCCCGGACAGCAATCTGATCATCATCATCAGCCCGGACAGCAATCTGATCATCATCATCAGCCCGGACAGCAATCTGATCATCATCATCAGCCCGGACAGCAATCTGATCATCATCATCATCAGCCCGTACAGCAATCTGATCATCATCATCAGCCCGAACAGCAATCTGATCATCATCATCATCAGCCCGCACAGCAATCTGATCATCATCATCAGCCCGGACAGCAATCTGATCATCATCATCATCAGCCCGGACAGCAATCTGATCATCATCATCATCAGCCCGGACAGTAATCTGATCATCATCATCAGCCCAAACAGCAATCTGATCATCATCATCATCAGCCCGCACAGCAATCTGATCATCATCATCAGCCCGGACAGCAATCTGATCATCATCAGCCCGGACAGCAATCTGATCATCATCATCATCAGCCCGGACAGTAATCTGATCATCATCAGCAGCCCGTACAGCAATCTGATCATCATCATCATCAGCCCGTATAGCAATCTGATCATCATCATCAGCCCAAACAGCAATCTGATCATCATCATCATCAGCCCGCACAGCAATCTGATCATCATCATCAGCCCGGACAGCAATATGATCATCATCATCAGCCCAGACAGAAATCTGATCATCATCATCAGCCCGGACAGCAATCTGATCATCAGCAGCAGCCCGGACAGCAATCTGATCATCATCAGCAGCCCGGACAGCGATCTGATCATCATTAGCAGCCCGGACAGTGATCTGATCAGCATCATCAGCCTGGACAGCCATCTGATCAACATCATCAGCCCGGACAGCAATCTGATCATCAGCAACAGCCCGGACAGCAATCTGATCATCAGCAGCAGCCCGGACAGCAATCTGATCATCATCAGCAGCCCGGACAGCATTCTGATCATCAGCAGCAGCCCGGACAGCAAACTGATCATCAGCAGCAGCCCGGACAGCAATCTGATCATCATCATCAGCCCGGACAGCAATATGATCATCATCAGCCTGGACAGCAATCTGATCATCATCATCATCAGCCCGGACAGCAATCTGATCATCAGCAGCAGTCTGGACAGCAATCTGATCATCATCATCATCATCAGCCTGCACAGCAATCTGATCATCATCATCAGCCCGGACAGCAATCTGAGCAACAGCCCGGACAGCAATCTGATCATCATCATCAGCCCGGACAGTAATCTGATCATCAGCAGCAGCCCGGACAGTAATCTCATCATCAGCAGCAGCCCGTACATCAATCTGATAATCATCATCAGCCCGGACAGCAATCTGATCATCAGCAGCAGCAGCCCGGACAGTAATCTAATCATCATCAGCAGCCCGGACAGTAATCTAATCATCAGCAGCAGCCCGGACAGCAATCTGATCATCATCATCAGTCCAGACAGCAATCTGATCATCATCATCAGCCCGGACAGCAATCTGATCATCATCATCATCAGCCCGGACAGCAATCTGATCATCATCATCAGCCCGGACAGTAATCTGATCATCAGCAGCAGCCCGTACAGCAATCTGATCATCATCATCATCAGCCCGTACAGCAATCTGATCATCATCATCAGCCCGAACAGCAATCTGATCATCATCATCATCAGCCCGTACAGCAATCTGAACATCATCATCAGCCCGGAAAGCAATCTGATCATCACCATCAGCCCGGACAGTAATCTGATCATCATCATCAGCCCGGACAGCAATATGATGATCATCATCATCATCATCAGCCCGGACAGAAATCTGATCATCGACAGCCCGGCTAGCAATCTGATCATCACCATCAGCCCGGACAGTAATCTGATCATCATCATCAGCCCGGACAGCAATCTGATCATCATCAGCCCGGACAGAAATCTGATCATCATCAACAGCCCGACCAGCAATCTGATCATCATCATCAGCCCGGAAAGCAATCTGATCATCACCATCAGCCCGGACAGTAATCTGATCATCATCAGCCCGGATAGCAATATGATGATGATGATCATCATCATCATCATCAGCCCGGACAGAAATCTGATCATCAACAGCCCGGACAGAAATCTGATCATCAACAGCCCGGCCAGCAATCTGATCATCACCATCAGCCCGGACAGTAATCTGATCATCATCATCAGCCCGGACAGCAATATGATCATCATCATCATCATCATCAGCCCGGACAGAAATCTGATCATCATCAACAGCCCGGTCAGCAATCTGATCATCATCAACAGCCCGGCCAGCAATCTGATCATCAGCAGCAGCCCGTACAGCAATCTGATAATCATCATCAGCCCGGACAGCAATCTGATCATCAGCAGCAGCCCGGACAGTAATCTAATCATCATCAGCAGCCCGGACAGTAATCTAATCAGCAGCAGCAGCCCGTACAGCAATCTGATAATCATCATCAGCCCGGACATCAATCATATCATAATCAGCCCGGACAGTAATCTAATCAACAGCAGCAGCCCGTACAGCAATCTGATAATCATCATCAGCCCGGACAGCAATCTGATCATCATCATCAGCCCGGACAGCAAGCTGATCATCATCATCAGCCCGGACAGCAATCTGATCATCATCATCAGCCCGGACAGCAATCTGATCATCATCATCAGCCCGGACAGCAATCTGATCATCATCATCAGCCCGGACAGCAATCTGATCATCATCATCATCAGCCCGTACAGCAATCTGATCATCATCATCAGCCCGAACAGCAATCTGATCATCATCATCATCATCAGCCCGCACAGCAATCTGATCATCATCATCAGCCCGGACAGCAATCTGATCATCATCATCATCAGCCCGGACAGCAATCTGATCATCATCATCATCAGCCCGGACAGTAATCTGATCATCAGCAGCAGCCCGTACAGCAATCTGATCATCATCATCATCAGCCCGTATAGCAATCTGATCATCATCATCATCAGCCCAAACAGCAATCTGATCATCATCATCATCAGCCCGCACGGCAATCTGATCATCATCATCAGCCCGGACAGAAATCTGATCATCGACAGCCCGGCTAGCAATCTGATCATCACCATCAGCCCGGACAGTAATCTGATCATCATCATCAGCCCGGACAGCAATCTGATCATCATCAGCCCGGACAGAAATCTGATCATCATCAACAGCCCGACCAGCAATCTGATCATCATCATCAGCCCAGAAAGCAATCTGATCATCACCATCAGCCCGGACAGTAATCTGATCATCATCATCAGCCCGGATAGCAATATGATGATGATCATCATCATCATCATTATCATCATCAGCCCGGACAGAAATCTGATCATCAACAGCCCGGACAGAAATCTGATCATCAACAGCCCGGCCAGCAATCTGATCATCACCATCAGCCCGGACAGTAATCTGATCATCATCATCAGCCCGGACAGCAATATGATCATCATCATCATCATCATCAGCCCGGACAGAAATCTGATCATCATCAACAGCCCGGCCAGCAATCTGATCATCAGCAGCAGCCCGTACAGCAATCTGATAATCATCAGCAGCTCGGACAGTAATCTAATCATCAGCAGCAGCCCGTACAGCAATCTGATAATCATCATCAGCCCGGACATCAATCATATCATAATCAGCCCGGACAGTAATCTAATCAACAGCAGCAGCCCGTACAGCAATCTGATAATCATCATCAGCCCGGACAGCAAGCTGATCATCATCATCAGCCCGGACAGCAATCTGATCATCATCATCAGCCCGGACAGCAATCTGATCATCATCATCAGCCCGGACAGCAATCTGATCATCATCATCAGCCCGGACAGCAATCTGATCATCATCATCATCAGCCCGTACAGCAATCTGATCATCATCATCAGCCCGAACAGCAATCTGATCATCATCATCATCAGCCCGCACAGCAATCTGATCATCATCATCAGCCCGGACAGCAATCTGATCATCATCATCATCAGCCCGGACAGCAATCTGATCATCATCATCATCAGCCCGGACAGTAATCTGATCATCAGCAGCAGCCCGTACAGCAATCTGATCATCATCATCATCAGCCCGTATAGCAATCTGATCATCATCATCAGCCCAAACAGCAATCTGATCATCATCATCATCAGCCCACACAGCAATCTGATCATCATCATCAGCCCGGACAGCAATATGATCATCATCATCAGCCCGGACGGAAATCTGATCATCATCATCAGCCCGGAAAGCAATCTGATCATCACCATCAGCCCGGACAGTGATCTGATCATCATCATCAGCCCAGACAGCAATATGATCATCATCATCAGCCCGGACAGAAATCTGATCATCATCATCAGCCCGGACAGAAATCTGATCATCATCATCAGCCCGGACAGCAATCTGATCATCATCCTCAGCCCGGACAGTAATCTGAACACGAGTCGGACCGAATGAAGCAAACGAAGCGAAACACCAAATAGAAATACCTGATCGCCGTGAACCGCACGGATCGCCGCCACTTGTTGCTTTGTTAAAAGTTATTTTCTGTTTCTGCGTCTCGTTCTTCACTGCGAGTCTCCTCAATGCATTTTCCCTCCTCGTTGCTCCATTTTACTGCCTGTTATTTCTGAACCAACAACACCGCGTATCCCCCTCCTCCCTCGCAGGTCGCAGCTGCATCCCGAGACCGCCCACTCACTCACCCCATCCCTTTCCTGCCTCCACAGGAAATGTCATTCCATTAACTTATGGAGTCGCAGCCTCGGCAACGTGAACGACAAAGAGGGGATAATAAAATCACTCATGGAGCGACGACATTTGGCGAAACAGAACGATCTAGAATCTAGAATCTAGATCGTCACTCGGTGGAGCGGGTACCTCCACCTACCTCCGCTAGGTAAACAGACCGTTAGCTTTTCTATCCCACTGATGGGTCATACCTGGATGATGGATCCGACATGGCACAAAATGTAATCAACATGTTTTTGTCACCTTACCAACTCATCCACCAAGTTTTGCCATTAGTCGTCCACAACTTTTGAGATATCATGTTCACAGACAGACACTCCAACCTTCGTCCACCTTCGGTAGTGCAGGTAACGAGCGATATCTCAAAAAGTCCATGCTGTGCTGAAAATGTCATAAATATTATCATTGATAACGTGCTCTAATTTCTCTTTATTTCATAATTAAACTTAATAACAAAAAATCTTGCTGCTATTTTTATGCCTCCGCCGACGCAGTCGCCTGTAATCTATATATATAAAACACAGTTTGTGTGTGTGTGTGTGTGTGTGTGTGTGTGTGTGTGTGTGTGTGTGTGTGTGTGTGTGTGTGTGTGTGTGTGTGTGTGTGTGTGTGTGTGTGTGATCTATCTATAATTCCATTAATCTCTGTGTGTATGTGTGTTTGTATGTGTGTATGTGTGTATGTGTGTATGTGTGTATGTTTGTCTGTGACCGCTGTTTCTCGACAACTACCGGTCCGATATACTTGAAACTTGCCAGGTATATTGCTGGGGACCCGAGGATGTGCCTTTTCAAGGTTTCATATTAATCGGAGAAGTAGTTACCGAGCTATGGCGATTTCTTTACCAAACACTGCAAGCCGTTCGCTTTGGACCAAACCATTGCATGTAAATAGAGGGGGGGGGGGTTCTGTGGTCGTTACTGCCACGTGGTTTCAAAGTTTTTTTTTGTTGTTGTTGTTTGCACGCATGTTTTTTTGCACCCACGTACGGGCACGCCCTAGGATGTTTACACACACACACCCCTACACAAATTTTTTTTTTTTTTTTTTTTTGGCAAGGAACGGGCACCCACGTACGGGCACGTCCTAGCTTATATATAGTACGGGCATGCCCTAGTCTATCTATAATTCCAGTAATCTCTGTCTGTACGTTTGTACGTCTGTTTGTCTGTGACCGCTGTTTCTCGACAACCACGGGTCCGATATACTTTTAACTTGCCAGGTATATTGCTGGGGACCCGAGGATGTGCCTTTTCAAGGTTTCATATTAATCGGACAATTACTTACCGAGCTATGTCCAAAAAACGATTCAACCAATCAGAGAGCAGCGAACGATCGCGTGTGCCGAACGTGGCGGACACACTCTGCCTCGGATGGCACATTTGAGAGCGTATTCATTTATTTCACGTTTGCAAACTATGTTGGCGTTAAACTATGTTTTAAAACGAATAAAACCGAATTTGCGATTCATTCGCTTTCCTGCGCGTTTGTGCACGCGATGGCGATTTCTTTACCAAACTCCGGAAGCCGTTCGCTTTGGACCAAACCATTGCATGTAAATAGAGGGGGGGGATTGTCACCGTACTCGCAAGCCGTTCGCTTTGGACCAAACCATTGCATGTAAATAGAGGGGGGGGATTGTCACCGTACTCGCAAGCCGTTCGCTTTGGACCAAACCATTTCATGTAAATAGAGGGGGGGGATATAATTTTAGATATAGATATAGTACGGGCAATGCCCTAGTCTATCTATAATTCCAGTAATCTCTGTCTGTACGTTTGTACGTCTGTTTGTCTGTGACCGCTGTTTCTCGACAACCACGGGTCCGATATACTTTTAACTTGCCAGGTATATTGCTGGGGACCCGAGGATGTGCCTTTTCAAGGTTTCATATTAATCGGACAATTACTTACCGAGCTATGTCCAAAAAACGATTCAACCAATCAGAGAGCAGCGAACGATCGCGTGTGCCGAACGTGGAGGACACACTCTGCCTCGGATGGCACATTTGAGAGCGTATTCATTTATTTCACGTTTGCAAACTATGTTGGCGTTAAACTATGTTTTAAAACTAATAAAACCGAATTTGCGATTCATTCGCTTTCCTGCGCGTTTGTGCACGCGATGGCGATTTCTTTACCAAACTCCGGAAGCCGTTCGCTTTGGACCAAACCATTGCATGTAAATAGAGGGGGGGGATTGTCACCGTACTCGCAAGCCGTTCGCTTTGGACCAAACCATTTCATGTAAATAGAGGGGGGGGGGGGGATATAATTTTAGATATAGATATAGTACGGGCAATGCCCTAGTCTATCTATAATTCCAGTAATCTCTGTGTGTTTGTTTGTACGTTTGTACGTTTGTACGTTTGTCTGTGACCGCTGTTTCTCGACAACCACGGGTCCGATATACTTGAAACTTGCCAGGTATATTGCTGGGGACCCGAGGATGTGCCTTTTCAAGGTTTGAAATTAATCGGACAAGTACTTACCGAGCTATGGCGATTTAGCCGTTCGCCGTTCGCTTTGGCGTTGCGAATGGACCAAACCATTGCATGTAAATAGAGGGGGGGGGTTCTGTGGTCGTTGCGAATGGACCAAACCATTCATGTAAATAGAGGGGGGGGTTCTGTGGTCGTTACTGCCACGTGGTTTCAAAGTTTTTTTTTGTTGTTGTTGTTTGCACGCATGTTTTTTTGCACCCACGTACGGGCACGCCCTAGGATGTTTACACACACACACCCCTACACAAATTTTTTTTTTTTTTTTTTTTTGGCAAGGAACGGGCACCCACGTACGGGCACGTCCTAGCTTATATATAGTACGGGCATGCCCTAGTCTATCTATAATTCCAGTAATCTCTGTGTGTTTGTTTGTTTGTACGTTTGTTTGTTTGTACGTTTGTTTGTTTGTCTGTGACCGCTGTTTCTCGACAACCACGGGTCCGATATACTTTAAACTTGCCAGGTATATTGCTGGGGACCCGAGGATGTGCCTTTTCAAGGTTTCATATTAATCGGACAATTACTTACCGAGCTATGTCCAAAAAACGATTCAACCAATCAGAGAGCAGCGAGCTATCGCGTGTGCTGAACGTGGCGAACACACTCTGCCTCGGATGGCACATTTGAGAGCGTATTCATTTATTTCACGTTTGCAAACTATGTTGGCGCTATGTTGGCGTTAAACTATGTTTTAAAACTAATAAAAACCCCGGGGGGATTGTCACTGTACTCGCAAGCCGTTCGCCGTTCGCTTTGGCGTTGCGAATGGACCAAAACATTTCATGCACCAAACCATTTCATGTAAAGCGTTCGCCGTTCGCTTTGGCGTTGCGAATGGACCAAAACATTTCATGGACCAAACCATTTCATGTAAATAGAGGGGGGGATATAATTTTAGATATAGATATAGTACGGGCATGCCCTAGTATATATAAAACACAGTTTGTGTGTGTGTGTGTGTGTGTGTGTGTGTGTGTGTGTGTGTGTAATGTTAATAATAATAATAATAATTCATTTATTTTGTATAGCGCTTTTCCAGAAGCCCAAAGGCGCTTTGACAGAGTGGCAAACATAATGCATAACAATACATGAAAACAACAATTGCAAAAAGACAAGAATCAATAGGGAAATATTTAAAGCAAAAGGAGGGAGAAGGAGAAGAGATAGTCAGGGGTTAAATGCTGTGGGTTGAATGTTGAATGCAGTGTTGAACAGGTGGGTCTTTAGTGATGTTTTGAATGTGGTGAGTGAGGAGGAGTCTCTGATGGTGTGAGGTAGTGAGTTCCAGAGGGTGGGAGCAGCGATGGAGAAGGCCCTGTCCCCCCAGGATCTGAATTTGGTCCGGATGGAGGGGGTCAAGAGGTTGGTACCAGCAGAGCGGAGGTTGCGGGTGGGAGTGTGTCTGGAGAGGAGGTCAGCCAGGTAGGATGGGGCCAGGTTATGGAGGGCTTTGTATGTCAAGAGGAGGATTTTGTACTGGATTCTCTGGGGGATGGGGAGCCAGTGAAGCTTGTAAAGGACGGGGGTGATGTGGTCACGGGTCCGGGAATGGGTGAGTAGACGGGCAGCGGAGTTCTGAATGTATTGGAGTTTATTGGTGATTTTTGAGGGTGAACCATAGAGGAGGCTATTGCAGTAGTCCAGACGGGAGGTGCTGAAGGCGTGGATGAGGGTTTCTGCAGCCGTGGAGGAGAGGGATGAGCGGAGACGGGCAATGTTTTTCAGGTGAAAGAAGGCTGACTTTGCGATCTGTTTAGTGTATTTGTCGAAGGAAAGGGTTTGGTCAAAGATGACGCCAAGATTCCGGATGTGAGGGGAGGTGGATACTGGGATACCGTCGATGTTGAGGGCAAAGTTATGGGTGGATTTTGTGAGCGTTTTTGGGCCAATGATGATTATTTCAGATTTATCACAGTTAAGCTTGAGGAAGTTGATTTGAAGCCAGGATTTTATTTCAGTGATGCAGTTTGTCAGGATAGAGTGGGTGTCGGTGGAGACGGACTTGGTGGAGATGAAAAGCTGGATGTCATCGGCGAAGCAGTGGAATTGGAGACCATGACGGCGGATTAAGTGACCGAGCGGGGACAGGTAAAGGATGAAGAGGAGGGGGCCAAGAACTGAACCTTGGGGGACACCTTGGGGGAGGGGAGCAGTGGGGGATTTGCAGTTATTGATGGAGATGAACTGGCATCTGTCAGAGAGGTATGATTTAATCCAAGAGAGGGCAGTGCCGGTAACGTTAAAGGTGGATTCAAGTCGGGTGAGGAGGATAGTGTGATCGATGGTGTCAAAGGCAGCGCTGAGGTCGAGGAGGACGAGAATGTTGAGGTTGCCAGCGTCAGAGGAGAGGAGAAGGTCGTTGGTGATTTTGAGGAGAGCAGTTTCAGTACTGTGGTTGGACTGGAATCCGGATTGGAATGTTTCATACAGGTTATTGGCAGAGAGATGATGTTTGAGTTGAGTGGCTACAGCGCGTTCCAAAACTTTTGACAGAAAGGGTAGGTTGGAGATGGGTCTGAAGTTGTTTAGGGTGTCAGGGTTTAGACCAGGTTTTTTTAGAATGGGGGTAACAGCAGCAATTTTGAGGGAAGGTGGGACGATGCCTGTAGACAGGGAGGAGTTTATTGTTGCAATGATAAGTGGAGAGAGAGCAGGGAGGGAGGCTTTGACAAAGCTGGAGGGGATGGGGTCAAGAGTGCAGGTGGCAGTTTTCATTCCTATGAGGAGTTCAGAGAGGTCAGTAGGGGAGATTGGGGAGAACCGAGACAGGGGATGGCAGGACAAGGGGGGGGCAGGTGGTTGGAGGGGGAGCGGGTGCGGCGGTGGTCAAGCTGTTGTAGATGTTGTCAATTTTGCGTTGGAAGAAAGAGAGGAAGGAGATGCAGTTGTCTACTGTGAATGACTGGGTGGTGGTGTTCAGGGGGCGGAGGAGTTTGTTTATTGTCGAGAAGAGTGCTTTTGGGTTTCCGGAGCCAGAGTGGATAATTTGAGAGTAGTAGGCAGAGCGGGCGCGGGAGAGGGCATCTTTGTAGTGTTGTAGGTGGTCCTTGTAGGCTTGGGAGTGAACTGTGAGACCCGTTTTATTGCGGAGACTTTCAAGTTGGCGAGCACGAGTTTTCATCAGGTGGAGTTCAGGGGTAAACCAGGGAGCAGAATGGGTGAAAGAAACTGTTTTGGTTTTTACAGGCGCAAGCTGGTCAAGGCAGGAGGAGAGAGTGTGGTTGTAGTAGTCAGTGAGGTCGGAAGGGGTATGGAGGTCAATGAAGGGAGAAGTGGACATTTTTTCAGAGAGGGTGGATGAGAATGAGGTAGGTGAAAGAGCGTTTAGCTTACGGAAGTTGATTGTGCGATAATGCCTTGGTGTTGGGGCGGGGATGTTGATGGTCAGAGTGATGGCTAAGTGGTCAGAGAGGGTGAGGTCGGAGCCATAGAGATGGTGCAAATTTAATCCAGTGGAGCAGACAAGGTCCAAAATGTGACCACGGATATGGGTAGGAAAGTCGACATGTTGAGTGAGGTTAAAGCAGGTGAGTAAATCAGTGAAGTCAGTGGTTATTGTGGAGTCAGTGGAGTCCATGTGGATATTGAAATCACCAAGGAGGAGGATTGAGGGGGAGAGGGAACATAGCTGGGTCAGAAAGTAGGAAAAGTCAGACAGGAATGATGGGTGTGGTTTGGGAGGGCGGTAGACGACAGCCATGACTGACTGCGTGCGACCAGAGAGTTTTAAAGCCAGGTGTTCAAATGATGGAGCAGATGAGATGGAGATGAGGTTGGTCTTGATGTCTTGACGGTGGATAACGGCAATTCCACCACCTCGGCCCTCCGAGCGTGGTTTATTGACGTAGGAATATCCATTGGGTGTGGTGAGGTTAAGTGTGTAGTAGTCCAGAGGTTGTTGCCAGGTTTCGGTGAGACAGAGAAAGTCCAGTTTGTTATCCAGGATGTATTCGTTCAGGATGAGGCATTTGTTGTTGAGGGACCGGGTGTTGAACAGGGTGAGCTTGATGTTGTTTTGAACAGCAGGGATGAATTCAGGTGATTTAGCCAGGGTTCGTAGGCAGGAGGTGCGATCGTGTGCGTTGCTGTGACCAGGTGCGCTGGGACGAAGAGTGAGAGTGCGCTGAGCCGACCAGAGGACGGGGATGGAGTGACCTGATTGCAAATAAACAAACTTACGACCGGAGCCACGGTGAATGTACCTGGGTCGTCGGAGGAGTCCATTTGATTTAATGGCAGAGATGCATGATGTGGTGGAGCGGGTACCGAGCAGAAGAAGCCCTGTGGCGGAGTACCTCAGAGCCATGCCAGGCAGGAGCGAAGGGACGAGTACGAGGCCAAGGTCGAGGAGGCAAAGCGGCAAACGCAGCGGCAAACGACTGCAGCCGCTAATCAAGACCACAGCGGCAAACAGCCACCGCCGCAAACAACGGGAGCGGGCCTGAGGAAACAGTGGAGGAGCCGGGCAGGCGAAGCCAGGAGCAGAGCCGGGACCGAGCAGAGGGCAGACCCAACGGTCAAAAATCCGCCACGACCACCAGAAAAGCAAACTACGTACAATGGCCCAGTCGGAGAAGCGGCGAACAAGTAACGCCAGCGTCCTCTCCAGACCGGACCGGAAGCAGAAGCCAGTTACCGATAGACTCCGAAACGGAGAGGCTCACGTGCTTGATATTTGGCATAGACATGGCCATTGTGCCTGGGACGAACATGGCCGAAACAATATTTGACGAGATCCATATTTTTTATTCATATTTACCTCAGCGCATTTCAGCGAAGTACCTGCTAATCTCAGCCAGTGCGACCAGCTCGCTGATTCGCTCAGAGCGATCACGTGATGTTCCATCCCGTCACACGTCACACGTTTGCACGTAATTCAGGGCGAAAAGCGATTGCGTTTTTTCACCTTTATGCGATCGTGTTTTGTGTCGATTTTGTGCGATATGAATTAAATTTTAATTCATATTTCGTGTTTACGAATTCGAATACGAAGGATTTCCCCTTTCGATTTCGAATACGAATCGAATACGAGCTTGAGTCGAGAGGGCGAATGTACGGGTTGGGAATGTGCGGGTCTCCCTTCCCCCACCCGGCAACGCCGGTACTGGAGGACGTGGGTCACAGGATCGGTGAGTCTCCAAAAGCCGCTTCGTGCTCTTTCGAAGATGCAGGACGATGTCGCGATTGTTGTGCTGCTCTCCGACCATGAGAACTGCAACGTCATTGTTGACTGGCCCTCCCCCTTCCCCCTCCCCCATCCGTCCTCCCCCTCCCTTCCCCCTCCCCCTACCCCTTCTCCCCTCTCCCATCCCCCTCCCTTTTCCCCCTCCCTTTCCCCCCCTCCCCTTTCCCCCTCCCCCTCCCTTTTCCCCCTCCCTTTTCCCCCCCTCCCCTTTCCCCCTCCCCCTCCCCCTTCCCCCCTTTTTGTTCGTCATGGGTATGCGATTCTGCCTGCAAAGTTTGGCCTTGATCTGTTCAGTCGTTTAGGAGAAAATTGGATTTTAGTGGTTTTTCACTCAAAACAATATGGCGTCCGAACCACGTGACCTACGACGTCATTATAACTTTATTTCTGCATCAATTTATACCGAGAAGATGCTCAAGAAATTTCATCCTGATCGGATAAAGTTTTTTACTTGTCGAATTATGACGTCATAACGGCGGCACCTATGACGCCATCATTCACATATGTTCCGCATGGAGAGTTCTTTGCAATGAGACCTGTCTCAATTATTTATGTGCAGCGGTTTTTGAGATATAGAGGTGCAAATTTTTTGTTTTTTCCAAGATGGCGCCCGTACCACGTGACCTGTGACGTCATAATATTCACTAAAATATTCTACAGGAGGAGTCCCTCCTATGGTGAAAATTTTATGTCAATCGGACCAACTGTTGCCGAGAAAATTAATTTTTAAAATGCAGACACGCACATACGTACGTACGGCGTACGGATGGACCCGAATGCTTAACCCTGCCTTTCGCTTGGCGAACGCAGGGTAACAATGCGGAACCAGGAAGAGGGGTACTCGAGCCGGTGCCTTGGTTCGACCACAAACCGAGGTCCGTAGCTCCCAGCAATGACATTAGTCTTCCTGACAGCATTAATGATTTTTATTGCCACTTTGATGTACCTGCACCTGCCCCCCAGAGGGAACTTTCAGCAGTGGACCACCTGGACCCTCCTTTTGTGATACAGGAACACACAGTCAGAGCCCTGCTGCATAAACAGAACTGCAGGAAAGCAGCTGGCCCTGATCTAGTAACAACAGCCACCCTGAAAGAGTGTGCTAACGAGCCTGTCTTGACTGACATTTTCAACAGGTCTCTGAGGCTCTGTAAGGTTCCTGTATGTTTCAAATCTGCAGTGCTAATCCCTGTACCTAACATATCCAATGTGTGCTGTTTCAATGATTACAGGCCTGTTGCACTGACCTCTGCCATTATGAAGATATTTGAGCGGCTGATATGTAACCACCTGTCTAATGTTGTATTGGACACCTACCAGTTCGCATACAGAGCTGGTAGGTCTGTTTATGATGCTGTCTCCCTTTGCCTGCCTACCATCCGACAACACCTTGAGGCTCATGCTACCTATCCACGTGTTCTGTTTGTTGATTATAGCTCTGCTTTCAACTGTATTCTGCCTTCTAGATTGTTCGACTGCCTCCTCAACCTATGTTAATCAATCTCTGGCCCTTTGGGTCCTTGACTTCTTACAGAATAGAACTCAGGTGGTTAAAATCAATAACAGATACTCTAAACCCCTAAGTATTAGCACAGGAGCACCTCAAGGATGTGTGCTGTCTCCTCTTCTGTACTCTATGCATACAAATGACTGCATCTCCCATCAGGACTCTGTCAGAATGTTCAAGTTTGCAGATGACACGACAGTTGTGGGCCTCATCTCCTCTGGTGATGAATCAGTCTACCGTGCCGAAATCTCCCTCATGGTCACCTGGTGTCACAACAACAATCTACAGCTGTCTATCACAAAAACCAAAGAGATGGTTGTGGACTTCAGGAGGGACAGGATGGAGCTTTCGCCTCTGGTCATCAACGGCCAGGTGGTGGAGCAGGTGTGCAACTTTAAGTTTCTCGGCACCACCATCTCCTCCTCTCTGAAGTGGGAGGATAACACCATCTCCGTCATAAAAAGGGCCCACCAGAGACTATTCTTTCTGAGGCAACTCAGGAAGTTCAGGGTGTCAAGGGAGGGCATGCTCCAGTTTTATCGTGCTGTCATTGACTCCACACTTACCTTCTCAATAACTGTTTGGTTCAGCAGTATTACGGCCCAGGAAAAAAGGAGCTGGACAAAGTCATACGTACAGCCTCAAAAATCATTGGAACTGACCTGCCCTCTCTCTCCTATATCCACGAGTCCCGAATGCAGAGGGTTGGCCTGAATATCCTTAGGGATGCTTCTCATCCAGCCAACCCCCCTGTTCGAACTCCTACCCTCAGGGAAAAGACTCGAGCCCTCAAGGTCAGAACCTCTAGGTTCAGGAACGGTACCTATGCTACTGCCATCCGCATTCTGAATGCACAGTACCACTCCTATAACTATTAACTACTCATGAGATTATAATGCACAGTACCACTCCTATAACTATTAACTACTCATGAGCTTATAATGCACAGTACCACTCCTATAACTATTAACTACTCATGAGCTTATAATGCACAGTACCACTCCTATAACTATTAACTACTCATGAGATTATAATGCACTTGGCACTTTAGCTACAGGCCATTTAAAATGCTCTTATACGCACCTTATAATGTATACGATGACCACTGAATGTTTGGATGTTTACCATGCCTTATGTATGTTTTTTTTGTTGCACTTTATAATGTGTACAACGACCACTGAATGTTTGGAGATTTTCCATGCCCCATTAATGTATGGTTTTTTTTTTTGTCTTTAAGAGCACACTACCTCAAATTCCTAACAACTGTCAAGTTGATGTTGAAATAAAGTATTGAATCTTGAATCTTGAAGACAGAAAGACCACCAACCTGCCTGCGGTGAGTGAGTGAAAGGCCCTCAGAGGTCGCTTCATCGCCGGAGATACCAATGATTCTGAAAACTTTGGTTTAAACTTGATTTTGCTTTGCTTTTGCAAATTTTGCTTGAAAACCTTTGGTTTTGGCTGAAGGGATTTAAATTAAAACTCGGTGCAGGTATGTATAATGATGTTGGGGTCAAGAGATCAAAGGTCAGAGGTCATGTCAGGTAAAAATGTGATAACTTGAGAACAGCTGAATGGATTTAAAGCAGACTTGGTACAAGTATTATAATGATGTAAATATGTGGGCAGAGGCGTATTGGTCGACGTCGTGACATCGAAGAGTGTCGTTCTAATTTCTGGAGTCATCTCAGGGTAATTGTACATATTATAACAGAAGTCCCTCAAAGGCATGACTTTTTCATATAGATACAGTGTCTTCAGAAAGTATTCACACCCCTTGACTTTTTCACATTTTATTGTGTTACAGCCTGAATTTAAAATGGATTAAATTGAGATATTTTGTCACTGAACTACACATAATTCCCCATAATGTCAAAGTGGATTTTTAAAAAAGAATTTTTTACAAAACTATTCAAAATGAAATAGAGAAATATCTAATTTACATAAGTATCATAATACTTAATAAAGTATCATAATACCCTGAGTCAATACTTCATAGAAACACCTTTGGCAGTGATTACAGATTCGAGTCGTCTTGGGTATGTCTGTATCAGCTTTGCACATCTGGATTTGGGGAGCTTCTCCCATTCGTCCTTGCAGATTTGCTCAAGCTCTGTCAAGTTTGATGGGGAGCATCGGTGAACAGCAATCTTCAAGTCTTTCCACAGATTCTCAATAGGATTTAAGTCTGGGCTTTGGCTGGGCCACTCAAGGACTTTCACGCTCTTGTTCTGAAGCATTCTAGTGTTGTTTTGGCTGTATTATTGGGGGTCATTATCCTATTGGAAGGTAAATCTTCACCACAGTTTAAGGTCTTTGCACTTTGAAGCAGGTTCTACTCAAGGATTTGCTTGTATTTGGCTCCATTCATTGTTCTTACCAATCTTCCAGTCCCTGCCACTGAAAAGCATCCCCATAGCATGATGCTGCCATCACCATGCTTCACTATAGGGATGGTATTAGATGGGTGATGGGCTGTGCTCGGTTTCTGCCAGACGCTTTTCATTCAGGCCAAAGAGTTCAATTTCATCTCATCAGACCACAGAATCATTGGCCTAATGCTCAGAGTCTTTCACGTGCCTTTTTTGCAAACTTGAGGTGCGTTGTCATGTACCTTTTTCTCATGAGTGACTACCGTCTGGCCACTCTCCAATAAAGTCTAGATTTGTGAAGTGCCGCAGACACTGTTGTCCTTGCGGCAGGTTCTCTCATCTCAGCCAAGGAAGTCTGTAGTTCTGTTAGAGTGGCCATTGGGTTATTGGTCACCCACCTGACCAAGGTCCTTCCTGCCCAGTTGTTCAGATTCGTCAGATGGCCAGCTCTAGGAAGAGTCTGAGTAGTGCCATATTCTTTCCATTTCCTAATGATGGAGCTCACTGTGCTCTTGGGAATCTTCAACACTCTAGAAATTGTTTTAAACCATCTCCAGATCTATGCCTCCTCAACATTCCATCTCAGAGTTCAACAGACAGTTTATTGGACTTCATGGTGGAGTTTCTCCTCTGACATGCACTGTCATCTCTTATCTGTGGGGACCTTGTATAGAAAGGTGTGTTTCTTTCTAAATAATGTCCAAATCAATTGAATTGACCACAGGTGAACTCCAATCAAGTCGTGGAGACTCTCAAGGATGGTCAAAGGAAATTGGATGCACCTGAGCTCAATTTGGAGAGTCATAGCAGAGGTGTGTGTGTACCGGTGTGTACCCTGGTTAGAATAGGTACACCGTATCCCTGCGTGTCGTAAGAGGCGACTAAGAAGGTTGGTGTCAGGAAGGGCATCCGGCCATAAAAACATTGCCTCAAAAAGAGAACCATGACAATTACAACTACATATGGGCAGGGTACAGTTCGAAGTGGAGATCGGTTTCTGAGGTTTGGGACATGGAATGTAGGGACAATGACAGGGAGATCAGGAGAAGTGGTGGAAGTATTGATCAGAAGAAGAGTGGACATATGTTGTGTGCAAGAGACGAGATGGAAGGAAAGTGGTGTGAGAATGGTGAAGGGTAGGCAGGGACAGAAATACAAGTTTGTGTGACAAGTGTGTCCAGAGGGCGTGAATGGTGTTGGTGTCCTGTTTTCTGAGGAGTTTGTAGACAGTGTGGTGAGTGTGACTAAAGTGAGTGATAGGTTGATGATGGTGAAAATGATGATTGGAAAACTCTTGGTGAACATCATCTCGGGATATGCTCCGCAGGTTGGTCGAAGCGATGAAGAGAAGGACAAGTTCTGGTGTACGATAGAGAAGCTGATGGAAAACGTGAAAGATGAGGAAGTTGTTGTGGTAGGAGGAGACCTAAATGGACATGTGGGAAGGAGTATGGATGGTTTTGAGGGAGTTCATGGGGGTTACGGATATGGTGTGAGAAATGGAGAAGGTGAAAGGATTTTGGAGTTTTCTGATGGAGCTGGTTTGTTGATTTGTAATACTCATTTGCAGAAAGAGGATAATAAGCTTGTTACATACACGTCAGGTGGGTCGACGACAACCGTTGACCACCTGATGGTGCGTAGGCGAGATAGGGGCACCTCCGGGACACAAAGGTGATCCCGGGGGAGGAGGCTGTTTCACAGCACCACTTGGTTGTCTGCGACATAAGGGTGAAAGATGCGAGGAGAGCTCGGCGGGTGAAGTACCAACCGAGAATGAAGGTGTGGAGGTTGAAAGAGGTGACAGTAAGGGAGGCATTAAAAGAGAGGCTGAGTTGGGTAGAGGATGATGTGGTTGAGCTTGAACGTGGTTGGATGTCAATGAAAGATAGTCTGTTGGAAGCCGTTGGTGAGGTATGTGGATGGACAAAAGGACCACCGAGGCACTCGGAAACATGGTGGTGGGATGAGGAAGTTGGAAAGAGGATTGTCGAGAAGAGGAAGAAGTTCAAGGAGTGGCAGAAGGCGAAGGGTACGGGAGCAGAAAAAGCAGAGCATGAAAGTTATAAGGCAGCCAAGAAGGCTGCAAAGAAAGAGGTAGCAAAGGAGCAGGAGGCATGTAGGAAAATGTTCGGAGAAAGCTTGGATTCGGAAGAGGGTCAGAGAGCGGTATTCAGGATTGCAAAGCAGATAGCGAAAGAGAGGTGTGATGTGATGGGGGAGGGTTGCTTGAAGGATGAAGTGGGACAAATCGTTGTGGACCCAGATGGAATTGAACGAAGATGGAAGAGATGTATGGAAATACTGTTGAATGCAGAGAATGAATGGGATGGCAACATAGAGAGTAACCCAGTTTTAGGACCGGCAGAGAAGATAACCGAGAAGGAAGTTGAGGAAGCGATAAAAGCAATGAAGAGTAGAAAAGCGGGAGGGCCGACGGGAGTTGTGGGAGATATGTTGAAGGCAGCAGGAATTTGGGGTGTGAAGAGAATGACAGAGATCTGCAATCTGGTGGTGAAAGAAGGCCGCATTCCAGTGGATTGGGAACTGAGTACCCTCGTCCCTCTATACAAGGGGAAAGGTGACCCTCTGGAGTGTGGCTCGTACCGAGCGATAAAGTTATTGGAGCATGGAATGAAGGTATTGGAAAGTGTGTTGGAGAGGAGGATAAGGAAGAAGGTGAAGATCGACGAAATGCAGTTTGGATTTATGCCAGGAAGAGGAATGACAGACGCGCTCTTTATTGTGAGGCAGTTGCAGGAGAAGTAAATGGAGAAGAGGAAGAAGTTGTTTTTTGGGTTTGTTGATCTGGAGAAAGCATTCGATAGGGTTCCACGTGAAGTAGTGACATGGGCATTGAGGAAGTTAGGAGTGTAGGAATGGTTGATCAGAGTCGTGATGGCAATGTACAAAAGAGCGCGCACAGCTGTAAGGATGAAGGACGGGAACAGTGGTGCGTTTGAGGTGAAGGTGGGAGTGCATCAGGGGTCGGTACGAAGTCCACTACTATTTGTAGCTGTGATGGAGGTGCTGGCTCAGAACGTAAAGGAGGGTTTCCCGTGGGAGTTGTTGTAATTGTTGTTTGCAGATGATCTGGTGTTGATTGCGGAAAGTATGGATGGACTGAAGGAAAAGATGAACAAGTGGAAGGAATGTATGGAGACAAAAGGTCTGAAGGTGAATATAGGAAAGACGAAGGTGATGGCAAGTGGTAAAGCATGTAGTGAGGTGGAAATAACTGGGAAGTGGCCATGTGCTGTGTGCAGGAAGGGTGTCGGAGTGAACTCCATTCAATTTACAATGTGCGCTGAGTGGGTTCATCAAAATTGTAGTGGTCTGAGAGGGTCATTAACCAGTGTGGAAGCTACATTCAAGTGTAAGATGTGCACAGAGGGAGCTGCAGATGGAGGAAATGTTGAGTTGGATCTTGGAGACGGCATGAAGCTGGAAGGTGTGAAAACATTTTGCTACCTCGGAGACATTCTGAATGGAGAAGGTGGATCAGACTCGGCAACGGTTGCAAGAGTGAGATGTGCATGGAAGAGGTTTCGGGAAATGAGTGGCGTGCTGATGAGGAGGGGAGTGTCGTTGAAGCTGAAGGGCAAGGTGTATGCTGCATGTGTGAGAAGTGTTATGATTTATGGGAGCGAGACATGGGTAATGAACGTGGAGCAGCAACGAAGGCTGGAAAGGGTGGAAATGCGAATGGTTCGGTGGATGTGTGGAGTATCGTTGAGAGAGAGGAAGACAAATGATGAATTGCGAAAGATGATGGGAATAGAGCCTGTGGTTGATGCTGTGAAGAGAAACAGGTTGAGATGGTTTGGTCATGTGTTGAGGAAGGATGAAAGTGACTGGTTGAGAAGAGTGATGGAAATGAATGTAGAAGGTAGTATAGAGGACGGGGAAGACCGAGAAAGACTTGGCTGAAGATGGTGGAAGAAGAAATGCGGGCAAGGGGGTTAACAAGGAGAGATGCAGAAAATAGGGCAAAATGGAGAAGATTGTCATGGGGACCGCAAGGCTAACCCCCGCTCTAGCAGGGAAAATGGCCTTAAAATGCATGTTGTTGTTGTTGTTGTTGTATAGCAGAGGGGTTGAATACTTATTGACTCAATAAATTTCAGATTTTCATTTTTAATTAATTTGTAAAACTCTCTTCGAAAAAATATATTTTACTTTATGGGGTACTAGCAGAAGTACCCGGCGTTGCCGGGCGGGTAGGAGGGTAACAATCCCTTAGTTTCCCATTACAGTAGAGCAAATGAGCCTGAAAAAAAAAATGACCTGATACAATGTTTTGTGTCCATCTGAAAGGCCAGATCAGGTTCCAGATGTTCACCAAATCAATTGATTCATTCTTGTCACACACCCAACATGTCCACCAGGTTTCACCCGAACCCATCCATAACGTTTTGAGATATCTTGCTCACAGACAAACAAACAGACAACAGTGGTGAACACATAGCCTTCGTCCACCTCAGGTGGCGGAGGTAAAAGCATGAGATGGAGGAGAAACTGACCTCAGAGGAGGAAATGAGGCCATTTGGCCCAACATTGCTGTGATGCACACCAGGGCTTAAAACATCAATCCTCATGATGGTTTACTTATGTCTAAATACAGTAATGTAACCCCATGTTGGTCAAGCGACTCAACTTGTAGTCATGAGGGTGACATTACATGACTGCTTCTGCTAATAGTAGAGGAAAGGAAAGTGAAAAAGTGGCTTAGAAATTGATTTGAAAATCATTGCATGTTAGAGACAGGCATCCAGTGGGACGAGTTAGGGCATGGGGTGGTGCATTGGGGGAGGGTGGATGCCAGCTGAATGTTTCTCGAAAAGTCATTTTTAACCCTTTTTTTGCTAAATCAGTATTTCCGAAGTGTTGAAAAACAGAAGAGATGTTTGTAACAATATCCCATTTGTTTGCCCGGCCATTTTACTCTACATGGGGTTTTTATACATCATTTTGTTGCTGATGATATTGCCTACAAAATGCATCTCAGTATTTTTAAATATATATGTATAATTAAGGGGTTACCATGGTTACAGTGGGGGTCAAAGGTCAACCTATGGCAAAAATACATAATTTTCTCACACTTTCTAATAGATCGGCAAAATGCCATATAAAACTAAATTTACTGGTCCTAATTGCTTTTATTTATCAATCTTCACATAGAAGAGCAGTTTTTAGTGAGGGAAGATTGATGTAATACCCCTCTGTGGGCAATTAGTGAAGGGTGAAAATTACCTTTTCTTCAAAAATACATAGAAATTGTGAAAAAAAACCTCTGTTTTGTATTTACCGGTACATGGAATTGTTAAGTGTGATGTTATAGCGTACAGTATGCATTTGGAAAATGTCTCCAAACCACCATGGTCAAGATTGAGCCATACTATCTCCTTGGCCTTGCAGTAAAGGGCTTGGTCAAAAGTCACCCGTGTACTGCTGTCCCACCGTGCTGATGTACTTGCATCTTGAGAAGACGGTGTCGACTGTATCTGGATCGTCTGCTTTAGCTGGAATTATGGGCATGCTGGCAACTGTAACTAACCCTGATGTCGTGTGTTCAGGCGAGACGATCTGATTAAAACTTGTCCAAGCAGGGACAACTTGGCCGTCTTCCATGTTGTTACCAGCTATTCTGCTAAGAATCCATGACAAGTATGCTGTGTTAGATTACACCTGGATTACACAGGATTACACCTGGCTTGAATGACCGACTCGTCGGTTTCATCAAACTTGAACCAGTGGTAGTCCACCAAGGGAACGATTGGACTGGGCCGTCTACCGTTAGAGTATCCAGAATCCAGGATTTCATGAAAATCAGGGGGGATTGAAGCAGTGATTGGTCGATCCTTACCAATGGTAGTGTTGCTTGGAGTGCTAGGCCTTGATACGTCATCAACACTGATATTAGCATTTTGGAACGCGACAATCTGAGTTGCATTGAACTGCCCCTTGCCATCAAGTGTTTCCTCAAGAATGTTGATATTGTCGCCAACAAACTGGACAAACTTACCAGGGATCAGATTTTGGGGTACGACAAAGGTATCATTTGCCTTGCAACGTTCTATCTCTGTGTTTGCAATACTAGTATCTACCCTCTGTACCATTGCATAGCTAGCACAATGACCTGCAGCATGAAGTAGCTCTACTAGGGATTTGCTTCTTGTAGCATGGTGCGCTGCCACCCCAATACCGAGATGTTTGGGTGTTATGACACAGCCCTTGGATGAAACAGATATAATATCTTGTGCTATACTAAGACAACATCATATTCAGTGTCGCTGATGGTTTCTTGAATATCTGACCGTATGCGACTCACTAAATGATACATAGACCGACCAAGATTGGTGTCATCATCTACAAGAAATACACTCTTAAGATTCTTCCCAGCCTGTTTTGTCTCACTAGTGTAGCAGCATAGCAAACCTGTTGTGCATTTTGTGATACAAGCACCAAATTTGGCACAAATGTACATTAATATGTTGCGAACATTTTCAGATATTGGGCCACTTGAAATTCCGTAATTTTTTTTTTCAAATTTTTTCAAATTTCGTAATTTCAAATTTTTCGGGTGACACCGTCACAATTTCGGTCTTCGAGGCCGGCCGATATAGTGGGGCGGCTTAGCCCAAATATTCAAAAGAATTGTGCATTTTGTGATACAAGCACCAAATTTGGCACAAATGTACATTAATATGTTGCGAACATTGTGTGGTCAGCAATGAAGACGAGAGTCTGAATTACATGTATGCAAAAGACCTTGTGAACCAGTGAAGCAAATACACGGGTAAGCATGAATTAAATCTAGGGCATGATATAATTTCCATGATGTTTACCTCTACACTCAATGGTGGAAGGAGGTAATGTTTTGATCCCAGCTTGTCTGTATGTCTGTTTGTCTGTTAGTCCACAAAATTCCAGACAAAGCTTGTAGTAGTGGTAGTTGTAGTGGTAGTGGTGATAACAGAAATTGTTATATAGAACTGAACTTATATTATTATTATATGCAGAAAATAACTTCATTTCTATATGTCCTGCAGTGGACAGGTTAATTGGTTTATGCACTGAAGGGGTCACCCTGGTGTGCACTGCTGTGTTCTGCCTCACTGAGTTGTTCAGGTATGATGTACTCAGCACAAGCTTCCGGTCGGCCCGGAGATGGGGGTGCGGGGCCTGTCACGGAACGTCAAAACAAACGGCCTGCCGGGGCCGCCCAAAAGTCGGGCGTGAGGGGCGCGTCCACTAATGGAACGCCTCTCGCTTCCCAGATCGAGGGCCACGTGGTCAGGAGAACCTCGTCCCTTCCGGTCACACTTTGCCTATCGGCCGGCCTCGAAGACCGAAATTGTGACGGTGTCACCCGAAAAATTTGAAATTACGAAATTTGAAAAAATTTGAAAAAAAAAATTACGGAATTTCAAGTGGCCCAATATCTGAAAATGTTCGCAACATATTAATGTACATTTGTGCCAAATTTGGTGCTTGTATCACAAAATGCACAATTCTTTTGAATATTTGGGCTAAGCCGCCCCACTACACTCTCTTGTGAAATGTCAATGAGGTTTTTTACCAATATCTGTTTCGACAACTTTGGAAGTATTAGGAGTGAATGTTGCTTTCTCTCATTTGCAACGATTTCAACTCTTTCACCAAAATGAGCCTTCAGTCTATTTCTGAATGCCCTCAGAATATTTGAGTCGGGATTAGGATTGCAGTGAGAACGACATGGGCTGCCATCTGAGGACAGCGGTTCGCAGTACCGATTTCAAACACTTCTCACAGAAAATATATTTCCTGCTTTCAGTTCAACATCAAGTTCCCTCATAAGTTCGTGTAAGCAAGGTTGGTCAAAGACATCACCAGTCTCCTTCTCGGTGTCGAGCTTTTCAGCATTTCTGAAGAATGTTACATAACATTTCAAATGGTATTTAGCTTCAGACGCAACAAGATCTGCCACACCCGCCACACGATATGAGAGCATTGGGTCCATTTCCATGGCACGCTCCATCGCTTTCGTCGATGTTGGCAAAGTGCGAATTTGGTGAAGACTGTCCGGTGTGTTCTCTTGGCAGAATATGCACTTCTCCCACTGCATGACACCTACACTTCTGCGGGTTGTGGTGGGTTGGGGCCTATCTTCATTCTCTGGTGTAACATGAGGTCCTTGCTAGTAAAGCTTGAAAAGCAGTCCTTATGCCAGACTACCTTTTCGAAATCAAGCGTTTCATCTTGCAGCCTGTCGAGGGCTTCTAGATACTTTGCACAGTTGTGTGATATACGTGTTGCCAGGGCACTCCTCAATGACTCGATGCCACGTGGGGTTTACTGACGCACGGCAGCTCCCGCTCTGTCCTTTTGGCAAATGATGCATTTGCCAAGGGACGGCGTCGATGGTCGCTTACGTTTTTGGTTTGAAATACTGGCAGCAGCCTCCATTGCCTGGAATACAAAACAAATGGTATTAACCGTTTTGCTACTGTAACTGCACAACCATGCAGTAGTGAAAGGGTTAAAAAAGTGACTGTCATAAAATTGGGACAGCTAGGCTAGGCCTACTTCTGTTTATAGCTTTGGGACACCATGTAACTTTGCACTGTCATCTTTTCATCTGGAAGATTTCTTTCGAGCACCAAAACAGGCCTAGTATTAGTAAAATCCAATTAATTGTCTCTCACTCATCGGAGATACATGTAGCTCAGCAGGTGTATGCATGCCAAGCTGTGTTCACCATGTATGTTCACTGTGCAGAGCACAAGTTAGGCTGGGCCCCGCCCTTTGCTACTTTCACTTTCGTTTTCAGTTTGTTATAGTTTAAAAGAAGTAACAATTACAAAGACCTTCATCTGCATGCATTACTTACCTCACATTACAAGAATTCTATTGATGAATTATCATGACTTCTTGAAAATTTGGAAATTTCAAAAATGTCATAATCCGCCATCTTAAGACGATGGATTATTCAGCTGCACCGCTGCTACTACCTTTATGGAAGTATCGGAACTAAAATGACAGGGATGGAATCTAGCTGCTGTGTACATGGTAAAAGGGGTATGACATCACAAGCTTTGAAATGAGGTATTGGAAACTTATAACAAATAAAATATATCAAATATTATTGCAAGGTATATCTGAAAACTACCTCCAAAGTTACAAAATCTTTGAAAATAACAATTTGGCAAAAAAGGGGTTAAAATGACCCTTTTCGGGAATATCTCAGCTGGCATCCACCCTCCCCCAATGCACCACCCCATGCCCTAACTCTTCCCACTGGATGCCTGTCTCTAACATGCAATGATTTTCAAATCAATTTCTAAGCCACTTTTTCACTTTCCTTTCCTCTACTATTAGCAGAAGCAGTCATGTAATGTCACCCTCATGACTACAAGTTGAGTCGCTTGACCAACATGGGGTTACATTACTGTATTTAGACATAAGTAAACCATCATGAGGATTGATGTTTTAAGCCCTGTTGTGCATCACAGCAATGTTGGGCCAAATGGCCTCATTTCCTCCTCTGAGGTCAGTTTCTCCTCCATCTCATGCTTTTACCTCCGCCACCTGAGGTGGACGAAGGCTATGTGTTCACCACTGTTGTCTGTTTGTTTGTCTGCGAGCAAGATATCTCAAAAAGTTATGGATGGGTTCGGGTGAAACTTGGTGGACATGTTGGGTGTGTGACAAGAATGAATCAATTGATTTGGTGAACATCTGGAACCTGATCTGGCCTTTCAGATGGACACAAAACATAAATTATTCAACCTTGCAGAGGTATGCCCTCTACCGAGTGCCGTTCCAGTTACTCTCGCCAGATGACAGGGTATTGCATTTGAGTCCAGTTGTTTGTCTGTTTGTCCGCACAGAATAAATATCATTTTCTCTGCAACCGTTGGTTGGTTGACAGCCATATTGGATTTAAAGAAACCCTTCGAAATCATTCTCTTGAACCACTTAATCGATTAAAGCAAAACTTCATACATATCGTCGACGAGCTGTGCTGAATATTACTTGAAAATATAAACACCATCAGCCACGTGGTCTGGCAGCCACGTTGGATTGAAGGTAAAATCTTTGGCTCTCAAACCGCTGAACCAATGGATGTGAACCTTCATGTATGTCATGCACTCACACTGTTGAAACGAAAGCTTTCAGAATCATTAGAATCTCCCGCGATGAAGCTGATTGTGAGGGCCTTTCACTTACTCACCGCAGGCAGGTTGGTGGTCTTTCTGTCTTCTACCGACTCCTCCCTGGCCTTGCTCCCCCAGCTCTGTCTGTGCTCTGTCCCCCAAATATTCCTACAGGTCGCACAAGATCTGTCAGCAACCCTCTTATGGTTAAACTGCCAAAATCAAGACTCTCTGCTCACCTTCACTCTTTCATTCCTCTTTTCTCCCGCCTCTGGAACAAACTCCCTCACTCTCTTCAATCCCACTACTCCCTCCAGATCTTTAAAACAGCTGTTCACCACCATCTCTTATCGTCCCCCATCTAAAACCTTGATCTTTTCTACCCCCGTTAATTTACCCCAGATCCACTTTTTTGAAATACCAACTTCTTTCCTTGAAGTCCTATCAGTATCCATTTGTTTTTACCTCTCCCTGCCCCACCCCCCAAGCCCTCTCCCTTCCACAGATCTCCCGATCTCCCTGTTCTCTGCTGTTGTACTTGTGTACTTCCCTCTCTCTCCCCATCTTGTCTCGCGCTCCCTTCATTGTATGTTTTATGAGTTTTACTTTATTATTATTATTATTATTATTTTATTTTTTAAAATTAATTTTATTTTATTAGTTTATTTTATGAGTTCACCTGCTCACAGATCTTTCCCCCTCATTTCTGATTGGTGTTCCTGTACACTGACCCCCTAGTGACACCTGGAAAAATTGGCCCTTACATTTCTGGTGTGTTGTCTCCCTTGAGATCAGTCCCAGGTGTCAGTAGCAGACTGGGTCTTAAAACCGGCCCGGGCATCCTTCACCTAGGTCGGCCCATTATTCATTTATATGTTGCCTATCTGAGAAAATAGACGAAATGCTTGAAAAAAAAACAACTAAATAAAATCCACTAAAAATTAAATTTATTTTCAGTAACACAAGCACATGTCATGTCTAAGAGAGTAGGTGCCTGCGCAGTTCGCTGCTTCTGGCAGCCACACCATCAATGATATCCTTAGTGTCAAGTTTGGCCAGGATCCCTCTTTCCAGACATCAATATGAACGCCTCAAGATGTTCTCGTGTCATTGTACTTCGCAGACGGCCTTTGGTTCTCTTCAAAGCAGAGAAAGACCGTTCACATGCCACTTGTGACACAGGCAGCGTTAGCAGCAGCTTGTAGGCAAGCCCAATGCTCTTGTAGGCATTAGTGAAGAGGTTCAACTTGAGGAGCACCTTGTAGCAGCAGAGAGGACAGGCTTTACATGACTTACATGTACTTGACAGAGTCTTCCTGTCCTGTTCAGACTCGCTGTCCGCCTGCACTGTATAAGCATCTGCTACTGATTGTTTCAGTGTTGACCGTTGTTCTCCAAGGCTTCGCAGTTCTTTTCGTAGTTGTTCCGCAGTGACACCATCATCAAATCTCAGCAAATGTTTATGCAGCTCTTCAGTAGCTCCCGATGGCACTTGATCAAAGTTCCTTGGGTGAAAAAGTGAGAGATCAGCATACAATGTTGATGTTGCTGATCTGTCAAACCGCTGCTCAATGCTGCTCACAATAGTGTCCACTATTCGGTTGTACACTTCAATGCGATACTTCTTTACTGGGTCAGAAGCTGATGTAGCCTCATCTATGGACAGTTCGCCATCAATGCGTTTGTGCCGTCTTTGCCGTTTTATAGGAAGGGACTTTTCCATAACAAGATTTACATCCATTTCATCCAGCTGGTCATTAGCCCATTGAACAAACTTTGCAGCTGCATCATGACAAGCTTGGAAGTCATCCCGTAGCATCTGCATATTCTCTAGCAATTCATCCACCATCCGGTGCACAGTCAGCAGATCCAATTGCACAGTTTGTAGATAATTGGAGAGCGCTGTAGTGCGGGAGAATACTTGCCGATATACTTGTGCAGTCAGAATTGTTTCAAACTTCAGGAGACTGTGAATGTATCCCTTTACCTTGGCCTTAACAGCTGCTTGGATCTGGTCAGCAACTAGTATGGCATTAAGAGTGGTGATAACTTCCATGAAAAGCACTCCAGTTGGGTTGTTAAATGAACCAAAAACCTTCTTCAAGGCGGCATCCTTTGACCACCATCTAGTTTCTCCGATAGCTCCCATTCGTTTCACAGTAGTGGAGTGTTGACTCCAGATGTTCATTCGCTGATAAGATTCCCGAAAGAATACTGCAATGTCATTCAGTAGTGAGAACAGTGATGCGCTAGTCACCACATCACTTGTAGCTTCGGTCACAACGAGATTTAACACATGTGCGACTGTGCGTGGCACCAAACATGGATCTGCATTGGAGCTTCCTTTGATAGCAGAGTACTGAAGCCTTTGTAGTGCCCCTGCATGTTTGCTGCACCATCAGTTGAGTTTCCAACACAGTGCTTGAGGCCAAGATTCAGTCCTAACAAGACTTCAGAAACAAGTTGCACAAAAGCTTCGCCAGTAGATTCCTCACATTTCATCACACTCACTAATCTTTCTTGGATAGTGCCAGTGCTATCAACATATCTAGGAACAACAGAGCACTGGTCTTGTGTTGAGATGTCTTGAGTGGTATCAATTTCCACAGCAAACATATCTGTTACTTCTTCAGAAATCCACTGACTTATCTTATCCCGGATAACTGTGATAACAGAATTCACTGTAGTTTTAGACAGCAAAATTACCAAGGAGCCTCGACCTCGTGAACTCTTTGCCTTCTCGTGTTGCTTCTTGCTGTTCTGGACAATGTGAGAGAGATGATCGGCTGTGCAGGAATCATACTTCCAAAGTAGTTTTACAACTTCCAGAAATGTACCATGGTCGATCTCCTCATTGTCAAGTGTGTATGCTGCTTCTTCATTACTTCCTCTGTAGCTCAGTCCCCTCTTACCAATGAGTTTGACCACATCCACAACTCTTTCCATCACTTGTCATCTCTTTATAACCTCATCCTGATGGCTACGTGTGAGCAGGTGAGAAACGCTGGACTGTTGGCGATCTACCAGGTATGCTGTAGAGCATCTCAAATGAAAAGAAGAGCATTCATGTTCTTCAACACGTGTATGTACATGTCGCCAGTCAGTCATTCTCATTCCTTCGATGAACGTGGACCAGTCTGAGGTGCTGGAAAACGCCAAGCACACTGAACAGTGAAGAGAATGATTGTCCTTGTTGTATGACAACCACCATCTGTTTGTACCATCTTTTCGCAGGAAACACCTCTTGACCACT
Organism: Myxine glutinosa; assembly: GCF_964187855.1. Taxonomy (NCBI): domain Eukaryota; kingdom Metazoa; phylum Chordata; class Myxini; order Myxiniformes; family Myxinidae; genus Myxine; species Myxine glutinosa. Next base: position 37,422,310 of record NC_136265.1, on the reverse strand, counting down.
CGGTTGTCAGTTTTTTGATTAGGGTGGTAATTCCAAAACAGCAAACAATCTTCATCACTACATGGTTTCTTAAAGTAGTTAATCGAGGGGTATACCTCCTCTGCAAGTGGAGCAGCTACAGCAGGTACATCTCTCTCAGCTGACCGCACCTGTTCGTGTTCACCAATTTGCACCAATTCTGCCAATTCAGCTGCCAATTGGTCATCTACTGATTCAGCTGCCAATTGATCAGCTACCAATTCAGCTGCTGATGGTCCAGCTACCGATTCAGTATCCTTATCCCCATGTTCACTGACTTCACCAGGCCCAGTATTAGTACTCTTGAACAGATCGAAAAGGTTTCTGCACTTTGAAGCACTATCTGACAGTTTATTTTTCTTTCGATCACGCTCCTTCTCAGCACCTCCTTTTCTTCTCTTCTGGTTTGCTTTATCCATTGTTGGTTACAGATGCAGATGCTGAAATAAAAAGAATTTTTTTAGCATCGTAAGTCAGTTCGCGACATTGTTATCAATACTATATCAGTAGTCAGTGGACCTATCTAAACTTACGAGGCCTATCGGCTCAAAATCCTTTTTACTGTTGATTTGGTAGTTTTTACAATGAAGGAAACACGTATCGGGAGTACATACGACATAGCGATTGTGAATGTAACAGCTCTGAGGCATCTTTCGCTTCGCATCGCAGCGACAGTGAGCACCAACATGGCGGCTGTAAGACGAAAATCTGGCTTAAAACCCCCTCACCTCACAGCCCACAGCCTTAAACCAGACATATTAACATGCTCCTCCCCCTTCATTCCCGTTCTTCAAAGCAAAGCGGTAAAAATTGTTGTGTCGCCATAAAAATGACGAGCAACGGTGCCCGCCCGAAGGGCGGGGCTTCAATTAGGAGGCGCGATTTATTTTAACATCCGTTAAATATCACACGCAAATCATCAAAATCTAAACAGTGTTTTTAGAATTTCAATTAAAAAAACCACATCACTGTTCATATCGGTAAATATTATTCCATCGTGTTTCAAATCGTGATTAGTGATATCAACTGTACGCTTTTTAGACAACTCTTGTATGGTGCTGTTCTCTATTGCGTTCTCATCTTGTGTAATACTGCGCATTGTCATTTGCATATTCTGTATCTATTATCTTATTCTAATATCTACCATCGCTTTCTTTGTCTTGCAGATTGATTGTTCATCGTTGTTGCTAATAAACCTGCATTCAATCGATACATTCTTGTTTATGAACAATCAATACGACTGGGGAATGAAGGCAGGAACGATTGGCTGGAAGGAGAGGAAGGTCCAACTGGAACCGGAGCACGGTCGGGCCGGGAGTGAGCAGCCGCCACCCCCTTCTCGATCGGCACGTTCTGGTGTCGCCGTTCTTCGTGGCCACGGTCGAAACTGCCGTCGAAGCTCAAAGCTGTGGTGGTTTAAAGCTGCGGTGGTTCAAAGCTGCGGTGGTTCAAAGCTCATGGGACATCCCTCTCTCCTCTCCTGGATCACGCAGCTCGTCTCAGGTGCGTCGCGTGCTTCCCAAGGGCTTATCCTCTGTCTCTCATCTGACCTGGTCGAAGGATGGGATTGGCTTCTGGCTCCTCCAAAAACACTGCAGATGCCATGGTGAAACCCCACAGTGCTGCCCCGATGGCTGGAAAATCACTCTTGCTGGAGGCCGCTTCACCCATGCAGCGGAGTCGCGCTATGCTCCGATAGAGGGTGAAGCTCTAGCAGTGGCGGACAGCCTGGAAAAAGTAAAGTATTTTGTGTTGGGATGCAAGAACCTGATTATTGCCGTCGATCACAAGCCCTTAATCAAGCTTCTTGGCGACAGACGATTAGAGGACATCCATAACACGTGGCTTGCCAACTTGAAAGAAAGGACTCTAGCATATCGTTTCCGAATTATCCACATCCCGGGAAAACGACACTGCGTACCAGATGCGATTTCACGACATCCATCGGGTGCCAGACCATCGGAACGACTGCCACTGGTGGATGACATTTCCTCCATTATGGATGTGGCCACATCGACTACACTACGACAGCACACCTTGACTGGGCTGTGGACCACAGATGACGACACTGGCATGGAAATGGCTATTTCTATGGCAGCCATCAAGACGCTCGATTCTGTGCGGTTCGTCACTTGGGACGATGTTCGGGACGAAACAGCAAGTGACACTCAGATGCTGCAGTTACTCAATTCTATTGAGCAGGGTCTACCTGTCAGTCGGGACGATTTCCCTGTGTCCATTTTGGAATACTTTCCCTTCCGTGAACACCTCTACACTATTGATGACATAGTGGTATACAAGGGGAGGATTATCATCCCACCGAAGCTACGGAAGCTTGTCCTTGAGAATCTTCATGCTGCTCACCAAGGAGTCACGGCTATGACCACCTGGGCCAGCAGCTCGATCTTTTGGCCTGGAATCACTCCCCAGATTCATGAGATGCGCAATCGCTGCTCACACTGCAATCGGATGGCCCCATCGCAACCAAGCGCTCCACCTACAGCCTCAGCTGAACCTGCCTACCCTTTCCAGTACGTTTGTTCAGATTACTTTCATCACAAGGGCAGAGTTATTTGGTCACCGTTGATCGTTACTCTAATTGGCCAATCATTCAGCTAGAGGCTATCGTGAAGGCTAGTCAACGTGGAGGATGATGAAACCCTGGTGTTGGGCTAGCGGCTAGGGTGCCGGCTTAGGATCCTAGGATCCTGGGTTTGAATCCCGGTCGATCGCTGAATTAACGCCAGGGGGGTTGACTCAGCCTGTCATCCTTCTGAGGTCGGCTAATTGAGTACCAGTTCACTGGTAATTCCCTGTTTGTCGTTAAAGGCGGCAAAAAGGGTTGGCGTCAGGAAGGGCATCCGGCCGTAAAACATTGCTTCAAAAAGGGGACCAAAAAAACAACAACAACCACGGTTCCCGAAAAAGGCCAACCCCCGCTTTGCGGGGAAAAATGGCCTCTAAAGGTGGTTATTTATATATATTTTATTCAGCTAACAACTGGCGGGGCACAAGGCCTAGTGAAATGTCTGCGGTCGAACTTCGCCACTTATGGTATCCCCGACGAATTGGCATCTGACGGTGGGCCAGAATTCACGGCACATGACACCCAAGACTTCTTGCGTCGGTGGGGCGTTAACCATCGATTGTCATCCACTGCCTTCCCACACAGCAACTGTCGTGCCGAGATCGCAGTCAAAACATCGAAAAGAATGATCACCGATAACACTGGTTCCAATGGTGAACTAGACACTGATCGGTTCCAACGTGCAATACTCCAGTACCAGAATGCACCGGATCAGGACACTAGGTTGTCTCCAGCCATGATCATCTTCAAGAGGCCAGTCAAGGACTTCATACCCATCATCCCAGTAGACTGTGGGCCCAGAGACCAATATCGTTTTAGTTTTTTGATTTAGTGACCTACCTCTGGGGTGGGGGCAAACATGCTGGTAAATGAAAGGCTATAGTACCACGAGCAACATACTTTTTTTCACAAGCGTAAATGTTGCACATAAACGAGAACCGCTGGCCCAAAATGTCATTATCGATCAAGTATACGTTATTTTAAAAAAACACATACAGAGTTCAAATATCAACACAAAGTGTGTGTAATTGAGTTGAAAATAGTATTAACATAAATATGTATTGATTCTGATTTTAAAAATATAAAAAAATGAGTGACACAAAGGTTTGCATGAAATTTTATTTCCTAAATTGCAGTGATCTAATATTGATGTCACTTTATACAAGTATGCCATCTTTCAAGATGAGAAATGCTTTTGGACCAAGAGCACAAAATAATTCTTCACAGCAGTGAGGAAATCTTTCACGATGTGAATCAATTGCATGTTCCTGGTATTAAATTTCCGAGCCTAAAATGGACCACACACACTAAACTCATTCATTTTCTGTGTCAGGTTCCTCTACTTCCCCATCACTGCCATCATCAGAATCACTATCCTCACTATCATCGTCTAAGTCATTGTGTCCAGTGATATTGCAAAAGTTATTTCGAGCACACTTGCACAGATCTGTACATGGAACATTGTTTTGAAGACAGGTACAAATATCAGCATCACCACATTTACTTTTCTTGCAGTTACCAGTGCAGTAAGCGAACTCCATAACACTGTCTGGAGCAGGAGGAAGGTTCATCCAGTTGATGACTAGCTCACCGCTTTCCATCTTCCACCCATGCCCATCAGGAACGGGTATCTCTGCATTTGGTTGTAGGCTCCTCTTGTAAATACCTGAAAATATTGAAAAGGTGAAAAGAAAATTCAGCCTCAGTTGTTGCCTTCCAATGTTATGTTATGCTGCAATGAAGGTATTGAACAGTAACATTAAATTGTGGAGTCTGCCTCATAATGAGATCTGCTTCATTCCTTTTTCAGCCTTGTGTACATAGTAAAATGCATTTTGATCATGGAATATAAGATATCTCTGAATTAAACACATATTCATATTTTGGTTTTTTTCACAATATTTGATCGTTGATTTGATGTTTAAAAAACACTAACAAAAGGATATGAGCAAGGCATTTATTTCCTTACTGACTCCCAAAATATAGTATTATTTTTGCACCTGATTAACTTTACACATAATTATGACAGGTTTACATGTTGCACACAAGTCTTACAAATTATATCTTTCAATGAAACTGGAAACGTTATGGAAGACACATACCTGCTTGGTAGTTGGCCCTGTAGTGAAATCGTATCCGTACTGAACCCGGGTGGGGATGCTCGCTGCTCGCTGTCATTGTTGTCACCGCTAGGGGCGTGACTATAAGACCCGTTGCTGTGTCAGTGCTCCGAGACTTCTCCCTTGTGACATGTTACATCAGTAGCCTCGTTTATGGTACGCCTTTATAGAATAACTAGCTTGCTTGCATTGACTGATATGAATGGCTTTATGAGATGTCGCATCGTATGCTTATTGTGTATTTCTACTTACAGGAATGATGTGATGATCTAAATGCAATTAAACCAAACCGTTGGACTAAAGTTGTGTGGACCTGAATGGTTTTCCACAACACTTAATTGCATTTAAGATCTGCTGACATGGCTGGCAACAAGACGTTGACGGTGTCCATTTTCAGCGCCGACCCACAAGCCACGGACGGAGGCTTGCAACTCAAGCACTGGCTCCGACAACTGGAGCATCTCTTTGACGAGCCTGAGACCGCTCCGACGCCTGCCGCGAAGCTGGCGATATTACACTCAAAAATCGACTACCGGGTCTACCACGCAGTCGCTCAATGCACGACGTATGATCTTACCATCGCGGAGCTCAAGCGGCTTTACATAAAAGAAAAAAGCCCTGTGTATGCGCGTTATTTGCTGCAGACGCGACGGCAGCAGCCCAACGAGCCTATGGATCATTACGCCCAGGAGCTCCGGCAGCTCATGCTGGACAGCGTCAAGGAGCCACGGACTCCCGAGCAAGCTAAAGATGATCGACTTTTAGATGCCTTCATAGCAGGGGTCTCCTCCCAGGAACTACGTCTCAAACTCTTGGAGAAGACCGACCTGACCTTCGCTACGGCGGTTGAGCAGGCGACGGTGTATACCGAAGCGCGGATGCAATCGAACGCCTATGATCGCACGCGCCTTTTGGCGGGCACCTCACTACACGCCCGGCCGGAGAGTACCACTGACGAGGACGTGGATCCGCCTGCTGAACTCCGGGATGCTCCGGAGGATGACCCTACCCTGACAGCTGCCGTTACGACCAGCAGACCCAAGGCCTTGCGCGGGGCCGCATGTTTTTTTTGTGGAGGGCCTCGTCATGCCCGAGTCGTGTGTCCGGCACGTGACGCTATTTGCCATTTGTGCTCGCTAAAGGGACATTACGCGAAAGTGTGCAAGAAATCGGCACGCGGCTCGCGGCCCTTCGACTCGCGCAGCCGCGGCCGCGCGGGCGCAGCAACCTTGAACGGGCTCGTAGCAGAACCCACGAGCCCAGCACCTTACCCGACTTCGAAGGGGAGGGCCGCTCTCTGCGGCCCGCTGGGCGCTCAGACGACCTTGATTGGCGCCACCGGACAGCCACCACCGTCTCATTCTCCATCGGGGACAAAGGCCGCGTCCTTGGCCAAACCACGGGCCACACTTCACCAAGCCCCTCGTACTCCTCGAGTCGCCCACGAGCTAACGGCGGCCCCCGCCCCGTCAAAAGAGTTAAGGCAACTTTCGAATACTACGGAAGCCTTTGTAAAATGTAAAAAGGCAATTTCGAATACTACGGAAGCCTCTTGTCAAAGCGACCAAAAATGTAAAAAGGCGATTTCGGATACTACGGAAGCCTTTATCTGCCAGGAGTGTCAAAAGGCAATGTCAAATACTACGGAGGCCTTTTCTCGTCGGATTTTGAATCGCGAAACACCGGAATGCTGGGGAAAGCCCTCTGAAGACGATAATGGGATCCCCATGGCCAACACAGCCTCCGGCCACGCTCGCAAAACTGCTGCTGGTGTAGGATCCACCCGCGAGGCTGGACCGACCCATTCGGGGGGCTCAGTCCCGCTCCCAGCTGCCTCGTCTGGCCTGGCTCAAGCCCTTATTCCCCTTATGGTTGAGGGCCATTGTGTTCAGGCCTTGGTGGATACCGGATCTACGGATAGTTTTATCGACCAACGACTTGTGCTCAGGCATGGATGGCGGATCGGGCGGTCTACGAGACGGATCTTCATGGCTTCCCAGGGACTGCGGCTCAGCACGAAAGGGGAATGCCGATTGAAACTCGTGCTAAAGGGACGGGTTTTCCCTGATGTACACCTTATGGTTTTACCCGCATTATGTGCTGATATTCTGCTAGGACACGATTTTCTTAAGCTGCATGGACGTCTGGTAATGGAGTTCGGTGGGCCTGACACTCTTGTTGTGGGGCCGGACGACGCGCTAACGGTGTGTGCCCTAGCGCAAATGGACGTCCGGCCGCTTTCGCTGTTCCCCAATCTAACCTCCGACTGTACCCCCGTCGCGGTAAAATTGCGACGCTACTCTCGCGCGGACATGCAATTCATTGCGGACGAAACGGCTCAGCTCTTGAAGGACGGCATCATAGAACCTAGCAGGTCGCCGTGGCGCGCTCAGGTCTTAGTGGTGCGCAGCGAGGCCCATCGCAAACGCATGGTAATCGACTATTCCCAAACGATTAACCGCTTTACACAGCTGGATGCCTACCCCCTTCCGGGGATGGACGCGCTAGTGCAACAGGTATCCCAGTATTCGGTCTATAGTACTCTCGATCTCCGTAGTGCGTACCACCAGATCCCTATCTCTAGGGCGGATCGTATCTATACCGCTTTCGAGTCGGGGCAGCGGTTGTACCAATTTACACGATTGCCCTTTGGGGTGACGAACGGGGTCGCTTGTTTCCAGAGGGCCATGGATGACCTCGTTGCGCGGGAGCACTTAACCGATGTTTTCGTCTACCTCGATAACCTTACGGTTTGTGGATATGACCAAGGGCACCATGACGCTAATCTGAAGCGCTTCCTTGAGGTCGCGCAACGGTATCACTTAACTATGAACGAGGATAAGTGCCGATACTCCCTACGCACCATAGATCTTCTGGGGTACACCGTGACCCATGGCTCTGTCTCTCCGGATAAGGAACGTCTGCGACCTTTGCTCGACATGGCCCCTCCCTGCGATCGGGCGTCCCTGAAACGCGCCCTTGGGCTGTTCGCCCATTACTCCAAATGGGTGCAAAATTTCTCCGCGAAACTTCGCCCCCTTGTGGCCTGCGACACTTTTCCCCTGAGTTCGGCCGCATTGACGGCCTTTGAAGGTCTTAAGACCGACATCGCCCGAGCCGCCGTAGCGACCATCGACGAGAGCGGCTCGTTCGTCCTCGAAAGTGACGCCTCGGATCAGGCCATCGCGGCGACCCTCTCCCAAGGGGGACGTCCCGTGGCTTTCTTTTCACGGACTCTTACCTCCGCTGAGCGGAGGCACTCGTCCGTTGAAAAGGAAGCGTATGCGATCGTCGAGTCTATTCGGCGATGGCACCCGTACCTACTCGGGCGGAGCTTCCAAATCATCACGGACCAGCAAAGCGTTGCGTTCATGTACGACACCTTACACGCCCAGCGCATTAAGAACGAGAAAATCACTCGCTGGCGTATCGAACTCGCCGACTTCTGTTACACCATCAAATATCGCCCAGGGAAGGATAACCAGGCCGCCGATGCCTTATCACGCCCGACTACATGTGCTGGTATCACCTCGTTGGAGGGCCTACGGGTGCTGCATGCTACTGCGGGCCATCCCGGCGTAACGCGTTTCGCTCATTTCGTGCGGAGTGGGAATCTCCCTTACTCGATTGACGATATCCGCCGTATCTGTCGCGACTGCGCTATCTGCGCGGAAATCAAACCGCGTTTCTATAACCCTCCTATGGGGACTCTGGTGAAGGCTACACGCCCGTGGGAACGCTTGGCGATGGATTTCAAGGGCCCTTTGCCGGTGTCGAGCGGCTCTCGCTATCTGCTCACTATCGTTGATGAGTACTCACGATTCCCCTTTGCTTATATGTGCGCGGACATGACTGCTGTCACGGTGATGCGATGCTTACAGAACTTGTTCTCAATGTTCGGTTACCCGGCCTATGTCCATACCGACCGGGGTGCAGTCTTCTTGTCTCAGGAGGTGCGTGGCTATCTGCTCCAAAACAACATTGCGTCTAGTTACACCACGCCGTACAGACCCCAGGCTAATGGGCAGATCGAACGCTTCAACGGGATTATCTGGAGGGCCGTCATGCTCCATCTCCGGACCCACGGCCGGGGCCTCGATAAATGGGCTTGGTCGCTACCTGCGGCGTTGAACTCAATCCGGGCACTCCTGAGTACGGCAACTAACCAAACTCCCCACGAGCGACTTTTCCACCACCCCAGGAGCTCGGGGTGTATACGGTCTTTGCCCAGTTGGCTCGCTGGGCCCGGGCCGGCCTACCTTAAACGGGCGGTTCGCGCGAGCAAGTACGACCCCCTTGTGGACAAAGTGCAGATTCTCCAGGCTAATCCTGAGCATGCTCGTGTGATGACGTCTGATGGTCGTGAGACTACTGTCTCCGTTCGTCATCTTGCCCCTTGCGGGGTCGACGACCTTAGTAGGGAATCGGACGAACCGGTCGAACCCATCTATGAGACTATGGCCTCTCCCGACGCTCCCATCGCCGACAGTCCACCGACCCTCCCCCCGTCGAGACTGCCCGGGTCCGACGACTTGGCGTTACCCCCTTCATCACCCGACCCTGTTGACGCCTCTGACACCGGGGATACAGGGTTACGAGACGCCGTACCCGGGGAGTTTCGAACGCGTGCTGGCAGAGAAATTCGCCGCCCGGCCCGCTACGGTTGGGCCGACTGATACTCCGCGCCCTATTCATGCTGACGCTCACTCGCTTTTAGCCACGCGGCCGTATAATTCTGACGGGGGGGGGGGGTGAATGTAGTGAAATCGTATCCGTACTGAACCCGGGTGGGGATGCTCGCTGCTCGCTGTCATTGTTGTCACCGCTAGGGGCGTGACTATAAGACCCGTTGCTGTGTCAGTGCTCCGAGACTTCTCCCTTGTGACATGTTACATCAGTAGCCTCGTTTATGGTACGCCTTTATAGAATAACTAGCTTGCTTGCATTGACTGATATGAATGGCTTTATGAGATGTCGCATCGTATGCTTATTGTGTATTTCTACTTACAGGAATGATGTGATGATCTAAATGCAATTAAACCAAACCGTTGGACTAAAGTTGTGTGGACCTGAATGGTTTTCCACAACAGGCCCGTTTCATGTGTTCCCTCAGAGCATCTTGGTTGAGAGGCATTGTGATTTCAGATTTCCTTGCCAGTTGGAACATGTTGTACCTGGCCTCGTTGACGGTTGTGACACTGTGTTGTCAATACAATTTGCAAACAAATACCTCCAGTGCTGCTACTAAGTCAAGCTGTATGTCAAAATGCTCGCCAAGGTCCTTCAAAGCATTGCACAGCTCCCTCTCCTTAAGAAGAAGATTAAAGGCTTTCTTCTTTCCCTTGCCGTAAATGAGCTTACGCTGTCACACCCAGTGAAGCAATGTAGGCCTATTAATGCCTGGCTGACCTCATCTCTGATACGATCACGAACAGACTGCAGGGCATGGAGCAAGTTGGCTTTGTTGGTCTTGACCAGAGACCCTTGAGAATTTGCGAGTGAGAGTGGTAACGGACCCAAGGAATACGTCAGTAGCTCCTGCAGATTAATATTCCTGTACCGTCCAATCACGACCAGTCTTGCTAGCAGATTTCTGTCGGCTTTCAGGGAGACATGCTTTCCATGTACTCTGCGTTTTACATTCTTAGACATACTGGTAAATGTCTTCAGCTTCATTTGTTTCATGCTGACAAACAAGTCCACTTCTCCTGTTTGTAGACGCTCTCTGGACAACTTGGTGAATTCTGTTTCACCCCTTTCAGATGCAGTCTGCATATCAGTTTGGACATCTTGTGTCGCTACTGCACCTGACGTGATGTGTATCAGCTCATCTTGTTCATAGTCGAAAGGATTGACCATACTGTTGTATCCACAATTTTCTTAACATCTGCCTTATCCCTTTTCATACAGCTTTGCAGGAGATCTGATCATGTTGTGCTCTGCTCTTCTTTGCCTGCCATGGCCTCACATTCTCGAGCGATTAAGCCTCTTGCATGATGGGACCATATCCACCTGTTTACAGTTCGTTTACTGGTTGTAAAACCTGTCATACCTCCTTTTATTTTTGAGTCACGGTTTGCTGTCTGTTCAATAGTTTGGTCATAAGCAAGTTTGGCGAAGGCATTATTGCTCCTCTGAACAGCAAAGTCACCTTCCAGACATTGCTGATGTATTGTTGGGTGGGTAGTTGCAAGATCAGACATTTCATGCCAGTACACTGGAAGGTATCTACTATAATTGAGGTGGTCATATGCAAACACCCATGGTAGCATACGTCTTACACTTGCCAAGTGAAGTTCCCAATTTGCTTCACGAGTACCTCTCAGGAAGAGCAGGAGAACTTCTACCATCTCAATATACGAACTCCAGAATCCAAAGGTCTGCTTCTTGTTGCAAGCTTCTATGAATTGACTAAGATGTCTCAAACTGATGAAATCTTTCTCCATTCATGATTTCTTGATATTCAGGTTTGGGGAAGGCTTGGGCCAAGTCTGCCATCAGCTGTTTTACTCTGTTTGCCTCTTCAGGAATGGTGTCCAGATAAGCATTGAGTCGCATTTGATGCATTGCCTCCACCACCAGCTTGTGCGCTCTGACTGCTCTGTTGTAGTGCTTACCAGTCATCACCCCATTTACCGAGCCTGTCGCAACAATCTCCGATTCTATCACGATATCTTGAAGGCCAGCATCTCTAAAGCGCTTTCCCAAACAACAAAGAAAGGACATAGCTGTGTGAAAACCACCAAGTCGTATGACCAGCCTCTTCATAAACTGCGCATTTCTCCACCTAATCAGTTGTGCCTTCGCATAGATTGCTTGATCCATCACAACAACAACCATCTCCAAGCTTAGATGATCGGCAATCTCGACACTTCTCTGCAGAATTGTAAGGACTGTGTCCATTTCTGTGGGGCTCCCATCAATGACAGGTCAATAGCCTATTACAGACTTTGGTGGAACCTCAACTTGGGAAAGGAGCTGGTTGAACCCAGTCCAAGAGGGCAAGATCTTGTCTGTTCTGAATTTTGTAATGTAGTAGGCTAGGTCGACCTTCATAGGATTTTGCAGCAAGGGTGCATTAGCAGACTGAAGGAGTGAAACATGCTCTGCAAACGGCACTGGACCTTCCTTTTTTCCCCCGTAGTATGTAGCTAAATTCACCACTGGCGGCTGCATTGACCTGTTTCTTGTTCTTTTCACAGCTGGATCTTTAGTGCTAGAGGACCTAGGTTGATTAGTTCTTGGACTGATATTACTCTGGACAACAATGCCATTTGTGTTGTGGGTAGTTCCACGTCCAGATAACGTTTCTTCTCCAAAGTCATTGTTATCCCATACTAACGTGGTTGGAATCCCTGGCTGTATGGTGGATGGAAGGGAATCTTCACCACGACTAACCTCTTGTGTAGCAAGTGCTGTATCATGATTTAAAATCACAGAGTTTGAAACAGAGTGTCCCAAACCATTTAACAGTCCTATCAACTGGGCTGATCCTGATAGATGACGCACTGTCATACAACAACAGGCATTTTAAGGCCATTTTCTCTGCAAGAGCGGGGGTTAGCCTTGTGGTCCCCATGACATGTCATAGCAAGTGACATATGCTTAGGCATCAGTTTCTGTCCTTTAGAAGCCAGAGAAATTATATCCTGTGATATGGACAGGAGTTTTCTATGGATTGGTGCAGATACGTCTACCATCTTCTCCGTGTCTGGTTCATCAGATGCGCCAACTGCCCATGCTAAAAAATTGTATAGGCTGCAGGGCACAATTGCTTCTGCCTCTTTAAAATTCAGATGTTCTGCTGTCGGTGGCCATGGCATAGTAGGTTTGACTTCTCTGATTGTTTGCCTGAGATCTAATGCTGTCATGTAAGTATTGCGCAGTGCATTTGGATCAGCATACACATAGCCTATTTGTGATTGGTGGCCTGCTTGTGATGGTGCTTCTGTGTCATCTGTTGTCGAATCCATTTCACTGTGGGTCGTGCTTTGCGTGGCTTCTTGAAGGTTTGTCTGCTTTTCCACAAGAGTAGCTGTAGAAATGTCATTAACATAGACGATGTCTCCTTGTGATTCATGTGAGGTGTTATAAAACATAGCTGTGGAAATTTCTTTGATAACCTGTGCTTCAAGTATCCAGACTTATATGAATTTGCCTCAACTCCATGGCTTATCTTCATTTGTTTGATGAATAAGTCATTCACTTTTTTAAGTCTCATGATCTCTTTGTTGTCAATGATGCGAGTTTTCACTGTCTTGCTGAAAACTTCAAATGCTTCTGAACAAGAAGTATCACTTCCTGTTTGTGTGTTGGCTGGCCTGGTCAGGTAAGGTGTAAAGTCCCTGCAGCATGAGCTGTGGTACCTAACTTCGATTGCCACACAATCCTTGTCTTTAATCTACATGAGAAGTGACACATTTCCACTGTCTTCTGCTGCTTGCTGTAAATGGACAGCATCTATGGTTGAACATGTGACGAGGAGTTCCTCTTTTCTCTTGCGGGTGGATCTGCATCTTATAGTTTTTTCTTTCTGGCATAGGATACATATGTTTGGTAGAACATGCTGTGATCTTGCTGGCACTGGAGGTCTACCAAAGCTGGAACAAAGAGCCCGTCTCTTTGTTGGTTTTGTATTTTCTGCTTCAACTTTTTCTCCACCGACATCAGCTTGGGGCACGGTTGCTGAAAAAAAGAAAACACACACACACACACACAAAGAAACAAAAATTAATGTGGAAAACCCATAAAACCAGTAATATAAGAACATTGGAGAATAATTGATTTTTAACAAATTTTAACCTTATAAAGTGCAAGTTTTAAACCTACCCGTAGAGGCTAAGTCATCGGCTTTCTTTTTCATGCTTTTCATCACCCTTTCAACATGTTGGGAGTCTGTAAAGCATGCGTAACACGGCTGATGGAATCCTCCGAGAAGTGGTATTGTTGGCGACAGCGCTGTGTTGGAATCTGCACTGAATCCTGCCGAGTGTTGAGCAACGTAATCTCTCGCAATTTTTGCTTGAGGACCATCCAAAGACTTCCATTTGTTGACATATTCGAAGAAACGGGACCATGTTTTGTCTGAAAATTGGACAATTTTGCACTTTTTGGACGGGAAGATGCACATAAAACACTCTTTTTCTTGCGTATTTTCGTCACTCGAAGACAACACGTCCTCATCACTAGAGGCCGCCATGTTGTCTCAAGGCCTTACCGCACCGTTCCGGTTCGGCGGTTGTCATTGGCCAATTGCCGATGATATATTGAACATGTCTTCCGATTGGTTATTTTCCGGGATTTTCCGTTCGAGGATACGCGCACATTTTAAACATGTAAATAATTAATTAAAATCTAAATTACTCATTAACGTACCAAAATCTTTCGTGTTAAAAGTGACAGAATGTTTCCTATAATATTCTCAAGAAATTCATACCAAAATCGTGTCCACCCGTTTTGTAGGTCATGCAAGAAAGCAATATATTGCAATGGCTGTGTGCCTACAGGCAGATACTTGCCATCGGACACCTGGCTGGAAACACGCAACAATCGTGAGGAAGCTTTGCGCATTCGGCATGCCAGGGAGATCGAAAGACTCTCTGAACGCACGACAAAACTACCTCCACTGGCCGTTGGGGACCATGTCCGGATCCAGAACCAGACCGGCCTGGAACCACGAAAATGGGACCGGACCGGAACCGTGATTGAGGTAAAACAATTCGATCAATACGTTGTCAAGGTGGATGGCTCCGGAAGAATCACTCTCCGGAATCGTAAGTTCCTGCGACGTTTTACGCCTTTCAGCATGACAACTCCCACTACGACTGGCAAAAGTGGCATGCTGCCAAGCGTTATGCCAAGTGTTATGCCAATCGTACCGAAATACTTAATGTCTGGTACCCAACCCATCGCCGCTCCAAGTGTCTGTCTCAATCCTGTTACCACTCCCCAGAAGGGTGAACCCCAACATGTCATTGCACCGGGCTTACCATCACAGACATTCCGCTCCACTACCGCGATGACACCACCCTCGAGAGTCGCTAACCAACCACATGTGCAGACCACCGCCACACCTCCACAGTCACTGCCTATTTCTGCCCCCTTGACGGTTCGCGTGATGATGGACAAGCTGGAGGGGACTCCGGCGTCGGACAGGGCGATAGTGAACCACCCACCGGAGACTCCCACAATGGACCAGGAAATTACGAACTGCCCTCAGAGGACTCCGACGATTGATCGGGTGGTGACGGGCCACCCGAAGCGAATTATCAAACCACCAGCCCGATTCAATTCAGAAGAATATTGTTGTGGATATGAGAATTGTGTTTTTTTTATTGTTGTGTAAATTGTTGTAAAAATATCGCCCTCCTTCTCCAGTTGTGTATAAAGGTCAAAGTGCGTCCCGTAATTAGGTCATAAACAATCACGTTAGCCAATCATAGATTTCCTCCTTGTTGGTTGTTTATTTCCTTATTCTATGTAGGTTAAGGCTGTGTCTTCCATTAATTGACACTCCATTGCACCGAATTCAAATAGATAGATCCCCTTTCATTCCCAAAGCCCCATTCACAAAGCCTCGATTGCCAACTGCATTCGCCGCCATTGCCATGTGCTCCGTGCTCTGTTTGAACAGGAGGGGCGGGGTCGCCGGGAAGAGGCAAGCCCAGGGCGCGCCACGAGGGGCGGGGCTGTTCAGCCCCATGCCCAAATAAGGGAACAAGCCCGTAGCTCGCCACGAGGGGCGCGCCGTTCGGCGCCATGTCCAAATAAGGAGGCAAGCCCGTGGCATTGCCATATAAGGTCACAGAGCACGGGGGGAGGGCGGTACCGAAACCGAGGAGGGCGTGTTACACCGGCGCTTGAGGATGAGATATGCATGCGAAGATCGCGCAACGGCAGATGAGTCCTGAAAAAGCACACGACGTCCCCACGGCAGCACGGAGAGCGAACCATTGAGCAAGACTGAGAGAGAGAAACGTGAGGGGGTGCCTGTATTGCGGCAATAGGCCGATACCCTCCAGGCCCTATTGCCGGTCGGTGAGACGCGAGGCTGTGTTTGCCGGGTTTTCGCCTCGACCCCAAAGCGTGGATCGGAGCGCGCGCTTGGAGCCGGACCTCGACGCCTACCATCTGCCTGGACCCTCCTCTGCCGTCCCAAACCATCCCTGCCATTCCATCCTTCTTGTGTACGTGAGTTTGTTCTGTGTGTCTTGTCCTGGGGTATAAGTTAAGCCTGTTTAGTTAAGCTAGAGTTTCACTGTGTCCTTCTGGTCCGTCCCTCTTTCTGCATTATTTTATTATCCTTCCTTCGCCTTGGTTCCTTTCATTGTGTAAATAATAGTAATAAATACAGTAGCATTTCCAACCCTTTTGCCTTCGTCTTCCTCTTCTTCACATCCTTGTCGTCTTTGTCTTTTCCCAATTGAATACCGGTGTCACGATTTGGCCAACGTTTGAGAATCGGGTCTAGTCTTTGTTAACGGTTCGGGCCGCGGCTGCCATCCGCTCGGCAATCCATTAACATCTTATCCGCGGTCGCGAACGAAGCTGCTCACCGGTCACCGGTCTCCATGGTGCAGCTTCAGGGACCACGTCGGTCAGCGATAATCGAGGGGACTAATCCCCCCTCAAAGGGGAACCATAGGCCGACGTTGGGTTCCGTAACAATTGGTGCCAGGAGCGAGATACGGACCTGAAGCGCTTGGTGCGCTCAAATTACGGGTGGCCCGAGATTGTATTTTAAAATTCCAAATTTAAAAATCGTGCCATGGATAGTCAAGGCGGCGGGATGCCGGTGGGGGAACTAGAAGAGGGGTTAGGGGTAACCCAGGACCAGAGGGAAGAAATGGAGGAGAGCAATGAAGAGGTGGTTGAGGAGGTGTCAGGTGCACAAAATGGCACCCTCGCGCACGTTGTTGAAGGGACACAAAATGGCGGCTCGCACATGGTTGAGGGGGCCACGGCCGCGGCACCAATGGGCATGGTCCAAATGCAAGCCTTCATGGCCCAATTCATGGTGGAAATACAGAAAGAGAACGACAGTATGGAACAAATGGAAAACAGAATGAGGGCTAATAGTGAGCAATTGGAAGCAATAACAAACGAAATGAGGGCCGATAAGGAGGGGTTGGAGAGGGACAGAGACCGCAGGTGGGGCGAGCAGGTCCCACGGGTGCACGAGGAGGTAACGCGGGTCGAGGAGCACTGGTTGGGCGAAGTGGAGGAAAGCACGGGTACAATGACGGGTATAGAGATCGCGACCCGGGGTATGGGGCAGCCGGCGACCGCTGAGGTAGGAGAGAAAATTTTATTAAAGCCAGCGGTCGTCGAGGTGAATAAAGAAAAAGCAATAGTGGGTATAATTGAAATTGAAAAGACGACGGAGGTAGCCCGGGAATTGTAGGAAGGAATGGATAATGCTCAAAGTCCCTGCTCACATCACGATGCTGTGCTTAACCCAAATGGAAGTTTGCAGGTGCGCGTGGAGAAAAGGATCCCCCAGGTGAGTCGTGCTGTGTATTGTGCGGGGAGATTTTGTGGAAGGATGTTTGGCGACAACAGGATTGTCGCGCGATTGGGATCGATATGGCACCCGGGCGTTGGTGAAGGGTCCCGTGTGAGTAAAAATGGCACGCGTGTGAGGAAAAAGTGTGCGTCAAAGAGTGAGCGTGTTATAAAGTGTGGGAGTGATACCGAGTGCGAGCGAGAATGCACGTCGGGGTGTACGGAGTGTGACACAGGGAGTGAGAGCGATACGGAGTGTACGTGCGAGGGTGGGTGTGACACGGAGAGTAAGGTGGTGGTGGAACGTGTGTGAGGAAGCACACCTGAGTTGGTTGTGGCGCGGGTGTGGGAGAGCCCATCTGAGCGCGTTAGTGGGTGGATGCAAGAGTGCACGCCCATGGTGAGTGGTACGGGGTACGTACCGAGTGGGGAGAGTGCGCAAGACGATGCGCGAGGTGTGTTAAGGAAGTGTGCGAATGGCGAGTGTGTGCAAGAGGGTGTGCGAGAGGTGTGGTGTGTAACAGGGAGTGTGGTGGTGGAATGGACGGAGAGTGTGGGATGCACTGGAGGCGCCGAGACGCCAGGTTTTGTGAGTGTGAAACGGGTCGCGTATGCAAGTGAAGCATCGACGTTGACCGGGTTAGCAGTTAGGGCGACGGATAGCGGGCGCTCGATGCGCGGCGCCCTTTGTTGGATGCTGGGCCTCGCACGGTCGAGTCCGGGCCTTGTCGGGCGAGGTGACCGGTCCGGTTCAGGGGCGAGTGGGAGGAAGCGGAACGGTGCCCCCTCGCGGGGGCGGGGTTCCGACCGGGCGAGATTGAGTCATCGGGCCCGGGACCGCAAGGTTCCGAGCCGCGATGATGCGTGGAACCTTGGCCCGAGCATGCCTCCTCCCCAGAGTCGTGAATGCCGGACGGATCCAACTGCAGGCGACCAAACCACCCGAATTCATTGCTCGGCTTTGCGAAGCCGAGTTTTAATGATGTGACGACGCACCGAGGCTCAGATAAAGCGGACTGTGATGATGATGATAGTGTTTTTGATCCGAAATTTAGAAAAGTGAATAGAATTGGCAGTAATTGGAAAATACTTGATTGGTTGCAATTGGATGAGCCAAATTGGTAGTGAGAGATGCCCGATGTGGTGGGATGGCAACTCTGCCATCTCTCACAACGGGGGCAAAGGAGCACTAGTCTTATGGGGTTTGGCAGTGAAAACTAGCCCGGGAGGGTTAGGATATCGTGTGTAGGGACTTAGAGATTGACAATAGGTAACGGTAAGGTTTAGGTAGTGACAATGATACCGGTAGTGGGGACGCAGGTAGATTAGTTGGATGATAATGACGAGGGAGCGCAGTAGTTTAAAGGGGCGACTGGGAAGCGCAAGTTCCAGAGGGGAGTAGTTAGATGAGATGATGCCGTGTGTGTGTGTAAAAATGTATTGTGAATTATATTGAGGATCGAAAGTGTATTGAGCAGGGTATGAGTAAATGATTGTGATTGTGAGTTGTATTGAGATTGCACAGGTGTGCAACTGAACAGGTGGATGGAGCAGTGTATGAGGGAGTGATGGTGATGTGTGTTGTGTTGACCAAATGGTCCAGGGAGGAAGGAGGGTGCAGGTGGCACCAGGTAAGATTGCACAGGTGTGCAACTGCAGGTGAATGGAGAATGGTTGTGTGGAATACATGGAGTATGGAATGGATGGTCGTGGAGTGAGTATGGTGGAAACTGTGGAGTGGAGTGGATGGTGCGAAGGTGTGAATGGGGGAAGAGTGGACCCCCATCATGAATACCCGGGGAGGGTAGTGTAAGTGTTAGGTAGAGGGTACAGGTAAATTGTGGTTGGATATTGGCATCTGTGGTGCGTGTGGAAGAATGGAGTTTGGATGGGTGCATTAGTGACGTGGAAATGGCTGGGCGTGTGGCCTGTTAGTGTGTGTAGTTGAATGGGCACTCCACCACTGTGAGGATGTCGGCCAGGTGAGGCCGCAGGTGGGCTCTGGGAGCCGTTAGAGTTGTTGTGGATGGGGCCCGAGGATCCGGAGGATGGACCCGGGTAGCCCAGTGCCAGAGAGGGCACCGAGGGGTGACAGAGCCAGGAGGGGCCTTCCCCAATTAGATAGGTTAGGGTGAGGAGCTAGGTAAGCTCGGGTGGCAACTACAGTGGTGGAGGTGTGCAGGTGGGTAGACCTGCTGGGAGAGCTACACGACTCAGCCCGGAAATTGTGCAAGGGCACCGGGAGATGAATCGGGGGAGTGAGACCCCAAATTGAGAAGCACCACAGTTTGGTCAATGGGAATTTGGTTCTTAAAACCGCATAGAGTGTAAGATGGCCAATGGTTTGGCAGGGAAAGACCCCGGGTAGTGTAAAGTGTGTTAAAGTCATTTAGAAGGTAGTTAGGATGGAGATCTCCTCGCACCATCTACATCCACTCACCTGAGGTGACAAGACTCCACACCATGCCATGTTTTATTATTTTTATTGTGCAGATGTTTGGAATGTGCGACGCATCATGACGTGGGTGTGACATTGTGCTGTTGTTCCATCTCTCCCTCCTTATGAGGATTGATGATGAATTGGTGATGGCAAATTTTGGTTAGAGGGATTGTGGGAACGAATTTGGTATAGGGGAAATATGGGGAAGACGACACATTAGTGACGAATTTGTAATGTGTAGATTGTTGTACATATGGGGTAAGGGCAAGGGTAGAGTAGGTGACAGGGGGGGTGACGTATGGTAAAGACGAGCTTTT
Source organism: Myxine glutinosa (assembly GCF_964187855.1). NCBI lineage: Eukaryota > Metazoa > Chordata > Myxini > Myxiniformes > Myxinidae > Myxine > Myxine glutinosa. Next base: position 37,402,324 of record NC_136265.1, on the reverse strand, counting down.
CTCCGCTCCGTCTCCATACGCACCTCGCCTTGCATTGCCTTTATTGAAGCGTACCCTTGTGACCTTACCCCTCGCTCACCTGTCTTCCCCCCCCCCCTTGTCTCCCACACAAGGACTGTGCGCCACTGGGCGCCGAGGGGAGCGTGCGTGAGCGTGCGTGAGTCCGCCATTGTGTGCCCGAAACTCTCGCAACCACAGCTGTCTGCATCGATGCACCACCTTATGGACCACATGTCTGTGGCTGAGCACCACTGATGGACCCCATGGGTTGGGGCATGGCCCCTCTGCTGGAACCGGCCATGAAGGCCCGAGATCTTGCTGGCGGACCTTGGTCACAGGGCACCTATGCCCCACAGGTGAACCACACAGTCGGCCCTGTGGGCCATAAATAAATAAAAATGGATACGTTCTGTGCAGGTTTCATTTTATGTCCAAATAGGCCACCAGCAAAGAAGATGACAACACCAGGAAGATAACAAGAGCCAGCAGAGGGATCCGAAGAGGAAGACCAGCAACAAGGGTTTGTTTGGTTATTTTTATTATTGAACAGTGATGACTGTGCACCGATTGGTGCTTGAGGGTGCTTTGGTGCGTTTTGGGTGCTTTCTGGTGCATCGATGCAGGGCAGACTGTCTCCCCCCCAAAAGAACAATCACAGGTCCTGGGTTGCGTTTGTAAATAAAGTAGCGTCATTGTAAATAATACTCCCCCACCATAAATGTATAGTTTGAAGACCATTCCGCAATTCGGTTAGCTGTGGGCGTGAATCTGTTAGGCAGGGTGCAATGGAGCAGCGGGAAATATTTATTTATGTTTTAAAACTGTCACACTCAGGGTCAGGTTAAATGTAGAGGGAACTACACCTACGTGCCACACTAAACGTAAAGGTAATAGGCCCGGGACGTGCCTAAGAGGAGGAGGGTGCAGTGTTGTGGATATGAGAATTGTGTTTTTTTTATTGTTGTGTAAATTGTTGTAAAAATATCGCCCTCCTTCCTCCAGTTGTGTATAAAGGTCAAAGTGCGTCCTGTAATTAGGTCATAAACAATCACGTTAGCCAATCATAGATTTCCTCCTTGTTGGTAGTTTATTTCCTTATTCTATGTGTGAGGTAGTGAGTTCCAGATGGTGGGAGCAGCGATGGAGAAGGCCCTGTCCCCCTAGGATCTGAATTTGGTCTGGATGGGGGGGCGGGGGGGGGGGGGGGGACAGGAGGTTGGTGCCAGCAGAGCGGAGGTTGCGGGTGGGAGTGTTTCTGGCGAGGAGGTTAGTCAGGTAGGATGGGGCCAGGTTATGGAGGGCTTTGTAGGTCAAGAGGAGGATTTTGTACTGGATTCTCTGGGGGATGGGGAGCCAGTGAAGCTTATAAAGGACGGGGGTGATGTGGTCACGGGTCCGGGAATGGGTGAGTAGACGGGCAGCGGAGTTCTGAATGTATTGGAGTTTATTGATGATTATTGAGGGTGAACCATAGAGGAGGCTGTTGCAGTAGTCCAGACGGGAGGTGATGAAGGCGTGGATGAGGGTTTCTGCAGCCATGGAGGAGAGGGATGGACGGAGACGGGCGATGTTTTTCAGGTGAAAGAAGGCTGTCTTTGTGATTTGTTTAGTGTATTTGTCGAAGGAGAGGGTTTGATGAAAGATGATGCCAAGATGCCGGATGTGAGGGGAGGCGGATACTGGGAAACCGTCAATGTTGAGGGCGAAGTTATGGGTGGATTTGGTGAGCATTTTTGGGCCAATGATGATTATTTCAGATTTATCATAGTTAAGTTTGAGGAAGTTGATTTGAAGCCAGGATTTTATTTCAGTGATGCAGTTTGTCAGGATAGAGTGGGTGGCGGTGGAGATTGACTTGGTGGAGATGAAAAGCTGGATGTCATCGGCGAAGCAGTGGAATTGGAGACCATGACGGCGGATTAAGTGACCAAGGGGGGACAGGTACAGGATGAAGAGGAGGGGGCCGAGAACTGAACCTTGGGGGACATCTTGGGGGAGGGGAGCAGTGGGGGATTTGCAGTTATTGATGGAGATGAACTGGTGTCTGTCAGAGAGGTAAGATTTGATCCAAGAGAGGGCAGTGCCAGTAATGTTAAAGGTGGTTTCAAGTCGGGTGAGGAGGATGGTGTGATTGATGGTGTCAAAGGTGGCGCTGAGGTCGAGGAGGATGATAATGTTGAGGTTGCCAGCGTCAGAGGAGAGGAGAAGGTCGTTGGTGATTTTGAGGAGAGCAGTTTCAGTACTGTGGTTGGAGCGGAATCCGGATTGGAATGTTTCATACAGGTTATTGGCAGAGAGGTGATGTTTGAGTTGAGTGGCTACAGCGCGTTCCAAAACTTTTGACAGAAAGGGTAGGTTGGAGATGGGTCTGAAGTTGTTTAGGGTGTCAGGGTTGAGTCCAGGTTTTTTCAGAATGGGGGTAAGAGCAGCAATTTTGAGGGATGGTGGGACGATGCCTGTAGACAGGGAGGAGTTTATTGTTGCAGTGATAAGTGGAGAGAGAGCAGGAAGGGAGGCCTTGACAAAGCTAGAGGGCTTTGGCTTTTAGTGGGGCAGATATGTGAAAAAGATGTTCATTTCCGGCAGAAAGTGTGAAATTTCGCATACAGGGGTATTTTGGGGCGCTGATTTCAAAAATTGGCGGATCCAAGAGATCTAACCAATGGACCGGCCGCCATCTTGAATTCCAATATGGCCGCCAAGGCAAAATGTTGAAATTCCCTATCTTGGGTTCTAAATGACCTGTGGCGCTGAAATTTGGTACACAAGGGTATGTTGACATGCTGAGTTCAATAATGCAATAATTTGAAATGTCTGACAAACGGTATGGCCGCCATTTTAAATTCCAATATGGCCGCCAAGACAAACATCGATGTTTTCATTACTTTAATAGCACAGTGTACGGTAATGTCATAATGTTAAATCATTTGAGCATTATTATGATAACTGGAAAATTGTTGCTTCTCAAATCTACTGATGGGTTTGTAATTTTGTCGAAGGCAGTAGAAATTTGGGAAATTCAGTGCCCCAAAATACCCCTGTATGTGAAATTTAACACTTTCTGCCGGAACTGAACATTCACATGACATTCCAATAATTTATTTTTTTAATGTTTTTTCTCTTTCAGATCCAATGTCGAAATCAAAGAAAACATCGTCAACAATTCCAATGCCAACAGACTGGAACATTTGCGCTCTTTGCCAGAAACGTTCTGAAAATGAACCACTAAGAGATGCACGTAAGGGCAGCAATCAGTCGTGTCTAGACGTCTACGAGAATCTTGCTCAAAATCTCAAGGCATTGAATGATTTAGGTGCCTTGCCTTGCGGGATAAACATTTCCCGACTAGATGATGGTTGCGGTATTGCAGAAACCCTAGCTGCGCATGCTGCCAAATGGCACAAAAACTGTTATGTGCAGTGCAGCAGCTCTCGTGTGGCCAGGGCTGAATCAAGGGAAAGAAAGCAAAGTTCAGACCTTAAACTTGGTGAAGAAACTTACTCGCCTGTTAAGAAAAGACTCAGAACAAGTTTCAAATCTCCATCCGTTGAACAGAGTACTGCTAGCACATGTTTCTTTTGTGATAGCATTATCAGTAATGAAGAAATAGTCCACAGAGCGGCAACAAAAAATGTAGATTCCAATGTTCGATTGATGGCAACAGAATTGAGGGATACAAAACTCCTGGCTAGATTGTCTATAAGTGATATGACGGCATCAGATGCTGTTTATCACAAGAAGTGCATGACTGTTCTCCACACTCGATACAGATCATTTGTAAGAAAGAATGAGGAAGCCAGTTCAAGTGAAAATATGCCACCAGAATCAGTAGCTTTGGCCGAATTGATAGCCTATTTGGAAGAAATGAAGTGTACAGATGACAGTTACACTTTCAAGTTAGCCGATCTCACAAAGCTTTATACAGAACGTCTGGCACAACTGGGAGGTGATATCTCAAAGAGGATTAATTCAACTCACCTTAAGGACAAGCTTCTCAGACACCTTCCGCAACTTGAGGCACATAAGAGCAACCATGAAGTGGCACTGTCATTCAAAGAGGACATTGGTGAAGCTTTATTGCATGCTTGTAGACAAAGCTCTGACAACGACGCGGTCATTCTCATGAGAGCTGCCCAGATTGTGCGCAAAGATATTTTGCAAAAGCAATACCAATTCAATGGATCCCTAGTAAACGAATCATATAACAACTCACCACCATCATTGGCAGCGTTGATGGAAATGATTCTTGCTGGTACAAACATACAAAAACAAAACGCAAACAACAAGGGAGGCGTCTCTGTGCAATCCTTAACTCAACTTGTAACATTCAACACTATGAAACGAGGAAGGTTGGAAACTACAGCAGTACGTCACAATTTGAAACGTGAAACATCACTGCCACTTTACCTGGGTCTTCTCATTCATAGCAAAACAAGGAAACGGGATCTCGTTGACGTTCTTTTTCAACATGGTTTGTGTGTTTCCTATGATCGCATACTGGAGGTATCCACAGATGAGGCCAACAGAGTCATAGAAATATACAAACATGACGGCGTTGTGTGTCCAACAAAATTGCGAAGTGGAATATTCACAACAGGCAACCTAGACAACATAGATCACAACCCATCATCAGCATCAGCACAAAGTTCATTTCATGGAACCGCGTTATCACTGACACAACATGTTTCACATGACAAAAGTGGCAGCATTCGAAATCATGAGAATGTCACTGAGAATGAGAACAAACAGCGCTCCAAAACCATAGCCGCCCTTCCTGCATCTTACAGTGATGTGCCTCCTGAAACATTTCCAACTAATAATCCCATTCCAAGAAAACCAAAAGGTCCATCCACTCCAAGTGTGTCCTCCGGAATACAGGACAAAGAAAGTCAGTGGCTTTCGTTTGTACAAAGTCTGCAGGAGAAGGAAGGTCTTGAGAGTGAAGATAATATCTCCTGGTCAGCATACATGGCAAATCTGCAGGTTGAAGTTCCTCGGCCTCCTGCAATTACAGGACTGCTACCTCTGTTCCGCGAGAGTGCTCACACATTGGCAATGGTGAAGCATGGAATGAATTTAATCAAGCAGGCGACAGAACTAGTAAACCCCGGACAAGTTCCAGTTCTGACCGTTGATCAACCACTCTATGCAATTGCAAAGAAGATTCAATGGACTTGGCCAGGTATATATGGTGAAGACAAGTTTGTTGTGATGATGGGAGGACTTCATGTAGAGATGGCCTTGTTGAAAGCGATCGGCAGCTTCCTGGAGGGGAGTGGCTGGGCAAGTGTAATGACCAGTGCTGGTGTAACAACAGAGGGAAGAGCAGATAGTCTTCACAAAGGTTCGCAAATATCGAGGTCACAATGGGCACACCAAGTCACAGTAGCGGCGTTGTACGCTCTGCAGCGAAAGGCATACGATGACTACCGGAAAACATGTGAAACTGAAGATTTACAATCATTTGATCTTTGGAGCAAGAAGATGGCTACAAAGTACCCCCAGTTTTGCTACTGGAATAAAGTCCTGCAGTTGGAGTGTCTTCTCTTGGCATTCATAAGATCACAACGGGAAGCCAACTACACGCTCTATGTGGAGACTCTCACGGCGATCATTCTGTGGATGTTTGCCATGGACCATTACCATTACGCCAGATGGTTGACAGTGCATGTAACAGACCTTCAGGAACTTTCAAACGATTCCATGGATATCCATCGTGAATTTGTCAAGGGGAACTTTGTCACTCAGAAGTCATCACACAAGTTCTCTGCTATGGCACACGATCAGATAAACGAACAGCAGAACGCTTATGTGAAAGGTGATGGTGGAGTCATTGGAATTACTGAGAATGAAGGGGCTCTTCGCCGGTGGATGGTAGCTGGTGCAGAAATAGCCAGAATCCTGAATGAGTTTGAGGACCAGTTTCAAAGACAGAGGCAAACTGATGTCCGCCACCACGAACAATTGCCTAGTGTCCAGAAATCCTTTGCATCAGATCTCAATAATGCAATCAGTTCCTTTGAAAAACTTGGAAACCCGTTTGCGGAAGACAGTAATGACTTGTATGTGCTTGACACAAAGGTCATCATGCCTGATGAAGTGATAGCCGCAGTGCGATCCATGGAGGACACTGGCAAAACACAATTTGACGGATTTGTGGGGCAGCGAATCAAGGATCCTTCTGACAATTTCTATGATAGCATTTCAAAGAACAATCTGCCACTGTTGAAATCGAAGCCCAAGAAAACACCTGGAAAGTCTGAGGCGAAGATTACACGTATGAAAAGTAATGTGGAGCTCTTCTCACGAATGTACATTTCTTGCCAAACTAGAGATGGTGATCTTAACACATTTTATGAATATGAGTGTCATGGGTGGCCACCTGCATTGGCTGAAGGTATCAATACAATGCGGCCACCAACCGGCAAGGCTGATCTTTTGCCCTGTTTGGAAGCTTTAGCACAACGTCCTCGTGATGCGCCCAAAGGAGAAGTTCGTATTTTCGATGGGGCTGCCTTAGTCCATCATTTGGAGCCTAAGAAGTGCAACAGTGTGATCAGGACATTTGGTGACTATGCACAGAAACAGGTCCTTCCGTACATTGCCCGAAAGTTAAATGAGGGGACTGTGATGCGTGTTGATGTGGTGTGGGACACCTACAGAACGGACAGTCTCAAAGAAGGCACCAGGCTTGGTCGTGGCACTGGCATACCACTCCATGTGACTGAACAGACATCCGTGCCACGAAACTGGAGCAGCTTCCTTCGTGTAGATTCCAACAAAAAGACATTATTCAGTTTCCTTGCTGATTCCCTGCAAACGATGCCTATTCCAGAGGGAAAAACACTTCTTACAACCTTAGAAGAAGAGGTTAAATCAAAGCCCCCTTCTGATGTTTCTCAAATTCAACCATGTACGCATGAAGAGGCTGATTCACGAATGATGCTACATGCTTGGCATGCATATCAGCAGGGGTACAGAAGTATCGTCATTCATGCAACAGACACGGATGTGGTTGTGTTGGCTATCGCAATGGCAAGCATTATGGACGGTTGTGCAATGTGGTTGGCATTTGGACATGGAAACTATTTCAGGCACATTGCTGCTCACACTATTGCGACTCACATTGGCCCTGAACGCTCATGGGGGGGCTTCTATTCCTGCATACTGTTTCCGGATGCGATACTGTTTCTGCCATATGTGGGATTGGCAAAAAGACTGTGTGGAGCATATGGAATTCCATGCCAAACTTGGGGGAGGTCTTCAATCATCTCTCACATGCACCAGCGGAAGTAACAGATGATGACATGGACAACATAGAGAGGTTGTTCGTTGTTCTGTACAGTAGAACTTCCCCTCTGAAGAAAGTGAACGAAGCACGCAAGCAGCTGTTTGCTCAGGGAAATCGGCAATCGGAAAATATTTCACCGACAAAAGAGGCACTGCATCAACATGTGAAGAGGGCAGTCTTTCAGGCCGGTCACATCTGGGGACAGTCCCAAATTGCTAACCCAGAGCTGCCTTCACCTGCAGATTGGGGATGGGCTAAAAATGCAGATGATGTCTGGCATCCATTTTGGACAGTAATGCCAGAGGCGTCAAAAGGGTGCCGAGAGCTGATCAAGTGCAAGTGTAAAAAACGGTGTGCTGGAAATTGCAAATGTTTTGCTGCTAATCTACCATGCACAGAACTATGTTTCTGCTCTGGACAATGCTTCCGAGATGAGCAGTAGGAGAAGTAAAACGGATGGAAAAAAGCTTGCAGCATGTTACGGCTGCCAACTGGTACGAAATATACTTTGAAATGAGCTCTTTGACTTGTTATATGATTTGTCAACAAGGGATCCATTGAATTGGTATTGCTTTTGCAAAGAACCCGGGATTTTCAACATTTCGTCTTGGCGGCCATATTGGAATTCAAAATGGCGGCCATACCATTTGTCAGACATTTCAAATTATTGCCTTATTGAACTCAGCATGTCAACATACCCTTGTGTACAAAATTTGAGCACCACAGGTCATTTAGAACCCAAGATAGGGATTATCAACATTTCGTCTTGGCAGCCATATTGGAATTCAAGATGGCGGCCTGTCCATTGGTCAGACCTCTTGGATCCGCCAATTTTTGAACTCAGCATGTCAAAATACCCCTGTATGCAAAATTTCAAACTTTCTGCCGGATGTGAACATCTCGTGCAATTTTTGTTACATATCTGCCCCACTATTTGTTTTTGACAAAGTTTGTTTTTTTGTTTTTTGTTTTTTGACGACAATACAATGGCTTTGTTTTGAGATCAATAGATATTGTAGACATTTACCATGGAGAGTTCTGTTCACTTTAGGTCTCTCTCTGTCCTTTCTATGCATGATGAGACCACACCTTTAAGGGCATTTCATTGGCCTCTGGGCTCTGTCTTAACATGTTGAAACCATTATTTCTGTGCTTGTGCCAACTCACTCCAGAGATTGCAATAAAAGTGACATATGGCATCAAAATATCTGATTCCTTTCTCGTTTCCTACGAATATGTAACATACTCTGTTAAATGTCATGCAGAGGCCTCATGTGCCACTTTGCCCCAATGACAACATTCATTTTCTAGTTCAGTGGGCCAAAATCATACAGAATACCCCCATTTCAAGTAGATCCATGACATGAGTAACAAAACACGTTTTGTCGGCGAGATAGACCTGGATGTGCGACGGCCTACTACGAATTGCTTCTGTAACACGACACACCAGTGAGATGATAGATGTGTTATGTAGCTATGTGTTTCCTTGATAATCTTACGATAATTCACCAAATGTCTGTTCGAAGGTACCGTAAAAACTGCTGAACTGATCGCAAAGATATTTCCGGTGGATAATCCTGGGATCCCCAGGAGTAAAATAGGCTATTTAGTTTTCCCAATTTCAGCTTTGGTCTCCAGCATTCTCAGGTTTGGACGCCCGCCTAACATTCGCGTTCGCATAACGTCCATTGTGACGTCTTCTTACGTCGAGCAACGGTACCCTCCCTATGGGCGGGGCTTCAATTGGGAGGCCCAAATGAAAAGGCTAAATATCGGAAATTGAAGGCTTTTTAATCTTTTAAACGATTTGTATAAACATCCGGTGTGGCACCCGGGAAAATAACGTCATGCGGGAGCAAGTATCAGCAGGATGTGACAGTGTGGGAGTCCACGTTTGCACCGATCGCTGCACCGTGTGCCGCACAAACGGCTGCACCGATCGCTGCACCGTGTGCCGCACAAACGACTGCACCGATCGCTGCACAGCTGCATCGATCGGATGTGGCATGAAGGAGGATCTGCACTTCGGCATGAAGGAGGATCAGATCTAACAGATCGCTGTCTCCATCGATCTTGCCAAGGCCGTAACACCTATCGGCTCAAAATCCTTTTAACTGTTGATTTGGTACAGTTACACGTTTCAGGAATTTGGTACACGTTTCGGGAGTACATACGACATAGCGATTGTGAACACGATTATCGATCACGATTCATGATCATCACGATCATAGTGTATCGATCACGATTTGAAACACGATGGAATAATATTTATCGATATTAACAGTGATGTGGCTTTTGTAGAAATTCTAAAGATAATGTTTAGATTTTGATGATTTGCGTGTGATATGATTCAACGAATGTTTATATGAATCTTTTAAAATAAAATAAAACCTTCAATTTCTGATATTTTCCCATCGCCATATGCAGATTCGCCACGGACCCACGATCGATGTTTCTCCACGTGAACGTACCCGTTTGTTTGCGAAATGGTACGTTTTTCATCGAAGTCCTTCACGAACTTGCTGTCCATGTCTGACGTGCGACTGAAGGTGCTACAGGAATGTGAAATTTATTGGTTTCATGCTTTAGCATTCACCGTATCTGCATGGCCTGTTTGCTTCTGGCCTCCCACCCGTGCATAGCACGGGTATTTCTCTAGTTAATTAAAAAGGAAAGAGTATGCTTGGTCATGACAAGTGGAGTAGGGAAGAAGGTTCTGTAATTGTGAACTAAAGTCTAAAAGCAATATTTAGGGGCAAATTGAGAAGAGGTTCCTGCAAGATAAAACGTAAAAAATTTTTTTTTTTAAAGGAAACAAGTGCAAAGTGATAGGGAGGCCCACGACATGTTGTGACTCCACTGTTGTCAAGACAACAAACAAAACCAGTACTAGCAGAGGTGTGTTCAGTTACCAAGTTTGTTGTGGAGCATTCAGCAAGTGGCGTAAGCACCCAAGCAAGCACTCCAACAAAACCGTTGAAAAGGCCGGCTGGCTTGGCGAGCGACAGCAAGCTGATTCGGTGATGCGACGCACCTCAAATGTGCTAGACAGACGGAGTACTCTTTTCTGGTTCTGCCACTTGTGCAACGAAACAAGACCGATAGAGTCTAACAACGGCGTAGCCGGGCTTGGATCTGCTGAGTTGAGGATCTGCTATCCCCCTGTCATGTGATCAGATCCTTAGCTCTGATTGGTGAATGTTTGTGAGAGACATACATACACTGGACGGACAGACAAACGCTGGTCCAGACGGCATTGTCCTGCAGGATATGCCGTAAAAAGTTAACTTTGAGTGATTTTCAACACTTTCCCCTTTTTGTTGAGCTATGTTTCGCTTTTCAACATCGCTGGGGTTGTTTTGTTTCATCCCTGGGGCATGTGCTCTGATATTAAAAACAAGAACGTTCCACCATACGCATGGGTAAGTCCATTTACTAATGAGGGGTTGTTTTACGATTATACAATAAATTGAAGTGTGGATTTGCGAAACAATATCGATATGTATTAACATTAGGAATTATACAATTTTTATTGTGATTATATTATTATTCTGTTCGTATATATTAAGCGTAGTTACTTTTTCACTTAACCTGCTTTCTTTACTAATACTGAACTCACCCCCTAATTTTGTAGTAGTTCTCGGGGCTCCAGGAAGTTGCATGGGTTGCCTGACTCTAATGCCACTTCTGCCCTGGGCCCTCATTGAGGTTGGGGCCCTGGGCACAGGCCCTGCATGCCCATGTGTTAATCCACCACTGGTGTTCCAAGTCTCAGAACTGACCAAACTATATATGTCCAGGCGATATCAGCTAGAAGAGGATACACCATCAAGCATCCATGCGACCATACAGTGAGCGGCGTCACATTCTACTAGTACCAAGTGGAACTGCTGGCAAATCTATTAGGAAAACTTGTCAACTCAATGGAGAAACTGAGACAGTCATGATGTTACGTGCCACAGCAGCTCTGTGCACACTGGCTGAGATGCAAACCACACAGAATGTCCTGAATGGTCTTCCCACAATTGAGAGATTAGTGGTGATCATGTAGGCCATGGAAGAGCCCCAAGAGTAGCGTGGATAGTGAAAGGCAGATGTTAATTACTCCGAAAGGGAGCAGGGAAATTGCAAACATTCCACCAACACAAGACGCACTAGCCCAGCAGGATACGAGGCAGGCCATGTATGGGGTCAAGCAATGAGCAAAGCACCACAGTTGCCAAGTCCAGCAGACTTCAGGTGGTCTTGGAAGAAGTCCAGTGCTCAGTGGAAGATGAAATGGATGACTCTTCCACCTGCTGGCGAGCAGGCTGCACAGTCATCAAATGTGGATGCACCAGGGGATACAGTGGACAGTTCAAATGCAAGAGGTCAGACTTGACATGCACAACACTAAGTGTGGTGGATGTGAATGAACATTTGACAATGTTTCCCACAGAAAAAGCACTTTTGTTGCTTTCCAGCAGCAGCGACTACTTGAGTCATCTGGACTAGTAGGTCGGCAAGTCCTCGTTTCGGCTTCGGCAGTAGGTCTATCGACCGAAGAACTTGTAACCGTGTTCAGGGGTGTTACAGGTGCCGTATATGACTCAGAACACCACTGAGCTTGATCGAGAGCCTGAGCCTGGTCAAAAGCTGTGGCGAGATCCAACGTTTTATTCTCGAGGAGCCGTTGGCGAATGACATGGGACTGCAATCCACTTATGAAGGCATCCCAGATGGACTCCTCCTTATGTTTCTCAGCAGTGACAGCCTTGTAGTTACAGTCTCCACTCAAATGCTACAATACCTGCAGGTATTCATCAAGAGTTTCTCCCGGTTGCTGTCGATGACTTGCCAATAGGTGCCGTGCATAGACTTTATTCTTCGGTCTTACGTACAGTGCATTCAGAAAGTATTCAGACCCCTTCACTTTTTTCACATTTTGTAATGTTGCAGCCTTATGCTGAAATCGTTTAAATTCATTTTTTCCTCTCATCAATCTCCACTCGATACCCCATAATGACAAAGAGAAAACAGAATTTTAGAAAGTTTTGCAAATTTATTAAAAAGAAAACACTGAAATATCACATTGACATAAGTATTCAGACCCTTTGCTATGGCACTTGAAATTTAGCTCAGGTGCCTCCCATTTCTCTTGATAATCTCTGAGATGATTCTACACCTTGATTGGAGTCCACCTGTGGTAGAATTCAATTGATTGGACATGATTTGGAAAGGCACACACCTGTCTATATAAGGTCTCACAGCTGATGATGCATATCAGAGCAAAAACCAAGCCATGAGGTCGAAGGAACTGCCTGCAGAGCTCAGAGACAGGATTGTGTCGAGGCACAGATCTGGGGAAGCCTACAAGAAAAATGCTGCTGCATTGAAGGTTCCCAAGAGCACAGTGGCCTCCATAATTCTTAAATGGAGGAGGTTTGGAACAACCACGACTCTTCCTAGAGCTGGCCGCCCGGCCAAACTGAACAATCGGGGGAGAAGGGCCTTGGTAAGAGAGGTGACCAAGAACCCGATGGTCACTCTGGCTGAGCTCCAGAGATCCTGTGTGGAGATGGGAGAAACTTCCAGAAGGACAAACATCACTGCAACACTCCACCGCTCTGGGCTTTATGGCAGAGTGGCCAGACAGAAGCCTCTCCTCAGTGAAAGACACATGAAAGCCCGCTTGGAGTTTGCAAAAAAGCACGTGAAGGACTCTCAGACTGTGAGAAACAAGATTCTGTGGTCTGATGAAACCAAGATTGAACTGTTTGGCCTTAATTCTAAGCATCATGTCTGGAGGAAACCAGGCACCGCTCATCACCTGCTCAATACCATCCCAACGGTGAAGCATGGTGGTGTGGCAGCATCATGCTGTGGGGGTGTTTTTCAGCAGCAGGGACTGGGGGACTGGTCAGGATTGAGGGAACAACGAACGGAGCAAAGTACAGAAATATCCTCAATGAAAACCTGAAACAGAGCGCTCAGGACCTCAGACTGGGCCGAAGGTTCACTTTCCAACAGGACAATAACCCGAAGCACACAACCAAGACAATGCAGGAGTGGCTTAGGGACAACTCTGTGTAGGTCCTTGAGTGGCCCAGCCAGAGCCCTGACTTGAACCAAATCGAACATCTCTGGAAAGACCTGAAAATGGCTGTCCACCGACGGTCCCCATCCAACCTGACAGAGCTTGAGAAGATCTGCAGAGAAGAATGGCAGAAATCCCCAAATCCAGGTGTGCAAAGCTTGTCACGTCATACCCAAGAAGACTCGAGGCTCTAATCGCTGCCAAAGGTGCTTCAACTAAGTACTGAGTTATGGGTCTGAATACTTATGGTCAATGTGATATTTCAGTTTTTTCTTTTTAATAAATTTGCAAAACTTTATAAAATCCTGTTTTCTCTTTGTCATTATGGGGTATTGAGTGTAGATTGATGAGGGAAAAAATGAATTTAAACGATTTCAGCATAAGGCTGCAACGTAACAAAATGTGAAAAAGGTGAAGGGGTCTGAATACTTTCTGAATACACTGTACAGTACATGTTTCATAAGGTCTGTATGGCAGTCATAGTCTTCACAGTCAGCGATAAACTCGTACACACTTGGAGCAACATTGTTTATGAGCATAGTTATCTTCTCTGGTCCAAGATGCTCAATTGCTCTCAATAAGTTGTCGAACATCTTGTACCAGTGGTTCCATTCCTTTGCAGCACTGCTCGAGTTAGCATAAGAATTTGTCCATCATGAAATTTTTGCTGAGTAAATTATAATAAACCATAGGGAGTATAGAGAGGCTTGACTCGATTGAAATCATTCAAGTAGGCTCTACTCAGCAAGAACTGAACAACCTGTAACAACAGATGTAAAGATAGGGCCTAGGCCTGTCGCATTTGACAAGCATAATAATTCAACAAGCATAACATGCATAATAATTAATAGGCCTACCGTAATTATCACACACGTCTCCAGTAGCCATCTTGAAAATCGTAATGATTATGGGTAATGGGGGGGGGGGGGGGGGGAACCCGGAAATATATAGCACGTGACGCTGTTGTTGTTGTTAAAAGGGGAAGGTCGAGGGCTTACAGTACATGGGATTTGAATGACAATCTATGACAGTTGTGTTCCGCGAAATCGCTGTTTCTTTTTTTTTCCCCCTATTCGCGGCCGTGTTCCGCGAATTTGTGGGGCTTTTTTTCCTATTCACGGCCATGTTCCGCGAGTTTGTGGGGTTTTTTTTCCTATTCGTGGCCGTGTTCCGCGAATTTGTGGTGCTTTTTTTCCTATTCGCGGCCGTGTTCTGTGAGTTTGTGGGGTTTTTGTTCCTATTCACGGCCTTGTTCCGCGAGTTTGTGGGGTTTTTTTTTCCTACTAATGGCCTTGTTCCACGAGTTTGTGGGGTTTTTTTTCCTATTCACAGCCTTGTTCCGCGAGTTTGTGGGGTTTTTTTCCTATTCACAGCCGTGTTCTGTGAAATCTCGGATTTTCATCGACATTCGTGGGTTTTGCCTCGCCATTCGCGGTTTGTTCCTTTCTATTTGCGGGTTTTCGCAACTCGGGAACCTATCCCCCTTTTTCCGTTTCAACAATGCCCCGCTATTCGCGGTTTCTCCAGGAATGTATCCCACACGAATAGCGGGGTCCGAGGTTGTATCGTTTTGGCCCTGTCTCCCCATGGTGAAGAATCACTTTGTGAAAATTTAACAAGACCGATAGTCTAACAACTTTGTAGCCAGGTTTGTTTGATACTTTAGTTTAAGAGGATAGTATGCCCTGGGTGGGATACCAGCTAGCAGTTAGAAAATAATTTAAGTATTAATTTTTTTTGAATAAACGGGTACTGTAAGTCTCTAAGCTGTTTGTCACCATGGAAGTGAGAATCTCTCAACATCTCCTCTGTAAATTGAGATATTATCAAACCAGCGAGCTATCGTCATCTGTTCACTTCCGGATTCGGGAGCAAGGTCCATGTTGATCGCATTTCAAAATCATAATTGCATTGAGAAATTTCTGAAACCTCCTATCTACCCCTTATGAAAACTGCTGGGACCCCAAAAACGTTCCACAGAAGGTTAGTACATTTCTTTTTAGTAAAATATGCAACTGTAATGGTTACGAAACGCTGTGCCCCTGTCATGTGACCAGATCCTCAGCTCTGATTGGTGGATGTTTGTGAGAGACATACATACATACACCAGACGGACAGACAAACGCTGCTCCAGATGGCATTTTCCTACGAGCTACGCCATTAAAAACTCTCATATCCGGTTCCGAACCCGGATCTTCACCAAAATCTAATCATTTCGTCCTTGTCACATACACTACCTCTCTGCCAAATTTCTGCTGAATCCGTTCACAACTTTTTGCGATATCCTGCTCACAGACATCATTGGAATCTCCCGCAATGAAACTGATTGTGAGGGTCTTTCACTCACTCACCGCAGGCAGGTAGGTGGTCTTTCTGTCTTCTACCGACTCCTTTCCGGCGCAGCTCCCCCAGCTCTGTCTGTGCTGTCCCCCAAATATTCCTACAGGTCGCACAAGATCTGCCAGCAACCCTCTTATGGTTAAACTGCCAAAATCAAGACTCTCCGCTCACCTTCACTCCTTCATTCCTCTTTTCTCCCACCTCTGGAACAAACTCCCTCACTCTCTTCAATCCCACTCCTCCCTCCAGGTCTTTAAAACAGCTGTTCACCACCATCTCTTATCTTCCCCCAGGCAAAACCTTGATATTTTCTACCCCCGTTAATTCACCCAAAATCCACTTTTTTGAAATACCGACTTCTTTCCTGGAAGTCCTTGCAGTGTCCACGTGTTTTATACCTCTCCCACTCCCCCTCCCCCATTCCCACGCCTCCTCCCCCCAAGCCCTCTCCCTCCCACAGATCTCCCGATGTCCCTGCTCTCAAATGTTGTGTTTGTGTGCTTCCCCCTCTGTCCCCATCTTGTCTACCGCTCCCATTATTATATGTTTTATGTGTCCGTTTTTTTTTTTGTGATTAATGTTAACTCTTTCACGAGCCTCCATCTTGTATACACAAAAACAACAACAATAACAACAAAAAAACCAGACACACAGGGATGAAAACAAAACCTCCATCCACCTTCAGTGGCGGATGTAACAAGAAAAGACAATTTCTACGCATTTTAATGTTGTATTACATTCCATGGCATTATATTCAGGTTAAAATGAAGTGGTTGGGCAGAAATACAAAGATCTATCTCATATCAACATGTTAACAACAATTGTTGAGTAATCTTGGGTGTAGGAGGTGAGAAAATGAAAATTCCGCCGATTTTCCAGATTTGTGCCCAAATAAAAACTAGGCTGCCATTTATTGTTGCCTCCACCATTCAACTGTTCATCATGGCTAGAAATGTTCAAGAGGCATCCCCTAAGCAGCCTGAAGTGACAAGCCAACTGTGTCGTGGGTGTTGCGCAAATCCAATTTGCTAGGTCTCTTTAGAGAATTGGCCCCTGGACTATAAGAGAATCTTCAGAATCTTTTGGCCTGCCATGGCTAGTGAGAAAAAGAATGAAAGGTTAAGAGGGAGGAAAAACATCATAGAAGAGATCAAAATTATAAGGTGGAGATGGATTGGTCACTTGTTAAGTATGGAGGATCAAGATATACTGAAAAGAGCTGGAAAAAGTACTGAAAAAATCTGAAAAATAAATAAATAAATAAATAAATATAAATATTAATAATTAAAAATACTGAAAAGATATTGTTGTGGATTTGAGAATGGTGTTGTAGTTTTTATTATCGTTGTAAGTGTAATGAAATTGTTGTAATATCACCCTCCTTCCTCCATTTGGTGTGTAAAGGTTAAAGGTCGTCCCCGTAGTTATTCCATATACAATCACATAGCCAATCATAGATCTCCTTGTTCAGCAGTTATCTCCTTATTATGTGTATTAGATTAAGGCTTTGTCTTCCATTAATTGACACTCCATTGCACCGAATTCAAATAAGGTAGATTCCCTTCGCATTCCCCTTTTGTCATCAATTGCCAATTGCATTGGGCGGTTTTCTGCATTCGCCGCTGCTGCTTTGGGACCGTGTTTTTCGCTGCAAGACTCCATTGAGCACGAGGTCATCTCGGAGCAGAAGGTGGGAGGAGTCAGCCCAGCGCCAGGAACAAGGCGTGGCCTTGCCAACGCCTCCTCTGGGGGCGGGATCGGTGGGCCCTCGCGGCCAATCAGGGCCGAGGCGAGCTCGCCGATGGGCGTGTCCTGGAGGCCGTCGGCTTGATCGCCCCAGGCGCAATAAAAGCGCGCGCGCAAGCCTTTTGAGAGAGACGCGCAGGAAGATCTTTAAGAAGTCGGCAGATGCGTCAGAGAGCGAGCCCATCACGCAACGCCCCCACAAGAGAGATGAGCTTTGACTCCACGCAGCTTTGACTCCACCACGCAGCTTTGACTCCACCATGCAGCTTTGACTCCACCATGCAGCTTTGACTCCACCACGCAGCTTTGACTCCACCACGCAGCTTCGACTCGCTGCTACGCGGGAACCAGTTTGCGGTGGCATCGGTGGCTGTCGAGGTCCAGGCCGACGTCCCGTGCGGGATCAAGCCCCAGCCAGCGTCCAGCTGAACCTTCCTCTCCCTCCAGCCATCCACCTCCTGCCATTCCTGTCATCATCCCCCGTGTAAGTGTGCTTGTAGTCTGTCTTTTGTCTTGTCCCTGGGAATAAGTTAAGCTTGTATAAGTAGAATTGCACTGTCTTCTTCTTCTTCTTCTGTAAATTGCTTTCGTTTTCTTTCCTTCTCCTTGGTTACTTTTGACTTGTACATAATTAGTTAGTAATAAATTATATTTGTTCCTCCTTACTCTGCCTTCTTTCCTTTACATCCGTTTCGTCCTTGTCTTTTCCCAATTGAATACCTGTGGCACGATTTGGCCAACGTTTCGGAATCGGGTTAGTGAATGCTAATGACTCGAACTTCGGGTTGCTAAAAACCGCTCGGCCACTAGACCATCTAAAACCGGGGTTCGAGCGGGAGTCCCTCCCCTGCTTCACGGTCAGGAGTGGCACTCAGGTCCTTGGGACTTTTTGTAGACCAAATACCCTGGCTGCTCCCGACCGGAAGGAGCGTTGGGACCCCCAGGACTCACGTCGGTCAGTCACGGACAAGGGGATTAATCCCCCCTTCTTAAGGGGGAAAGGCTGACGTAGAGATCCGTAACAATATACTGGTCACCTGATCAGAAAGAGAAGGGTTGGATGGTCAAGAGACACCTGGCGACGTACCCTCGAGAAGGAAATGAAAGGACCTGGACTGGAATACCTGGAATAAAATTGTAATGTGGGTCTAAGACCAATGAAAGTGACGAAAGTTCATAAGAAGCTCCACATGCCAGGTGGCATAATTGGATAATAAGCAAGTAAACAGTGGGAATCCCATTGGGCTAATTTTCTCCAATTGGATGATGTTTCGCAATAGCTAATTCCAATGCCCGTGTCATTGGAAGGGAGCAAAATGGAAAGGGGGATACAGCAAAGCAGAAGAGAAGTGAGTGGTATCAAAGGTAGATAAGACCATGAGTATGGATGGGGGATGACCCAAGGTAGTCCACAGCCACGGAATCTCACTCAAAATGCATTTGATGTAATCCAAATGTCTTTTATGGTGAATTCAAATATGGCATTGATTTTTTGCTATATTCACTCTGAAACATTAAAAATGAAAGAAAACCGAACCACTTGGGAACGCCCCTAAAAATTCTGCCCCATACCTCAAAGCCGATGGCGTAATCCATGTGACGTCACCTCCAGAACGCAGCTCGCTCGCAAGCACGCTCCACGTACATTTGCTTGATACAATTCAAACACTTATTTTAACTCCAATTTACATTCTGTTTCCACTTTTAGTGAGAAGTAGTGGTCTGTGCAACCATTCATAAACTTTATTTGGTGCAAATCGGATAATTTTTAGAAGAGTTACCTCAGACCATGAGTTGGTAATTATATAATTCACACATAGTGCAATACGTGCAGGCTGCTCCACGGAGCGACCTTGCGGGCTTATCAACGAGGCGAGGCGTGACACACATGTGTCTCAGATACCTCATACCTCAGCATACTTCAGCATACCTCAGATCAAGATCAAGCAAATCAAAAGTAGAGTACGTACAAATTACACGGAACGGATCGCGGGCAGAAGCATAGCGAATCGAGATAGCATGGACTTCGTTCTGGAGGTGACGTCATACGTCATGTGATCTGGTAGCAGTGAAATTCTGGGTTTTTTTTAGGGCGGGGCTTAGCAGGGTGCAAGAGCGCTAAAAAGGAAAGGAAAAAAAATTATATAAAATAAAATTAACTATTACTTATTACAAGAAATCGATTTCTATTTTAAAAAAACTGATACTCATACAAATAAGTCAAAAATGTTCTGCATTTCTGTGGACCTTTAACAGCTGTCTCGAAGCCTAGAGGGAAGAATGGGACTGAACGGACTGGGGAAGTTGATTCAGAAGGTGAGAGAAAAGAGGAATTAATTATAGTCAGGTTCACTATGTTGACAAATATAATTTCGTTCAAAATTTTGGGAGATTAGCAAACCTGTACATTTTTGGAATCATCAGAGCATGGAGAATCAGAAAATCGATGTTGGCATTTGCACAGACAGATTTTGGATTTTCGAAATGGCCGCCATAAAATACATATTTTGAGCTATCTCAGCTTCTAGTCAACCTAGAAACTTAATTAAATATGCTAATCCTATGTTTTCTGGGTCAAGGAATCCAATAAAGGTCTCAAAATAGTGCTCAGGATTACAGAAAAGCAACAAACAAAGGTAATTGAAAACCATTGTCTTTATATTTGTGATATAACTGTATTACATAATACATGATATTGCAAGTCCTTTGAAGTTATAGGTATGGGTTTATAAAGCAAGGAAGCAGCCTTGTTAGTATCAGATTGAACTATAAGTCCTATACACAGGATCTACGAGGTCTATACCGTTCAGGAATATGCTTTTACAGATCTTCATCACTGTCCTGAGTGTCATTTTCGCAAAGGTGTCTACGCAAATGTAAACATTAATTTTTGGATTTCTCATGCTCTGAATATTCCAGAAATGTATAGTTTTGCTAATCTCGAAAATTTTTGAACGAAAAAACATGGTGAATCTGACTATTAGTGGAAGTGAACAGTGAGTGGAGGTGAGTAGTGAGTCTGGGAATTTTGAGAGTTCAACGACAACGGGGATACTTGCAGACCGTGTGCGCCCATTATTAGCCCCCATTGGACTTAGTTCGAAACGGGGACTTATGGATTGGGTCTCGTCCGTGCGTCCGCCATCATATCGCCGAGATGTATTGACCGATTTTGTTCATACTTGGTGTTTGTGAACAAGTTATATCTCAAAACGTTGAGGACGGATTCGGACGAAATTTGGAAGAGATGTAGCGAATGTTACAAGGACGAAATGATTAGCTTTTGGTGAAGATCCGGATTCGGATCCGGCTACTAGAAATTTTTAAGTGATTCGTCACCATTGAGGGATAGGGCCAAAAACGACACATATCGGGATATCTGAAAAAGTTATGGACGGATTTGGACGAAACTTGGTGGAGAGGTTGTGTGTTTGACAAGGAAGAATCGACTCCATTTTGGTGAAGATCCGGATCCGGCTACTAGAAAATTTTAAGTGATACGTCACCAATGGGAGATAGGGCCAAAAACGATACATAGCGGGATATCTGAAAAAGTTATGGATGGATTTGGACGAAACTTGGTGGACAGGTTGGGTGTCTGACAAGGACAAATAGATTCGATTTTGGTGAAGATCTGATTATGAATTCGGATATGATAATTATATAATTTTAAAAGTGATTCTTCACCATTGAGTGAAAGGGCTAAAACCAACATATAGCACGATGTTTCAAAAAGTTATGGGCAGATTTGGACGAAACTTGGTGGACAGGTTGTGTGTGTGACAAGGAAGAATCGATTCCATTTTGGTGAAGATCCGGATCCGGATCTGGCTAGTATAATTTTTAAAGTCATTCTTCACCATTGGGAGATAGGGCCAAAAACGATACAGAGCAGGATATCTCAAAAAGTTATGAACGGATTTGGACGAAACTTGGTGGACAGGTTGTGTGTGTGACAAGGAAGAATCGATTCCATTTTGGTGAAGATCTGGATCTGTATCCGGCTAGTATAATTTCTTAAGTGAATCTTCACCATTGGGAGAAAGGGCCAAAAACGATACAGAGCAGGATATCTCAAAAGGTTATGGATGGATTTGGACGAAACTTGGTGGACAGGTTGTGTGTGTGGCAAGGAAGAATCGATTCAATTTTGGTGAAGATCCGGATCCGGCTAGTATAATTCTTTTAAGTGATTCGTCACCATTGGGAGAAAGGGCCAAAAACGATACATAGCGGGATATCTGAAAAGGTTATGGACGGATTTGGACGAAACTTGGTGGAGAGGTTGTGTGTTTGACAAGGAAGAATCGGTTCGATTTTGGTGAAGATCTGAATATGGATTCCGATATGATAATTATTTAATTCTTTAAGTGATTCTTCACCATTGAGAGATCAGGCTAAAACCAACATATAGTGGGATATCTCAAAAAGTTAAGGATGGATTTGGACGAAACTTGGGAGACAAGTTGTGTGTGTGACAAGGAAGAATCCATTCCATTTTGGTGAAGATCCGGATCCGGCTCGTATAATCTTTTAAGTGATTCGTCACCATTGGGAGATAGGGCCAAAAACGATACATAGTGGGATATCTGAAAACGTTATGGACGGATTTGGACGAAACTTGGTGGAGAGGTTGTGTGTTTGACAAGGAAGAATCGATTCGATTTTGGTGAAGATCTGAATATGGATTCGGATATGCTAATTATTTAATTCTTTAAATGATTCTTCACCATCGAGAGATCAGGCTAAAACCAACATAGCGGGATATCTCAAAACGTTATGGACGGATTTGGACTAAACTTGGTGCAAAGGTTGTGTGTGTGACAAGGAAGAATCTATTCGATTTTGGTGAAGATCTGAATATGGATTCGGATATGCTAATTATTTAATTCTTTAAATGATTCTTCACCATCGAGAGATCAGGCTAAAACCAACACAGCGGGATATCTGAAAAAGTTATGGATGGATTTGGACGAAACTTGGTGGAAAGGTTGGGTGTGTGACAAGGAAGAATCGATTCCATTTTGGTGAAGTTCCGGATCCGGATCCGGCTAGTAGAATTTTTTAAGTGAATCTTCACCATTGGGAGATACGGCCAAAAACGATACAGAGCAGGATATCTCAAAAAGTTGTGGACGGATTTAGACGAAACTTGGTGGACAGGTTGGGCGTCGGACAAGGACAAATAGATTCGATTTTGGTGAAGATCCGGTTCTGTATCCGGCTTGTAGAATTTTTTAAGTGAACCTTCACCATTGGGAGATCGGGCCAAAAACGATACAGAGCAGGATATCTGAAAAAGTTGTGGACGGATTTGGACGAAACGTGGTGGACCGGTTGGGTGTCTGACAAGGAAGAATCTATTCGATTTTGGTGAAGATCCGGATCCGGCTAGTATAATTTGTTAAAGTGATTCTTCACCATTGGGAGATAGGGCCTAAAACGATACGTAGCAGGATATCTCAAAAAGTTGTGGACGGACGATTTTTTTTTTCTTCTTGTTTCCTTTGTCCGACGGAATTTTTTCGGTTAACCTCATGCAGCTCACCCTATTCAAGAGCGTACTATCGGGCTTCCCGTGCACCGATCCTGCGGAAATTTGAGTGTGCCAGATAAACTGCCTTAAAACCGGTTTGCTCAATCTGGTTCCCCAGGATTGCTGTCGGGCAAAAAGCCAGCAACGCAAAAGAAATGCGCAGTGGATTAAAGCCCAGAATTTGTTATTCAGTGGATGAAGGCAAACATTAACCAGGGCAGAGGTGAAATTCGCTGATGATGTAGCTCTCCTCTCGCGAAGAATGAAGATGCGATGCAGAAAACGACAAACAAAGCCGTCACAGCATGCTGATGCTGCATGATGATGCTGGCGGAACAAAAAGTGATGATAACAGAAAGTCAAAAAACAGTTACCGCAAAGGATTGCGAAAAGTGGTTTTTGCGAAATTGCGAAAAAATTGCGAAAATCCCTGGTGTTGGGCTAGCGGCTAGGGTGCCGGCTTAGGATCCAAGGATCCTGGGTTCGAATCCCGGTCGATCGCTGAATTAACGCCAGGGGGTTTACTCAGCCTGTCATCCTTCCGAGGTCCGCAAATTGAGTACCAGTTCACTGGTAATTCCCTGTTTGTCGTTAAAGGCGGCAAAAAGGGTTGGCGTCAGGAAGGGCATCCGGCCGTAAAACATTGCTTCAAAAAGGGGACCGAAAAACAACAACAACCACGGTCCCCGAAAAAGGCCAACCCCCGCTTTGCGGGGAAAAATGGCCTCTAAAGGTGGTTATTTATTATTTTTTATAAAGGATTCATCTGGACGTAATTCCCTGTGTGTCGCAAGAGGCGACTAACAGGGTTGGTGGCAGGAATGGCATCCGGCCATAAAACATTGCTTCAAAAAAGGGGACCACGGTACCCGAAAAAGGCCAACCCCTGCTCTGCGGGGAAAAAAGGTGGTTCAAAGGATTCATCGAGAGCAAAATTATATTGACAATGTTGATTGAGTCATACACTCAGGTAGCCTAGTGTGATGGAGGAATTGAAAAAGAAATCGATGGACGAATTGGAAAATGTGGAAGCAAATGATAAATTTCGATAAAATGTGGAACAAGAAAGTCAATGGAAGGGTAAGAATTCGATTGTACAAATCGATTGTTCTGCCTTTGCCTTTATATGGAAACAAAACTTACCTTTTGGTAAAACTTCCAGATTCCACAATCAGTGCTCACCTGTACTCATTTGCTCTTCTTTTCCCCCTCCTGTGGAATCAAATTCCACATTCTGGGTTGTACCCCACAATGCAAGTCTGAGGCCAAATCTTCCCCATTCTTCCCTGCTGCCCGGATTCGTCAGGACAGCGGTTTCCATGGACCAGCGTTTCCTCTCTTGTCTATCTCACTCTCCCTCTCTCTAAGTCTACTGTGGCCCTGACTTTGTGAAGGCGGATGTACACCAACCTAGATGTGGGGGATCTCTGGGTCACTCTTGGGGAACCAATTGTCTGTCTCCGTGCCGCGGGCTTGTTCAAAAGAACTGTCCGGGGCTATAAACAACAACAACAACTTCCACATTCTCTCCAATCTCATTATTCCCTCCAGGTCTTCAAGACATCTGTCCACCACCATCTCAACTCATCCCCCATCCAAAACCATGATCTTTTCTATCCTCGTTAACCTCTGCACCACCCCAAATTCCTAGTTTTTCTTTCCTGAGACTTTGCTTCTTTATCCATCTTGATTGTCCCCTACCGCTCATCCTTACCCGCGTCCCTTATTTGTCCGTCTCCTTCTATTTTGTCCCTCAGCCCTGCAGTTCGTGGCCCCCCTCTCTCTACTGTTCCTTTGGTTACGCTGTGTCCTGATCCGTTCTGTGTTCTAGCTCTTCCACGAGCCTTGACTCTATCCATAGCAAAAAAAAAAAAAGGCCAACTGACAAAAATCAGGGTAAGAGCTATCTGGACAGAATAAGAAATACTAACGTGTGTGGTACCAAAGAGCAAACACCGAACTAATCAGTGTTACAATAATTGAACACCGTCTCCGATGAATGGGGTACCTGCTCAGAATGGATGATTCAAGAATTCTAAAAACAAACTGTTACGGACACCGAAAAATAGAAACAGATGCACAAGAAGACCACGGTCACTCATAAAGGGAGCGGGTGTGGGAAGACGTGCGATACCTGGCAAGCATTGGACAATTTTGGCGACAATGGGCTGCCCAATATGCTGATGAGCACAGGATGGAGAGTAGGACAGGGAATGTGGAGTTATGTCTGTGTAAATTTTTAATGAATAGTGTAAATTTCCTCTCCATCTCAGACAAATGCACAGTAATCATATTGTGCACAATTGCACAGTAATCATAATGTCTGTCCATTGAGAACCAATTGTCCCATGTTCTTGGAACATACTTTGTACATGCCCATATAAAAATCGTCTGATTAGGTCGAGTGCAAATGATGAAAACAGTTTTTTTTGCCATTTTATTTCTTCAATGCTAGCAAAGGTACACTTCGTTCACGGGAATATTAAGAGAGTGGGGGAGAGAGAAGAGGGGGGGGGGAAAGGGAGGGGATAGAGAAAGGAGGGGAGGAGGAGAGAGGAGGGGAGGGGAGAGAGGAGGGGAGTGGGAGAGAAAGTAGGGGAAGTGGAGAAAGGACGTGAGAGGAGGAAGGGAGGGGAGGGAGGGCAGGTTGAGGTAGAGGAGACGGAGGGGAGCAGGAGGAAGCAGGGATCAGGAAGAGGGGTGAGCAGGGATCAGGGAGAGGGGTGAGCGGGGAGCAGGAGGAGTGAGCGGGGAGCAGGAGTGAACGGGGAGCAGGAGGAGTGAGCGGGGAGCAGTAGGAGTGAGCGGGGAGCAGTACGAGTGAGTGGGGAACAGGAGA
This sequence comes from Myxine glutinosa, assembly GCF_964187855.1. Lineage (NCBI taxonomy): Eukaryota > Metazoa > Chordata > Myxini > Myxiniformes > Myxinidae > Myxine > Myxine glutinosa. The sequence continues at coordinate 37,376,496 of NC_136265.1, read as the reverse complement.
GTGAGAGTGGAGCAGGAGGAGGGGTTTGCGGGGATCAGGCCAAGGTGTGAGAGGGGAGCAGAAGGAGGAGTGAGCGGGCAGCAGGTGGATTAGGAGATGGAGCAGGAGGAGTTGGCAGAGCAAGAGGAGGGAGCAGGGGTGTTCCATTACCAGGCAGCTTGTAGAGTGCTCACCAAGTAGCTTAACCACTCAAGCAAGCACTCCAACAAAACGGTTGATCAGGAAATGCTGGCTTGGAAAGAGATTCATACTTATGAAGATCAGGCATTCGATGATTCGTACTTGTAGTTAATTTGTCTTGTTGCTTTATGCATTGTAATCCTCCCATTATGGTAATCATTCTTTTAATTTGATGCTTTATTTGATTTATTTTGCCTTCTGAACTCCGGACATTTCCCCCACAGAGTATCCAAGCACGACTGCGGCAGCCTTCACGGCCATCCTGCTGATTAATTATATTCGTTGCACTCAAAAAAGTTGCACTTTTGGACAGATTCCTTATTCTTTTCTTCACTCAATATAATTGTTGCAACAGGAGGAAAAGTTATGTTTAATGCTTTGGTAATATGGAGGAGGAGGAAGGACAGCCCTGCTTAAAGCTTGGTTATAAGACATGCACTTAGTTATAACTTATAAGACTCGCTAATGTCTTTAAATTTTTGAGATTCCAGTCCAGATTTTGATACTTATTTAGTTTATGGGATTCGATACTCAAATTTGAATCCAGATTTCGATTATATACTTTAATTAGATCGTGTTTACAAAGCAAGGCGAATTTAAATACACTGAAACAAAATGGCGGCTTAAGAGGTCCGAACAAGATGTCGCACCACCATTTTGGTAAGGCTTATTTTTATTTTTATTTTTTTGTAATTAGCACCCACTAAATCATCTTCAAAAAGGTTGTTTAAAAATCCAAACACCCAATTTTCATTCAAGTCATCCCTTGGAGTTCAAGAAGTGTGCATGCAAAGTTTGGGGTTGCTAGGTTTCATGCTTTTGGAGTTATGGAGGAGACACACACACACTAACTGACTAACGCAAACTGCCTTTTATTATTATTATTATTATTATTTTAGAATGTTTCGTGGCAACGAAAGTGAAATGAGAAATTCCAAGTGAAACATAATCAACTTTAGTAATTAAATAGAAACCCCAAAATAGTCAACTTAAATCTAAGGGTTAGAATTTGATCCAGTGATAGGTAGTAAAGGCTGGCAGGATGGCCACACTTGTCTCCAAGTCTAAGCTGTCTAGCTTGGGTTTGAATTCCAGCCCAGGTATAAACTGTCAACCTGGTGTTTCACAAACAGGAAAGCAGTTTCTCGTCCAGGGCCCAGGGATCATGCTGGGTGGTGTACCATCGATCTCCCAGAAGTAACTTTGGCAGGAATTTGGAATCAATTTGGATTTTATTGACTTTATCGTGTAAGAATGGTGCCGCATCCCTCCTGCAGAATTCCAGACGCTTATGGACTCCATGCCACGGCGCATACAGGCCGCACGTGGTGGCCTAACTCCCTATTAAGTGACTTCACATGGGTATTACCAGTTTTTTGTCCACTTCCTGTATATATTTTGGTGAGCTTACAAGAATCATAACAGAAGTCGTTTCAACTGTTGTGACAGTATTGCATTTTTTTTTTTTTTGAAGGAAGACTCGTGCTTTCTTGAAATTGAACTCACTTTCAAAGGAATTGAGTACCAGTTCACTGGTAATTCCCTGGTTGTCGTTAAAAAAGGCGGCAAAAAGGGTTGGCGTCAGGAAGGGCATCCGGCCGTAAAACATTGCTTCAAAAAGGGGACCAAAAAACAACAACTACCACGGTCCCCGAAAAGGCCAACCCCCGCTTTGCGGGGAAAAATGGCCTCTAAAGGTGGTTGGTTTTTTTTTTCAAAGAAAACGAGTTCAACAAAAGGCCAATACTACTTTTGTGCTTGCCTGAGATACCACAAAATGTATCATATGGTAAATTTAGTTTTTTCCATTTTATTCATATCGTGACATATTAGTGACATGAATGCAATTTTATTTGATTTTGAGATTAAAAAAAAGAACATCCATAATATAACATTCAATGCAAAAAATAGATACTGGTAGTGGTTTTATGAGTAATAAGTAGAGGCATTTAACAATTCCTTCCTGATAATCACTGAATAATATAGATGAAGTACATGAACATAATTGTCATAAAATTACCATTCATTAAGGAAATGTTATTTAAAACAAAAAAAAATTCGGAGCATATGCTCCGAATTGCATCTTCTCACGCTAAACCATATCTCATTCCAACCTTTACTCCTTCCTCATTCAACAACCCCCTCCAACACCACCTATCTCTCGTACCACATTTTTATTTACCAACCTCCCTCCCACTTCCACTTCTTCCACTTTACCACGTCTATATCTCAATCCCTACACACTTCCCTCCCTAGAACCATCCTTTGCAACTCAAAATAGGTCGATGGCCTTTATATTGTAAAAGGAAGCAATGCAGTTGTGCAAAATAACTGCCAATAGACTTCCTTTTTCACAGTTTTCTTTTCTTACTTAACAGCAGAGGATGCACACGCTATAATGTCTGGATATTATGCAACACGGTGTATAGAGAAGAGATAAATTGCCATTTTGTCTGACTGGCCACTCTAGCATAAGGCCCAGATCGGTGGAGTGTTTCAGTGATACTTGTCCTTCTGGAAGTTTCTCCCATCTCCACACAGGATATCTGGAACTCAGCCAGAGTTACCATCGGGTTCTTGGTCACCTCTCTTACCAAGGCCCTTCTCCCCCGATTGCTCAGTTTGGCCAGGCGGCCAGCTCGAGGAAGAGTCCTGGTTTTCCAAACTTCTTCCATTTAAGAATTATGGAGGCCACTGTGCTCTTGGGAACCTTCAATGCAGCAGAAATTTATTGTAGTTTTGTAGTAGAACAGAACCCCAGATCTGTGCCTCGACACAATCCTGTCTCTGAGCTCTGCAGGCAGTTCCTTCGACCTCATGGCTTGGTTTTTGCTCCGATATGCATTGTCAGCTGTGAGACCTTATATAGACAGGTGTGTGCCTTTCCAAATCATGTCCAATCAATTGAATTTACCACAGGTTGACTCCAATCAAGGTGTAGAAACATCTCAAAGATGATCAAGAGAAATGGGAGGCACCTGAGCTAGATTTCAAGTGGCATAGCAAAGGGTCTGAATACTTATGTAAATGTGATATTTCAGTTTTTTCTTTTTAATAAATTTGCAAAAGTTTCTAAAAACCTGTTTCCTTTTTGTTATTATGGGGTATTGAGTGTAGATCGATGAGGGAAAAAATGAATTTAAACGATTTCAGCATAAGGCTGCAACATAACAAAATGTGAAAAAAAGTGAAGGGGTCTGGATACTTTCTGAATGCATGTATATGTATGTATGTATGTATTTGGGGCTACTCAGCACTGTACGGTTGTGGGGGTGAGAGGGTACCTTTCTCGGACAGAACTTTCTTTACCATTTGAGCTTTTGCTATCAAACTTTCAACAAACCTTTATGATGAGAATATGGAGAACTCTAATTAATAATTGGGCTAAATAACAAAGTGCAAAGTCACAGCAACCCAGATAGCTCACCGCCATTAGCCCAACGTTACAACTCACCATTCCAACCTTTGCCAAAGTGAGTATGCAACAGGGAAGTACAAATAGCCCTTATTAGGCCATCCATTGCTGCAAAACGCAACACGACCAGGCTTTGAAATAGCTTCCGTGTTTCTTTAGTTTGCATTTAGAGATGCTTTCTAGTTACCTTTTTGGTTGGATGAGCCTTTTCTTAAAAAAACAAACATTTGTGTGAAATGTGCTCTTATAGGACATGTAACAATGTATTACTCTACAATGTGAAAATTTAGGAACCAGTGCCAAGTGTTCACTTACAACTTACAAGTCAAACCATTGAAGATGATCAATGTCTGTTCATTATCAAACTACAACTCAGAATAATTTGGCTTCTGAAAGCAACTCGAGACCATGTGGTCACAAACCCACCAGGAACTAATGAAATAACATACTGAACGGGAAGTTATCTTACTATAATTCACGAAATGTCCGTCTGTCTGTTCGAAGGTACCGTAAAAACTGCTGAACCGATCGCAAAGATATTTTGGGTGGGTAATCCTGGGATCTCCAGGAGTAAAATAGGCTATTTAGTTTCCCCAATTTCAGCTTTGGTCTCCAGCATTCTCAGGTTTTGACTCCCGCATAACATTCGCGTTCGCATAACGTTCATTGTGACGATGTATGTGTTCACGGTAGTGTTTGACGTGACGGTGTGAACGTAATTTCGTAATGTTTTTCGTTTCGTAATCCTTTAATGAACGTTTAATGCCCTTCGATGTCCGGGGCCGCACGCGCGCTACACTGGACGGGCCAGCGTGTACCTTGCCCTTCGCCGTCATGCTCGGGTAAACCGCTGAGCCCCATCCGTGATGGGGACTGGGGCTTGAGACAGTGTCCCACGAACGAGGAATTCCCAGTAAGCGTGCGTCATCAGCTCGCATTGATTAAGTCCCTGCCCTTTGTACACACCGCCCGTCGCTACTACCGATCGGACGGTTTGGTGAGATCCTCGATCTCGGCTTGTGCCGGTGCACCGAAAAGATGAGCGAACTGACTGTCTAGAGGAAGTAAAAGTCGTAACAAGGTTTCCGTCGGTGAACCTGCAGAAGGATCATTATCGGGACAACATGAGAGCGAGTGAGACGCGAGACGTACGTGGTACGTGATCGTCCATGTAATGTTTAGCCATGTACTGTTTAGATTTTGATGATTTGCATGTGATATGATTCAACGGATGTTTATATGAATCGTTTAAAATAAAAAAGCCTTCAATTTCTGATATTTTACCTTTTCATTTGGGCTTCCCACTTGAAGCCCCGCCCGTAGGGCGGGTACTGTTGCGAGTATATATAACATACTAAACACTCACACTGGAAAATATGGTTATCAGTATTTCCTTTAGCAAAAAAAAAAAATCACAGAAGAAATAGTTGAGATGTAAAATTCTGTTGAACGCAAGTCTCTTGTGCCCTGGATGGCTTACCATGTCAATGCAATAACCTTTTTCAAACACCTATGGGCAGGTGACAAAAACTATTTTGCCTCAACGCTACAACTTTATTGCATCTATCTATAATTCCAGTAATCTCTGTACGTCTGTACGTTTGTACGTTTGTTTGTTTGTCTGTGACCGCTGTTTCTCGACAACTACCGGTCCGATATACTTGAAACTTGCCAGGTATATTGCTGGGGACCCGAGGATGTGCCTTTTCAAGGTTTCATATTAATCGGACAATTACTTACCGAGCTATGTCCAAAAAACGATTCAACCAATCAGAGAGCAGCGAACGATCGCGTGTGCCGAACGTGGAGGACACACTCTGCCTCGGATGGCACATTTGACAGCGTATTCATTTATTTCACGTTTGCAAACTATGTTGGCGTTAAACTATGTTTTAAAACTAATAAAACCGAATTTGCGATTCATTCGCTTTCCTGCGCGTTTGTGCACGCGATGGCGATTTCTTTACCAAACTCCGGAAGCCGTTCGCTTTGGACCAAACCATTGCATGTAAATAGAGGGGGGGGATTGTCACCGTACTCGCAAGCCGTTCGCTTTGGACCAAACCATTTCATGTAAATAGAGGGGGGGGATATAATTTTAGATATAGATATAGTACGGGCAATGCCCTAGTATTATCAATTTCAAGTCAAGTAGATTGGTAGATGTCACAATGGCAAACTTGCTCCAACTTCAGGAATAGCTTTATCTGAAACCGGGCCTTCTTCCACACGCTTACTTTCCTGTCCAGCCATCAGCATCACTGATGGAAGCCGTTCCTTGCTCTTGAGGCCTCGGAGAGTGCACTGGAAAGCCTTCATCATGGTGTGGGCAAGACGGCGTGCGGCAATCGGGCACTCGCACTCCACTGCATGACACCAAAGCTGTGGATCGACACCCGGTCCAGTTTCACGGTACACCCAGGCAAGAATTTCTGGGTGCTCAAGATGCTCCGCTGAGCAGAATGCAATGCGGGACACTTCAAAAGTGAGCGCGGGCTGCTGGATGGAGGTATCGGACTTCACTACATTAGTAGTGGGTTCTGTTGCAACTGGCCTGAGGCGCAGAATGAAGGGGCGGAGATTGAGATAAGAAGGAGTCGTAATGCCTCGTGTACAGAGTGCGTCTACAGCTGTTGATGTGCAGCCAGGAGTGAAGGTTGTGAGAATAGGTAGGCGCTCCTTGCCCAGATAGGAGACCTACCAGGCAAGAAGATGAAAACCCCGGTTGTTAGTGAGGCTTCACTCACAATATACACATCAATTCAAATCCAAGGCAAAAAGCACCTGAAAACATGGATGAGGTAGTTACAGCTGTTCATAAGCATGCCTCAGCTTGTAGAGAAGCAAACGCGTGGAAAGTTCTGCTATGGAGGCAAAGCCTCATTTATTGCTTGCAAATTGCAGAAATATGAGGAACTTTAGATAGAGGCATAATTGTCTTCTCAGCTTAATTGTTCTGCTGTCCTTGTTTACACATACTCATGGGAAAAAGGGAATTGGGTTGGGATGAGGGAATTCAAACTGTTGCATGCATGGTACAGTACATTACATACAGGAGTGAGAAAATGTGGATCTCAAGAAATACACAAGGCATACAACAATAAAAATACAAGGGCATAGGCACGTCAGGATGGAAAATGGGCCACGGCAGTCATTATAATGTACGTATATATATACACTGTATATACAGTATATATACAATACTAGCTTGGCTCGGCTCGCTACGCTCGCCTCACCCAAGCGTCGATACTGAGGAACAGACTTATTTTAGCTGAGGATAATGACTGTACCTGAGTTGCTGTGTTGTCATGATTTTCACCAATCATAATACAAACAATTATTTTGCACAAATGTATTTGTTGTGTTTGTGATATTACATTTTTATAGGCAATTTAGGTTGAAGATTCAGCTTGAATGTTTTTTTTTCAAGAAAGAACCCCTCAGCACATATATAGGGGAGGGGTAGGTGCAGACTGGAAGTTTCGGACGATTACACCTCACCACCACGTAATTCAAAACACCTCACCACCAAGTAATTCAAAACACCTCACCACCACGTAATTAAAAACACCTCACCACCAAGTAATTCAAAACACCTCACCACCACGTAATTCAAAACACCTCACCACCATGTAATTCAAAACACCTCACCACCACGTAATTAAAAATACCTCACCACCAAGTAATTCAAAACACCTCACCACCAAGTAATTCAAAACACCACACCACCATGTAATTCAAAACACCTCACCACCACGTAATTCAAAACACCTCACCACCACGTAATTCAAAACACCTCACCACCATGTAATTCAAAACACCTCACCACCGCGTAATTCAAAACACCTCACCACCACGTAATTCAAAACACCTCACCACCACGTAATTCAAAACACCTCACCACCACGTAATTCAAAACACCTCACCACCATGTAATTCAAAACACCTCACCACCACGTAATTCAAAACACCTCACCACCATGTAATTCAAAACACCTCACCACCACGTAATTCAAAACACCTCACCACCAAGTAATTCAAAACACCACACCACCATGTAATTCAAAACGCCTCACCACCACGTAATTAAAAATACCTCACCACCAAGTAATTCAAAACACCACACCACCATGTAATTCAAAACACCTCACCACCGCGTAATTCAAAACACCTCACCACCACGTAATTCAAAACACCTCACCACCATGTAATTCAAAACACCTCACCACCGCGTAATTCAAAACACCTCACCACCACGTAATTCAAAACACTTCACCACCGCGTAATTCAAAACACCTCACCACCACGTAATTCAAAACACCTCACCACCACGTAATTCAAAACACCTCACCACCACGTAATTCAAAACACCTCACCACCACGTAATTCAAAACACCTCAACACCATGTAATTCAAAACACCTCAACACCACATAATTCAAAACATCTCACCACCAAGTAATTCAAAACACCTCACAACACATAATTTAAAACACCTCACCACCACGTAATTCAAAACACCTCACCACCACGTAATTCAAAACACCTCACCACCACGTAATTCAAAACACCTCACCACCACGTAATTCAAAACACCTCACCACCAAAAAATTTAAAACACCTCACCACCACGGAATTCAAAGCACCTCACCACCAAGTAATTTAAAACACCTCACCACCAATTAAATCAAAGCACCTCACCACCAAGTAATTTAAAACACCTCACCACCAAGTAATTCAAAGCACCTCACCACCACGGTATTCAAAACACCTCACCACCAAGTAATTCAAAGCACCTCACCACCACGGTATTCAAAACACCTCACCACCAAGTAAATCAAAGCACCTCACCACCAAGTAATTTAAAACACCTCACCACCAAGTAATTCAAATCACCTCACCACCACGGTATTCAAAACACCTCACCACCAAGTAATTCAAAACACCTCACCACCACGGTATTCAAAACACCTCACCACCAAGTAATTCAAAACACCTCACCACCAAGTAATTTAAAACACCTCACCACCACGTAATTCAAAGCACCTCACCACCAAGTAATTCAAAACACCTCACCACCACGTAATTCAAAGCACCTCACCACCAAGTAATTCAAAACACCTCACCACCACGGAATTCAAAGCACCTCACCACCAAGTAATTTAAAACACCTCACCACCAAGTAATTCAAAGCACCTCACCACCAAGTAATTTAAAGCACCTCACCACCAAGTAATTCAAAAAACCTCACCACCACGGAATTCAAAACACCTCACCACCAAGTAATTCAAAACACCTCACCACCAAGTAATTTAAAACACCTCACCACCAATTCAAAACACCTCATCACCAACTAATTCAAAACACCTCACCACCACGAAATTAAAAACACCTCACAGCCATAAAACACGTAATAAAAACACTTCACCACCACGAAATTAAAAACACCTCACAGCCATAAAACACGTAATAAAAACACCTCACCACCACGAAATTAAAAACACCTCACAACCATAAAACACGTAATAAAAACACCTCACCACCACGAAATTAAAAACACCTCACAGCCATAAAACACGTAATAAAAACACCTCACAGCCACTAAATTAAAAACCCCTCAACCATAAAACACGTAATAAAAACACCTCACAGCCACGAAATTAAAAACACCTCACAGCCATAAAACACGTAATAAAAACACCTCATCACCAACTAATTCAGAACACCTCACCACCACGTGATTCAAAACACCTCACCACCACGTAATTCAAAACACCTCATCACCAACTAATTCAAAACACCTAACCACCACATAATTCAAAATACCTCACCACCACGTGATTCAAAACCACCACCACGTCATTAAAAACACTTCACAACCACGGAAACAAACGTTTGAGGGAGTCGTTAAGTGACAACAGACACTGCCCAGATGTGTAGATATAGAGATAAATGACTGTACCCGAGTTGCCGTTTTGTCATGGCTTAAACCAATCATAATTCAAACAATTATTTTGCACAAATGTATTTGTAATATTCGTGATATCACATTTTATAAACAATTGAAGTTGGGAAAAAAAAATTTCCCCAAAAAATTCCCCCCCAAAAAAAAAAATTTGGAAATTTTTTCAAAAAGATACCCTTAGGACGTACCAACGGGTGAGGTATGTGCATTCCAGAAGTTTGGTACGATTTCACAAAAGTTTGAGAAAGTAGTTCAGTGACAAGTCAACACAGGACAACACAACACAAGACAGACGCTGCACAGATATATATATATATATATATATATAAGCTTCCCCTCTCTCTATACTCCCCATAGCTTTGATTTCAGCAATTTCCCACAGTATTTCATTCTGGTTTCCCATTCGATGATTGTTACGTGGTCCCCTCGGTGAATACCTGGTCTCGGTGACCCCCGGACCGTGAGAGGAACTTCGCCAGAAAGCTGTATTATATATGCGCTTTCGCCACGCAATCCATATGAATTTCACCCAAGAGACCACTGATGTTCAAGGATATATTTCTATGGTAAGGATACCATACAATTTCAATGACACAACCACGGAGATTTTCCCCGAGCAATCAACAATACACAACCATTAACAATTCCCAATCCACAATCAATTCCCTATGATTAAGATGGCCATCTTATATATGTGTGTCCCGGTGAGTACTCACGACCCCCTTTTGGTCTCGGTCCCGCACAATGTCTCTGGGCCCCTCCTGACCAAGATGATGGTCGGCGTCGCCGCACTCGGGCGGTTGAACGAACCCCGGGTGGACGTGTTTCCACCGGGCAGGTATCGTACCGCTACCAGGCACTCCGGCTGCAGCCCCTCGTGGCCACGCGAAGCGGGTACGGGAAAGCAAGCCAAACCCCACGCCGCTTGCAAGGCGTGTTAGGCCCCAACGGGCGACCCGTACGCGTCTTTTTTGACGGTGTCGCGAACGGCGCCAAACGCTGGGTCGGTGCACGGCCACACGACAGTTTGACGTCCACCGGGCAGGTATCCGTCCCGGTAACTCCTCTCGCCAGACAGGCTCGGGAACGCCGCTTTTCCACACGGCTCAATCAATCCCCCCTTTCGTCGGAGCGGGGCGAGGAGGAAGAATACTCGTCCTTTTTCCTCGTGTCTTTTCCTCTTCCGTTTCCGGTCACTTCCGTTTCCGGCCACTTTTTCCGAAGGGCTCCTGACCCTCCAACCACAACAACCCTTAATATACTACACACGGATAAGCAAAGACCTGAATGGTAATTCACATACATTCACATAAATATGTAACACTCCCCCCCTTCAAGAAAGAAAGTTTGAACCCAGCGAAAACTTTCTTTGCCGGCCAATTTGGAGAAACAAACCAGATAACTCAACCCCCCCACATTATCAGTTCCCCCCGGGCACAGTTATCACTTAAAAATAAAGCAACCAAAATTTCACCACAACCCCTCCAGATTACTCACTCTGGACTAAGCACCAGCAACGACATTGTCCCTGCCAAATCAAACTCCATCTCATGACCCTCTGACTTTGACCGTCAGTTTCTTGTGAATGAAGGTTAAGGGGTTGATCAAAGATCCAAAGTTAAGCCACTCGATAGCACTTTTTCCGGGAGGCCAAGCCGAGTATTCACTACATGGATGCCTTTAGGAACGTGAAGTTCACGGTTAGTCCGTGCAGGAAAGTTTTCTACATGGGCGCCTTGAGGAACGTGGAGTTCACGGTTAGTCCGTGCATGAAAGTTCACTACATGGACGCCTTGAGGAACGTGGCGTTCACGGTTAATCCGTGTAGGAATCTCGGCGGCTCCGCCGCATTCAGTGCTTCCGCTTTTCAGAACTTCCCTAATAATTATGGGGGGACCGCTTGTCACTGTAGTCCCATGAATAGCGATCTCCTTCTCGGCCACTACTTTGACAATCCTTCCTTCGGGAGCTGCCGTAACTCAGGGAGCCTCCATAATAATATTGATTGCGGCCACCACCAAAACTACCGCCCCGTTGTACTCTCCTGTAGACCCCTCGACGCCTACGAAATGCCTTCCCTACTGTTATGGTCCGACCCTCCAAATCCTTGCCATTCCAATTCTTCTCTGCCTCTCTGGCGTCTTTTGTGCTGGCAAACGTGACAAAGCCGAACCCTCTTGACTGTTGTGTTTCCCAGTCTCTTACCAACCGCACTTCCACCAGCGGCCCATATCTGTTGAAGACAGAGGTCAGAACTTCTTCCTCTGTTTTGAAGTTCAGTCCCCCTACAAATAACTTGGCCCTTTTGTCGCCATCCCGAGCTGGTGTGGCGTTATTTTCCCTGCTGGGCTCTTTACCAACCCTCAGGTTACCATAAACTTGACCCCCGGCCAAATCATTCCCGATAACCACAGATACACCCTCTACAGGAAGCGTGGCTTGTAAACCGACGGTGACCGGTCCCGACACCAAATCGGACTCCAAATGGATGACATGAAGGGGAGCACTAACACCGCCCCCGATCCCCTGTAAACGAACACTATCCCCCGTTGCCGTCTCCTCGGACCATGGCAAAATGCCTTCAAGCATTAAAGATTGATGTGCCCCTGTGTCCCTCAATATCCTAACCGGTTTCCGGTTAGTCGAGGCTCCATCCCGTGACACAAACCCCTCTGAAATAAATGGTTGGTAACCCTTTTGATGGCGATTTCTCACAATGGCCATTGCGTTTGGAGTCGTAGTAGTCGGACTCCGCTCTGGGTCTTCGCTTTTCATGCGGTAACAACTGGACATCAAGTGTCCAGGTTTCTTGCAAAAAGCGCAAGTAGGCCCGGAGGAAAAACTCGTGGTCTGCCTCGGGCCCCCCGAACTATAAGTTTGTCTTGGGCCCGCATCCCTCTGATTTCGAACAGGTGGGGTATCATAGTTGTCCCCATAATCATCTCGAGGCCGCCGCCATGTATGGTCGTTCTCCGCACCTGCTGTTCCCCACCTCCCCTGCGGAGATCTAGGCGAGGAGTTAGGTTCGTGGACCCCTATTCGGTGGGTTAAGGCATAATCATCTGCCATGGTGGCTGCGTCCCACAACTTTGGCACTTTCTTTTCCTGCAGGTACACTTTGATGTCCTCGTGGACACACTGCTGGAATTCCTCCACCAGGATCAAGTCCCGCAATGTTTCGAAGTCTTTCCCGACTCCTTTTGACTCACACCACCGATCAAACATGTTTTCTTTCACTCTGGCAAACTCCACATGGGTCTCACTCTCCCTCTTCCTGGCATTCCTGAATTTTTGCCTGTAAGCTTCCGGAACCAACTCATACGCTTTGAGGATGTGCGTCTTCAGTACCTCATAATCTGCACATTGGTCCATTGGTAGCGCCGAATAAATTTCCTGAGCTTTCCCCACCAGCACACTTTGCACGAGTATGGTCCAGGCCTCCTCCGGCCAGTTTAATTGTCGAGCCACTTTCTCAAAGTGTGGAAAAAATTTCGCGACTTCCTTTTCACTGAACGGTGGAACCAGCCTCACATGTCTGCCCACATCCCAGGTTCTCTGGTTAGGTGTCGACCCCGTCAGCGAGGGTGGTGCCTCTCCCCGTTCTCTCATTAACTCCAGCTCCTTGAATTTGATTTCTTGCTGAAGCTCCATGTCACGTTCCTTTAATTCCCTTTCCGCTTTTCTCTCCTCTGCTTCGAGGTCCCTTGCAGCTCTCCTCTCCTCTGCTTTTCTCCCTTCTAACCTTTCCTGGAGTTCTCGTTCCACTCTCCTTTCCTCTGCTTGTTTCTCTTCTCTCCTCGCTTCTGCTTTCCTTTCTTCTTCTGCTAACCTTTCCTGGAGTTCTCGTTCCACTCTCCTTTCCTCTGCTTGTTTCTCTTCTCTCCTCGCTTCTGCTTTCTTTTCTTCTTCTGCTCTTTCCTTTTCTGCTTTCCTTTCTTCTTCTTTTAACCTTTCCTGGAGTTCTCGTTCCACTCTCCTTTCCTCTGCTTGTTTCTCTTCTCTCCTCGCTTCTGCTTTCCTTTCTTCTTCTTTTAACCTTTCCTGGAGTTCTCGTTCCACTCTCCTTTCCTCTGCTTGCTTCTCTGCCTTCCTCAAATTAGTTCGGACCTCCAAGTTAAAATGTTTGGCCAATTTCAAGAGGTCCGACTTTAGCAACGCTCGGAACTGTGCCTCACTCGGGGTTACCCCAAAGTTCTGTGCCACAAACGCCATGGTGTCTATCGTTAACACCTGTTAACCTTCACCCAAGACTTTACCCCAATTTCTCAAATTTTTTTTACCAATTAATAATTAATTAATAAATTTTAATTAATAAAATATTATTATTTTATTATGTTATACAATTTTAGATCCCGGACGTAGACCCAATTGCGAAACCGCAAATCGTAATTTGGACGAGCCCCCAATTCTGTTACGTGGTCCCCTCAGTGAATACCTGGTCTCGGTGACCCCCGGACCGTGAGAGGAACTTCGCCAGAAAGCTGTATTATATATGCGCTTTCGCCACGCAATCCATATGAATTTCACCCAAGAGACCACTGATGTTCAAGGATATATTTCTATGGTAAGGATACCATACAATTTCAATGACACAACCACGGAGATTTTCCCCGAGCAATCAACAATACACAACCATTAACAATTCCCAATCCACAATCAATTCCCTATGATTAAGATGGCCATCTTATATATGTGTGTCCCGGTGAGTACTCATGACCCCCTTTTGGTCTCGGTCCCGCACAATGTCTCTGGGCCCCTCCTGACCAAGATGATGGTCGGCGTCGCCGCACTCGGGCGGTTGAACGAACCCCGGGTGGACGTGTTTCCACCGGGCAGGTATCGTACCGCTACCAGGCACCCCGGCTGCAGCCCCTCGTGGCCACGCGAAGCGGGTACGGGAAAGCAAGCCAAACCCCACGCCGCTTGCAAGGCGTGTTAGGCCCCAACGGGCGACCCGTACGCGTCTTTTTTGACGGTGTCGCGAACGGCGCCAAACGCTGGGTCGGTGCACGGCCACACGACAGTTTGACGTCCACCGGGCAGGTATCCGTCCCGGTAACTCCTCTCGCCAGACAGGCTCGGGAAAGCCGCTTTTCCACACGGCTCAATCAATCCCCCCTTTCGTCGGAGCGGGGCGAGGAGGAAGAATACTCGTCCTTTTTCCTCGTGTCTTTTCCTCTTCCGTTTCCGGTCACTTCCGTTTCCGGCCACTTTTTCCGAAGGGCTCCTGACCCTCCAACCACAACAACCCTTAATATACTACACACGGATAAGCAAAGACCTGAATGGTAATTCACATACATTCACATAAATATGTAACAATGATCCAGTAGTTTCAGTTTCACGTTTCAACATCAGTTTTGCTTTGAGATATCAGTTTAGATTCGTCATTGCAACTTGTAATGCGATGTGAATAGTGCACGGAAAAGGTCGGCAAAACCGATTTTGGGAGGAAATTTTTTCGAATTTTCTAAGGGATCCAAAGTGTTTTTAGGGTCATAAAAGAGACTAAAGTGTTTAAAGAATCAAGGCTCTTAAAAGGGCCAAATGGGGTCTAAAGGTGTGTCAGGACAAAAGAGCAAAAGGGGTCAAAAGTGTCCAAATGGTCTTAAATTGTCCAGAGGGTCTTAAAAAGTCAATCGGTCTGAAAAATCTCGAAAAAGGTGTATATGTCTCAAAAGGTTCGAAATGGGTATGAAAGGGTCTAAAGGGTGTAAAGGTCTAACTCTAAGGGGTGTAAAAGGAGTCTAAGGGGTCTAAAGGTGTTCTAAGGGGTGTAAAGGGTCTAAGGGGTGTAAAGGGTCAAAGGTATCTAAGGGGGTGTAAAGGGCCAAAGGGGTGTAAGGGGTCTAACGGGTGTAAAGGATCTAAAGGAGTCTCAGGGGTGTAAAGGGTCAAATGGAGTCTAAGGGGTCGAACAGAGTTTAAGGGGTGTAAAGGGTCAAAGGGGTGTAAAGGGTCAAAGGGATCTAAGGGGGTGTAAATGGTCAAAGGAGTCCAATGGGTGTAAAAGGCCAAAGGAGTCTAATGGGTGTAAAGGGTCAAAGGAGTATAAGGGGGATAAAGGGTCTAAAGGGGCCTAAGGGGTTTAAAGGGCCTAAGGTATGTAGTGTAAGGGGTCTAAAGGGGTATAAGGGGTGTATCGGGTCGGGGGGGGGGGGGCAAGGGGTGTAAAGGGTCAAAAGGGTGCAAGTGTGAAGCTGTAGAAAAGAAATTACCTTGGATTCGTAAATAAATTAACTTTGGAGTGCAACGCGACAATAATGGGCCAAATGACCTCATCACGGTCTAAAACCCCTATTCAGGTACATCATGGTGAAAAATCTGACGGTAGAAAGTTCCGTTGTGATTAACCTTGGGAGCTCAAAGCAGGATGATCCCAAACAAAGCAAAACAACAACTCTCCTTGTTGTAAGGATGAGGTAATCATTGGAGGTTCTTCCCCATTGGCAAGTGGCGGTTTGTAGTTGGTGTCACGTGGGTCCTTTTTTCTACAATCTATTTTTTCACCCTTGGGAGTGATGTTGTTAGATGAGAAGTAAAATTATCTTTAAAATGATGTATAGGTTGTGTTTGTACTATCTTCAGTTTTTTAATATTTAGTGCATTTCAGAGGTAATGTGACTCATTATTTGCCGAACTTACCGATCATGGTAACATCTTAATTAAGAGTTGCTTCTCACATGTGATAACATATTTTATGATCGGAGCTCACCATCAAACTAATTATATCGATATCCTTGTTGAAATCCGAAAAATTGGGCTTTTTATGAAGAGTTGTAGATGTGGATCGACCCTCGGAGATCATGGCGACAGGTGGTGGCTCGGATAGTTTTAAGTTATGAATTGTGAGAAAATAACTGTTTTAAAACCCCTACTTAGGTGCAGGGTGGTAAAAGATGTCATCCGATAAAGTTTTCTGCCGATTAATTTTGGGAGCTCAGAGGAGTAGGTTCACAAACAAACAAACAAACAAACAGACATTTTGTATATACAGTCACGTGAAAAAGTAAGTACACCCCATGTAATGTTTTGACTTTTTCAACATATTTCAACATACAGCTATTTGATCTTCATTTCAGCAATATTGATAGATAAAGGTGATATAATATAACAAATATCATGAAACATTTACATTTTGTAGTCCATTGTATAATTTAAATAAACATAAATGCAAATTTCGCATGTGGAAAAAGTAAGTACACCCTTGGCTATAATAGGTGGTATTGCCCCTACTCCTGGCTCTGAGGGGTTGCTTGTGTACATCTCTCTTCTACGGCCAAACTTTTGATTTTCCTGTTCTATATGTTGAGACCCTTGGAAAAAATCTGGGTAACACTCCCAGATCAAGTACGTTTTTTCTGCACACCCCAATACGTGATTATGACTTGAGGCCAATTAGCCGAAATAGCAAAATTCAGTTTTCATGGAATAATTCAAGAGTAGGCAGCTTTAGATTCAAATGTAACATTTATTTATCATGTTTAGACATAACTAACACATTTTTAGCATGGTTCAATACTATAAACTGTCTTTTTTAGAAAAAAAACCCGTCATTTAGCTTTTTTTTCTCCAAAAATCACTTTCAGTTTGAAAGGCGCTCAAAATCCGATCACCTCTCATACACCCAATTATGTAGATAAAGCAACCAAAATTTGTCAGAAGCTTCCTTATGAAGCCCTTTAATAGGGATAAACATGGGTTTCTTTGTGGCTTATCAGTCTTTCACATTTTATATTTTCAGCATATGGTCCGACCTTGCCGATTTTTACAGCCGTACAAACGTAACTAATATCCATTTTTTGTTTTTCAGGCGTGGCCGCTGACGGAGTCTGTTACTCTCTCAGGACCGCCCGAAGACAGTTCGTTTGATGCGACTAACTGCATCATCTGCCAGAAAAGCGCGGGGGATAAAACTGTGAGCACAACTAATGGTTGCAAAAGGATACGAGAAGCAAGTTACATCCACAATGATCAAGTTTCCAAATGGCTTAAGCTGGTTAAAGGAGATGGGTTTGTTTATCATGTGACCAATGACTGTTACAAAAAATACACCATGACTTCAGTTCTCAATAGGAAAAGGAAGAGTCTCGCTGTATGCCAAGACCTGTCCCGTTCTGAGCAGGAAGAAGATAGAAGTACTCGTTCTAAGGCCGTCCGACATCCACCGAATACAGAGACGTCCACAACAGCCTTACGTCAAGTGAAGTGTATTATCTGTGACAGTAAATCACACAAACAACAGTACACGAAATATCGCATTAGTGAATCAGGCCGTGCTTCAGCCTTTCTGGCTGCGACAAACTTCTTTCAAGATGATGTGTTCACCCGAACGTGCGACCTTCAAGATGCGCATTCTGTGTTTGGAGCAGATCTGTACTACCACAGGGACTGCATGACTAAATACTTGTATAAGTATGACTCTCGTGATAAAGCTTCCATACCAAAAGTGTCTGAGAAACAGCTTGCTTGGAATCAGGTTGTTAAAGAGTTAGAGCAAGGCCTAAAAGAAGGGAGGGGTTATGAACTTAGTGCTATCAGAGACTCTTTGAACAATATTGATGACAAATGTAACTTTCGTAATAGAGATGTAAAAGTTTTCTTGTTGAACACTTTTGGTAATGAGATTGATTTTACATATCCCAGTTCGTTCAAAAAATCAATGATGGTATTCAGTGTTCCAAAGAAAGTGTTAGCTGAGCGCATTCGTTCCCTTGATCCTGTTCAGGTATGCACTGGTGTGATTAGGAAGGCTCTAGATGAGTATGATTTTGGCCTTGACGATAGCTTTTGTGATGCGCATGATCTAAAGCATTCCTTGAGCGAGATGAATATCCCTGAACCTGTACTACGTTTTTTCAGTCATTTGTACAATTTCAATCCTGACACATATGCAAAAGCAGCCGAAGCTGTCATGACAGAAAGTGATGAACCAGTTGATGAGGATGAAGAAGATGATGATGACTACGATACCGGTAGCAAGCCATCAGGTAACAGCCTCTCCACACAGCGTTGCAGAAAGATACAATCTGTCTTCCAAGTCATGTACTATATCCATCACTACGGTAGAAAGAGAACTCCAATGCATATTATGAATGCGGAATCAGTTCATGGTCTTGGGCGTGGTGGCAAAATTGTAACTACAGTTCTAAACCACGGAGGACTAGCAATCAGCTACCCGGAGCTGCGTAGGTACCAACATGACCTTGCCACGTTTACAGCACAGCACAACAACGATCGCGTTCACTGCCGTCACACTTTGATCCTGGGCAATTCACCTCCGGTGCAATTGACAACTGGGACCATGAGGGGGCAAATGTATCTGAACATGACACTGTGACTGTTCTCTACCAAGACAAACCCCCGTCGTCGACCAGTAAACCAAAGATTTCTGACACGCAGGTCACACATGGTCCACAGTCATTCAGTTTAATATTAAAATGCCAGGTACTGTCCGACTTTCACAAGCCTGCACGCCGTGCTGACATCCCAGCAACTTACAAAGTGGCCGAACTGCCTTACACTTCCTCCGAAGCCGATGCAGCAAAACTGAAGGATATTTCTTGGTCCCTCGCACGCTTGAACGTCATGCATGATGAAGTGTCCATCTACCCCGAGTCACAAACAATGCCATCTTGGAGTGCTAGCAACTCTGTTTGGACGGAGGAGGCCATCCCATTAAAGAATCTTGCATTTGTGCCTGTTCTGCCGCATCCAGTTACAGAGTACGCGACAGTTTATACGGCTATGAAGAACTTTATGGACATTGGTTCTCAGCTGACTCAAAATGAGATACCAATGTATTGTGATGAAGGTGTTTATTGCATCGTCCGTGATATACAACTGCTGAGACCAGAGGAATTCAAGACCCTGGTTCCATGCCTGGGAACGTTTCACTTAGTGAAAACTGTTTTGAAATGTATTGGCAAACTCCTGGATGGAAGTGGCGCGGACATCACATGGTTGCAGGCTGGTGTTTTTGGTCCAACTGTCATCGAGAATTCTGTTCTACATGGAGGTCACTACAGCCGCTGTCTTGAGGGTATGCAGCTCCTTGCTGAAGCCTTTGAACGCCTCCAGTACAAAGAATTCTTCTCCGAGAAAGGCATCGACCAATATACACATGAGCTTGCCATCCTGATGAACCTCCAGTCTAGTGTCAAGGAGAAATGCATCACAGATAGTCAGAAGTATATGGTTCAGTTTGCTGATGCATCAAAAACGTTGGTCGAAGATTTGAACAGATTCATCCAAACACGGTCTGATACCAATGAAAACTTCAAGTTCTGGACTCAGTTCTTGCAAATGATGGATATTGTCCGTGATCTGTTGAGAGCTGATCGTGAAGGGATTTGGGAACTGCATCTTGACGCTGTCCAGCGTGCATTGAACCTGTTTGCGGCATTCGATTCGACCAACTACTTGTGATGGTGCTCTCTCTACCTTGAAGACATGCGACGTCTACCTGAGACTGCACCATCAGTTCATGAACAATTTGCCAAAGGCAATTTTTCAATCAGAGAGATACCCGGCCGATTCACCGCTGTTGGAGGAGACCAGAAATTAGAGCAAAGCATTAACCTTTCATCTAAGTGCAGCGATGGAGTCATTGGACATGCAAAGCAAAAACAGTATGTCGCCCAGTGGGACCTAATATACCATGAAATGATGGCAGTGAAGAACCTACATCGGCAATACAGTGATGTGATTGACAGGACACTTGAGACTTACAGCCACCACGAATCATCTCAAGCCACAACGAACCGCAAAGAAGGACATATTCAGGAGATGATGAGATTCATTGAAGAGAAGGGGTCCCCTCTGTCTCTAGACGCTTCCAAAACACTACAAAACTTTGTGACAAAAGAGGTTATGTCCGATGATATAAAAACTGACATGCTCAATGCCTTTTCAAAAGGAAAAGAGAAGTACCTGAAATTCAGAAAGGAAAGGTTTGTCACCAAGACTGAACGAATAAGCAGTACTATTCACCGCACAAACTTGAAGACGATGAAAACTCTTCGAAAGAAGCCACAGAAGACTACCAAGACGACAGTGAAGGAGATGAACATCGCTGAGAGAAACATAGAAATAGCTCGGGAGCGTGGCCTCACCACTGATGATCTCTTAAAGTACGATGTTGTTCCCTCCCCAGTGTTGTTTGATGATGCAGGAATTGATGACTAAACCAGCAAAGAGCCAGCTACTGAAGGAGTTGGAGACGCACCTAAAACCGGAAGAATTTACATATAGTCATCGGAAAGACGCATCATTTGTAGTTGACATCATGGCCACAATCCGAAAGGTTAATGTTACGAAACTCTCCAAATTCAATGACCTTCTATCAAATTTCATGTCATTTTCGGCCATATATCATCGGTTTGGGCGGACTGACTATGTCTTTGACATGTATTCTGATGACCCATCAGTGAAGGACAGTGAGAGGAAAAGGCGAAGTGACACTC
This sequence comes from Myxine glutinosa, assembly GCF_964187855.1. Classification (NCBI taxonomy): domain Eukaryota; kingdom Metazoa; phylum Chordata; class Myxini; order Myxiniformes; family Myxinidae; genus Myxine; species Myxine glutinosa. The sequence goes on along the minus strand of NC_136265.1, from coordinate 37,355,472 downwards.
TACCCATCGAATATACTTCAATAGAGCCATCAACACCACTACCTAAGGATATGAACACATTCTGGCCTTCCAACAACAACAAACTTCTCCTTGAAAAACTGATCTACAGCCATGTTCGTTCAAATATTGCAAATACCGGTCAGTACCCAACTGTACTCGGACAGGTGACCAGAGAGAACGAGGATTGGAAATGTATGAAAATGCACAACGGAGATGAGAGCGCACTGGTACACCTTCAATCCACATTTGAAGAGGCGGATCTTCGCATACTCCTTCATGTTTTGGACGCACTCAAAGAAGGACACAAAATATGTGTTGTCATCTCCAATGATACTGATGTAGTTGTTGCCTTGCTCCACCACATGCCTGTCTTTCTCCAACATGACCTAGAGGAGCTGTGGGTACGAGCTGGAGTTGGAGATAGCACTCGGTATGTGCCCCTTCATACCTTGTTCGAGCGCATCGGATGTCAACTCTGTGCTGTTCTTCCTGCCGTACACAGTCTTACAGGATGTGATATCACTAGCAAAGTTGGGACCAAGAAAGCTGCCTTGAATGCCGAGCCAGAAAAGTTATTGAAGCACTTTGGAGGGTTGCCGACCCTTTCTCAGCCTTTGATCAAGAATGCAGAATCCTACTTGGTCAAAGTACTGAAACCAAAAAGCGATGCGAAGAAATTTTCGAACTTGCGTGCGGAGATCTTCCATCATGTCAAAGGGAGTTCTCATCACAACCTGCCACCAACCAGCCAAGGTCTCCTGCCACATATGAAGCGTAGCTTTTTCAATGCCTACAATATCATGCATGCTTTGGAGCTTCATCAAGATTCTGAAAATGTGATCGCACTTAAGCCAGAGGATTGTGGTTATACGCATGGCAAGGAACAGCTGATACCTGAGACAACGTGGAAAACTCTAGAATCACATTGGACAGTTGTCTGTTCATGCACTAAGTGTGCCAGGTCAACATGCCCCTGTAGGACCGCCATAGTCAAATGTGTAAATTTTTGTCATTGCAAAAAGGCTTCCCCTGATGCCTGCAAGAATCCTGTCGCTTGATAAAGAGTACATGTATTGAAGTTGCACGGGTGGTAAATGGTGGTAATTGACAGCACGCGCTTCCTTGTTATGACAGTTATATTGGGTTTGTGGACATGTTATGATTTTAATTCATGAATCCTTAAGCTATGTAAGTGTAATAGTTTTGCTTAAGCTAAATTTTGAGCGAAATTTAGTCAACATCATTGCCAGGAGGTGTTTGGCGGCCATTTTGAAATTATGCAAATTAGGTACATTCAAAAGGGGTTGATTATGGTTCCAATGAATAGCTTGCTATCAAAAACCCATACATAGACACCAGAATCAGCCGAATATCACACTTACTTCTAAAGTTAGACCAATTTAACCAATTTTGGTTTATACCGCTTTTTGGGGTAGGGGTAACCTTTGTTAACATTTGACCCCACTGTCACTATACAATATAATGAATCATAAATATGATGCATGGAATTATTAAAGGGCTTCATAAGGAAGCTTCTGACAAATTTTGGTTGCTTTATCTACATAATTGGGTGTATGAGAGGTGATCGGATTTTGAGCGCCTTTCAAACTGAAAGTGATTTTTGGAGAAAAAGAAGCTAAATGACGTGTTTTTTTTCTAAAAAAGACAGTTTATAGTATTGAACCATGCTAAAAATGTGTTAGTTATGTCTAAACATGATAAATAAATGTTACATTTGAATCTAAAGCTGCCTACTCTTGAATTATTCCATGAAAACTGAATTTTGCTATTTCGGCTAATTGGCCTCAAGTCATAATCACGTATTGGGGTGTGCAGAAAAAACGTACTTGATCTGGGAGTGTTACCCAGATTTTTTCCAAGGGTCTCAACATATAGAACAGGAAAATCAAAAGTTTTGCCGTAGAAGAGAGATGTACACAAGCAACCCCCCAGAGCCTATACTACCCCTTTGGCAGAGACAACCTCAAGTAGGCGTTTCTTATAACTGTCTACCAGTCTTTGACATCGACTGGGAGAAATTTTTGCGCACTCCTCCATGCAGAATTCTTTCAGCTGTGCGATGTTTGAGGGGTTTCTTGCATGCACAGCTCGTTTCAAATCCCCCCACAACATCTCGATGGGATTTAGATCCGGGCTTTGACTTGGCCATTCCAGAACCCTCCATTTCTTTCTTTTCAGCCATTCCTTGGTGGATTTACTGGTATGTTTTGGGTCATTGTCATGTTGAAAGGTCCACCTTCGGTTGAACTTAAACTCTCCGACACATTAACCTCAAGCACCCTCTGGTACAATGAAGAATTCATAGTAGATTCCATGATGGTGAGCTGCCCAGGCCTTGATGCAGCAAAGCTGCTTCAAACCATAATATTTCCACCACCATGCTTTTCAGTTGGTATCAGGTTCTTGTGGTCAAATGCTGTCTTTGGTTTTCACCAAACATGTCTTCTGGTACTGTGGCCAAATAGCTCTACCTTTGACTCATCTGTCCAGAGCACATTGTTCCAGAAGTGCTGGTCTTTGCCTCGGTGTTCATTGGCAAACTTTAGTCTTGCCCTGATGTTCTTTCTGGACAGCAAAGGATTCCTCCTGGCACACCTCCCATGTAGATCAAATTTGTGCAGTCTCTTTCTAATGGTAGACTCGTGCACTTTGACATAAACAGTGGCAAGATCTACCTGGAGGTCCCGTGATGACATTCTGGGGTTCTTAGAGACTTCTTTCAGCATCTTGCGGTCTGCTCTCGGGCTGAACTTGCTGGGGCGGCCTGGCCTGAACAAGTTGGCAGTGGTTTGGAATCTTCTCCACTTGTAGATGATCTTCCGGACAGTCGAATGATTGATTTCAAATTGTTTGGAGATCTTTTAAAATCCCTCCCCAGACTCGTAGGCATCTATAACCTTCTTTCTGAAGGCCTCAGAGAGCTCTTTTGATCTCGGCATGGTGACGCCGCACACTTCAACAACAAAGAGCAAACCAAACTAAATGTCTGAGGTTTAAATAAGACAGGTTCCTCCAAGATCCTCTCTAACGATGTTCTAATCATTTGCACCTGAGCTGGTGCACCTGATTCTAATTTTAGGTATTTGAAGTGGTGATAAATGTAGGGGTGTACTTACTTTTTCCACATGCGAAATTTGCATTTATGTTTATTTATATTATACAATGGACTACAAAATGTAAATGTTTCATGATATTTGTTATATTATATCACCTTTATCTATCAATATTGTTGAAATGAAGATCAAATAGCTGTATGTTGAAATATGTTGAAAAAGTCAAAATATTACATGGGGTGTACTTACTTTTTCACGTGACTGTATATATATATATATATATATATATATATATATATATATATATATATATATATATATATATATATATATATATATATATATATATATATATATACATACATATACATATACATACATACATATATATATATATATATATATATATATATATACACAGCACACGACACACACCTGACAAGAGAGTTCATAGAACACTTTACACTACGCAGTCTCAAGGAAAAAAATGACATGGATCGGGTTTGCGAGCAGCAAATATGATTGGTCAAGATGATGCAAAATGCTGTAATATTTTGTTCACGTCCTGCTATTACACGGGTTTTTGAAAGTGCCAAAAAGGCAATTTGTGTTCTACCGTGTTGAAGTATGTAATTGAATATAAATAAAATAAAGATATTAAAGGTTGTTGAATTTTTTTTTTCCAGAAGTTTACCGCCGTTTACCGGAATATTTTAAGAAAGTGCAGAAAAATAATCAATGTCTGTAAGTTCCTTCTGATCCCATCATTTTTAAGCTCACTTACCTGGTTGCTAGTTTGCAATTCCATCCTACTTATGTTCAAACATGAGTGAAATATAGCCTTGACGAGGATCACCTTGCATCCAGACATTCCTTTGCGATGAGGAGAGATTGTTGTGGGAGACAGCTCAATGGCCTCACCATTTGGAGGTGAGCCAGGCATGGATTGCTCTTGGCGTAGTATCAGAGCTTCCAACCTGGACTTTAACATCATCTAGGGATGGAGACATTGGAGAAAAGATGGTACTGCTAGAAGGGAAAATGCGTGGAGTGACTCAGAAATCGTTTAAACAGACAAAATCTGGGCAGCTACCTTAAAAACTAGATGATATTCATAGAATACTTACCCTGCGAAGCCAACTTGGTGCGAGCCAACTCTTCTGTTTTTGAATGTTTCTTTTTCTTTGATCCAATTTGGCTGCCAGACCACGTGAGCGATAATGTCATAAATTTATATTCTCTAATATAATTGTTGCGTAGATCATGCTCAAGAAATTACAAACTGATCAGACTAAGCGTTGTCTCTGTCGAATTATGATGTCATAATTAAGGCACCAATGACGTCATCGTTATCAACACTTATGCCCCATGCAGAGTTCTTTACAATGAGCCACATTTCAATTTTTTTTCCAGTTTTGGAGACAGAGGTGCAACGTTTTTCAATTTTTCCAAGATGGCGCCTGCATCACGTGACCTATTACGTCATAATTATCATCAAAATATTCTACAGGAGGAGGCGTTCCTATGGTGAAAATACCATGTCCATCAAACCAACAGTTGCAGAGAAAAAGATGGTATTCATGGAATACTTACCCTGCACAGTCAACTTGGTTTGAGTCAACTCTTCTGTTTTTGAACGTTTCTTTTTTTTTGATCCAATATGGCTGCCAGACCACGTGAGTGATGACATCATAAATTTATATTCTCTAAATAATTGTTGCATAGATCATGCTCAATAAATTTCAAACTGATCAGACTAAGCGTTGACCCTGTCGAATTATGACGTCATAATTATGGCACCAATGACGTCATCGTTAACAACACCTATTCCCCATATGGAGTTATTTACAATGAGCTACGTTTCAATTTTTTCCATAGAGGGGTTTTGGAGATATAGAGGTGCAACGTTTTTCGGTTTTTCCAAGATGGCGCCTGTAACACATGACCTATGCCATCATAATTATCATTAAAATATTCTAAAGTAGGAATCTCTCCTTTGGTGAAAAATTTGTGTCCATCAGACCAACAGTTGCTGAAATTTTTAAAATAATGATCGGATGGATAAGGTAGTGTTGTATTTGTCGAATTATGACGTTATAGCGAAGGCACCGATGACATCATCATTAACATATCTTATTCCCCATGGGGAGTCGGTGACAATGAGCCAGGTCTCAATTTTTTCCATGGAGTGGTTTCAGAGATATAGAGGTGTGAGGTTTTTCCAAGATGGCACCTGTACCACGTGACCTATGACATCATAATAATCATTGAAATATTCTACAGGAGGAAGCCCTCCTATGGTGAAAATTTCGTGTCAATCGGACCAAGAATTGCAGGGAAAAAATTCATGCTGATCGAATCAAGCGTTGTACTTGTCGAATTATTGTCATAATTAAAGTACAGATGACATCATCATTAACATGTATTCCCCAAGCGGAGTACTTGACAATGAACCATGTTTCAGTTTTTTTCCATGGAGCGGTTTTGGAGATATATAGGTGCAAGCTTTTTTCGATTTTTTCCAAAATGGCGCCTGTACCACGTGACATATGACATCATAATTATCATTTAAAAAATTCCACAGGCGGAGCCGCTCATATTCTGAAAATTTAGTGCCAATCGGACTAACAGTTGTAGAAGATTTTTTTTTTCATACTGATCAGTCAAGTGTTGTACTTGTCGAATTATGACGTCATAATTAAGGCACCGATGACATCATCATCAACATATCTTATTCCCCATGGTGAGTACTTGACAATGAGCCATGTTTCCATTTTTTCCATTGAGCGGTTTGCGAGATATAGAGGTGCAAATTTTTTCCAAGATGGCGCCTGTACCACGTGACCTATGACATCATAATATTCACTAAAATATTCTACAGGAGGAGGCGCTCCTATGGTAAAATTTTCATGTCAATCGGATGAACGGTTGCCGAGAAAATGAATTTTTAAAATGCAGACATGGCACACACTTTACTTTACTGAAATGCAGACACGTACATACGTACGTACCTGAATGCTTAACCCCGCTTTTCGCTTCGCGATCGCAGGGTAAAAATTCTTACTTATCGGATCACGCGTTATACTTGTCGAATTATGACGTCATAATGAAGCCACTGATGGCATCATCATTAACATATCTTATTTCACAAAGAGGGTACTTGACAATGAGCCATCTTTCAGGTTTTTTTTTCCATCGAGTGGTTTTGGAGATATAGAGGTGCAACGTTTTTCCAAGATGGCGTCCACACTACGTGGCCTATGACGTCATAATTATGAAAAAATTCTACATGTGGAATCGCTCCTATGGTGAAACTTTCGTGTCAATCAGACCAACAGTTGTCAAGACAATTAATTTTAAAAATGCAGACACACTATGCACGTAACCGATCGCTTAACCCTGATTTTCGCTTCCCAAGCGCAGGGTAATTAACAGAACCAGGACAGCGTAACAATACAAGGAAACTTAGTCACAGCAAAAGGCCATTTGGTACTTTCTGTCTGTATTGTGGGTTGGCAGGAAAGCTCAGTGGTGGCGCTCTCACCTTTGATATCTATAGTCTGGGTTTGTCTTCTGAGCCGATTATAAACTGTCATATTGCTGATTTAATTTGTATTGTCTGGGGCATTGTATCAATGTGTCTGGGAAAAATCTCAGTCAAATGAGAAGCTAAGCCAGGGACCTGTCTGCCAGCGTTGGTTGCTGGTGTAGGTTGAAGATCCCACTGTGTCTTTTGCTAAGTTGCTAAGAGTAGGCGACTGTTTCCGGCACCCTGGCCACATTACAAATCGGTGTCCTGACTAATACTGTTTTTTTTTTTTTGTATACTGAATCGAGGCTCGTGAAAGAGCTGACATTTATTTCACAAACAAATCAACCAGACAAACAAAATATACAAAAAGAGGGAGCGGAAGACAAGATGGGGAGAGAAGGGGAAGCACACAACCACAACATTTGAGAGCAGGGAGAAGTGTGGGAGGGAGAGGGCTTGGGGGCAGGAGGCATGGGAAGGGGAGGGGGGGGGGGGAAGAGGTATAAAACACAAGGGGACCGAAATTAGCGGGGGTAGAAAAGATCGAGGTTTTGGATGGGGGAGGATAAGAGATGGTGGTGAACAGCTGTTTTAAAGACCTGGAGGGTGGAGTGGGATTGAAGAGAGTGAGGGAGTTTGTTCCAGAGGCGGGAGAAAAGAGGAATGAAGGAGTGAAGGTGAGCAGAAAGTCTTGATTTTGGCAGTTTAACCATAAGAGGGTTGCTGGCAGATCTTGTGTGACCTGTAGGAATATTTGGGGGACAGAGCCCAGAGAGGGCTGGGGGGGGGGGCAAGGCCAGAGAGGAGTCGGTAGAAGACGGAAAGACCACCAACCTGCCTGCGGTGAGTGAGTGAAAGGCCCTCGGAGTTAGCTTCATCGCGGGAGATTCCAATGATTCTGAACGCTTTGGTTTCAACAGCGTGAAGACGGGCTAGGTGTGAGGCAGGAGCACCTGGGAAGCTGGGAAGGCAATGGCATTGCTGGGAATGCCATTGCTGGGAAGGCAATGACAAACCACACAGTGTAATACTGGCAAACCACACAGGTCAAATGGTTAGAGCATTCGCTCTGATTCTGGGATGTCGGTGGTTCGAATCCTGGCCAAGTCGTACCAAGCATGGACAAATAACCATAGGTTGGCAGACATTGTACAGGATTTGATGGGTCTCCTGTGTTGAAGTTCCTTATTAGGGAACTCATATGTACACCTTAAAAATGAAAGTGAACTCTACTTTAAGTTTGTAATTGTGGTATAAAAACAATGGGCAACAAAGGAATGCAAAAAGCCAATTGAAGTGGCACAGATAGTGAGCTGGTGGAAGGTGTCAGATGACTTGTGAACAGTTTACCATCGTGGATGGAACTTTTAGACACTCATTTGTCAAAGTCATCCATGAAGCTGCTCTTTCTAACACCCTTTGACTTCGCGTCCTGATAGGAAATGGGTGTGGATGGAAAACAAAAGGGGAGATGCAGTGAGGTTTGATGTATCTCCTCAAATAAAATTCAATTTATCAATCCAAAAATACATTTAAAAGAAACTAGAACATTTAAAATAAACGTCGCGACGTCGACCGATATGCCTCCGCACACATTATTACATCATTATACGTACTTGTACCAAGTTTGATTTAAATCCCTTCAGCTCTTCTCAAGTATCACATTTTTACAAAACATGCCCTTTGACCTTTGATGCATAAATCTAATCAGTTCATCATTCAATCGTAATAGAAACTTATACCGAGTTTGACGAGGATCCTTTTAGCCATTCTCAAATTATAAGCCTATTTCAGACTCTGCCTTTGACCTTTAACATGTTGACCCCAAAATTAAATCCGTTCACCTTTGCATCATAATACATACTTGTACCAACTTTGGTCAAAATCCCCTCACTGGTTCACAAGTTATTGTGGTAACAGGAATTTTACCTAACATGACCTCTGACCTTTGACCCCGTGACCCAAAATCTAATCAGTTCATCTTTACATCATTATACATACGGGTACCAAGTTTGACTTGGATACCTTCAGCTGTTCTCAAGCATCACATTTTTACCTGACATGACCTTTGCCCTTTCATGCAGAAATCTAATCATTCAATCATAATATATTCTTTTGCCATGTTTGACGAGGATCCCTTCAGCCATTCTCAAATTATAAGCCTATTTGAGACTCTGACCTTTGACCTTTAACATGTTGACCCCAAAATCAAATTAGTTCACCTTTGCATCATAATACATACTTGTACCAACTTTGGTCAAAATCCCCTCACTGGTTCACAAGTTATTGTGGTAACAGGAATTTTACCTAACATGACCTCTGACCTTTGACCTCGTGACCCAAAATCTAATCAGTTCATCTTTACATCATTATATATACCGGCACCAAGTTTGACGAAGATTCCTTCAGCCGTTGTGAAGTTACTGCGAGAACAAAAACCTATCACAGATGCATGGACAGACACACGCACGCACGGACAGAAGCACAGCCGGACAGACATCCCGAAAACAAAATGCCTCCGGTAACTTCAAATGCAAAAGTAAATGCAAGTAAATGCAAAAGGACAGTTGCACATGTGGCGACCCTACATATGAAGGATCTTCAAGCTCATGTGGAATTAAGAGCACCCGAATACCCACAGGGTAAACATGCATTAGATATTTTTCAATGCCAATAGGAATTTCAATGTGGAGGTAGTTAAAGGTGTATTGAAGAAGAAGAATATTTTATAACTTCAGTAAACTATAAAGATGCACAAAATGCTACATAGAGTAGGGCCAGGAGTTCTGTGGTGTGCACAGAATAAGGGCGGGATAATGAAACTTTTCTTTGTACTCTTTTAAGCATTCCAGGTGGAAGGACAATTCCAGATGTATCGTACGTCTTGGAAGAATTCCAGACGCATGGATTTGCCAGCAGGCAGAATGCGCCAAAGCAAACATCACAATCTCGCATTATGAATGTGGATGCGAATGAAAACACCCCAACAACACACCGATACCTAACCAAGACCCCGGATGAAAACACTCCAACTACACCCCGTTACCAAACCAAGACCCCAGATGAAAACACCCCAACTACACCCCGATACGGAACCAAGACAACAACAACAACAACAACATGCATTTTAAGGCCATTTTCCCTGCCAGAGCGGGGGTTAGCCTTGCGGTCCCCATGACAATCTTCTCCATTTTGCCCTATTTTCTGCATCTCTCCTTGTTAACCCCCTTGCCCGCATTTCTTCTTCGACCATCTTCAGCCAAGTCTTTCTCGGTCTTCCCCGTCCTCCACTTCCTTCTACATTCATTTCCATCACTCTTCTCAACCAGTCACTTTCATCCTTCCTCAACACATGACCAAACCATCTCAACCTGTTCCTCTTCACAACATCAATCACAGGCTCTATTCCCATCATCTTTCACAATTCATCATTTGTCTTCCTCTCTCTCAACGATACTCCGCACATCCACCGAACCATTCGCATTTCCACCCTTTCCAGCCTTCGTTGCTGCTCTACATTCATTACCCACGTCTCACTCCCATAAATCATAATACTTCTCACACATGCAGCATACACCTTTCCCTTCAGCTTCAACGACACTCCCCTCCTCATCAGCACGCCACTCAGTTCCCAAAACTTCTTCCATGCACATCTCACTCTTGCAACCATTGCCGAGTCTGATCCACCTTCTCCATTCAGCATGTCTCCGAGGTAGCAAAATGTTTTCACACCTTCCAGCTTCACGCCGTCTCCAAGATCCAACTCAACATTTCCTCCATCTGCAGCTCCCTCTGTGCACACCTTACATTTGAATGTAGCTGCCACACTGGTTAATGACCCTCTCAGACCACTACATTTTTGATGAACCCACTCAGCGCACATTGTATATTGAATGGAGTTCACTCCGACACCCTTCCTGCACACAGCACACGGCCACTTCCCAGTTCTTTCCACCTCACCACATGCTTTACCTCTTGCCATCACCTTCGTCTTTCCGATATTCACCTTCAGACCTTTTGTCTCCATACATTCCTTCTACTTGTTCATTTTTCCTTCAGTCCATCCATACTTTCCGCAATCAACACCAGATCATCTGCATACAACAACTCCCACGGTAAACCCTCCTTTACGTTCTGAGCCAGCACCTCCATCACAGGTACAAATAGTAGTGGACTTAGTACAAACCCTGATGCACTCCCAACTTCACCTCAAACTCACCACTGTTCCCGTCCTTCGTCCTTACAGCTGTGCGTGCTCTTTTGTACATTGCCATCACGACTATGATCAACCATTCCTCCACTCCTAACTTCCTCAATGCCCATGTCAATACTTCGCGTGGAACCCTATTGAATGCTTTCTCCGTCGTTCCTCTTCCTGGCATAAATCCAAACTGCATTTCGTCAATCTTCACCTTCTTCCTTATACTCCTCTCCAACACCATTTCCAATACCTTCATTCCATGCTCCAATAACTTTATCGCTCGGTACGAGCCACACCCCAGAGGGTCACCTTTCCCCTTGTATAAAGGGACGAGGGTACTCAGTTCCCAATCCACTGGAATGCGGCCTTCTTTCACCACCAGATTACAGATCTCTGTCATTCTCTTCACACCCCAACTTCCTGCTGCCTTCAACATATCTCCCACAACTCCCTCCCGCTTTTCTCCTCTTCATTGCTTTTATCGCTTCCTCAACTTCCTTCTCAGTTATCTTCTCTGTGGGTCCTAAAACTGGGTTACTCTCTATGTTGCCATCCCATTCATTCTCTGTATTCAACAGCATTTCCATATATCTTTTCCTTCTTCCTTTAATTCCATCTGGGTCCACAACGATTTGTCCCACTGCATCCTTCAAGCAACTCACCCCCATCACATCACATCTCTCTTTCGCTATCTGCTTTGCAATCCTGAATACCGCTCTCTGACCCTCTTCCGAATCCAAGCGTTCTCCGAACATTTTCCTACATGCCTCCTGCGCCTTTGCTACCTTTCTTTGCAGCCTTCTTGGCTGCCTTATAACTTTCATGCTCTGCTTTTTCTGCTCCCGTACACTTCGCCTTCTGCCACTTCTTGAACTTCTTCCTCTTCTCGTCAATCCTCTTTCCAACTTCATCATCCCACCACCATGTTTCCGAGTGCCTCGGTGGTCCTTTTGTCCATCCACATACATCACCAACGGCTCCCAACAGACTACCTTTCATTGACATCTAACCACTTTCAAGCTCAACCACATCATCCTCTACCCTACTCAGCCTCTCTTTTAATGCCTCCCTTACTGTCGCCTCTTTCAACCTCCACACCGTCATTCTCGGTTGGTACTTCACCCGCCGAGCTCTCCTCGCACCTTTCACCCCCATGTCGCAGACAACCAAGTGGTGCTGTGAAACAGCCTCCTCCCCCGGGATCACCTTTGTGTCCCGGAGGTGCCCCCTATCTCACCTACGCACCATCAGGTAGTCAACGGAACCAAGACCCGGGATGAAAACATCCCAACTACACTCCGATACCTAACCAATGCCACAAATGAAAACACCCCAAGTACACCCCCATAACTAACAGAGACCCCAAATGAAAACACCCCAACTACACCCTGATACCTAATGCAGACCCAAAATGAAAACACCCCAACTACACCCTGATACCTCACGGAGACCCTGAATGAAAATGCCCCAACTACACCCCGATACCTATTGGTGGCCACAAATGAAAACACCCCAACGACACCCCGATACCTATCGGTGGCCACAAATGAAATCACCACATCTACAACAACAACAACATGCATTTTAAGGCCATTTTCCCTGCTAGAGTGGGGGTTAGCCTTGCGGTCCCCATGACAATCTTCTCCATTTTGCCCTATTCTCTACATCTCCCCTTGTTAACCCCCTTGCCCGCATTTCTTCTTCGACCATCTTTAGCCAAGTCTTTCTCGGTCTTCCCCATCCTCTACTTCCTTCTACATTCATTTCCATCACTCTTCTCAACCAGTCACTTTCATCGTTCCTCAACATATGACCAAACCATCTCAAACTGTTTCTCTTCACAGCATCCATCACAGGCTCTATTCCCATCATCTTTCACAATTCATCATTTGTCTTCCTCTCTCTCAACGATATTCCACACGTCCACCGAACCATTCGCATTTCCACCCTTCGTTGCTGCTCTACGTTCATTACCCATGTCTCGCTCCCATAAATCATAACACTTCTCACATATGCAGCATACACCTTTCCCTTCAGCTTCAACAACACTCCCCTCCTCGTCAGCATGCCACTCAGTTCCCGAAACCTCTTCCATGCACATCTCACTCTAGCAACTGTTGCCGAGTCTGATCCACTTTCTCCATTCAGCATGTCTCCTAGGTAGCAAAATGTTTTCACACCTTCCAGCTTCATGCCGTCTCCAAGATCCAACTCAACATTTCCTCCATCTGCAGCTCCCTCTGTGCACACCTTACATTTGAATGTAGCTGCCACACTGGTTAATGACCCTCTCAGACCACTACATTTTTGATGAACCCACTCAGTGCACATTGTACATTGAATGGAGTTCACTCCGACACCCTTCCTGCACACAGCACACGGCCACTTCCCAGTTCTTTCCACCTCACCACATGCTTTACCTCTTGCCATCACCTTCGTCTTTCCGATATTCACCTTCAGACCTTTTGTCTCCATACATTCCTTCTACTTGTTCATTTTTCCTTCAGTCCATCCATACTTTCCGCAATCAACACCAGATCATCTGCATACAACAACTCCCACGGTAAACCCTCCTTTACGTTCTGAGCCAGCACCTCCATCACAGGTACAAATAGTAGTGGACTTAGTACAAACCCTGATGCACTCCCAACTTCACCTCAAACTCACCACTGTTCCCGTCCTTCGTCCTTACAGCTGTGCGTGCTCTTTTGTACATTGCCATCACGACTATGATCAACCATTCCTCCACTCCTAACTTCCTCAATGCCCATGTCAATACTTCGCGTGGAACCCTATTGAATGCTTTCTCCGTCGTTCCTCTTCCTGGCATAAATCCAAACTGCATTTCGTCAATCTTCACCTTCTTCCTTATACTCCTCTCCAACACCATTTCCAATACCTTCATTCCATGCTCCAATAACTTTATCGCTCGGTACGAGCCACACCCCAGAGGGTCACCTTTCCCCTTGTATAAAGGGACGAGGGTACTCAGTTCCCAATCCACTGGAATGCGGCCTTCTTTCACCACCAGATTACAGATCTCTGTCATTCTCTTCACACCCCAACTTCCTGCTGCCTTCAACATATCTCCCACAACTCCCTCCCGCTTTTCTCCTCTTCATTGCTTTTATCGCTTCCTCAACTTCCTTCTCAGTTATCTTCTCTGTGGGTCCTAAAACTGGGTTACTCTCTATGTTGCCATCCCATTCATTCTCTGTATTCAACAGCATTTCCATATATCTTTTCCTTCTTCCTTTAATTCCATCTGGGTCCACAACGATTTGTCCCACTGCATCCTTCAAGCAACTCACCCCCATCACATCACACCTCTCTTTCGCTATCTGCTTTGCAATCCTGAATACCGCTCTCTGACCCTCTTCCGAATCCAAGCGTTCTCCGAACATTTTCCTACATGCCTCCTGCGCCTTTGCTACCTTTCTTTGCAGCCTTCTTGGCTGCCTTATAACTTTCATGCTCTGCTTTTTCTGCTCCCGTACACTTCGCCTTCTGCCACTTCTTGAACTTCTTCCTCTTCTCGTCAATCCTCTTTCCAACTTCATCATCCCACCACCATGTTTCCGAGTGCCTCGGTGGTCCTTTTGTCCATCCACATACATCACCAACGGCTCCCAACAGACTACCTTTCATTGACATCCAACCACTTTCAAGCTCAACCACATCATCCTCTACCCTACTCAGCCTCTCTTTTAATGCCTCCCTTACTGTCGCCTCTTTCAACCTCCACACCGTCATTCTCGGTTGGTACTTCACCCGCCGAGCTCTCCTCGCACCTTTCACCCCCATGTCGCAGACAACCAAGTGGTGCTGTGAAACAGCCTCCTCCCCCGGGATCACCTTTGTGTCCCGGAGGTGCCCCCTATCTCACCTACGCACCATCAGGTAGTCAACGGAACCAAGACCCGGGATGAAAACATCCCAACTACACTCCGATACCTAACCAATGCCACAAATGAAAACACCCCAAGTACACCCCCATAACTAACAGAGACCCCAAATGAAAACACCCCAACTACACCCTGATACCTAATGCAGACCCAAAATGAAAACACCCCAACTACACCCTGATACCTAACGGAGACCCTGAATGAAAATGCCCCAACTACACCCCGATACCTATTGGTGGCCACAAATGAAAACACCCCAACGGCACCCCGATACCTATCGGTGGCCACAAATGAAATCACCACATCTACAACAACAACAACATGCATTTTAAGGCCATTTTCCCTGCTAGAGTGGGGGTTAGCCTTGCGGTCCCCATGACAATCTTCTCCATTTTGCCCTATTCTCTACATCTCCCCTTGTTAACCCCCTTGCCCGCATTTCTTCTTCGACCATCTTTAGCCAAGTCTTTCTCGGTCTTCCCCGTCCTCTACTTCCTTCTACATTCATTTCCATCACTCTTCTCAACCAGTCACTTTCATCGTTCCTCAACACATGACCAAACCATCTCAAACTGTTTCTCTTCACAGCATCCATCACAGGCTCTATTCCCATCATCTTTCACAATTCATCATTTGTCTTCCTCTCTCTCAACGATATTCCACACGTCCACCGAACCATTCGCATTTCCACCCTTCGTTGCTGCTCTACGTTCATTACCCATGTCTCGCTCCCATAAATCATAACACTTCTCACATATGCAGCATACACCTTTCCCTTCAGCTGCAACAACACTCCCCTCCTCGTCAGCATGCCACTCAGTTCCCGAAACCTCTTCCATGCACATCTCACTCTAGCAACTGTTGCCGAGTCTGATCCACTTTCTCCATTCAGCATGTCTCCTAGGTAGCAAAATGTTTTCACACCTTCCAGCTTCATGCCATCTCCAAGATCCAACTCAACATTTCCTCCATCTGCAGCTCCCTCTGTGCACACCTTACATTTGAATGTAGCTGCCACACTGGTTAATGACCCTCTCAGACCACTACATTTTTGATGAACCCACTCGGCGCACATTGTAAATTGAATGGAATTCACTCCGACACCCTTCCTGCACACAGCACACGGCCACTTCCCAGTTCTTAGTACCGACCCCTGAAACACCACAGCTACAGCCCGATATCCAACAAGTGAATCCTCTTGGATTGCGCTGAGGTTCGGGCATGGAATTTCGAGCCTCGATCATGGTTCGAGCCTCGATCTTGTATACAAAAATAATAATAATAATAATAAGAACCTTGGGCCGAATCTCGCGCTTCACCAGTGCGCGTGCGCGAATTTACGTCACGTCAGCAGCGAGAAGGGGTTCCCCAACACGAGCCAATCAGGAACTGCCACGTCACACTTATATGATCTCAGAATTCCTGTGACAGGAATTCGCGTTACACTGGCTGGAAGTCATTCGCTAGAGGCGCTTCCTCAGCGCTAATCTATCTATAATTCCAGTAATCTCTGTGTGTATGTATGTATGTATGTATGTATGTATGTATGTATGTATGTATGTCTGTGACCGCTGTTTCTCGACAACCACGGGTCCGATATACTTTAAACTTGCCAGGTATATTGCTGGGGACCCGAGGATGTGCCTTTTCAAGGTTTCATATTAATCGGAGAAGTAGTTACCGAGCTATGTCCAAAAAACGATTCAACCAATCAGAGAGCAGCGAGCTATCACGTGTGCCGAACGTGGCGAACAGACTCTGCCTCGGACGGCACATTTGAGAGCGTATTCATTTATTTCACGTTGGCAAACTATGTTGGCGTTAAACTATGTTTTAAAACTAATTAAAACTAATTTGCGATTCATCGTAACTGCGATTTGCGACCTTCCGGACAGTGAAGACTTCACTTCCGGCAGCCAATCACAGAACGCGTTGTTGCGTAGGCGTGGCCGATGTGAGAGCGAGCCGAGCCGAGCGCGTGCGCCATTACGGTTCGTAATTCGATTTCTTCCGGAGAAAATAATAATTTCTCGATTTCTTATGCGCATTATTTCTCCCAATTCAGTCAGAGCGAAGGGCGGAAGCGAAGAGCGTTGTTTTTTTTGTTTACGGGCGTACGGGCGGGGTAGAGCGTACGGGTAGCGTTTATTATTTTTTTTGGCAAGGAACGGGCACCCACGTACGGGCATGCCCTAGTAATAATAATAATAAGAACCTTGGGCCGAATCTCGCGCTTCACCAGTGCGCGTGCGCGAATTTACGTCACGTCGGCAGCGAGAAGGGGTTCCCCAACACGAACCAATCAGGAACTGCCACGTCACACTTATATGATCTCAGAATTCCTGTGACAGGAATTCGCGTTACACTGGCTGGAAGTCATTCGCTAGAGGCGCTTCCTCAGCGCTAATAAATGAAACCACCCCAACTACACCCCAATACATAACCAAGACCCTGAATGAAAACTTGCTTTTTAGCAGACGGCCATTCAAAAGCTCTGCTGGGGCACACCCGTCTGTACAATCCAGGGGGGTGTTGTGGTATTCTAATAGTGCACGGTATGCGGCTGTGGATTTTTACCCTGCGCTCGCGAAGCGAAAAGCGGGGTTGAGCATTCGGGTACGTACGTGTCTTCATTTCAGTAAAGTAAAGTGTGTGCCGTATCTGCATTTTAAAAATTCATTTTCTCGGCAACCGTTGGTCCGATTGACATGAAATTTTCACCATGGGAGGGCCTCCTCCTGTAGAACATTTTAGTGAATATTATGACGTCATCGGTCACGTGGTACAGGCGCCATATTGGAAAAATGTTACACCTCTATATCTCCCAAACCGCTCAATGGAAAAAATGGAACCATGGCTCATTGTCAAGTACTCACCATGGGGAATAAGACATGTTGATGATGATGTCATCGGTGCCTTAATTATGACGTCATAATTCGACAAGTACAACTCTTGATCTGATAAGTGTGAAGAAAAGAAATTCCTCTGCAACTGTTAGTCCGATTGGCACGAAATTTTCAGAATATGAGCGGCTCTTCCTGTAGAATTTTAAAAATGATAATTATGATGTCATATGTCACGTGGCACAGGCGCCATCTTCTAAAAATCGAAAAAAGGTTGCACCTCTATATCTCAGAAACCGCTGCATGGAAAAAAACTGAAACATGGCTCATTGTCAAGTACTCCGCTTGGGGAATAAGATATGTTAATGATGATGTCATCGGTGCTTTAATTATGACGTTGTAGCGGTTACCGCTGGATGTACATAATCGCCTTGCACCAGCCAGAACACGGCCAGACGCGCCTCTCCCGGGCATGCCCGGACTCACTGTTCCCGGGCACGCCCGAACCTCCCGGGCACGCCCGGTCTCGTCTTTCCCGGGCATGCCCGCTCTCGCCTTTCCAGGGCTCGCCCAGAGCGTCCGGGCATGCCCGCTATCGCCTTTCCAGGGCTCGCCCAGAGCGTCCGGGCATGCCCGCTATCGCCTTTCCAGGGCTCGCCCAGAGCGTCCGGGCATGCCCGCTATCGCCTTTCCAGGGCTCGCCCAGAGCGTCCGGGCATGCCCGCTATCGCCTTTCCAGGGCTCGCCCAGAGCGTCCGGGCATGCCCACTATCGCCTTTCCAGGGCTCGCCCAGAGCGTCCGGGCATGCCCGCTATCGCCTTTCCAGTGCTCGCCCAGAGCGCCCGGGCACGCCCAGCCTCGACTTGCCAGGCCGCAGCCAAACACGCCCGGGCAGGTCCAGACTCGCCTTTCCAAGGCTCGCCCTTGATACCCGGGCATGCCCGGTATAGCTTTTGCCGGGCAAACTTCCCGACATAAATGTGTATATATATTGTTGCCCAAAAAACGGGCTTGTCAGAATACCTGAGCTGTTTTGTTTCAATCAAGCAACTCGGACGAATTCCGTCTTTGGTCGCGTCAATTCTTTCGACTCGCGTTGGAGCGCAGTTCCTTCATTGGTGACCTACCGACATGGATACGGCAGTGACGCTTAAACTGCCTACCTTCTGGGAGGCTCACGCGGCTGTTTGGTTCGCCCAGGCGGACTCCCAGTTCGCCCTGCGAGGCATCACCGCGGACGACACCCGCTTCCACCATGTTGTGGCGGCGCTCGGTTCCGCCACCGCAGCCCGCGCCTTGAGCCTCTTCCAGCACCCGCCGGCTGCTGACAAATACGACGCGCTGAAGACGCTCCTCCTCGGCGCTTTCGCCCTCTCACCGGCAGCACGCGCACGGCGCCTGCTTGACCTGCCCGAGCTCGGCGACACGCGCCCGTCCGAGCGCATGGACTATATGCTCTCGTTGCTCGGCGAGCACTCTCCGGCATTCCTGTTCCGGGAGCTGTTCCTCCGTCAGCTGCCTAACCCGGTACGCCTCGCCCTGGCTGGCACGTTGATCACGGATTCCCGCGCCCTCGCCAGGGAAGCCGATAAGATCTCCTCGGCGGGCCAGCACATCGGCGCGGTTACCTGGAGCCCGCCGCCGTCCGAGGCGACGCCCACGACGCCCGAGCGCCCTGCGCGGTTGGAGGCCGAACTGCCGGTGCAACTGGCGGCCGCCACGCCGCACCGCCCGCTTCCGACACGACGGCCGGGGCCTCCACCTGACCAGGCGTGGTGTTATTACCACGCCAGGTTCGGACACAGGGCTCGGACATGCCGGCCCCCGTGCACTTTCGGCAGGTCGGGATATGGCCGGGCCGGTGTTCTTTCCCAGCCATGAGCGCCGGCCACTCGGGCAACTTGCTGTTTATTCGGGACAAAGCGTCTGGACGGCGTTTCCTGTGCGACACCGGCGCCCAACTGAGCGTCATACCTGCCTCCGAGCAGGACAGGCTGGACGCAGTTTGCGGCCCCTCTTTGGTCGCTGCTAATGGCTCGGCCATACGCACTTTCGGCCCATGCGTCGTCACCCTCTGCTTTGGCAGCCAGCGCTTTCAATGGACTTTTGTTACCGCCAGCGTCCCCGTGGCTTTGCTGGGCGCCGACTTCCTCTGCGCGCACGGGCTGCTGGTCGACGTCAAACGACGTCGCCTTGTCCACGCCGAGACCTTCAGCTCCCTGGCGTGCACAATGAGCAGCTCCGCGCCGACCGAACTGGCGTGCGCCCTCCCGGCAACGAACGAGTTCGCTCGCCTGCTCGTGGAATTCCCGGCCCTCACGCGGCCGACGTTTTCGGCCGTCGCGGTGCGGCACGGGAGCGAGCACCACATACCCACTACGGGCCCGCCGGTCTACGCCAGGGCCCGACGCCTCGACCCAGCCAAGCTCGCCGTGGCAAAGGCCGAATTCGACGCGTTGGAGCACCTCGGCATCGTGCGGCGCTCCGATAGCGCGTGGGCCTCGCCACTGCACATCGTGCCAAAGCCGGGGGGTGGATGGCGCCCGTGTGGCGACTACCGCCGTCTCAATGACGCTACCACCCCCGACAGGTACCCGATCCCGCATATTCAGGACTTTTCCGCCCGTTTGGCGGGACGGGTCATCTTTTCGAAAATTGACCTGATACGGGGCTACCACCAGGTACCTGTCCGGGCGGCCGACGTCCCGAAGACGGCCGTCATCACGCCGTTCAGCCTGTTCGAATTTTTGCGGATGCCGTTTGGCCTCAAGAACGCGGCCCAGGCGTTCCAGCGCTTGATGGACGGCGTGCTGCGCGTCCTGCCGTTTCTTTTCGTCTATCTGGACGACATCCTCATCGCCAGCACGTCCCGCGCCGAGCACCTCCTCCACCTCCGAACACTGTTCGGTCGCCTCAGCGAGCATGCCTTAATTGTCAACCCGGTCAAATGCCACTTCGGCGCGACGACCGTTGACTTTTTGGGCCACCGCATCACCAAGACCGGGGCCGTGCCGCTGCCGACCAAGGTCGAGGCCATCACCACGTTCCCGCGTCCCCGTTCCATCAAGGCCCTCCAAGAGTTCCTCGGCATGGTGAATTTTTATCACCGATTCGTGCCCCGCGCTGCTCAGCTCATGCGGCCCCTTTACGAGGCCCTCCGGGGCAAGCCGGCCAAGCATGACATTGTTTGGTCCGCGGCCATGGACGCGGCTTTCGCCAGTGCCAAACGGGCCCTCGCCGAAGCAACGCTGCTGGCTCACCCGGTGCTCAACGTGCCCATCGCCCTCACTACGGACGCCTCCAACTACGCGGTGGGCGCCGTCCATGAGCAATGGGTGGACGGGGTTTGGCAGCCACTCGCTTTTTTCAGCCGGCAACTCCGGCCGAACGAGTTAAACTACAGCACGTTCGACCGCGAGCTGCTCGGGCTATTCCTGGCCGTTCGCCATTTCCGACACCTCCTGGAGGGCCGCCCGTTCACGGCTTTCGTCGACCACAAGCCGTTGGTCTACGCAATGGCTAAGGTCACGGAGCCGTGGTCGGCCCGCCAGCAGCGCCACCTCTCCGCCGTGTCGGAGTTCACCACGGACATCCAGCACGTCACCGGCAAAGACAACGCCGTGGCCGACTGCCTTTCGCGGGCCAGCGCGAACGCGGTCCACCTCGGCGTGGACTTCACGCTCATGGCGGCCGACCAGACCACCGACGCCTCGGTGCAGGCACTCCGCGTGGCGGACACGGTCCTCCGCCTGGCCGACATCCCCTTCGCGGGCACCGTCCTGCTCTGCGACGTCTCCCAGGGCCAGCCTCGCCCCATCGTGCCCGTTTCCTGGCAGCGCCGCATCTTCGCCTCCATCCACGGCCTTTCTCACCCGGGCCGGAAAGCTTCTCAGAAGCTGGTGTCGGCGCGTTTCGTCTGGCACGGCCTTCGACGAAACATCCGCGACTGGGCCAACGCCTGCACGGCCTGCCAGCGAGCCAAGGTCCACCGCCACACCCAGGCCCCGCTGGCACCTTTCGCCGTGCCTGAACGGCGTTTCGACCACGTCCACGTGGACCTGGTGGGTCCCCTGCCCCCCTCGCGGGGGTTCACCCACCTGCTCACCATGGTGGACAGGACCACCAGGTGGCCGGAGGCCGTGCCCCTCACCTCCACCACCACCGCCGACGTGGCGCAGGCGTTCATCGCCACCTGGGTCGCGCGCTTCGGCGCACCAGCGGACATCTCGTCCGACCGCGGCCCACAGTTCACGTCTGAGCTTTGGGGCGCGGTCGCCCGTTCGTTGGGGGTCACGCTGCACCGCACCACGGCCTACCACCCCCAAGCCAATGGGTTGTGCGAGCGGTTTCACCGCTCCATGAAGGCCGCACTCATGGCCGGCCTTCAGGACGACGGTTGGGCCGACCGGCTGCCGTGGGTCCTTTTGGGCCTTCGCACGGCCCCCAAGGAAGACCTCCAGGCATCCGCCGCCGAGCTCGTCTACGGCCAGCCACTCCGCGTCCCGGGCGAATTCGTGCCTGACGCTACCAGTCCCTGGTCCGCCGCTCGCCAGCGCTCGGACCTCCAGGAGGCCGCCCGACGATTTGCCCCCGTGCCGACGTCCCGCCACTGTGGCCCCCAGTCCTACGTCCCCCCGGCGCTTCGCACAGCGGAGTACGTCTTTGTGCGTCATGACGCGCACCGGGGGCCACTCCGGCCGCCGTACGACGGGCCCTTCCGGGTCCTGCGACGGGGCGACAAGTCTTTCATCGTCGACTTCGGCGGCCGGCCGGACCGGATTTCTGTGGACCGCCTCAAACCGGCGCACATGGACGTCGGCCGACCACCACGGTTGGCCCTTCCTCCGCGGCGAGGCCGCCCCCCGTCCACAGTTCCCCCCGCTCGACCACCCACCACCACGTCAGACCCCTCCCCACGACCCTCCAGGGGTCGCTTCGGCCGGGTCATCCGGACCCCCCTTAAATTGACCCTGCCGGTGGACCTGGTGGGTCCCCTGCCCCCCTCGCGGGGGTTCACCCACCTGCTCACCATGGTGGACAGGACCACCAAGGTCGATTCTGGAGGGGCATGTGTAGCGGTTACCGCTGGATGTACATAATCGCCTTGCACCGGCCAGAACACGGCCAGACGCGCCTCTCCCGGGCATGCCCGGACTCACTGTTCCCGGGCACGCCCGAACCTCCCGGGCACGCCCGGTCTCGGCTTTCCCGGGCATGCCCGCTCTCGCCTTTCCAGGGCTCGCCCAGAGCGTCCGGGCATGCCCGCTATCGCCTTTCCAGGGCTCGCCCAGAGCGTCCGGGCATGCCCGCTATCGCCTTTCCAGGGCTCGCCCAGAGCGTCCGGGCATGCCCGCTATCGCCTTTCCAGGGCTCGCCCAGAGCGTCCGGGCATGCCCGCTATCGCCTTTCCAGTGCTCGCCCAGAGCGCCCGGGCACGCCCAGCCTCGACTTGCCAGGCCGCAGCCAAACACGCCCGGGCAGGTCCAGACTCGCCTTTCCAAGGCTCGCCCTTGATACCCGGGCATGCCCGGTATAGCTTTTGCCGGGCAAACTTCCCGACATAAATGTGTATATATATTGTTGCCCAAAAAACGGGCTTGTCAGAATACCTGAGCTGTTTTGTTTCAATAAAGCAACTCGGACGAATTCCGTCTTTGGTCGCGTCAATTCTTTCGACTCGCGTTGGAGCGCAGTTCCTTCAACGTCATAATTCGACAAGTACAACACTTGATTCGATCAGAATGAATTTTTTTCTCTGCAATTCTTGATCCGATTGACACGAAATTTTCACCATAGGAGGACCTCCTCCTGTAGAATATTTCAGTGATTATTATGACATCGTAGGTCACGTGGCAGACGCCATCTTGGAAAAAATTCGCTCCTCCATATCTCTGAAACCACTCCATGGAAAAAATTGAGACCTGGCTCATTGTCACCGACTCCCCATGGGCAATAAGATATGTCAATGATGATGTCATCGGTGCCTTCGTTATGACATCATAATTCGACAAATACAACACTTATCCATCCGATCATTATTAATTTTTTTTCAGCAAATCTTGGTCTGATGGACACAAAATTTTCACCATAGGAGCGCCTCCTCCTTTAGAATATTTTAATGATAATCATGACATCATAGGTCATGTGTTACAGGCGCCATCTTGGAAAAACCTTAAAATGTTGCACCTCTACATCTCCAAAACCGCAGCATGGAAAAAATCTGAAACGTGGCTCATTGTAAATAACTCCATATGGGGAATAGGTGTTGTTAACGATGACGTCATTGGTGCCATAATTATGGGACAACGCCAACTCTGATCAGTTTGAAATTTATTGAGCATGATATATGCAACAATTATTTAGAGAATATAAATTTATGATGTCATCACTCACGTGGTCTGGCAGCCCATACATGCTACGAGGCAGCCCATACATTCGCGGCCTGGTTTCGCATGTTCCTGATCGCACAAAAATAGCTTTGAGCTCATTGATCACCGAGTGTGCAGTGAGGTCAACCAAGCGTTGAACCCCTGGGAACTTGGAATAGTAATCGACGACAACCAAAAAATTGTTTCCATCGAAATGGAAGATGTCAGCTGCGAGCTTTGACCAGGGGCGGTCGGGTATCGGATGGGGTAGTAGAGGTTCTGCTGGCTGTGCTTTTCGATTCTCCTGACAAATTGGGCACTTTTATACCATATCCTTGATTTCGCCATTTATGCCGGACCAGAACAAGATAGTGTGCGCTCTTTGCTTAAGTTTAACAATTCCGAGATGCGACTCGTGTATTTTAGCAAGCATTTCGTCCTGCATGCTTTTGGTACAAGTATCCTGTTGCCCCGGAATAGTATGCCATTAATGTTCACGATCTAGTCACCGTACCGGAAGTACTGCACGAGCTCCCTCGGCAACAAGTGTTTGTTACAGGGCCACTCCCTCTGAACCTGCTGCTTTAACAACTGCAGGGCTGGGTCTTTTCCAGTTTCCTGCCTGATCTGGGCTCATTATCGGTTCTGAAACTGGCATGTCATTGAGAATGGAATTGACCTCCAACTTTTCATCAAACTCTGCAGAGGGCCTATTCAGGGTTTTGCGTGACGATGCAGCCGAGCGCATCAGGGACGAACATTTCGCGGCCTGGTTTCCACTGTATGTCGAGGTCATATCGTAACAAATGCATCCGAATGCGCTGAAGCCGTGGACCAAGCTTGTGTAGGGGTTGTTGAATATACTGACTAGCGGTTTGTGATCAGTGTATATCGTTGTTGTCTGCCCGAAGACGAAGTCGTGGAATTTCCGATAGGCGAACAATATTGCACATAATTCCACTCAGTTGCGTTCGTGATGCATCTGGTTCTCGGCCCATCAGCTTGAATGAGCACAACGCCAAATCCGTTATTTGACGCATCTGTAGCAAGGGAGACAGGGTGTTCACATCGTAAAGTTTCAGCACTGGGGGTGATGTGATAAGATGCTTCAACTTGTCTATCGCTCTTGCGTGTTTATTATCAAAATGCCAAGCTATGTTATTTTCTGTCAATTGTCTGAGGGGAGCTGTTACCTCGGACAGATTTGGGATGAACTTTCCCAAATATGTGACCATGCCCAAGAATGTTTCTACCTCGGCCTTGCTCATGGGGTATGGCATGGTAAGCACTGAGCTGACATGGTCAGGGCTTAGCGATAAGCCCTTGCTCGAAATGACATGCCCAACGTATTCCGCTCTTTCAGTACGCATGACCGATTTCGTTTGTATTCAGTTTCAGTCCCGACTTCCTGACTTGTGCAAGTAGCTTTTTAACCCTGTCATCGTGTTGGGCCATGGTCTCACCCCAAACGAGGATATCATCCACTACAATTTGAACTCCTTCCAAGTTTCCAAACTCATCTGACATGGCACGCTGCCAAATCCCGCTCGCTGATGATATACCAAATGTGAGAACGAGGAACCTCCCAAATGGGGTGTTAAACGTGGTCAAACGTGAGCTCACGTCTGTTAGTGGGAGCTGCCAATAGCCACTCGTAGCATCAAATTTCGAAAAGACCTTCGCCCCCGGCATGCGGGCTGCAGTGTCTGTGAATGTTGGCATAGGAAAATTCTCTCTTCGTATCGCGGCATTGAGATCACGTGGGTCAAGGCATATTCTCACCTTTCCGTCTGGTTTGCTTACTATGGTCATTGAATTAACCTGGTCAGTGTGATCGTTCACACGTTTTATGACTCCCAAAGTTTCCATGCTTTCAAGTTCGGCTTTTACTTTGTCTCGTAGCATGTATGGGATTCTGCGGGGTAGGTTTTGCTTGGGTTAAACTCCCTCACAAAGTGAAATATCATACTCATGCTTCTCTAAGCGACCCAACCCTTGAAAAGATTGTGATGCTGCATCATCATTTCTGACTCAAACGAGTTCTGACTCTGACCCGACACACATTCACCTCTTCAACAATCATCTCTCTCCTCAACAGGTCCACCTCTCACAAGTTTGCTTACCTAGGATCGGTTTCACTTCACCTTGCACAATTTCAAGCTTAACTGTGTATGTTTCCTTACCAAATGTAACACGAGCCCTTGTTTGTCCTATAGGTCTCATTTGATGCCCTGAGTACGATTTCAACATCACATTACTATCATCCAAAATCAAATCAGTTATTAAATATGCATTCTGGTATAATATCCACTTGGGACCCAGTGTCCAACTTAAAGGTCACCGGGATCTCACCGATGAATCCAGTCTGCATCCAATCAAGGTCACCGTCCTTGCCGTCGGTGAGGACATCCATGAAGAGGTCCTCAAAATCAAACCCTGCTTCCTCTTAATCGTCGAGGCTGACCACACCGATGTGGTGTTGTGGTGACTCGCACTGTGCGTGGATCTCTTGCACATTCTTTGTGGCGGTGCACCGACTGGACCTCATGAAATGCCCTGTCTTGCCACATACCCGACATTTTTCAAACTCGGCGGGGCATCTGCCAGGATGGTGTTCATAGGTGCAATTCTCGCATCTATGGGTGTTTGTTTGCCGGTGGTCTTGGCGTAGTCAGTGATCACCAAATGATATACGTGGGTTGCCTCTGGTGCGGAAGTCTCTGGCTCTACCAGCATTCGGAGGTGGTCGTGCGCGCTGGATGTCATGGACGTCAGAAGCCGTGGCAGGAGTGATGGTTTTCATTTGCTCAGCGCTGAGTTCTCTTATTTTGCAAACCTCGACACAGTTTTCCAACGTGAGCTTGTCCACTTGAAGCAGCTTTTCACGGACTGCGTCGTCCACGATACCACATACAATTCTGTCCGTGATTAATGACTCCTCCAGCATGTCACATTCACAGTCTTTTGCTAAACTGTGTTAGTCCGTTAAGAAACTATCAAAGTTCTCATCCTTCCTCTGGGTGCGGGAGTTGAACCGGTACCGGGACACGGTCACGTTCTTTCTTGTCTCACAGAAGGCCTGAAATTTCTCAATGAGCGGGCCGATCATGTCTTCTTATTCTGAGGAAAACGTCATCGTCGCGTGTATCTCCTGGGCGGGTGGACCTGCCACAGTGCCACATGTAGGAATGTGGCACATTGAATGTCCTCACTTTTCTTTGTAAGTTCAGCCGCCAATGCATACAGTTTGTAGGCCCGAATCCACTCCTAGTTTTTTGAGACGTTTCCTTGAAGATATGTGTCCTGGCGGCTTCAATCCGGACATTTTTTTTTTTACTTCTGACACCATGTAATGTCTTCAAAAGGCTCAATATAATACGCTCCTGCTCTATTTCGTTACAAGCACAAAAAACACAGACTCACCTGTTTGAGGTCTCAGCGCGCACTGTCTCTATTTCCGTTTCCCCTCCGTAGGGTCATGACCATAAAGTACAGTACATCACAGAAACTACTTCTGAGAAGTACAACCTACAACAGGGCTTGAACACCTTCATGGGATGGCTCCTGGGAGAGTTGGTAATTGCAGGAGTGAAGAGGCCGTGGGGGTTAATGCGGTCTCGTCCTTTTCTGATCCGGTAAATCTGTATCATGTCATCTTGCCTGCGTCTGTAACTTAAGAGTACAAATACATATTCAGGTGTCTAGGTCTCTCTTGGTAGGGGGGATTATGTATGGTAGGGACTAATTTGGTTACCCTTCTCTGTACCTTTTCCAATTTGTTGCTGTCTGCTACATATCTGGGATATCATGTCAACTTTCCATTCATACCGCAAGATGGGTCGTTTACAAACCCAATTCCATACATCATAGAAAGTACTCGTTGAGAGTATCTTTCCCAAGACGAAAAGTCTTGCATTTATCAGGGTTGAAAGGAAGTCGCCATCGCTGACACCACTCCTCTACATTGTCGATTTATCATGTACAATAATAGCGTGAGTACGTCTATAATAAGGTACGTGCTATCAGAATGTGAGTACGACCATCAAGTCCTCTGAAAGAGTATATTAAGCCCTCCATTGAGATCGCTAGCTCTTCTACGAGTCTCGTCCTTGTGTCCAAAAAAAAGAAGAAGAGAACTCCAACAGCACTCTTTGACATCGTGAGGTCGAACAATATGCCTCCACCCACATTATTACATCATCTTACTATAATTCACCAAATGTCTGTCTGTCTGTCTGTCTGTCTGTTCCCAGGTCCCGCAAAAACGGCTGAACCGATCGCAACAAAATGTTGGGTGGGTAATCCTGGGACCCCCCTGGAGTAAAATAGGCTATATTGTTTTTCCAATTTTTTCCCAATTTTCCAATTTCCAATTTTTCCAATTTTCCAGTTTTTCCAAACACGATGGAATAATATTTACCGATATGAACAGTGATGTGGCTTTTATTGAAATTCTACAAATACTGTTTAGATTTTGATGATTTGCGTGTGATATGATTTAACGGATGTTTATATAAATAGTTTAAAATAAAAAAGCCTTTAATTTCTGATATTTTGCCTTTTCATTTGGGCCTCCCAACTGAAGCCCCGCCCGTAGGGCGGGTACCGTTGCTAGTAATACTCATAAGAGGTTTGATGTAAATCCCTTCAGCTGTTCTCAAGTATCACATTTGTACCTGACCTGACCTCTGACCTTTGATGTTTGGCCAAAATTTATCAGTTCACGTTTGCATCAGAATGTAGATGCATATATATATATATATATATATATATATATATATATATATATATATATATATTGTTGCAGATCTCAACGTCGGCCCCTTTTTCCCTTACCAAGGGGGGATTAATCCCCTTGTCTGCGACTGACCGACGTGAGTCCTGAAGCTGCTCAGCTCCCTCCACAAGGCAGGTGAGCAACCTCGTTCGAGACCGCGGACAAGATGTTATTTGCCGAGCGGATTAGCAGCCCGCGGCTCGAACCATTAACAAAAACTAGACCCGATTCTAAACGTTGGCCAAATCGTGCCACAGGTGTTCAATGGGGAAATCACAAAGACGACCAGACGAGCATAAAGAAGAAGAACGAAGGTAGGAAATAACAGGATTTTATTACTAATTATATACAAGTCAAAGAAACCAAGGGAGATGGAAAGAAATGAAAATAATGACAGAAGGAGAAGACACAGTGCAATTCTACTTATCTATACAGGCTTACTTATACCCCAGGGACAAGACACACAAAACAAACTCACGTACACAAAAGGATGGATGAGGGCAGGAACGAATGGCTGGAAAGGGGAGGAAGGTTCAGCTGGACGCAGGAGAACGGCCGGGACGGGAGTGAGCAGCCGCCGACTCTCCACACTTTCGTTCGCACGGCGGCGTTGCTTCGCGGCCGCAGGTCGGACCGCCGTTAAAGCTCAACTCCACCCAGCTGCGGTGGACTCAGCTGCGGTTGGTTCAGCTGCGGTGGATTCAGCTGCGGTGGATTCTTACTCATCTGCTGTGGGGGCTTCCTCGGTTATCTGCTCCAACTGGACTCACAGCTCCTCCTTAACTGGATTGGACTCAACTGGGCTCCGGTGGACTGCTTCGATGGACTGCCGGTGGGAGGCTCCGGGCGACGGGTTATATAACCACGCCCATGGAACTTTCGCAAACCTCCTCAAACGCTCTCTCTCCGCCCTCTCAGGCCAAACCCCTCATCCTTGGTTGGTTGATCGGGGGCTGGCTCACTCCTCCTTCTCATGACGAGGTGGAGACATGCCTTTCTTCTCCGAGCTGACCGCGTGCGTAATGGAGGTTGGGGTGAAGAAAACCGCCCAATACACTGACACTTCGAAGAGAGGATTGGGGGAAACTTGAAAAGGGAACTATCTTATGTCATTTGGTGCAATGCAGAGTCAACTAGTGGGAAACAGAGCCTCAAGCTAATACACATAATAAGGAAATAACTATTTAGAAGGGTATATGATTTTCTACGTGCATGCGATGGATTAACTAAAGGGACGACCTTTGACCTTTACACACAAAACGGAGGTATTTACAAGAATTACTACAATTTACAGAGGGTGATATTTACAACACTTACAGGATTCTCAAATCCGCAACAATATATACAGACTTGGCATTTAATATGGAATTTTTTTTTGTGGGGGTGAACTTACTTTTCAAGATGACTTAGAACTAAAAGTTCATTGGAATTATGTTGTAATTATTCTAGATTTTGTTAATGTGACCTTTAAAAGAAACAAAAACCACATTTGACATTTCGAAGCAAATAAATTGATCCTTGAAAGTGATGTAAACTGATATGAAACTCAATTCATGGACAGTACTGTGTTAAACTTCTGTGCGTTTTCCAGAAGTATCTTTTTATTTTGCACATTAGCCAAAAATCTTTTTAACAAAAACAAATGTTAAATTACGACTGGGATTACGGACAGTAAAATTACAGTTCAGTACTTCGTGTAACCCCCACGAGCATTCAGGAGAGCACGTACACGTTGAGGCATGCTGTTCACGAGATTTGCCAAGGTTTGGACAGGAATCGCTTGCCATGCAGTTACAATAGCCTGCTGCAATTCATGCACAGAGGCACGCTGCTGGTCCAAGTTGTCGATTTGACGTGTTAATTCTACCCACAAGTTCTCTATCGGATTCATATCCGGGGACATGGCAGGCCACTCCATATGCTCTACACCACGGTCAGCAAGAAAGTGTTGGATCATGCGAGCACGATGAGGCCATGCATTGTCATCTTGGAAGACAGAGTTTCCTCGAAAAGGCTGCACGAACAAATGGCAGCAATGTTTCTTCCAGAATGGCCCTGTGCTTGAACTGGTTCAGGTTTCCATTCAGAACAACCAGGTCAGTTTTGCCCCCTGCATGAAAAGTAGCCCAAACGGTCACCCCACCACCTCAAGCTTGGACTCTTGGCACTATACAATCTTCGTTGTAGGCTTCATGCACTTGCCTGCGCACTCGGACGCAGCCATCTTGACGATAGACCAGAAATCTAGACTCGTCACTGAAGATCACGTGATTCCAGTGTCCTGGCTGCCATTGACGGTGCTCTCTGGCCCACTGCAATCGGCGCTGGTGGTGTTGTCTGGTCAGACATGGCTTTCTCAGGGGACACCTGGCACGATAGCCTGCTTGAACCAGTCGTTGGTTGACTAGCCTTCTGGATACAGGCACATTTGTCAGTTGCTGCCACTCAGCCCTAAGCCGATTAGCTGACTTGGTATGGCCATTGCGGACTAACCAGTGCAGCTGGTGATCATCCCTCCTTGTGGTTCTGCGGGGACGTCCTGGCCTCGGTATTGAAGTAGGGACACCCCTCTGAGCATTTCGTTTCAGGATCTTTGACACCTGACCTTGAGTGATGCCATACTGCCGAGCAATAGCACGCTGTTTCATGCCAGAATTTCGTAAAGCCACCACTAAATGACAAACAGCATTGTCGAGTTGACGGACCATCTCCAGGGGAAGCGGCAATAACTTTTGTAGACGTGCAGCAGTTGTTTTCCACTAATACAGAAAGCAACAACCCTTATATACCCGATTGTGAAGCCAATCGTCAAATGTACCTGTCCGTACATTTTGTCATGCCACCTGTGATATAATCCTCTTATTGACTTCTTGCTGCGACAGACAATCAGTGACATGGTTCTTTTAACAAAGAAATCACCGAAGCGTAAAATAAACTCACCAGATTGATATACCGAGTTCAGAAAGTAAACCCAAGTCAAGAAAAAAAAAAAATTCCATATTAAATGCCAAGTCTGTATTTATATATATATATATACTTATACCAAGTTTGGATGAAATCCCATCACTGGTTCACAAGTTAGCGCATTAACAGAATTTTTACCTAACGGGATCTCTGACCTTCCTTTCACCTCTTGACCCTATAATCGATTATGTTTATCTTTACATCATTGTATATACTTGTACCAAGTTTAACTTTGTTTCCTTCAGCGTTATTAACTTATCGTGTTAACAAAAACCTATTACAGACTCTGACCTTTGACCTCTTGAGGCCGAAATCTAATCAGTTCATCTTTACATCATAATCTACACTTACACCAAGTTTGGTCAGAATCCCATCACTGGTTCACAAGTTAGCTCGGGACACAGTATTTTTACTTAACGGGACCTTTGGCTTTTGACCTTTGACCTACTGACCTCATAATCTAATCAGTTCATCTCTGCATAATTTATGCTTCTGTTATACTATACATACTTGTGCCAAGTTTCACGAAGATTCCTTCAACCATTCTTAAGTTATCGCTGTACCAAAAAACTAGCACAGACGGATGGATGGACAGACAACTCCATTTTAAATTTGCATTCTACACTCTCCCGTTGGATTGGTAAACAAGTAGGAACTCATATTTTCCAAAAAAACAAAAGCGCTTGAAGCCATAAAACGAGAAGCCAAAACCCCATTGGTGCTCAGCTTGGCTTCATTTGGTTTGACAGTCCAACTAGCTACCAAGTGGATGTGTCGCATGAACAATGAGATTGATGTTTCAACAACCTTTTGCAGTTCTGATGAGCAACAATGTTGTTAGCAAAAAGGTCAGAGCAAGAAACATTGCTCAAAACCAGGAGTCTTTGAGGTTGCATTTTCACTTTTGCTGGTGGTGTGACTGTGCCCTTGCTGCTGTGTGTCCTGGAGGTTCGAGCAGGAATTTGGCATTGGTGCCGTCCTTAGCTCACCCGCTCTTCACAAAGGGTACTGTGGAATCTTTAATGTCCATGAACTAACGCCAGAAGAAGGGACATGCATCTTAATGTCCACCCGAGAGAAGGCACACACATTGATGCTCCGCTCTGCCTGCGAGACACCAGAGAGAACGTTTATAGTTGGCCTGAGATTCAAACACAGGCTAGACAGCTTAGAGGAGAGTGTGCGCATGTCACAGCAACTTGGCTATCCTTGTATTAAAAAATTGGTTCCTACACCTTTCCCCAACTCCAAAAAGAAAACAATCGGGACATGCAAGCCTGACATACTGCCATGCCATCAACCACCTCTCCCACCCCACCATCACCTCTCCAAAATCTACATTTCATCTCAAAAGTTCAACTTGTAGTTAATGTTTGTTTGTAATAGCACTTCATATTTTTTTCCCTCTCCAAGTTGCAGTAGTAGTTGTTTTGTCTGCCACTCAGCGGGTTGAAAGCTATACTGTCCTACTAGACTCCATTTGGAATGGTTCATGGTGTTACTCTATCATTGACTGCCGGAGAGAGAGAGACAGCGAGAGATGAGAGAGACAGCGAGAGACGAGAGAGACAGCGAGAGACGAGAGAGACGAGAGAGACAATGCCTACTAGTCTGGGAAGGGATTAAAAAAGATCTCCAAACAATTTGAAATCAATCATTCGACTGTCCGGAAGATCATCTACAAGTGGAGAAGATTCCAAACAACTGCCAACTTGTTCAGGCCAGGTCGCCCCAGCAAGTTCAACCCAAGAGCAGACCGCAAGATGCTGAAAGAAGTCTCTAAGAACCCCAGAATGTCATCACGGGACCTACAGGTAACTCTTGCCACTGTTGATGTCAAAGTGCACGAGTCTACCATAAGAAAGAGGCTACACAAATTTGATCTACATGGGAGGTGTGCCAGGAGGAAACCTTTGCTGTCTAGAAAGAACATCAAGGCAAGACTAAAGTTTGCCAATGAACACCTAGGCAAAGACCAGCATTTCTGGAACAATGTGCTCTGGACAGATGAGTCAAAGGTAGAGCTATTTGGCCACCGTACCAGAAGACATGTTTGGCGAAAACCAAAGACAGTATTTGACCACAAGAACCTGATACCAACTGTAAAGCATGTTGGTGGAAATATTATGGTTTGGGGCAGCTTTGCTGCATCAGGGCCTGGGCAGCTCACCATCATATAATCCACTATGAATTCTTCATTGTACCAGAGGGTGCTTGAGGATAATGTGAGGCCATCTGTTGGAAAGTTGAAGCTCAACCGAAGGTGGACTTTGCAACATGACAATGACCCTAAACATATCAGTAAATCCACCAAGGAATGGCTGAAAAGAAAGAAAGGAGGTTTCTGGAATGGCCAAGTCAAAGCCTGGATTTAAATCCCATCGAGATGTTGTGGGGGGATTTGAAACGAGCTGTGTATGCAAGAAACCCCTCAAACATCGCACAGCTGAAAGAATTCTGCATGGAGGAGTGGGCAAAAATTTCTCCCAGTCGATGTCAGAGACTGGTAGACAGTTATAAGAAATGCCTACTTGAGGTTGTTTCTGCCAAAAGGGGCAATACCACCTATTAGAGCCAAGGGTGTACTTACTTTTTCCACATGCAAAATTTGCATTGATGTTTATTTAAATTATACAATGGACTACAAAATGTAAATGTTTCATGATATTTGTTGTAGTATATCACCTTTATCTATCAATATTGTTGAAATGAAGATCAAATAGCTGTATGTTGAAATATGTTGAAAAAGTCAAAACTTTACATGGGGTGTACTTACTTTTTCACGTGACTGTATAGGCTGTAGCGCTCAACAATGTTGGCCTGTCCCACATTGAGGAAGAGGCGCAAGACTTGTCGCTTTCAAATTGCAAAAACCTGTCAATGGCCTATCTATTTTACCGCTTCCCTTCCAGTCTAACTCCATCTGCTGTCACAGCTCTTTGGCCCTCTCCAACAATTCCAGAATCTGCACATTCTTACAGTAACCCCATTTGTGGCAAAACTCCAAAATTCCAGGCTTACTGCACACCACAAATCTTTTATTCCTATCCTCCAGGTTATAGAACTGCTTTCCTTAGATGGTCAAATAACACTTTTCCCTCCACCAGAATTTCAAGCAACCGGTGCGCACCACCATCTCATGTCACTCCGCCGGTCTCCTTTCTTTTCGTTCATGCCCTTGCTCAGTGTCCAACTTTTGTCCCATTTCCTTACTGGCAATTCATTGCCTTTTTACCTTGCGTCACAATGCTCTTCCGGGAGCCCAGATTTTGAAACAAAAATAAAGAAATAAATAAACAAATAAATAAATAAATAAATAAATAAACAAGTTCAGATGCATTCACAGTACACCACTCCCATGCCAAATAATTAAATATCCTCCAGCGTGGCATTGCCGGGGCGCCTGCGGCACCCGGCAATACCACAGTGCAGCTCAAAGAGACTGTATTGGAAGGGAGAAGTGTACAATAATTGATTGATTAATTGCATAATTAAAATCAATAAAAGATCATAAAACATTTTTTTATTTTTTTATTTTTTTTTGTATACAAGATCGAGGCTCGTGAAAGAGCGAACATTAATCACACAGAAAGACAAACCGACACATAAAACATATAACATCGGGAGCGGTAGACAAGATGGGGAGAGAGGGGGAAGGACACAAACACAACATTTGAGAGCAGGGACCGAGAGACATGGAGACATCGAGAGATCTGAGAGAGGGCGAGGGCTTTGGGGGGGGGGGGGCAAGGGAAGGGGGCGGTGGGAGAGGTATAAAACATATGGACACTGCCAGGACTTCCAGGTAAGAAGTTGGAATTTCAAACAAGGTGGATCTGGGGTGAATTAGCGGGGGTAGAAAAGATCAAGGTTTTGGATGGGGGAAGATAAGAGATGGTGGTGAACAGCTGTTTTAAAGACCTGGAGGGAGGAGTGGGATTGAAGGGAGTGAGGGAGTTTGTTCCAGAGGTGGGAGAAAAGAGGAATGAAAGAGTGAAGGTGAGCAGAGAGCCGAGATTTCGGCAGTTTAACCATCAGAGGGTTGCTGGCAGATCTTGTGCGACCTGTAGGAATATTTGGGGGACAGAGCACAGAGAGAGCTGGGGGTGCAAGGCCGGAGAGGAGTCGGTAGAAGACAGAAAGACCACCTACCTGCCTGCGGTGAGTGAGTGAAAGGCCCTCAGAGATAGCTTCATCGCGGGAGATTCCAATAATTCTGAAAGCTTTGGTTTCAACAGCGTGAAGCCGAGCTCGGTGTGAGGCAGGAGCACCGGCCCATAGGGGAGAACAGTATTCCATTGAGCTGTGGATGAAAGCCTTGTATGTGGTGAGGAGCTCAGGTGTGCCGAGGAAGGACTTCGCACGACGGAGGATGCGCAGTCGGCGACTGGCTTTGGAGGCCAGCTTGGAAATGTGGTTTTCCCGAGAAAGATCATGGCAGATAGTGAGACCGAAAAGCTTGAGCGACAGAACTTCTTGGAGAGGATTGTTGAGAAAGTAGATGGGAGGGTTGTCCAGTCGATCTTTTTGGAGAGACATTGTAAGAGTGTGAGATTTGTCAGGATTGAAAGACATGTTCCACTTGTTTGACCAGTCTGTGATTTTGTCCAAGTCTTCAGAGAGTGAGGAGGCTGCAGACTGCCGATCTGAGGGAAGAGGAATGGAGCGGCAGAGAGTAGAGTCATCAGCAAAGAGATAGAGAGGATTTTCAAGAGAGTCAGAGAGATCATTGATGAAGACCAGAAAAAGCACGGGGCCCAGAACACTGCCTTGGGGAACTCCAGCCTGAACAGGAAGAGGAGATGAGAGAAACCCATTCAGGGCCACACGTTGACGACGACTAGAGAGGAAGTCCGCCAGCCATGCGTGGAGATTTCCATGGATACCAAAGGAGGAGAGTTTGTTGAGCAGAGCGGGGTGCCAGACCGTGTCGAAGGCACGTGATATGTCGAGGGAGACAGCTCTAATTTCCTGTTTGGCATTGAGGACCTCCATCCATTGTTGAGACAGCAGAAGCAGCATGTCCAGAGTAGAGTGACCTGGTCTGAAACCAAATTGATGATCAGAGATCAAGCCATTGGAGAAGAGGAAAGATTTCATATCCGAAGCAATGATGGATTCCATGACTTTGCTGATAATTGGGAGAAGGCTGATTGGTCTGTAGTTGCTAGGATCTGTTTTTGCACCTTTTTTGTGCATAGCGGTGATGTTGGCTGATTTCCAAGCAGATGGCAGTTGACCTTGAGCAAAAGAGAGGGTGAAGAGAACAGAGAGAGGGTGAGATAGAGCGGCAGAGCAGGATTTTAGGACCCGTGGGCTGATGCCGTCGGGTCCAGTTGCAGAATCAGAGTCGAGGGTTGACAGAAACTTTTCCACCTTGTCAGGAGGAAAGGACACTGAGTCCAGGAGCAGCAGGGTACGACTGGGTATGGTGGGTACAGAGAGGGATGGGTTTGCGACACAAAATTTAGAGGCAAACACAGAGTTGAGGCATTCAGCTTTTTCACGTGCGGAGTCAGCTGTGTAGCCATTTGAGGTAAGGGAGGGGATGGAGGGGGAACAAACACCAGAAACGGATTTGACCAGACGCCACCAAGATTTGGAAGAGGGAGACAGATAAGAGAGTTCGGTCTTGAGAACGGAGAGATATTGTTTCCTAGCTCTCCTGAGGGTGGACACACACTTGTTTCGGGCTTTGTGAAAGGAAATGAGATTTCCTTCCATTGGATTTGCTTTCCAGGAGACGAAGGCAAGTTGTTTCTGGGCAACAGCCTCACCACAAGATTTCGTGTACCATGGACGGGAGGAAGGGTATGACAACTGAAGACGAGATGGGATAAATCTGTGCATGAGAGAGAGCAATTTACTTTGGAAGAATTCCCAGGATGAGTTGATGTCAGAGGTGGTAGAGATGGGAGACCAGTCCAGATGATTGATGGCTGCTTGAAGACCGTGCCAGTTGGCCTTAGTGAAATGCCAGACTCGTCGACGCTGAGCAGGCTCCCTGAGGATGGTCAGAGAGATGTCCACTTTAACAAGGACATGATCAGATGATCCGATTGGAGCAGAAGAAGAGCAGCAGACATTTTCAGGGAAGTTAGTCATAACCAAGTCCAGAAGAGAAGATGTTCCGTTGACTGAGATCCGGGTCGGGAAATTGACAGATTGTGTCAGTCCCAGTGAGTCGCAGAAGTCCTTTGCTGAGGAGCCATGGCTGGTGAGAGAGGTACCCACACCCAGCCAACTGGCATGATGACAGTTGAAATCACCACATATGAGGAAGAGAGAGTTGGGATGAGTAGATAGAAGTTGGTCCTTATTATCAGACAGCGAGATGTAGATGGAGTCATCACTGTTTGGTGGACGGTACAACACACATATGAACAAGAGGTGGGAGCGAAGGGGAAGCCGTAGCCAGAGGTATTCCTGGGGGTGAGGTGGAGAGAGTGCAGTGCAGGGCGAGTGAGGAAGAGAGTTTTTGATAAAGATAGCAACCCCACCTCCAGGACGAGGCTCAGGTCTATCATACCGGAGGAGGGAGTAGCCCGGGAGAGATACTAAGGAATCAGAGACATCATAAAGGAGGAAAGTTTCTGTTAAGCAGATCACGTCTGGTTTGACAGAAGCAACCTGTATGGAGAGATCAGTTAAGTTTGAACGAAGGCCCCGGATGTTTGAGGTCCATACCGTTAATGAAGAGGAAGGGGGAGCATCAGATACAGAACAGGGGGGAGGAGGGGTAGGGTAAGATGTGGAAGAGGTGGAAGAGGTAGGGAGAGCTGTTGAAGGTGTGTCAGAGATTTCAGAATAGCTCTGAGAAAGGGCAGGATGGGGCGGACAAAAGGTTTGATGGTGATTGGGTGAGGCACAATGAGGTGTTATTTGAGGAGGGGGAAGAGCGAGGCAGAAGGTTGGGGGAGATGGAGGTGAGAGTTGGAAGGGGGAAGAAGCGGGGAGGACGCTTTGAGGAGGGGGAGTGAGAGGGGGGAAATTGAGAAGCAATGAGGGTGGGGAGATTTGAAGGGGAGGGGTGAGGGGGAGTTTGGGAGGGAAGGGACAAGGGGAGGGATTTGAAAGGGATGGGATATGGGGGAGATTTGGAGGGGAGGGGTGAGGGAGGAGTCTAGGAGGGGAGGGGCGAGGGGGCGTCTTGGCGGGGAGGGGTGAGGGGGTAGTTTAGGAGGGAGGGGGCAAGGGGGGAGATTTGAAAGGGATGGGTGATGGGGAAGATTTGGAGGGGAGGGGTGATGGGGAAGATTTGGAGGGGAGGGGTTATGGGGAAGATTTGGAGGGGAGGGGTGAGATTGGATTTTAGAAAGTGTACGATTTATGGGAAACGAACATTTATTGCAAAATGAGTTTCCTGTGACCTTCGAGTTAAAAATACGTTTAAGGACGCTGGATGGAGGATGGAGTGCAGGAGAGTTTAGGGAATGTAGAGAAAAGGCACTATAGGAGATGGATATTTTTTTGGGGATGAATTGATTTGGTAAGCAAGTCGAAAGCAGCCTTTTAAAGAAGAAGAAGAAAAAGGTGTTATAAAATATGACGGAATACATAACTTGAGGGGAAAGTGTAAACATTGAAGGTTAACAGTGAAAACTATCTGGGGAAATGGGGGAGAAACACGTGGTCGAAGAACGAACAAGAATGAATAAACGAATGAGAACAGAGAAGGAAATGTTTTTTTTTTGTTTGTTTTTTTGAGTTGAGATTTACACAAGGAAGTAGGCTATGAGTGAAAAGACTGGGAATACAGAGAACGAAAGTTATTGGATCACAAACGACGGACCGCTGAGAGAAAAACAAAGCCTCAAGGTTGTACAGTGTACACTGTACAAGGCCTCAAGACACGACACGAATTAACACGATTTTCAATACAGGTATGAAAGATTTGCACCGAAAAATCTTCGTCGGGACACAATATACGTACAACACCATAAATAAATACAGTTTTAACGAAAATACAAATGGGAACAATCACTTAACTTCGATTTCAAATCGTTCGCGACGCGGCAAAGGCCTTGCTCTCAACACGGCAAACAGACGATCAATTTATGAAAGATAAACACCGAGAAACAACCAAAGTTGCACACAATAACTTCACACACCGAAAGATAAATACAGTTTCGACAAAATACAATTGTGAACAGACTTAACTTCGAAAAACGTGGAGACCGTGTGGAGCTTCGAAAATCCCTCCCACCATCTCCGA
Source organism: Myxine glutinosa (assembly GCF_964187855.1). NCBI lineage: Eukaryota > Metazoa > Chordata > Myxini > Myxiniformes > Myxinidae > Myxine > Myxine glutinosa. The sequence goes on along the minus strand of NC_136265.1, from coordinate 37,315,592 downwards.
GATCTCGCGAGACTCTCCAATCTCCATTCTCCAATCTCCATTTTCTTAATCAATTGGCTAATAGCATAACTAAACCACTAGTGCTTCATCCGAAGATGTAACTTTTAGAAATTTAATGAAATAAGTCATTAATGAAGAAATTAAATAATTTATTTATTAATCAATAAATAATTGATTGATTAATTGATTGATCAATAAATTAAAAATATCCTTTATAGCCACATCACTTGGTCACTATCATGTCCAAATATCAGCTTCCTAGCTTAAAAGGTGCCTGAGATATTTGCCAGACAAGAAAGAAAATAAATAAATGATTAATAATGAAAATAATTAAATAATAATCATTAAAAAAAAAAAGTTAATAAATTGGCTAATAGAACACATAAACCAACACCATTTCATCCGAATATGTAACTTTAAAAAAATTAATGAAGTCATTAATCAAATAATGAAATAATTAATCGATTAATTAATTAATCAATAAATCAAAAATACCCTTTACAGCCAAATCACTTGGTCATTGTCATGTCCAAGTATCAGCTTCCGAGCTCAAAAGGTGCCTGAGAGGTGCCCAGAGGAGAAAGGAAATATATAAGTACTTAATTAATCGATAATAATTAAGTAACTAATGAATTAATTGATTAATCAAAAAACAAAAAATATCGTTTTTGACAAAGTACTTACTCACTATTGTGCCCAAATTTCAGCTTCCTAGCTCAAATGATGGCTGAGATATCGCCCGGACAAATAAGAAAGAAAGAAAACAAACAAACAAACAAACAAACAAACAAACAAACAAACAAACAAACAACCAGAGTGAAAACTGAGTACTCCCTTTCAGCATGCGTCATTGCCGAGCCCCCTTCGGTGCCCGGCAATGACGTTATGCAGCGCCTGGAGATGGCATAGGAAAGGAGCGGTGTACAATAAATGTAAAAAAATAATAAAATAATTTAAAAAGCACTCAACCCACCCAGTATATCCCTCATACCGAGAAAATACTTCGGCAGCGCCAACGCTCCATAAAGAGTATGGTGCATCAAAATCAAATCAAAACTGAATCACATGATCGGTTTGCACCACCTGGTGGATGTTGAGTACAAACAATATGAAAGCAAATTACAAACACATGAATTCTTCACTCTTCAAATAAAAAGGAATATGTTTGGAAAACATAACTCGAAGTACTATTCGGACAACTATTCCTCTGGGACATTGGAAAAATGCTGCTTTCAAGTTACGAGTTCGGCTGAACCTGCAAAATTGTGGCTATCAGATCTTAAAGTATGAAATGTGTGTGCAACCTGTAGGCCCAGCTGGAACGAACGTCACATCCTCTCCATTTGTTTTGAATCAAAAGTTACCGATTTATTCATGAAAACATTAACATATTGAGTTGTTGTTCTCCTCCTTTTCACCCTTGAGGTCGGATGGCACCAAGCTCCTGCCACTAAAGTGTTTATATTTCTTGTTTGTTCAGCTTTAAAATGTAAATAACCCACGGTGATTCAAATAATTAATGGTGCTAATCAAGCTTGGCTCTTGGTGCTCATTAATTATTAGTGCTCCGCTTGGCTCTTGGTGGTGCTAGCTCAACTTGGCTCTTGGTACTCATTAATTTATTAGTGCTCCGCTTGGCTCTTGGTGGTGCTGGCTCAGCTTGGCTCTTGGTGCTCATGAATTATTAGTGCTCCGCTTGGCTCTTGGTGGTGCTGGCTCAGCTTGGCTCTTGGTGCTCATTAATTATTAGTGCTCCGCTTGGCTCTTGGTGGTGCTGGCTCAGCTTGGCTCTTGGTGCTCATTAATTATTAGTGCTCCGCTTGGCTCTTGGTGCTCATTAATTATTGGTGCTCCACTTGGCTCTTGGTGGTGCTGGCTCAGCTTGGCTCTTGGTGGTGCTGGCTCAGCTTGGCTCTTGGTGCTCATTAATTATTGGTGCTCATTAATTAATTAGTGCTCCGCTTGGCTCTTGGTGGTGCTGGCTCAACTTGGCTCTTGGTGCTCACTAATTTATTGGTGCTCCACTTGGCTCTTGGTGGTGCTGGCTCAGCTTGGCTCTTGGTGCTCATTAATTAATTGGTGCTTCGCTTTGCTCTTGGTGGTGCTGGCTCAGCCTGGCTCCGGGTGCTCATTAATTAATTGGTGCTCCGCTTGGCTCTTGGTGGTGCTGGCTCAGCTTGGCTATTGGTGCTCATTAATTATTGGTGCTCAGCTTGGCTCTTGGTGGTGCTGGCTCAGCTTGGCATTCAGTGCTCAGGTTGGCTCTTGGTGCTCATTAATTATTGGTGCTCAACTTGGCTCATGGTGCTCAGCTTTGCTCTTGGTGCTCAACTTTGCTCGTGGTGCTCAACTTTGCTCATGGTGCTCAACTTTGCTCATGGTGCTCAACTTTGCTCATGGTGCTCAACTTTGCTCATGGTGCTCAACTTGGCTCTTGGTGCTTGTAGTGAAATTGTGCCTAAGTTTGAACCCAGGTGTTATGCGGCTTCTGTCCACTGCGCAGCAGTTATAAGAACTCAGACAGACAGCGCTACGATCATTCCTGTGACATGTATTGTGTGTAATGTTGTGCATAATTAGATGGTGCGTATCATTCCTTTGTTCCAGGCTTGCTTGTGCTAGTTTGCAAATCCATTACTGATTCCTATGAATGCTGAATATTGATATGTTGCTTGTTGGTTTTCTTACAGGTATTGCTGGAGATCGATTCAGAATTAAACTCACAATCTGAGACAATGTTGTAACTCTGGTTTTTACAACAATTAATTCTGAATCCTCACTTGTCTTGAGCGGGCGGGAATGTCATGACTCATAAGTTGATACATGTCCCGATCTTCGGAGCGGATCCCCAGGCGCCGGACGCGCCTGCCCAGCTCCAGCATTGGCTAAGTCTGCTGACAAGTTACCTGGGTGCCCAGGAGGGTCTCACGGATGCAACCAGGCTTGCGGTGCTGAACTCCCGCGTGTCTCATATAGTTTTCACGTACATATCCCAGTGCGGCACGTACGCCGCCGCTGAGGCAGAATTACGACGGATCTACATCAAGACTCGGAGCGTGGTCTACACTCGATACCTGCTCGCGTCACGGCGACAAGACCCATCGGAGACCATCGACCACTTCCTCCAGGAACTTCGCCGATTAGCGAAGGACTGTATGATGGAAGCACAGACACACGAACAAGTATGTGATGATTTGATGAGAGATTCATTTGTTTTGGGGCTTCACTCTCCTATAATACGACAGAGATTACTTGAAGAGACGGATCTGACGCAGAAAAAAGCTCATAAATTTATTGCTCGTGTACCAAGAAGCACAGGCGCAATCGGAAGTGTACGATCGTCCGTACGTCACTGCGGGTTTAACCGGCGCGACATGACCGGAGAGAGCTACTATCGCGGAGCAAATGGATGCTGAACCTCCGCCGGAATCGGGGACAACGGACACTCTCGAGGATCCCGGCCCGAGTACGACAGCCGCCGCCGCTACCGCTACATCAGCCGGAAGTAACGCTAAGTGCTTCTTCTGCAGGAAACGAAATCATTTAAGGGCAGTTTGTCCGGCCCGAGAAGCGACATGTCATTGTCATGTCAGACGACACTCGTCTGTTGAAAAAAAGGCGTACGCCATTGTTGAGTCTATCAGGCGCTGGTGGCCATAATTGCTTGGCAAATGTTTTGAGATCATTACTGATCACCAAAGTGTCACTTTTATGTACAACACGCGCCATGCTCAGCGCATTAAGAATGAGAAAATCACTCGCTGGAGGATTGAATTAGCCGATTATTGCTACACTATCAGGTATCGCCCAGGGTGGGATAATCTCACAGCGGATGCATTATCACAGCCAGCGGTGTGTGCAAGTCTCACCTCCTATGAGGACCTGCGCGTTCTTCATGACTCATTGTGCCATCCCGGCGTGACGCGTTTAGCTCATTATGTGCGCAGTCGCAATTTGCCCTACTCCATTGAGGACATTCGTCAGCTATGTCACACTTGTTCCGTTTGTGCTGAACTCAAACCTCGCTTCTACAACCCTCGGATGGGTACCCCTGTCCAGGCTACCCGGCCGTGGGAGAGATTGGCAATGGACTTCAAAGGGCCCCTGCCGACTTCGTGTCTACCGCCTTGTCCGGGTATACCGGCTTCGGGTAGTTCTCGTTATCTTCTCACGATAGTTGACGAGTTCTCCAGATTCCCTTTTGCTTTCCCGTGCGGCGATATGTCCGCTGCAACGGTTATCCGCTGTCTGCAGTATACTTCCGTTTCCGGTCCGGTGTCTGCAGTATACTTGACTTCCGTTTCCGGTCTTGCTGGCGAGGGTTCGTTTATTCGCAGCTCTAGACGCTCTCCATCGAAATCGAAGTTAAGTAATTGTTCCCATTTGTATTTTCGTTATAACTGTATTTCCTTTATGGTGTATGTACGTATATTGTCCCGACGAAGATTTTCGGTGCAAATCTTTCATACCTGTATTGAAAATCGTGTTAATTCGTGTCGTGTCTTGAGGCCTTGTACAGTGAACACTGTACAACCTTGAGGCTTTGTTTTTCTCTCAGCGGTCCGTCGTTTGTGAAACCAATAACTTTCGTTCTCTGTTTTCGCAGTCTTTTCACCCCATAGCCTACTTCCTTATGTAAATCTCAACTCAAAAAAACAAAAAAAATAAGACATTACCTTCTCTGTGCTCATTCGTTTATTCATTCTTATTCGTTCGTTCGTTCGTTCTTCGACCACGTGTTTCTCCCCCATTTCCCCAGATAGATTGTCAAATTTCAACTCGTTATTTTATCGTCCATGCGATATTGTTTGATTAATAGTTAGTTTTGGTTTGAATTTCCTGTAACTCGTAATTAATTAATCGTGTTCTGCTCCTCGTGTGTGGCCTTGTAGTTGTACCCCCGTCGGTGTTTTGTTAACTTAAGCGTGTTTTGCTTGGCTCTTAGTTTTTTCCCTTCTACCCCGAACATAATACTCTGTCTAACGTTCTAAATCCCCGCCCCCCCCAAAAACAAACAAAACAAACAACAAAAAAAAACATTTATTTTCCTTTCTCCACGTGTACTGTTGTCTCATCCTGTATTTTCTGTCCAGGTGTGCTGTTCGCCCCGTCCCCATTATCTCTTTGCCATCCACCGTTTGCCCTGTTCACGTGACTCGTGGTGGTCCCTCTCGGCTCTTCCCCCGTTGGTATTTTGTGCATAGAAGATTGTTCACAGTTCTGTTTAAATATTATTTAAATATGTTTAACCTTTCCCCTTCTGTGTTTATTTCAGTGGTATATTACAACACGCTGTTTTTCTTCCTATTTAAAAGGCTTTTCTCAATTTCCTCTCCAACTCATTCCACTTCAAAAAAAAGAAATTCAATATCTTATACGTCTCCCTCACTACATGGTCTAAATTCACATTCATTCCATCCCTCCTCCATCGTTCTGAATCGGATTGCTAACTTGAAAATCACAACAAACCCAATTTGTTATCAACTAGGGCATTGCCCGTACGTGGGTGCCCGTTCCTTGCCAAAAAAAAAAAAAAACGCTACCCGTACGCTCTACCCCGCCCGTACGCCCGTAAACAAAAAATAACAACGCTCTTCGCTTCCGCCCTTCGCTCTGACTGAATTGGGAGAAATAATGCGCATAAGAAATCGAATTACGTACCGTAATGGCGGTCAGCTCGTAACGCGCACACTGTCCGGAAGTTCGCATATCGCATATCTATCTATCTATCTATTAATGCCCATTTATTCAATTATCGCCAACGTATTTTGGCTTTTTGCAATTTAATCGCAAGGAAAAGTAGAAAGAGAAGAGGGAAAAAAAGAAAAGCCTTGCCTTGCTGCAAACAGCTGCTGCAAACAACAACAACATGGAAGGCTGCACTGTCCGGAAGTTGGCATATCGCAGTTACGATTATTTTAGTGTTAATGGCCAATTATTCAATTAGCGCCAACGTATTTTGGCTGTTTGCAATTTAATCGCAAGGAAAAGTAGAAAGAGAAGAGGGAAAAAAAGAAAAGCCTTGCATTAACGCATTAACGCTTGCATTGCATTAACGGTTCGGCACACGTGATAGCTCGCTGCTCTCTGATTGGTTGAAGCGTTTTTTGGACATAGCTCGGTAGGTACTTGTCCGATTAATTACAAACCTTGAAAAGGCACATCCTCGGGTCCCCAGCAATATACCTGGCAAGTTTCAAGTATATCGGACCCGTGGTTGTCGAGAAACAGCGGTCACAGACACACAGACAGACACACAGAGATTGCTGGAATTATAGATAGATGTTCGTCTTTCATTAATCATCCACTTTCTAAACTCCCCTCTTGCCCCTCCCATCCAAATCCCCCCCCTTGCACCTACACTCCTAAACTCCCCCCTTGCCCTTCCCCTCCTAAACTCCCCCCTTGCCCCTCCCCTCCAAATCCTCCCCCTTGCCCCTACACTCCTAAACTCCCCCCTTGTCCCTCCACTTCTAAACTTCCCCCTTGCCCCTTCCCTCCAAAACTCCCCCCTTGCGCCTCCCCTTCAAAACTCCCCCCCAACCACTCCCATTCAATTCTCCCCCCATACCATTCCTCTCCAATTCTCCCGCCTCCCCCCTCCTCCTCCAAGCTGCCTCCTCCCCACTTTGTCTCCCTTCTATCTCATACCTCCACCCCCCCAAACCTTCTACTTTCCTCTGCCCCCCCTCAAACAACCCCTCACTGTGCCTCATCCCTTCACCATCAAGACTTTCATCCTCCTCATCCTTCCCTTTCTTGGAACTCTTCTGCAATATCTGACACACTATCAACTGCTCTCCCTACCTCCCCCTCTCATCCTTCATCTTACCCTACTCCTCCCCTCCCCTGTCCTGTACCTGATGCTCCCCCTCTCTCTTCATTAACGGTATGGACCTCAAACATCCGGGGCCTTCGCTCAAACCTGACTGATCTCTCCATACAGGTTGCTTCTGACAATCCAGACTTGATCTGCTTAACAGAGACTTTCCTCCCTCAAGATGTCTCTGATTCCTTAATGTCTCTTCCTGGTTACTCCCTCCTCTGGTATGATAGACCTGAGCCTCGGCCTGGTGGTGGGGTGGCTATCTTTATCAAAAACTCTCTTCCTCACTCTCCTTGCACTGCCCTCTTTCCTCCTCACCCCCAGGAGTACCTCTGGCTACGGCTTCCTCTCCGCTCCCACCTTTTGTTCATATGTGTTCTGTACCGTCCCCCAAACAGTGATGACTCCATCTACATTTCACTGTCTGACAACATGGACCAACTTCTATCCACTCATCCCAACTCTCTCTTCCTCATATGTGGTGACTTCAACTGTCATCATGCCACCTGGTTGGGTGTGGGTTCCTCTCTCACCAGTCATGGCACCTCAGCAAAGGACTTCTGTGACTCACTGGGATTGACACAATCTGTCAATTTCCCGACCCGGATCTCAGCCAATGGAGTATCTTCTCTTCTAGACTTGGTTATGACTAACTTCCCTGCTAATGTCTGCTGCTCTTCTTCTGCTCCAATCGGTTCTTCTGATCATGTGCTTGTCAAAGTGGACATCTCTCTGGCCATTCTCAGAGAGCCTCCTCAGCGTCGACGAGTCTGGCATTTCACTCAGGCCGACTGGGACAGTCTTCAAGCAGCCATCAATCGTCTGGATTGGTCTCCCATATCCACTGCCTCTGACATCAATTCTTCCTGGGAATTCTTCCAAAGCAAACTGATCTCTCTCATGCACAGATTTATCCCATCTCGCCTTCAGTTGTCTTACCCTTCCTCCCGTCCATGGTACACTGAATCTTGTGGTGAGGCAGTTGCCCTGAAACAACTTGCCTTTGCCTCTTGGAAGGCTAATCCAACTGAAGGTAATCTCAGTTCCTTCCACCAAGCTCGGAACAAGTGTGTGTCTACCCTCAGGAGTGCCAGGAAGCACTATCTCTCCTCACTCAAGAATGAACTCTCAAACCTGTCTCCTTCCTCCAAATCCTGGTGGCGTCTGGGCAAATCCGTTTCTGGTGTTTGTTCCCCCTCCATCCCCTCCCTTACCTCAAATGGCCACACAGTTGACATCGCACGTGACAAACCCGAATGCCTCAACTCTGTGTTTGCCTCAAAATCCTTAGTCCCAAACCCAGCTCTCTCTGTTCCCACCTTTCCCAGTCGAACCCAACTGCTCCTGAACTCTGTGTCCTTCTCTCCTGACAAGGTGGAGGAGTTTTTGTCAAACCTCGACTCTGATTCTGCAACTGGACCAGACGGCATCAGCCCACGGGTCCTAAAATCCTGCTCTGCCGCTCTATCTCACCCTCTCTCTGTTATTTCACCCTATCTTTTGCTCAAGGTCATCTGCCAGCATCCTGGAAATCAGCTAACATTACCGCTTTACACAAAAAAGGTGCAAAAACAGATCCTTGCAACTACAGACCAATCAGCCTGCTCCCAATTATCAGCAAAGTCATGGAATCCATCATTGCTTCGGATATGAAATCTTTCCTCTTCTCCAATGGCTTGATTTCTGATCATCAATTTGGTTTCAGACCAGGTCACTCAACTCTGGACATGCTGCTTCTGCTGTCTCAACAATGGATGGAGGTCCTCAATGCCAAACAGGAAATCAGAGCTGTCTCCCTTGACATATCACGTGCCTTCGATACGGTCTGGCACCCAGCTCTGCTCACCAAACTCTCCTCCTATGGTATCCATGGAAATCTCCATGCATGGCTTGCGGACTTCCTCTCTGGTCGTAGTCAACGTGTGGCCCTGAATGGATTTCTCTCATCTCCCCTTCCTGTTCAGGCTGGAGTTCCCCAAGGCAGTGTGCTGGGCCCTGTGCTTTTTCTGGTCTTTATCAATGATCTCTCCGACTCTCTGGAAAATCCTCTCTATCTCTTTGCTGATGACTCCACTCTCTGCCGCTCCATTCCTCTTCCCTCAGATCGGCAGTCTGCAGCCTCCTCACTCTCTGAAGACCTGGACAAAATCACAGACAGGTCAAACAAGTGGAACATGTCTTTCAATCCTGACAAATCTCACTCTCTTACTATGTCTCTCCGAAAAGATCGACTGGACAACCCTCCCATCTACTTTCTCAACAATCCTCTCCAAGAAGTTCTGTCGCTCAAGCTTTTGGGTCTCACTATCTGCCATGATCTTTCTTGGGAAAACCACATTTCCAAGCTGGCCTCCAAAGCCAGTCGCCGACTGGGCATCCTCCGTCGTGCGAAGTCCTTCCTCGGCACACCTGAGCTCCTCACCACATACAAGGCTTTCATCCGCAGCTCAATGGAATACTGTTCTCCCCTATGGGCTGGTGCTCCTGCCTCACACCTGGCTCGGCTTCACGCTGTTGAATCCAAAGCTTTCAAAATCATTGGAATCTCCCGTGATGAAGCTACCTCTGAGGGCCTTTCACTCACTCACCGCAGGCAGGTAGGTGGTCTTTCTGTCTTCTACCGACTCCTCTCCGGCCTTGCTCCCCCAGCTCTCTCTGTGCTCTGTCCCCCAAATATTCCTACAGGTCGCACAAGATCTGCCAGCAACCCTCTGATGGTTAAACTGCCGAAATCTTGGCTTTCTGCTCACCTTCACTCTTTCATTCCTCTTTTCTCCCGCCTCTGGAACAAAGTCCCACACTCCCTTCAATCCCACTCCTCCCTCCAGGTCTTTAAAACAGCTGTTCACCACCATCTCTTATCTTCCCCCATCCAAAACCTTGATCTTTTCTACCCCCACTAATTCACCCCAGATCCACCTTGTTTGAAATTCCAACTTCTTTCCTGGAAGTCCTGGTAGTGTCCATATGTTTATACCTCTCCCACCCCCCCCCCCCCCTTCACATGCCTCCCCCCAAAGCCCTCTCCCTCCCACAGATCTCTCGATGTCTCCATGTCTCTCGGTCCCTGCTCTCAAATGTTGTGTTTGTGTCCTTCCCCCTCTCTCCCCATCTTGTCTACCGCTCCCGATGTTATTTGTTTTATGTGTCTGTTTGTCTTTCTGTGTGATTAATGTTCGCTCTTTCACGAGCCTCGATCTTGTATACAAAAAAAAAAAAAAAAAAAAAGTACTTGTTTTCTATGTTTGGGAATCCGGCCTACATGCACACCGATCGAGGAGCGGTGTTTTTGTCCCAGGATGTGAGAACCTTCTTGCTCCAGCGTAATATCGCTTCTAGCTATACTACTCCGTATAGGCCACAGGCGAACGGACAGGTGGAACGATTTAATGGCATTATATGGAAAGCCATTACTCTGGGCCTAAAGTCCCGTGGACTAGGACTGGACCGATGGGCCTGGGTGGTACCCGGGCGCTAAGCTCGATCAGGACTTTATTGTGTACCGCTACTAATCAAACTCCCCACGACCGTATGTTTTGTTACTCGCGTCGTTCTGGCGGTATCCATCCTTTGCCGAGCTGGCTTGCTGAGCCCGGACCGGCTTTCCTCAAACGCGCAGTTCGTTCAAGTAAATATGACCCGCTCGTTGACAAGGTTCATATCCTCCAAGCCAACCCTGAGCACGCTCGAGTGCTGCCGCCAAATGCACGTGAGTCTACAGTCTCGGTGCGTCATCTTGCCCCATGCGGGGATGCTGTTGGGCCGGACCTCGGCCTGGTTAATCCGTCGATGGGGAATCCAGAGTCAACCACACCACCCCACACGCCCGATCCGGATGGCCTTGTGGAGCCACCGCCGTCACCTGAGTTAGGCGGTTATTCCGACGCGGGTGAATTTGGCCTCGTGGTTGAAGCTCCTGACACCTATCGGACGCGCGCCGGAAGAGAAATTCGCCGCCCCGATCGCTATGGCTGGGACTGACATGGACTGCTGCTAACTGATGTTTCTATGCTGCTATGGCTTGCGAGATTGGTTTCCACCACTAGGGGTAGTGTAGTTTTAACGCCGGGGAGAATGTAGTGAAATTGTGCCTAAGGTTGAACCCAGGTGTTATGCGGCTTCTGTCCACTGCGTGGCAGTTATAAGAACTCAGACAGACAGCGCTACGATCATTCCTGTGACATTTATTGTGTGTAATGTTGTGCGTAATTAGATGGTGCATATCATTCCTTTGTTCCAGGCTTGCTTGTGCTAGCTTGCAAATCCATTACTGATTCCTATGAATGCTGAATATTGATATGTTGCTTGTTGGTTTTCTTACAGGTATTGCTAGAGATCGATTCAGAATTAAACTCACAATCTGAGACAATGTTGTAACTCTGGTTTATACAACAGTGCTCAACTTGGCTCTTGGTGCTCAACTTGGCTCTTGGTGCTCAACTTGGCTCTTGGTGCTCAACTTGGCTCTTGGTGCTCAACTTGGCTCTTGGTGCTCAACTTGGCTCTTGGTGCTCAACTTGGCTCTTGGTGCTCAAGTTGGCTCTTGGTGCTCAACTTTGCTCATGGTGCTCAACCTTGGTCTTGGTGCTCAACTTGGCTCTTGGTGCTCAATTTGGCTCATGTTGCTCATTAATTGGTGCTCAGATTATCTCTTAGTGGGTTTTGTTGTGTTTTTCAATAACTACAAAATGCAATGCAGTTTATAAAATGAAACACTTGCATTGCTAAGTAATATTAACCCCTCCCCATAAACCCATCCTATTAAAAAACATATTTCATTTTTATAAAGTAAAAAGGAGAGGTTTAGCCATAAAGGAAAAGAAAAGGAGAAACATAATTATAACCTCAATTCTTCTGAACATGGACACTGTGAGACTATTAAATGGTGGTAAGTGAGAAATGAAGATGAAGTTTTAAATCAGCACTTGGTTGAAAAGTGAATTGAGAAATCTAAAGTTTTGTGTGCTTTGAAAACAACTTTGTGGTCTATCAGCTTGCTTTGTGCAAATAGACTTTTTCCACTGTTGACCTTCCCCCTGAACCTCCCTCCCTTGCAAATGGATCCATTTTCATGTAAAAGAAAAGGCCAAAACTTTTCATCCATGTTGACTTCGTCTCACGACCTGGTCTACAGTGTGAAGAACATGAAGCACCATTGTTGTAATATTGTGATAGTGAGCTTTAACACATTAGTGTGAAGTTTAAAAAACGTGTGAAATACAGTTTACAACTTTATCGAGTGGGCTGAGGTCATCTTTTGAAGTTGTAGTTCAGAGCAAACCGAGATCCGAACCCATGCCGACCTGATCTCCTGGTACCGAAAGATACATGGCAAGATTTGGTGGAATGCCCCAGGGAGCCCCCCTGATCCGAAATCCAAAAATCTAAGACCGAGCGAACCTGCGGACCATCGAGTAGAAGGGCTGTATCGGGTTGCAGAGCTATCAGTTGATAAATAAGGGATGAGTAGGGATCCAAAGTTCCCCCCTGGTGGCCCCCATGACCCAAAATGCAAATATTGAAACCCGAGCAATTGTACGGGCTCCTGTCTTGTATTCATGTGGCACGTTTCAGAACAATCAGCTGGATGATAAGGGAATATGAATGAATGAATGAATGAATGAATGAATTATCGTTTTAAGGCAATTTTCCCCGCTAGAGCGGGGGTTAGCCTTGCGGGCCCCATGACAATCATGGTTCTGTGGCGGACACGATAGCTCGCTGGCGCGGTGACATCATTCCGCGCACCAAGAGGGTGTCGGCCATGCCCGAGGGGTAGGCGTGCCCTCGGGATATACACGGGGCGCACAGCCCCGAGCACCTCCGTGCTATAGTTGAGCTTTGTAAGAAAGACTCTTTTTTGGTTACCTGCGTTGTTGCTTCTCTTCTTGGCAAACAAGTCGTGCGCATAGCACCGCACTTCACTGGTGACCTCGACGCTGGTTCAGCCGCCGCTGACCAACAGAACGCGCCATGGCCAACAACGCAGTAGCGGTGAAGCTCCCTGAGTTTTGGGAAGCTCAGGCCGAAGTATGGTTCGTGCAGGCCGAGGCACAGTTCCGACTTCGAGGCGTAACGGCGGATGAGACGCGGTATTACCATGTCATCGCCGCCCTCGGGCCCAGCACAGCCGCCAGAGTCGTGTCCGTCCTGCGGAACCCACCGGCCGACCACAGGTACGAGGCGCTCAAGCATCTCCTCATTGCCACGTTCGGCGTCACGGAGGGCGAGCGGGCCGACCGCCTCCTGGACCTTCCCGAACTCGGTGACACACGACCATCGGTCCGGATGGACTACATGCTTTCGCTACTGGGTGACAAAGCCCCGGATTTTTTATTCCGGGCGCTCTTTCTACGCCAGCTGCTGGCACAGGTACGCCTCGCGTTGGCAGGTTCCAAAATAAAGGAACCCCGCGCGCTGGCCGTCGAGGTCGACAAGTTTTTCGCGGCTTGTGACATGCGGGCGAGCTTCGGTGCGGCCGTCGCGGATCTCGAGGCTGATGCGCATGCACACCTCGTGAATCCCGAGGCTGTTGCCGATGCACACCGCGTGGCCGCCGCCACGCCCCGCCCACCACCACCGCGAAAACCGCGGCCTCCGCCTCCGCCGCAAACCTGGTGCCGTTTCCACGCCAGGTTTGGCCACAAGGCCAGGAATTGTTGCCCGCCGTGCTCGTTTGGCAAGTCGGGAAACTACCAAGCCGGCGCTCGGTAGCGGCCCTGATCGTCGGCCAGTCCGGCAGCCTCCTTTTTGTCACGGACACCTTGTCCGGGCGTCGCTTCCTCTGCGACACAGGTGCACAGGTGAGCGTTATCCCCGCCTCCACGTCCGACAAGCGAACCGCGGGCCGGGCCCCCGCGTTGCTTGCAGCCAACGGTACACCCATACGCACATTCGGGAAGCGCTGCCTCTCCCTGCGGTTCGGAGGGCAACGCTTTCAATGGTCGTTCGTAACCGCCAGCGTGCCCATGGCATTGCTCGGTGCGGATTTCCTATGTGCAAATGGGCTGTTGGTGGACGTGAAGAACAGACGCCTCGTCCAGGCCAAAACGTTCAGCTCGCTTGCTTGCACGCTGAGCAGTTCGTTGGGCAGCTCCCTGAGCGGCTCACCGAGCGGCTGGCCAAGCGGCTTGCTGAGCGGTTCGATCCCGGCAAGATTGGTCTGTACGCTTCCGGCAGCGGACGAGTTCACCCGCCTCCTCGCCAGCTTCCCGGCCCTCACGCGGCCCACCTTCTCGGCGGTGGCCGTCAAGCATGGGGTGGAACATCACATCCCCACCGACGGGCCACCGGTCTATGCCCGGGCACGCCGCCTCGAGCCGACGAAGCTCGCGGTGGCAAAGGCGGAGTTCACTACGCTGGAGCGACTGGGCATCGTACGGCGCTCCAAGAGCGCTTGGGCGTCGCCACTGCACATCGTGCCGAAGCCTGGCGGGGGATGGCGGCCGTGCGGGGACTACCGCCGCCTCAACGATGCCACCACCCCCGGCCGCTACCCGGTCCCTCACATTCAGGACTTTTCCGCCCGGTTGGCGAAAATGTCCGTCTTTTCTAAGGTGGACCTCATCCGCGGGTACCACCAGGTCCCCGTCAGGCCGGAGGACATACCGAAGACGACCGTCATTACACCAATCGGCCTCTTCGAGTTTCTTCGGATGCCCTTCGGTTTGAAGAATGCGGCTCAGGCGTTCCAACGATTGATGGACAGCGTCTTAAGTGACTTGGATTGCATTTACGTCTACCTGGACGACATCCTCGTCGCAAGCGCATCCCGTGAAGAGCACCTCCGCCACCTCCGCATGCTCTTCGAACGCCTGGGCCAGCATGGCCTGATCGTAACCCCCGCCAAGTGCCGGTTCGGCGTCGCCGAAATCGACTTTTTGGGGCACCACGTCACCAGGCACGGGGCCACCCCCTTGCCGGCAAAGGTGGAGGCGGTCAAGGGGTTTCCGCGCCCCCGCACGATCAGGGGGCTCCAGGAGTTCCTGGGTATGGTAAACTTTTACCACCGTTTCCTGCCCCGCGTCGCCCAGCTCCTGCGCCCCCTGCACGAGGCCCGGGGCCCTGCACGAGGCCCTGCATACCCCTGCACGCCCTGAGCCCCTGCACGAGGCAAGGCACGAGGGGGGGAAGTCGGGCAAAGGTGACGTTGTTTGGTCCGAGCAGATGGGCGCGGCGTTCGCGGGCGCGAAGCTCGCCTTGGCTAACACCACCATGCTCGCGCACCCGGCGCTCGATGCATCGATCGCCCTCACCACCAACGCGTCGGACTACGCGGTGGGCGCGGTGCACGAGCAATGGGTGCGTGGTGCTTGGCAACCGCTGGCGTTTTTCAGCCGGCAGCTTCGCCCGCACGAACGCCGGTACAGCACCTTTGACCGCAAGTTGCTCGGGCTCCACCTGGCGGTCCGGCACTTCCGCCATCTGCTCGAGGACCGTTCGTTCACGGCCTTCGTCGACCACAAGCCCCTGGTCTTCGCGATGGCCAAGGTCGCCGAGCCATGGTCGGCCCGGCAGCAGCGTCACCTCTCGGCCGTGTCTGAGTACACGACGGACATCCGGCACGTCACAGGAAAGGACAACCCGGTGGCGGATTGCCTTTCCCAGTCCGTCGCCCACGCGGTCCACCTCGGGATCGACTATGCCCGGATGGTGGCGGACCAGACCGCCGACCCCGACGTCCAGGCCTTCCGGACCGCCGTCACAGGCCTCCGCGTCACCGAGGTGCCGTTCGACGGTGCGGGCACGGCCCTCTTGTGCGACGTCTCCCTCGGGCGGCCTCGCCCCATCGTGCCCGTGGGCGGGCAGCGCCGGGTTTTTGACACCATCCACGGCCTGTCCCACCCGGGCACGAAGGCCTCCCAGAGGTTGGTCGCCGACAAGTTCGTCTGGCATGGCCTCCGGAAGGCCGTCCGCGATAGGACCAGGACGTGCCTCGCGTGCCAGCGTGCGAAGGTGCACCGCCACACCCAGGCCCCGTTGGCCCCGTTCACGGTGCCCGAACGTCGGTTCGACCACGTTCACGTGGACTTGGTGGGACCTCTGCCCCCCTCGCGGGGTTTCACCCACGTCCTCACCATGGTGGACCGCACCACCCGGTGGCCGGAGGTCGTGCCTTTGGCGGCGACGACGGCGGCGGATGTCGCGCAGGCGTTCATCGCCACCTGGGTTGCCCGGTTCGGCGCCCCCTCGGACATCTCGTCCGACCGCGGCCGCCAGTTCACCTTGGAGCTCTGGGGGGCGGTCACGCGGGGCTCGGCGTCCAGCTGCACCGCACCACGGCCTACCACCCCCAGGCCAACGGCCTGTGCGAGCGCTTCCACTGCTCCTTGAAGGCCACGCTCTGGGCCACCCTCCGCGACGGCGGCTGGGTCGACAGGCTCCCCTGGGTCCTGCTGGGCCTCCGGACGGCGCCCAAGGACGACCTGCGCGCATCCGCGGCAGAGTTGGTCTTCGGACAACCGCTGCTGGTGCCGGGCGAGTTCCTCCCCGACTCCACGGCACCATGGTCCGCGGCGCAGCAGCGCTCCGTACTGCAGGAGACCACCCAGAGGTTCGCCCCGGTGCCGACGGCGCACCACGGGTGCCCACCAACGCACGTCGCCCCGGAGCTTCGCACGGCGGAGTACGTGTTCGTCCGCCACGACGCCCACCGGACACCGCTGCGGCCCCCGTACGACGGGCCCTTCCGCGTGCTGGAGATCGGGGCGAAACACTTCACCCTCGACATCGGCGGTACTCCTGACCGCGTTTCCGTGGACCGCCTCAAGCCGGCCCACCTCGACGTGGACCACCCCCCGCCAGTGGCTCGGCCCCCCCCCCCCCCCGGTCCTGCACCCATCCCAGGTGCCGCCGGAGGCATCCCAGATGACATCCCGGCATCCCAGACGCCGCCAGCCGCCAGAGGGCGCTTCGGCCGGGTCATCCGTTTGCCCCGCAAACTGACCCTTCAGGTGCGCGGGAATTCTGGGGGGGCGCGTGTGGCGGACACGATGGCTCGCTGGCGTGGTGACATCATTCCGCGCACCAAGAGGGTGTCGGCCACGCCCGAGGGGTAGGCGTGGCCTCGGGATATACACGGGGCGTGCAGCCCCGAGCATCTCAGTGCTATAGTTGAGCTTTGTAATAAAGACTCTTTTTTGGTTACCTGCGTTGTTGCTTCTCTTCTTGGCAAACAAGTCGTGCGCATAGCACCGCACTTCAGTTCCCTGTTTGAGGCAATGTTGTTATGGCTGGACGCCCTTCCTGACGCCACTGGATGATAAGGGAATAGTAGCAAAAATATCCAAATGTTATCAGACAACTGGACGGACGGACTGGCATCCGGACATCAGGATCTATTTTATAAGGTCATCTCTTCAAGATCGAGATGAGATGACCTAAAAAGAGATGACCAGGCATGAGATTGAAATGTTTTGGAGGAATATAGAAATTGAAAGAATGCAAAGATTTTTATTTTTTTTGTTTTTTTTTGGTATACAAGATCGAGGCTCGTGTAAGAAATAACATCAAGAAACCATTGAACATGCAATTAAAATCCCCACCCAAACAATGAATCGGTGGAGCATCTCCTCCGAGCCTGGGAGGTCGGCAGTTTGAGCCCCGGCTGAGTCAAACCAAATAGTTTTAAAATGGTACGTGCTGATTCTTCGCTTGATGTTCAGCATTCAAAAGGATAATAGCATGCCAATCTCCACAGATTGGCATCCATGGGAAGGAGGAAATTCCTCCTTCGGAAATGCCGTGCTGAGTACGGTGAGAAACGCGGCGCCATTGTTTTGACGTCGTCGCTGGTACCCTGAGTACCCAGGGAAGTGTCAACACTTCAACCAAATTAATTGGCTGTGTTTGTATCGTCTAATTGTGTGTGTGTGTGTGTGTGTGTGTGTGTGTGTGTGTGTGTGTGTGTGTGTGTGTGTGTGTGTGTGTGTGTGTGTGTGTTGCAGGAGTGGGTGTGGTTTTGCCTGAATGTGTTTTTGTTTGAGTGGTGCATGTTGTAAGGGTAGGTGGTCGGTTTGTTCGGTGTTTTTTTTTTTGGTGTGTGAGTGAGGGGATGTGGATTCTGGGAGTGTAGGCGGTTTTGTTGTTGTAGTCTGTGTTCTCACTGGCTGGGGGTGGGGGTATGTACGCATCCAGGTGTAGCTGCTGCATGTGGAGGCATATGTGCCCCTGATGGCCCACCTTAACTGACCGTATCGAGGTTGAAGGGCCCAAACGGGATGATGCTGAGGACCTCGACTGAGCACCCGGTCAGTGCGGCACACTTGTGACCAGGTGTGTTTTGAACTTATATATATATATATATATATATATATATATACTAGCAGAAGTACCCGGCATTGCTGGGCGGGGGAGGGGAGGGGGAGGGGGGAGGGAGGGAGGGGGGGAGGGGGGAGGGAGGGAGGGGGGGAGGGGGGAGGGAGGGAGGGAGGGAGGGAGGGGGGAGGGGGGAGGGAGGGGGGGAGGGGAGGGAGGGGGAGGGGAGGGGGAGGGGAGGGGAGGGGGAGGGGGAGGGGAGGGGAACGGGGGGGGGGGGCGCGAGCCCCTTGGCAAAGTGAGCGATTTTTTTTTTTCATAGCATCATAGCGTCACAGCGATTTTTTTTTTTCATAGCGTTCATAGCGTCATAACGTTTATAGCGTTTCATAGTGTCATAGCGATTTTTTTTTTTTTCATCGCGTCATAGCGTCATAGCGTTCATAGCGTTCATAGCGTCATAGTGTCATATCGTTCATAGCGTCATAGCGTCATAGCGTCATAGCGTTCATAGCGTCATAGCGTTCATAGCGTTCATAGCGTTTCATAGCGTCATAGCGATTTTTTTTTCCATAGCGTCATAGCGTCTTAGCGTTCATAGCGTCATATCGTTCATAGCGTCATAGCGTTCATAGCGTTTCATAGCGATTTTTTTTTTCATAGCGTCATAGCGTCATATCGTTCATAGCGTCATAGCGTTCATAGCGTCATAGCGTCATCACGTGATCGCTCTGAGCGAATCAGCGCCCACCTGCTCTGATTCCGTTGATTCCGTGCGCTGAAATGCGCTGAGGTAAATATGAATAAAAAATATGGATCGTCAAATATTTTGAGTTCGGCCATGTTCGTCCCAGGCTCAATGGCCATGTCTATGCCAAATATCAAGCACGTAAGCCTCTCCGTTTAGGAGTCTATCGGTAACATTACACACACACACACACACACACACACACAAACTGTGTTATATATATATATATATATATATATATATATATATATATATATATATATATATACACAAAGAATTAAGTTAAGCACCCCCCCCGTTTTTTTACAACCTCGCACATTACAAGTTTGTTGTCGTCAAAACAGTGTAATATACCCATGATATTGCTATATTTTCTGGAGAAGTGATATTATGGTCACATAAAAACATAACAATCATGCCGTTTTCAATATTTTATTCTGAATAATTTAAGGTGAAATTTTTTGGGAATTTTAGGCATATTTTCACCTCAATTTAAGTATGGAGCTATAGGTCCATCACGGACAGTGTGGATGACGTTTATGTTTTCTAACGTACAGTCATTGTTCTGAGAAGACCTCTAGCGATCTTTGCGTCAATAACGTGTGTAGGACCCACGTGATCGGATCACTGACTCAACCAATCACTTTTTTTCACTTTGATCACTCAATTTCATCAATGGATAATTGCTAATGTCATACCAATCATTATTTGATCTCACATACCTTAGAATATATGCCAATGTATACATATACACAAAGAATATATATTAGGGGGTGCTTACCTTAATTCGTTGTGTAGGGGTGCTTAACTTAATTCTTTGTGTATATATATACATTTATTTATACAGGGTGTTTATTTCTATATATATATATGTATTTCTAAATATATATATATATATATATATATGTACTAGCTTGGCTCGGCTCACTACGCTCGCCTCTCCAAGCGTCGATACTGAGGAACAGGCTTGTTTTAGCTGAGGATAATGACTGTACCTGAGTTGCTGTGTTGTCATGATTTACACCAATCATATTACAAACAATTATTTAGACAAATTTATTTGTAGTGTTTGTGACCGTTTCAATTCAAATTTCAATTCAAATTCAAAATTCAAAAAAGAACCCCTCAGCACATACATACGGGAGGGGTAGGTGCAGACTGGAAGTTTGGGATGATTACACCTCACCACCACGTAATCCAAAACACCTCACCACCAAGTAATTCAAAACACCTCACAGCCATAAAACACGTAATAAAAACACACCACCACAAAATTAAAACACCTCACGGCCATAAAACCCGGAATAAAAACACCTCACAGCCATAAAACACGTAATAAAAACACCTCACAGCCATAAAACACGTAATAAAAACACCTCACAGCCATAAAACACGGAATAAAAACACCTCACAGCCATAAAACACGTAATAAAAACACCTCACAGCCATAAAACACGTAATAAAAACACACCACCACGAAATTAAAAACACCTCACAGCTTTAAAACACGTAATAAAAACACCTCACAGCCATAAAACACGTAATAAAAACACCTCACAGCCATAAAACACGTAATAAAAACACCTCACAGCCATAAAACACGTAATAAAAACACCTCACAGCCATAAAACACGTAATAAAAACACCTCACAGCCATAAAACACGTAATAAAAACACCTCACAGCCATAAAACACGTAATAAAAACACACCACCACGAAATTAAAAACACCTCACAGCTTTAAAACACGTAATAAAAACACCTCACAGCCATAAAACACGTAATAAAAACACACCACCACAAAATTAAAACCATCTCACAGCTTTAAAACACGTAATAAAAACACCTCACAGCCACGAAATTAAAAACACCTCACCACCAAGTAATTCAAAACACCTCACCACCACAAAATTAAAAACACCTCACCACCACGTCATTTAAAAACACCTCACCACCAAGTAATTCAAAACACCTCACCACCACGTAATTCAAAACACCTCAGCACCAACTAATTAAAAACACCTCACCACCACATAATTAAAAATACCTCACCACCACGTCATTTAAAAACACCTCACCACCAAGGAATTCAAAACACCTCACCACCACGTAATTCAAAACACCTCATCACCAACTAATTAAAAACACCTCACCACCACATAATTAAAAACACCTCACCACCACGTAATTATAAATACCTCCAAATGTATTTGTAATATACGTGATATCACATTTTATAAACAATTGAAGTTGAAAAAAAACAAAATTCCTGAAAAAATTCCACCCAAAAAAAAAATTAAAAAATTTTTTTTAATACCCTTAGGATATACCGACGGGAGAGATATGTGCATACCAGAAGTTTGGTACGATTTCACAAAAGTTTGAGAAAGTAGTTCAGTGACAACACAAGACAAGACAGGACAACACAACACAACACAGGACAGGACAGACGCTGCACAGATATATATATATATATATATATATATCTATATATATAGATACATATATACAGACTTGGCATTTAATATGGAATTTTTTTTTTTCTTGACTTGGGTTTACTTTCTTAACTCAGTATATCAATCTGGTGAGTTTCTTTTACACTTTGGTGATTTATTTGTTAAAAGAACCATGTCACTGATTGTCTGTCACAGCAAGAAGTCAACAACGGGATTATATCACAGGTGGCGTGGCAAAATGTACGGCCGGACAGGTGCATTTGATGATTGGCTTCACAGTCGGGTATACAAGGGTTGTTGCGTTCTGTATTAGTGGAAAACAACTGCTGCACATCTCCAAAGGTTATTGCTGCTTCCTCTGGAGATGGTCCGTCAACTCAACAATGCTGTTTGTCATGGAGTGGTGACTTTACGAAATTACGGCATGAAACAGCGTGCTATTGCTCGGCAGTATGGCATCACTCAAGGTCAGGTGTCAAAGATCCTGAAACGAAATGCTCAGAGGGGTGTCCCTACTCCAATACCGAGGCCAGGACGTCCCCGCAGAACCACAAGGAGGGATGATCGCCAGCTGCACCGGTTAGTCCGCAATGGCCGTACCAAGTCAGCTAATCGGCTTAGGGCTGAGTGGCAGCAACTGACAAATGTGCCTGTATCCAGACGGCTAGTTAACCAACGACTGGTTCAAGCAGGCTATCGTGCCAGGCGTCCCCTGAGAAAGCCACGCCTGACCAGACAACATCGCCAGCGCCGATTGCAGTGGGCCAGAGAGCACCGTCAATGGCAGCCAGGACACTGGAATCACGTGATCTTCAGTGACGAGTCTAGATTTCTGGTCTGTCGTCAAGATGGCCGTGTCCGAGTGCGCAGACAAGTGCATGGAGCCTACAACAAAGATTGTATAGTGCCAAGAGTCCAAGCTGGAGGTGGTGGGGTAACCGTTTGGGCTGCTTTTCATGCACGGGGCAAAACTGACCTGGTTGTTCTGAATGGAAACCTGAACCAGTTCAAGTACAGGGCCATTCTGGAAGAAACATTGCTTCCATTTGCTCATGCAGCCTTTCGAGGAAACTTTGTCTTCCAAGATGACAATGCACGGCCTCATCGTGCTCGCATGATCCAACACTTTCTTGCTGACCGTGGTGTAGAGCATATGGAGTGGCCTGCCATGTCCCCGGATATGAATCCGATAGAGAACTTGTGGGCAGAATTAACGCATCAAATCGACCACTTGGACCAGCAGCCGACCTCTGTGCGTGAATTGCAGCAGGCTATTGTCACTGCATGGCAAGCGATTCCTGTCCAAACCTTGGCAAATCTCGTGAACAGCATGCCTCAACGTGTACGTGCTCTCCTGAATGCTCGTGGGGGTTACACGAAGTACTGAACTGTAATTTCACTGTCCGTAATCCCAGTCGTAATTTAACTTTTGTTTTGGTTGAAAATTTTTTTGGCTAATATGCAAAATAAAGAGATACTTCTGGAAAACGTACAGAAGTTTAACACAGTACTGTCCATGAATTGAGTTCGATATCAGTTTACATCACTTTCAAGGATCAATTTATTTGTTTCGAAATGTCAAATGTGGTTTTTCTTTCTTTTAAAGGTCACATTAACAAAATCTAGAATAATTTCAACATAATTCCAATGAACTTTTGGTTCTAAGACATCTTGAAAAGTAAGTTCACCCCCACAAAAAAAATATTCCATATTAAATGCCATGTCTGTATATATATATATATACTGTATATATATATATATACTGTATATATATATATATATATATATATATATATATATATATATTGTTGCGAATATGGAATTTGGCCTCCATATCCGCTTGTAAATATTCCCCTATTTTCCCCAATACTCCCCAACTATCCCCAATCCCCCATTCCCTAGTCCCATTGTCTGTAAACAACAATCAGTAGAGCCGACCTTCCCCTTATTCCCCCATTAAATGTCGTGCCCAGGTCCACCGCACCACACGTAGACAACTTTCGGACATCTTGCTAGTTATTCTTAGTCTATGTCAGTTAAGGCCTCGTTTCCATTAATTATGACTCTTCGTTGCACCAGAATGTGATTATATGGCATCAGTAGTGAGTTTAGGACCTTTCCCATACCTCCTTCCATCTTCCATACCTCCTTCCATCTTCTTCCACAACTATAACTACAACAACAGAGGAGATGGGGGCGGAGCGGCGGCGCGGGGGAGGATGCGTCCTCACACCGGCTCGGCGCTCCACGGGGTTACCAGAGGGGCTGGCTGTCAGCTCCTCGTCAAGGGCGGAGCCTGGTAACCCCCCCGCACCCAATCAGAAGGGCGGACCGATTCCATCTGGGGCGGAGCTAACGAGCCGAGGGCGTGTCACTCCCCGCCGGATATACGTGGCGACTTAGCGGACGTGACGAGAGATGCGCCCCCAGCTGGAGAAAGAGGTACCTGCGAGCGCTGAGTCAGATGCGCCCCGCCTGAGAAAGAACGTTGCCTGCGATCGCTGAGAGAGAAAGACCCGCCTGAGAAAGAACGTCCCCTCCGAGCGCTGTGACCTCCCCGCATCTTTGGACCGGACTGTACCCTGCCTTGAGCCAAGAGTGCACCTTGAGCCATCGCTACTTGCCTTTCCTTGCCATCAATCCCCGTGTGAGTCAGCCGTTGTCCCGTTTACCTGTCGTCTGTCCGGGGTTAAGATAAGCCGGTGTCTAAGTGCCCATCTTTTCTGTGCTTTACCTCTAGCCCCTGTAATCTAACCTTTTCCGTACGAATATAATTGAGAATCGAAACATTGGTGTCTGTCATTATAATCCAGCCGTGTGTCTTCTTTTTCCTTATTGAGCCAGCGTGGCGCGGCTTCGTCAACGTTCGAGTACAATCGGGTAATTTGTGCGGACACGACGGCCATTCCGCTCGGCCCATCTTAACATCAAAGTCGTGTCTGTAACAATTGGTTGTCAGGAGTTGGATTCGAACCTGGGACTAAATTTATTTAGCCCAAATTTTGGACACCAATTGTGTTAGTACTGTAACAATTGGTGTCGAGGAGTGAGATTCGGACCCGGGACTAAATTAGTTAGGCCCAAATTTTGGGAGGGAAAATCGATTCGGAGCGCGTACTGCGCTCGACAAAATCGATCCGGAGCGCGGTCCCGCGGTTACTGCGCTCGCCGAAATTATAACGGAAAAAAAAAAAAAAAAATTTGGATTTGTTTTACGAAACTCGAATTTTGCAAGTCGCGCTATGGCGGATCAAGACGGCTGGGGTCCGGTAGGGGAGAGTGAAGCAGGGTCGGTCCAGGACCAAATTGAGACACGTGAGGAGAGCGAAACAGCGAGGGTAGCAAGCACGCAAAATGGCGCCTCGCTGGTCACCGCGCCGGCGACCGTGGCAGCGCCCCCGGTGGATTGGAACTTGTTTTTTATACAAATGAAGGCCCTTATGGCCCAGAATAATGAAGAAATGGCAAACAGAATGGGGAACCGGATGGATGCTCAGAGTGAGCAATTGGGGGTAATGGGAAACCAAATGGGGGTAATGGGGAACCGGATGGATGCTCAGGGTGAGCGATTGGAGGGCCAAATGGGGGTAATGAGGGACGAAGCGAGGGGTACCGGTGAGAAATTAGACAAGAAATTAGAGGGGTTAGACAGTGGGATAAAAGAGGTGAGACATGGGTTAGAGGGGGTAGAAAATAGAATGGCTGCCCAGGAGAATCAGATAGAGGGAGTGAAAAATGGGTTAGAGGGGTTAGAAAACAGTATGGAAGGCAAATTGAGGGACATGAGGGACCAAGCGGAAAGGGAAGTTAAACAAATGGAGCAGCAGATAGAGGGGGTCAGAATGGGGGTAGAAACGAAATTGGATGCTCACAGGGAGGAAATGGAGCAGATGAGGGTGGCATCTGGGCAGGAGATGCAAGTGATGGGAGAGGAGATCAGAAGAGGTGTGAGTGAGGAGGTCGGAGGAGTGCGCGAGGAGGTGAGGCACTGTAATGAGCACATGGAGAAGGAGGTGAGAAAGGGGACTGTAAAGTTACAAGGGGGCATAGAGGACCTGACGCAGGAGGTGGAGCAGCTGACGGTGGGACAGACGGAGTTAGTGGAGCAGGTTCAAAGGAACACTGCGGTAATAGGAGGGTTGAAAGCAACACAAAATGACCTAAAAAACGACTTGGTAGCGACGAAGAGGGAATGTCAGATGGTACGTGAGGGACTGACAACGAGGTTGGACGAGGTGGTAGAGGTAATGGAGACGAAGGACCGGCAGGTGAGGACGCACATGGAAACGGTCAAGGTAGCCTTGGAGGATGAGCTTGAGGAGACGTACCGGGGAATAAAAGAGGTGAGGCACAAACTAGAAGAAGTGGAAGAAGGGATGAGCGAAATTAAGAAGCGACGGAGAGGGGATAACAAAGAGATAAAAGAGGAGATAAAAGAATTGGTCCAAAGTCTGTGTTTGGATCGTGATGATGTGCTCATTAACCGGATGAGGGATTCGCAGGTGATGGAGGAGAAGCGAAGAGGAAGAGGACCTGGTGTAAGTGGTGACCAATATGGTCGTGCGTATGATGCGCCAGGGGATTTAAGAAGCTTGGCGGTCGAGATGGACCCGGGTGTTCGTGAGAGGCCATTGGTGAAGTGTGCGACAGGTCTGGTGTGCGAAAGAGGAGGTGTGCGAGAAAGTCCGACTCTGGGGTGTGTGAGGAAAAAGTGCGGGCCAAGGAGTGAGGGTGCTGGCGAGAGTGAGTCGGTCGTAGCGCGTGTGCGAGGGAGCACATGGAAGCGTGGTGTGGTGAGTGTTACAGAGGGTGTGACGGGAGAGTGTGCGCAGGAGTGTGCGCGAGAAAGGTGTGTGACGGACAGGTGCATGAGGAAAGAGTGCGCTGTCAGAAGTAAGGAAGAGTGTCCACCTGTGGTGAGTGTTACAGAGGGTGTAACGGGAGAGTGTGCGCGAGAAAGGTGTGTGACGGACAGGTGCACGAGGAAAGAGTGCGCTGTCAAGAGTAAGGGTGAGTGCGCTGTCAGGAATGGAGGTGAAAGTAGTGAGAGTGACAAGGAGCGTGAGTTAGTTGTGACAGGTGAGCGAGGATGTACACCTGGGATGGAAGGATGCACACCTGGAATGGTAGAGCGTGAGTGGGAATGCACGCTGGAATTAGTGGTGAGGCACGTGGTTGGGTGTGCGAATGAGAGCACACCTGTGATTGTCACAGAGGAGGTGACCGAGGAGGGGGCGCGAAGAAGTGTGTTGGTGAGGTGTGCTACCAACGAATGTGTGCCAAAGTGTTCGGTGGTCAGGTGTGTGACCAAGGCTGTGAGTGGAATGGGTGGACCTGGGTGTGTAAGGAAAGGTACGAGGAGCATGGGCACGGCTGGATGTGTGAGCAAGGAACGGGCTGCGGGGTGTAAGCGTCCAGGTGAAGCATCGACGTTAGACGGGATAGAGTTTAGAACGACTTATAGCCGAAGCGGGCCCTCGGTGCGTGCCGGGCTTCGCGTGCCGCGAGAACCAGCGGGGATCCGAGCCACGGCGGGTTCAAAAGGACCGCCGTGCGCGATCCGTGCTGGGCCTCGCTTTGAACGTCCGTGCTCCACTAGGCGGAGCGGGCGGCCCGATAGAAAGAGTCGTCATGGCGACCACTTTTTGTTGAGGAATTCCGGCAGGTCGAGATCGGGACATTGGATGGCTCCGTGCCGAGAAGGTGCGTGGGATCTCGGGCCGGGTAAACCTCCTTCCCTGCACCGAAGGCAGGATGCAGCCAGCCACTGGCACAGAACAACCAGCATCCATTGCTTGGCTTTACGAAGCCGGGCTTTGGACGGGAATTGGCGCACCGAGAGGTATTAGTGAGTAGACGGGTGATGAGGTTAGTGTTTTGGACCCCAAATTAGAGAAAAACAAAATTTGATGATTGGCAAAGGATTGGCAGTAGTGATTGGCAGATGATGGGCAGTGATTGGCAAATTTTTAATTTGTTGAAATTTGATGTGCAAAATTGGTAGTGAGAGACCCCCGATGTGGTGGGATGGCATCCCTGCCACCCTGCCCAAGTGTGGGGCAAAGGAGCAATAGATTATGGGGTGTATGGCAGTGAAAACTAGCCCGGGTGGGTTAGGATATTGATAGGGCCCTAGAAGATGACCTTAGGTAACGTTAAGTTTAGTTAGTGACTGATACCTGTAGTGGGGACGCAGGTAGATTAGTGTGGATGATAATGACGTGGGAGCGCAATAGTTTAAAGGGACGACTGGGAAGCGCAAGTTTCAGAAGGGAGTAGTTAGCTGAGATGATGCCGTGTTTGTGAGAATTGAACAGGTGTGATTGCACAGGTGTGCAACTGGACAGGTGTGTGGAGCAGTGTATGAGTAGTGAGTGTGTGGATCAGCGTGAATGCGCTTGGGGAGAGAAGGGTGCAGGTGGCACCAGGTGTGAGAGCACAGGTGTGCAAGTACAGGTGTGTGGAGAGAGTTGGAGTAAGTGGTACGGAGTGGTGTGCATGGTGCGAAGGAGTGGATGGGGGAAGAGTGGACCCCTTTCACGAGTACCCGGGGCGGGTAGTGTGAGTGTTAGGTAGAGGGTACAGGTAAATTGTGGTTGGATATTGGCATTTGTGGTGCGGGTGAAAGAATGGTACATGGATGGGTGCATTAGTGTTGTGGAAATGGCTGGGCGTGTAGCCTGTTAGTGTGTGTAGTTGGTTGGGCACTCCACCACTGTGAGGATGTCGGCCAGGTGAGGCCGCAGGTGGGCTCTGGGAGCCGGTAGAGTTGTGGATGGGGCCCGAGGATCCGGAGGATGGACCCGGGTAGCCCAGTGCCAGAGAGGGCACCGAGTGGGGAGAGTGCCAGAGGGCCTTCCCCAGGTAGTTAGGTTAGGGCAAGGAGCAGGTAAGCTCGGAGGCAACTGCAGTGGTGGAGGTGTGCAGGTGGGTAGACCCGCTGGGAGAGGTACACGCCACAGCCCAGAAATTGTGCGAGGGCACCGGGAGATGAATCGGGGGAGTGAGACCCCAAATTGAAGAGCACCACAGTTTGGCCAATGGGAATTGGTTTTTAGAACCCATAGTGTAAGAGGGCCAATGGTTTGGCCGGAGAAAGACCCCGGGTAGTGTAAAGTTGTTAAAGTCATTTCGGAGATAGTTAGGATTGATGAACCTGTCGCACCATACGCAGCCACTTACCTGAGGTGATGATGATGACTCCACACCTGTGTTTTCTTGGTTTGTAGCAGGAAATGAGATTGCTGTGGATTTGTGAGACGCATCACGACGTGGATGAGACATTGGGGTGATTCCATCCCTCCCTCCCTAGGAGGGACTGATGATGAATTGGTAATGGCAAATTTTGATGTTGAGTTGAAAATGGCAAATTTTGATGAGAGTTGAAAATGGCAAATTTGATTGGTTAGGAGGGAGAGAAGACGAATTTGGTTTATGGGAGGAACGGGGAAGACAGTAGGGATGTTTGTTGATTTGTAAAGTAGATGTTTATGGGTAGTGTTGTGTTTTGTGGATACAGTAAGGGGTAAGGGAGGGGCCATGTAGGTTACCTGGTGGGGGGGGGGGGGCGTACGATAGGAACGTACCTGTCTCACCTGGTTCCCATGTGCCCCCAGTGTGCACCACCTTACATTGCGTGCACTTTTGCGCCCTTACCACCTTACTCACTTGTCTGCTTCTTTTGTCTCCCACCTCCGAGGATCTGGCTTTGGGGTAGAGAGAGAGGAGAGAGAGGTGCTGGCTGCGCAGTTGTGGGCCTGCACTTTCGCTGTTTGCTGCCGGGATCGATACACCATATGGACCGCAATGTTTGTGGCCACCCACAATGGACCGCAGTTCGTTTGCGGCCAAGCACCACCCGTTGATGGACCTATGGGTCAACGTGGCACCTATGCCATACAGGTGAACCACTAATAGTTAACACCACTGAAGGCCACACGAAGAGCAAGAGACACCTGCAGGGTTAGGGGTTGTCGAATTTATTTTTATTCCAATGAACAATGGTGACTGCACCGATTGGTGGTGGGGTGGTGCTTTTGATGCTGGGACGGGGTGCTCTGCACGTTATTAAAGGCCGTCGGCCACAGAGCACTCGTGGGTTGGTGTATCGATGCTGGCAAGCGCGCTCTCTCTATGCATAACATCTGCATGTGTTCCTCCAAAGACAGGTCCTGGATCGTAGTGTAGATATCAGCGTAATCTTGTAAATAATGCTCCCTACCGGCTGTATGTTTAGTTTGCGAATTCTTTCCGGATTCGGTTATCCTGTGGGTGTGTTTCTGTGAGGAGAAGGGTGCAACGTCGCAGGGGGACATATTTACTCATTTGTGAATATCTGTAAAACTGTCGCACTCAGGGTAGAGTTAATAGTAGAGGGAACTACATTGCGTGCCACACTAAAGTAGGTAAAAATTTATCGGGTCGGGACGCCCCGAGGGTAGAGAAGGGTGCAATGTTGCGAATATGGAATTTGGCCTCCATATCCGCTTGTAAATATTCCCCTATTTTCCCCAATACTCCCCAACTATCCCCAATCCCCCATTCCCTAGTCCCATTGTCTGTAAACAACAATCAGTAGAGCCGACCTTCCCCTTATTCCCCCATTAAATGTCGTGCCCAGGTCCACCGCACCACACGTAGACAACTTTCGGACATCTTGCTAGTTATTCTTAGTCTATGTCAGTTAAGGCCTCGTTTCCATTAATTATGACTCTTCGTTGCACCAGAATGTGATTATATGGCATCAGTAGTGAGTTTAGGACCTTTCCCATACCTCCTTCCATCTTCCATACCTCCTTCCATCTTCTTCCACAACTATAACTACAACAACAGAGGAGATGGGGGCGGAGCGGCGGCGCGGGGGAGGATGCGTCCTCACACCGGCTCGGCGCTCCACGGGGTTACCAGAGGGGCTGGCTGTCAGCTCCTCGTCAAGGGCGGAGCCTGGTAACCCCCCCGCACCCAATCAGAAGGGCGGACCGATTCCATCTGGGGCGGAGCTAACGAGCCGAGGGCGTGTCACTCCCCGCCGGATATACGTGGCGACTTAGCGGACGTGACGAGAGATGCGCCCCCAGCTGGAGAAAGAGGTACCTGCGAGCGCTGAGTCAGATGCGCCCCGCCTGAGAAAGAACGTTGCCTGCGATCGCTGAGAGAGAAAGACCCGCCTGAGAAAGAACGTCCCCTCCGAGCGCTGTGACCTCCCCGCATCTTTGGACCGGACTGTACCCTGCCTTGAGCCAAGAGTGCACCTTGAGCCATCGCTACTTGCCTTTCCTTGCCATCAATCCCCGTGTGAGTCAGCCGTTGTCCCGTTTACCTGTCGTCTGTCCGGGGTTAAGATAAGCCGGTGTCTAAGTGCCCATCTTTTCTGTGCTTTACCTCTAGCCCCTGTAATCTAACCTTTTCCGTACGAATATAATTGAGAATCGAAACATTGGTGTCTGTCATTATAATCCAGCCGTGTGTCTTCTTTTTCCTTATTGAGCCAGCGTGGCGCGGCTTCGTCAACGTTCGAGTACAATCGGGTAATTTGTGCGGACACGACGGCCATTCCGCTCGGCCCATCTTAACATCAAAGTCGTGTCTGTAACAATATATATATATATATATATATATATACAGGGTATTTCTATATTTATATGCAAAAACAGGGTGTTTATTTCGATATGTGTGTGTGTGTGTGTGTGTGTAGATATATGTGTCGATATATATATATATATATCAGTCACTATGCGACCTTCATATCATCAGTGGGGAACCGCCAGCAAGGTGTCCCATACAGCTGCTGCTGCACCTTGCTGGGAGCGATAAGCACTGCCTGCCACGCGGTAACGTTATGGCGGACGTGCATGGCGATGACGTCATGTTGTCCGCTCATTAGGTTGGAGAACCAGATTACAGATACTATATATATATATATATATATATATATATAGTTGTGGATATGAGGATTGTGTTTTTTTTATCGTGTTTTTTTTTATTGCTTTATTCTGGACCCTCCTGCCTCTAGTCTGTGTATAAAGGTCAAAGGTCGTCCCGTAGTCATTTCACAAGCACCCACGTAGCCAATAATAGATTTCCTCCTTGTTGACAGTTATTTCCTTATTCTGTGTAGTAGGCTAAGGATTTGTCTTCCATTAATTGACACTCCATTGCACCGAATTCAAATAAATAGATCCCCTTTCATTCCCATTCCCAAAGCCTTTCCTGCCAACCGCATTTGCTGCAGCTGTGGGTTGTTGTTTTCACCGCGACTCCATTAGCCACGAGGTAGGCTGGGAGAGGAAGGGGGAGGAGCTGCCGAATCCTGGGCGTGCCTGCCCATCGTCATCAAGGGTGGAGCCAGAGGGCCCGTGCCGACCAATCAGGGCCGAGGCGAGCTCACCGATGGGCGTGTCGTGGAGGCCGGCGGCTTGATTTGCCCGCGGCGTTATAAAAAGCGCACGCGGAAGCCTTGGAGAGGAGTGATGAGAAGGAGGCCAAGTGAGAAGTGCGCGAGTGATGAGAAAGAGTCGAAGGAGGGTTGCGTGAAAGAGACAAGTGTCAAGAAAGAGTTGCGCTCCACCAGCAGGTTGGCTCCACCAGCAGTTCGGCTCCACCAGCAGTTCGGCTCCACCAGCAGTTCGGCTCCACCAGCAGTTCGGCTCCACCAGCAGTTTTGGCTCCACCAGCAGTTCGGCTCCACCAGCAGTTCGGCTCCACCTGCAGTTCGGCTCCACCAGCAGTTTTGGCTCCACCAGCAGTTCGGCTCCACCAGCCATTTTGACTCCACCAGGAGCTTCGACCCGTTACCCCGCGGGAACCAGATTGCAGTGGCATCGGTGGCCGTCAACCTGCAGCCAGCTCCGTGCCTTCCTCCCCTTCTCTGCCGTCCCAAACCATTCCAGTCCTTCCATTCCTGCCTGCAAATTCCCCATTCGTGTGAGTCCGTCTTTGTTCGTTCTGTCCAGGGTATTAATTAAGACTGTAATAGGTAAGCTAGAATTTTCACTATGTCTTTCTGGTCCGTCCCTCTTTCTGTCTTTATTTTGTTATCCTTCCTTCTTCCTTGGTTTCTTTGGTCCTGTAAATAGTAATAAATAATAATCGTATTTAAAACCTGTTTTTGTCTTCTTCTTCCACGTCGTCGTTGTCTCTTCCCAATTGAATATCTGTGGCACGATTTGGCCAACGTTCAGAATCGGGTCTAGTCATTGTTAACGGTTCGGGCCGCGGCGCCATCCGCTCGGCAAATTAACATCTTATCCGCGGTCCGTAACATATTAAATGTTCCATATTAAATATATCGATATCAGTACTGTCCATGAATTGAGTTCGATATCAGTTTACATCACTTTCAAGGATCAATTTATTTGTTTCGAAATGTCAAATGTGGTTTTTGTTTCTTTTAAAGGTCACATTAACAAAATCTAGAATAATTTCAACATAATTCCAATGAACTTTTGGTTCTAAGACATCTTGAAAAGTAAGTTCACCCCCACAAAAAAAATATTCCATATTAAATGCCAAGTCTGTGTGTGTGTATATATATATATATATATAGTAACGAATTTGGAAAGTGTAAAGAATGTGAGAACTGGTTTGCTGTGTTTCAACTGACCCTCGTAGAGTAAATAAGGTCGAAGGACGTCCCCCTAGTTAATTCCATGAAACTTACACACAGGCCACGATATATCTTTTTAAATAGCTTATTTCCTTATTCTATGTAGGCTAAATATGTGTTTCCCACTAGATTGACTCTGCATTGTATCAAACGAAATAAGCGTAGGCCCCTTTCAATTTCCCCAATCATCTCCGCTCTCCAAAGTTCCTTTCAAAAGCGGTGCGAGTGGTGTTCAATCCCGCAAGCCGCCATTGCCTATGTGCTAATCTCGGAGAAGAGGGGGGTAGGAGCCGCCAACTCACAGGCGTGGCACGTCGTCATGATCAAAGGGGGAATCGGACAGCCCTAACAGCCAACCAGCACCGCGGTGAGCGACCCGGTAGGCGTGCCCTCGCAGCCGGCGGCTTGATTCTGACCCGAGTAATAAAAGCGACTGGAAGGGACTGCTTCGGCAGATGACATGAGAGATAAGATGAGAGGAGAAATGAGATGAGAGGAGAGATGAGCTGTGAGATGAGATGAGCTGTGAGATGAGAGATGAGAGACGCTCCAAACCAAAAAGGAAAGGTACTTGGAGATGAAACAAGCTTTGGAGAGACGCGCTGAGAGGAGGGAGACAGCTCCACCAGAAGGAGAGGAGCAGGTGTGACCGAGCCAGCGCATGACGTCCACAGCATCAGCAGCGTCGACGCGACCGAGGGTTTTCCCGCCAAAAACGCGAAGAATTGGGAGCTGCTACCTCCAGCCCTGCCGGTTGCAGGGACCTGACCCTGCCTCCCTCTCCAGCAACCCACCTCCGCCATTCCTGCCTGCAATTTCCCCCGTGTAAGTGTGAACGTCGTCTGTCTTAATCGTTTTCCTGGGGTTAAGTAAACTGCATAGATAAGCTAACGATTCACTGTGTGACTGCTTCTTCCATCAATTGCTTGTAAATAACTTTGATCGCTCCTTCTTTTTGCTTGTGTGTATAATAAATCCTGTTATTCCTCCGAACTCTGTCTTCTTCTCTCTTCCTTCTCTTTCGGTCGCTTTAGAGGTTTCCATATTGAATATCTGTGGCGCGATTTGGTCAACGTTGGGGGAGTCGGGCTAATCGGGGATCCTGTAACGGTCGCGGTTGACCATCCGCTCGGCCCAAAGTAACATCTTGTCCGCGACCCGTAACAATTGGTGTCTAGGAGTGGGATACGAGGCCCGAACCAAATTTTTAAAACGTGTAGAAAAAAATTTGGTCAAAATTACGAGCTGCCGAAATTTTGTTGATTTATAAAACCCGAATTTTGAGATCGCGCCATGGACAATCAAGGCGATCGGATGTCGGTGGGGAAGATAGATGGGTTAGGGGTAACCCAGGACTTAGGGGAAGAAGGGGAGGAGGAGAGCAATGAGGTGGTTGAGGGTGTATCATGCGCACAAAATGGCGCTCTCGCGCACGTGGTTACAGCGGCACCAAATAGAGCCGCGCCCTTTGTACCAACGGTGGAAGACGTGCAATCATTTATGGCTGAAATGGAGGCCCTTATGGCCGAGATGAGGGAGCAATTCAAAAATGACTTGGGAAGCAAAATTGATGCAAAAACGAACGGAATGAGGGCCGATATGGAGCAGAGGGACAGAGACCGCATGGTGGGCGAGAGGGTCCCAGGGGTGCACGGGGAGGTAACGCGGGTCGAGAAGCGCTGGTTGAGCGAACCGGAGGAAAGCACGGGTACAAGGACGGGGGTAGAAATCGCGACCCGGGGTTTGGAAAAGCCGGCGACCGATGAGGTAAACGGAATTTTATTAAAGCCAACGGTCGTCGAGGTGAGTAAAGAAAAAGCGGAAGTGGGAATTAAAATTGAAGAAATGACGGAGGTAGCCCGGGAATTGCAGGGAGAAATGGATTTTGTACAAAGTCCCTGCTCAAATCATGATGATGTACTCGCTAATCCAAATGGAAGTTTGCAGGTTCGCGTGGAGAAAAGGATCCCCCAGGTGAGTCGTGCTGTGTATTGTGCGGGTAGATTTTGCAGGAGGATGTTTGGCGACAAAAGAATTGTCACGCGATTGGGATCGATATGGCACCCGGGCGTTGGTAAAGGGTCCCGTGTGAGTGGAAATGGCACGCGTGGGAGGAAAAAGTGTGCGTCGGCGAGTGGGTGTGTTATAAAGTGTGGGAGTGAAACCGAGTGCGAGCGAGAATGCACGTCGGGGTGTACGGAGTGTACGTGCGAGGGTGAGAGTGACCCGGAGAGTGAGTTGGTGGTGGAGCGGGTGCGAGAATGCACGCTTGGAATGGTCGAGGGTGTGCGAGGAAGCACACCTGAGTTGGTAGTAGCGCGAGTGTGGGAGAGCCCATCTGAGCGCGTTAGTGGGTGGATGCAAGAGTGCACGCCCATGGTGAGTGTTACGGAGGACGTAACGGAGGGAGAGGTGTGGACCGAGGTGTGCGCAAAAGTGTGCGCGAGAGGTGTGGTGTGTAACAGGGAGAGCGTTGGTGGAATGTACGGACGGCGTTGGAACGCCGGGTTTTGTGAGGATGAAAGGGGTAGCGTATGCGTGTGAGCATGCCGGTGAAGCATCGACGGTAACCGGGTTAGCGGTTAGGGCGACGGATAGCCGATGCGAGCACTCGGTGCGAGGAGCCCTTTGTTGGATGCAGGGCCCGGCGCGGATCGAAGCTGCGTCGTTTCTCTTCGAAGCGTCATTGCCGATTCGGGCTTGGCCCCGCCCCGCACGGTCGAGTCCGGGCCTTGTCGGGCGAGGCGACCGGTCCGGTTCAAGGGCGAGTGGGAGGAAGCGGAACGGTGCCCCCTCGCGGGGACGGGGTTCCGACCGGGGGAGATTGAGCCATCGGGCCCGGGACCGCAAGGTACCGCGCCGAGATGGTGCGTGGAATCTCGGCCCGACCAAACCACCTCCCTTGAACCGAAAGCCGGACGGATTCAACCTGCAGGCGACCAAACCACCCGAATTCATTGCTCGGCTTTGCGAAGCCGAGTTTAATGATGTCATGACGCACCGAGAGGATCTAATAAGTAGACGGGTGATGAGGTTAGTGTTTTGGACCCAAAATTAGAAAAAAGCAAAATTTGATGATTGGTAAAGGATTGGCAGAGTGATGATTGGCAGAGGATTGGTAGAGTGATTGGCAAAAAATTTGATTGGCTGAAATTTGGTGAGCAAAATTGATAGTGGGACCTCCCCGATGTGGTGGGATGGGCAATCCACCATCCCTCACAGCAGGGGGCAAAGGAGCACTAGGTTTATGGGGTTTATGGCAGTGTAAGCTCGCCGAGGGAGGGTTAGGATATTGTGTGTAGGGACCTAGAAGATGACATTAGGTAACGTTAAGGTTAGTTAGTGACAATGACACCTGTAGTGGGGACGCAGGTAGATTAGAGTGGATGATAATGACGTGGTATGTGCTTAGTTTAAAGGGAAGACGGGGAGCACTAAGTTAGCAGGGTAACAGGTAGATGAGATGAT
This sequence comes from Myxine glutinosa, assembly GCF_964187855.1. Lineage (NCBI taxonomy): Eukaryota > Metazoa > Chordata > Myxini > Myxiniformes > Myxinidae > Myxine > Myxine glutinosa. Next base: position 37,279,234 of record NC_136265.1, on the reverse strand, counting down.
GCCGTGTGTGTGAGGATTGAACAGGTGTGATTGAACAGGTGTGATTGCACAGGTGTGCAACTGGACAGGTGTGTGGAGCAGTGTATGAGTGAGTGAAGGTGATTGTGTATTGTACTGACCGAATGGTCCAGGAAGAGGAGGAGGGTGCAGGTGGCACCAGGTGTGATTGCACAGGTGTGCAACAACAGGTATGGAGAATGGTTGTGTGGAATACATGGAGTGTGGAATATATGGAGTATTGGAATGGATGGTCATGGAGTGAGTATGGTGGAAACTATGGAGTGGAGTGGATGGTGCGATGGTGTGAATGGGGGAAGAGTGGACCCCCATCACGAATACCCGGGGCGGGTAGTGTAAGTGTTAGGTAGAGGGTACAGGTAAATTGTGGTTGGATATTGGCATCTGTGGTGCGAGGTGAAAGAATGGTATTTGGATGGGTGCATTAGTGTTGTGGAAATGGCTGGGCGTGTAGCCTGTTAGTGTGTGTAGTTGGTTTGGGCACTCCACCACTGTGAGGATGTCGGCCAGGTGAGGCCGCAGGTGGGCTCTGGGAGCCGTTAGAGTTGTTGTGGATGGGGCCCGAGGATCCGGAGGACGGACCCGGGTAGCCCAGTGCCAGAGGGCACCAAGGGGTGACAGAGCCAGGAGGGGCCTTCCCCAGTTAGATAGGTTAGGGTGAGGAGCTAGGTAAGCTCGGGTGGCAACTGCAGTGGTGGAGGTGTGCAGGTGGGTAGACCTGCTGGGAGAGCTACACGTCACAGCCCAGAAATCGTGCAAGGGCACCGGGAGATGAATCGGGGGAGTGAGACCCCAAATTGAGAAGCACCACAGTTTGGTCAATGGGAATTGGTTTTTAGAACCCATAGTGTAAGTTGGCCAATGGATTGGCAGGGAAAGACCCCGGGTAGTGTAAAGAGTGTTAAAGTCATTTAGAGGATAGTTAGGATTGAAGTCTCCTCGCACCATCTACATCCACTCACCTGAGGTGACGGGTACTCCACACCATGCCATATTTTGTTATTTTATTGTGCAGATGTTTGGAATGTGAGACGCATCATGACGTGGGTGTGACATTGTGCTTGATGTTCCATCTCTTCCTCCTTATGAGGAGTGATGATGAATTTGGTGATGGCAAATTTTGGATAGGGGGATTGGAGACGAATTTGGTGTAAAAGGGAAAGATGGGGAAGACAAGACGTAGTGACGAATTGGTAAAGGTGTAAATTGTTGTAAATATGGGGTAAGGGCAAGGGTAGTGTAGGTGACAGGGGGGGTGACGTACGGTAGGGACGAGTTTTTCTCACTTCGCTCTCCGTACGCACTTCACCCTGCATTGCCGTTATTGACGTGTACCCTTGTGACCTTACCCCTCGCTCATTTGTCTTCCCCCCTTTTGTCTCCCACATGACCTGTGCGCCATTGGGCGCCGAGGGGAGCGTGCGTGAGTCGGCCATTGTGCGCCCGGCACTCTCAGAACCAGCTGTCTGCATCGATGCACCACATTATGGACCACATGCCTGTGGCCGAGCACCACTGATGGACCCCATGGGTTGGGGCATGGCCCCTCTGCTGGAACCGGCCATGAGGGCCCAAAATCTTGCTGGCGGACCTGGGCCACAGGGCACCGATGCCCCACAGGTGAACCACACGGTCGGCCCTGTGGGCCATAAATAAAATAAAATAAAAAGGACACATTGGGTGCAGGTTTTAATACAAATAGGCCGCCAGTAAGAACATGAAAGAAAGACAACATCTGGAAGAACAAATAATAATAACCAGCAGAGGGAGCCGAAGAGCAAGAGATCACCTGCAGGGTTAGGGGTTGTTGGTTTTATTTTCTTGAACAATGGTGACTGCACCGATTGGTGCTTGGGTGTGTATTGGTGCGTTTTTGGGTGCTTTAATGGTGCATTGATGCAGAGCAGACTGTCTCCCCCCCAGAAAGAACAATTACAGGTCCTGGGTTAGTCTTGTAAATAAAAGCAGAGTCATTGTAAATAATGCTCCCCACCGTCAGTGTGTAGTTTGAAGACCATTCCGCAATTCGGTTAGCTGTGGGCTTGAGTCTGTTAGACAGGGTGCAATGCAATAGGGGGACATACTTATTTGTGTTCTAAAATCGTCACACTTAGGGTCAGGTTAAAAGTAGAGGGAACTACACCTACGTGTCACACTAAATTAAAGTTGTAGGCCCGGGACCGGACCTGAAGAAAGGAGGGTGCAGTGTAACGAATTTGGAAAGTGTAAAGAATGTGAGAACTGGTTTGCTGTGTTTTAACTGACCCTTGTAGAGTAAATAAGGTCGAAGGACGTCCCCCTAGTTAATTCCATGAAACTTACACACAGGCCACGATATATCTTTTTAAATAGCTTATTTCATTATTCTATGTAGGCTAAATATGTGTTTCCCACTAGATTGACTCTGCATTGTATCAAACGAAATAAGCGTAGGCCCCTTTCAATTTCTCCAATCATCTCCGCTCTCCAAAGTTCCTTTCAAAAGCGGTGCGAGTGGTGTTCAATCCCGCAAGCCGCCATTGCCCATGTGCTAATCTCGGAGAAGAGGGGGGTAGGAGCCACCAACTCACAGGCGTGGCACGTCGTCATGATCAAAGGGGGAATCGGACAGCCCTAACAGCCAACCAGCACCGTGGTGAGCGACCCGGTAGGCGTGCCCTCGCAGCCGGCGGCTTGATTCCGACCCGAGTAATAAAAGCGACTGGAAGGGACTGCTTCGGCAGATGACATGAGAGATAAGATGAGAGGAGAAATGAGATGAGAGGAGAGATGAGCTGTGAGATGAGATGAGCTGTGAGATGAGAGATGAGAGACGCTCCAAACCAAAAAGGAAAGGTACTTGGAGATGAAACAAGCTTTGGAGAGACGCGCTGAGAGGAGGGAGACGGCTCCACCAGAAGGAGAGGAGCAGGTGTGACCGAGCCAGCGCGTGACGTCCACAGCATCAGCAGCGTCGACGCGACCGAGGGTTTTCCCGCCAAAAACGCGAAGAATTGGGAGCTGCTACCTCCAGCCCTGCCGGTTGCAGGGACCTGACCCTGCCTCCCTCTCCAGCAACCCACCTCCGCCATTCCTGCCTGCAATTTCCCCCGTGTAAGTGTGAACGTCGTCTGTCTTAATCGTTGTCCTGGGGTTAAGTAAACTGCATAGATAAGCTAACGATTCACTGTGTGACTGCTTCTTCCATCAATTGCTTGTAAATAACTTTGATCGCTCCTTCTTTTTGCTTGTGTGTATAATAAATCCTGTTATTCCTCCGAACTCTGTCTTCTTCTCTCTTCCTTCTCTTTTGGTCGCTTTAGAGGTTTCCATATTGAATATCTGTGGCGCGATTTGGTCAACGTTGGGGGAGTCGGGCTAATCGGGGATCCTGTAACGGTCGCGGTTGACCATCCGCTCGGCCCAAAGTAACATCTTGTCCGCGACCGGTAACAATATATATATATATATATATAGATGTGTATATATATATATATATATATATATATATATATATATATATATATACAGGGTATTTCTATATTTATATACAAAAACAGGGTGTTTATTTCGATGTGTGTGTGTGTGTGTGTGTGTGTGTGTGTGTGTGTGTAGATATATGTGTCGATATATATATATATATATATATATATATATATATATATATATATATATATATATATATATATAAACATATATATATATATATATATACATATATATATATATATATATGTTGAACAAACAAAGCACATGCTCTCAACCTCTTTCTTCAAAGTTACATTGGTCTTAACGTTTTAAGAGTGCGACGAACACAGCTAATACGCTATTGCCCAAAACAAACACTCCACGCAACACTAGATACGTAGTGTGGAGGGCTTTTGTTTTTCATCATCTACAACGACCTTCAGCATGAACCACAAGGTATTCACATCACGCTCGGCTTACCCCGATGTGTATGTAGATCGAGGTCACGACACTTCGTCCCGAACGGCCAGGAGAAATCCTTTCTCAAACCCAACGTGGCACCAGTGGAGGGAAGAGTGCGAGGGTAGGTTAAAGGGGAGGGGAGCAGGGAGGGGGCAGGGTTTCGTCCTCAAAGGGAGGAATGAAGCGGGTAAATACTGTTTGTGTAGTGGAGTGGAGGGGAGAGGTAGGGAGGGGTTGGGTAGGGTGGAGCGATAGGGGGTGGCCGGTGGGGTACAGGGGGAGAGGTAGGGGTGAGGCAGGGTGGAGGGGGAGTTGGGCTGGGGTAGAGGGAGAGCGGTGGAGGGGGTAGGGGAATTGTTGAGTGGAGAAGAGACCTGGAGAGGGAGGGGGGGGGGGGGGGTTAAGAGAGGGAAACCAAAATGGGGAAGCAGCAATAAAAATATCAGACAACAGATGCAGGATGTCCATGAGGAGCACGAATAGTATGTTTGGGGAAAGGAAAATCGTAAATATCGGGAAAGGAATGTTGGAGTGTCCGTGCTACTTAGAGGGAATTAAACAAAAAGTGAATTTGTTGTATTAAGGGCGATGTGTTTAAATCTACATGAGAAACAAGGTTTGAGTAAACGTTTTGTTATCTCCCCCCTCCCCCCCACCCGTTCACTTTGAGCCCAGCAGAGCTTGGTATGCCATGAGCACCTATCATTCATGGTCAAAACAACGGCCGTTACAAAGGCCGGTCTGGACCGTTACAAATGCCGATCTGGACCGTTACAAAGACACCGTTACAAATGCTGGTCTGGAACGTTACAAATGTCGGTCTGGACCGTTACAAAGGCCGGTCTGGACCGTTACAAATGCTGGTCTGGAAGGTTACAAAGGCCGGTATGGAACGTTACAAAGGCTGGTCTGGACCGTTACAAGAGCCGGTCTGGAAACGTTACAAAGGCCGGTCTGGACCGTTACAAATGCTGGTCTGGAAGGTTACAAATGCTGGACTGGAACGTTACAAAGGCCGGTCTGGACCGTTACAAAGGCCGGTCTGGACCGTTACAAATGCCGGTCTGGACCGTTACAAAGGCCGGTCTGGACCGTTCCAAAGGCCGGTCTGGACCGTTACAAAGGCCGGTCTGGACCGTTACAAATGCCGGTCTGGACCGTTACAAAGGCCGGTCTGGACCGTTACAAATGCTGGTCTGGAACGTTACAAAGGCCGGTCTGGAACGTTACAAAGGCCGGTCTGGACCGTTACAAAGGCCGGTCTGGACCGTTACAAAGGCCGGTCTGGACCGTTACAAGGGCCGGTCTGGAAACGTTACAAAGGCCAGTCTGGAACGTTACAAAGGCTGGTCTGGACTGTTACAAAGGCTGGTCTGGATGGTTACAAAGGCCGGTCTGGAACGTTACAAAGGCTGGTCTGGACCGTTACAAGGGCCGGTCTGGAAACGTTATGAAGACGGGTCTGGAACGTTGCAAAGACCGTTCTGGACCGTTACAAAGGCTGGTCTGGAATGTTACAAAGGCCGGTCTGGAACGTTACAAAGGCCGGTCTGGAACGTTACAAAGGCTGGTCTGGACCGTTACAAGGGCCGGTCTGGAAACGTTACGAAGACTGGTCTGGAACGTTACAAAGGCCGTTCTGGACCGTTACAAAGGCTGGTCTGGAATGTTACAAAGGCCGGTCTGGAACGTTACAAAGGCCGGTCTGGACCGTTACAAAGGCTGGTATTTGTCTCGCTGTGAAAGCCGGTTGTCCTGTAATTGTGAAAGTTGGTTGTCCCGTGACAAGCGCTGCTTGTGCCGTGATGAAAGCCCGATCATGGGCTTTCATCACGGGGGACATGTAGGAGTGTTTGGGGGACAGAGCACAGACAGCGCTGGAGAGGCTAAGCCAGATAGGAGTCGGTAGAGGACAGAAAGACCACCAACCTGCCTGCAGTGGGTAAATGAAAGGCTCTCAGAGGTAGCTTCATCGCGGGAGATTCCAATGATTCTGAAATCTTTGGTTTCAACAGCGTGAAACCGAGCTTGGTGTGAGGCAGGCGCACCAGCCCAGAGGGGAGAACAGCATTCCAATGAGCTGCGGATGAAAGCCTTGTATGTGGTGAGGAGCTCAGGTGTGCCAATGAAGAGCTTCGCACGATTGAAGATGCCCAGTCAGCGACTGGCTTTGGAGGCCAGCTTGGAAATGTTGTTTTTCCAGGAAATATCATGGCAGATTGTGAGACCCAAGAGCTTGAGTGACAGAACTTCTTGGAGAGGATTGTTGAGAAAGCAGATGGGAGGATTGTCCAGACGGTCTTTTGAGAGACATAGTGAGAGTGTGAGATTTGTCAGGATTTAAAGACATGTTCCACTTGTTTGACCAGTCTGTGATTTTGTCCAGGTCTGCAGAGAGTGAGGAGGCTGCAGACTGCCGATCTGAGGGATGAGGTATGGAGCGGCAAAGAGTAGAGTCATCAGCAAAGAGATAGAGAGGATTTTCCTGAGAGTCGGAGAGATCATTGAAGAAGACCAGAAAAAGCACAGGGCCCAGAACACTGCCTTGGGGAACTCCAGCCTGAACAGGAAGGGGAGATTAGAGAAATCCATTCAGGGCCACATGTTGACTACGACCAGAGAGGAAGTCCGCAAGCCATACGTGGAGATTTCCATGGATACCATAGGAGGAGCAGAGCGGGTTGCCAGACCGTATCGAAGGCACGTGATATGTCAAGGGAGACAGCTCTAATTTCCTGTTTGGCATTGAGGACCTCCATCCATTGTTGAGACAGCAGAAGCAGCATGTCCAGAGTAGAGTGACCTGGTCTGAAACCAAATTGATGGTCAGAGATCAAGCCATTGGAGAAGAGGAAAGATTTCATATCCGAAGCAATGATGGATTCCATGACTTTGCTGATAATTGGGAGCAGGCTGATTGGTCTGGAGTTGCAAGAATCTGTTTTTGCACATTTTTTGTGCAAAGCGGTGATGTTGGTTGATTTCCAAACTGATGGCAGATGACCTTGAACAAAAGAGAGGGTGAAGAGAACAGAGAGAGGGTGTGAAAGAGCGGCAGAGCAGTATTTTAGGACCTGTGGGATAATGCCGTCTGGTCCAGTTGCAGAATCAGAGTCGAGGATTGATAGAAACTTCCCCACCTTGTCAGGATAGAAGGTCACAGAGTCCCAGGAGCAGCTGGGTACGACTGGGTACGGTCGGTACAGAGAGAGACGGGTTTGGGACACAAGATTTTGAGGCAAACACAGAGTTGAACATTCAGCTTTTTCACGTGCGGAGTCAGCTGTGTAGCCGTTTGAGATAAGGGATGGGGGATGGAGGGGGAACAAACACCAGAAACAGAAGACGCCACCAGGATTTGGAAGAGGGAGACAGGTTTGAGAGTTCACTCTTGAGAGTAGAGAGATATTGTTTCCTGGCTCTCCTGAGGGTAGACACACACTTGTTCAAAGTACATTACGTTTGATTTATGATGTCACATACATTGCGTTTGGGTTCCCCTTTAAGAAAGAAAAAGATGGAGAACAATGACTGAGTGAAGCTTGTCAGCCCCGAGTCTATCCACATCGAAATTTGAAATAGCCACTTTTTTGAAATACCAACTTCTTCCCTGGAAGTCCTAGCAGTCAGTGTCCATGTGTTTTATACACCCCTCCCACCCCCCCCCCCCTCCTTCCCATGCCTCCTCCAACCAAGCCCTCTACCTCCCACAGATCTCCCGATGTCCCTGTTTTCTGCTGGTGTACTTGTGTGTTTCCCTCGCTCTCCCCATCTTGTCTCCCGCTCCCTTTATTGTATGTTTTGTTTGTCCGTTTTTGTCTGTTTTTTTTTTTGTGATTAATGTTCGCTCTTACACGAGCCTCGATCTTGTATACAAGAAAAAAAAATGCAAAGCTTAGAAGGGGCCTGATATACTTTTTCAAACTGCTGAAATGTCATGAAACAATATGGGATTTTTGAAATGACATAATCCGCCCAAGAATGCTTGGCACACATGCGCAGAATCCTTCGAAGTAGCGATCTCTGGGGCATGCTTATTATATAGTATGTGCAAGATGAGAATTGTTACCTAAAATGACTCACAAAGTTGCTAAAAGATGCCAAAATACTTGGAAAAGTACCTTAGAGAAAGAGGGCGTGCCTCTTTCATAGGTCATATATGGGGCATGTGAATGCACAGTGTAGGTTTAACACCAACATTTAAAATGATATTTACTATTAATTGTGTTAGGGGGTGGGGGAGGGAGCTGCGAGGGTTCTTATAAATTTATTGATTGTTTGGTTCTGGGGCCACAAGAGAAATTATATGACATTTTTGCATCTATTGCTAAAAGGAGAAGAGTGTGTGTGGTTGGTTGTTATCTCCATTTGCCGGTTTCAGAAGGTGGATTGGAGTCCTCCCAGGACCCAAAGTATCCATCTCCTCTTCGGTAAGGGATCACGGTTCATGGACCAAGCTGTTCAACTTTTTCAGAGTTTTGTTTCAAGGGCTCTTTTCAGGATTGTCACCGAACCCCGGATTGCCTCCAGTTGTAGTTCATTTGTGGTAATATTCCCAGGGATGGTTTTTAAAATCTCAGTGAGGTTCTTCTTTATTATTCTTGTTGCTCCAAATACCACTGGTACAATTTCAATGATCTTCAGCTTTCAAGATCTCTTGACCTCGTTTTTGAGGTCCTGGTGTTTGTCATTTTCTTGATTTCTGTGTTGTTTAGGCCACAATTGCTGGATACTGATATCTCAATCATCAATGCTGTCTTTTCCTTTTTGTTCCTGAGTACAATGTCCGGACACAATGCTTTGTTTTCCATGTTCACGCTCAATGGAATCATCAGGTCGTATGTGAGCATGACGTCCTCATTTTCAATGATCGTTCTTGGTTCGTGTTTCCATGAGTTTTCTGGTACTGGGGTGTTTAAATTTTTGCAGATACGCCAATGAATCACTTTGCATGCTTTGTTGTGCAGTTGTGTGTAAAGTTGTTCTGATAATAGTTTTTTTGCATCCCAAGAGCAGAAACTTTCTGTTTCTGTCTTGCATAATCTACATTTGTCCGTCTGGTTCAGCCCCGCCAGCTTTTTAATATATTGGTATTGGTGTCGTGTCCTTGATATTGGCCATTAATAATGATTTGTTCTCCGTCCCAGTTGAGCTGACTTCTTCTTAGCCATTCCAGTGATCCTTCTTTGTCTATCCCCAGTTATATATATATATATTGTGGTGCTGTGCACACACGACTCGATTGCCAGAGAGGTAGGCCACAACGCGTTGGTACAAACAGAGTCTTTATTAAGAGCTCGCACTTCAGCACTGGGCGGGCTCGAGCTTAGAGCCCGCATATCTGTCCCGAGGCCACGCCTTGTTCCCGTGCATGGCCGATCGGTCGAAAGGCGGGGCATGCACTTTCGTTCCCCGCCTGGACGCTCGCGCCACCCACTGGTGCGCGGAATTATTGTCCTTTGTGCCTGCCACACGCGCCCCCCCAGAATTCCCGCGCACCTGAAGGGTGAGTTTGCGGGGAAGCCGGATGACCCGGCCGAAACGCCCCCTGCCGATGGGTGCAGGGCTGGGGGGTAGCGGGACGGCGGGGCTGGGGGGTGCCAGGGGTCCAACCGCCGGGGGGTGGCCTCGACGCCGAGGCAGAGCTGCTTGCGGGGGGTGGTCCAGATCGAGGTGGGCCGGCTTGAGGCAGTCCATGGAGATGCGATCCGGGGCACCGCCGATGTCGATGGTGAAATGTTCCCCCTCCATCCCCTCCCTCACCTCAAATGGCCACACGGCTGACTCCGCGCGTGAAAAAGCTGAATGCCTCAACTCTGTGTTTGCCTCTAAATCTTCTGTCCCAACCCATCCCTCTCTGTACCCACCGTACCCAGTCGTACCCAGCTGCTCCTGGACTCTGTGTCCTTTCCTCCTGACAAGGTGGAAAAGTTTCTGTCAACCCTCGACTGAGATTCTGCAACTGGACCTGACGGCATCAGCCCACGAGTCCTAAAATCATGTTCTTCCGCTCTTTCACTCCCTCTCTCTGTTCTCTTCACCCTCTCTTTTGCTCAAGGCCATCTTCCATCTGCTTGGAAATCTGCCAACATCACCGCTTTGCACAAAAAGGGTGCAAAAACAGATCCCAGCAACTACAGACCAATCAGCCTTCTCCCAATTATCAGCAAAGTCATGGAATCCATCATTGCTTCAGATATGAAATCTTTCCTCTTCTCCAATGGCTTGATCTCTGATCATCAATTTGGTTTCAGACCTGGACACTCTACTCTGGACATGCTGCTTCTGCTTTCTCAACAATGGATGGAGGTCCTCAATGCCAAACAGGAAATTAGAGCAGTCTCCCTTGACATATCACGTGCCTTCGATACGGTCTGGCACCCTGCTCTGCTGACCAAACTCTCCTCTTTTGGTATCAATGGAAATCTCCACGCATGGCTGGCGGACTTCCTCTCTAGTCGTAGTCAACGTGTGGCCCTGAATGGGTTTCTCTCATCTCCTCTTCCTGTTCAGGCTGGAGTTCCACAAGGCAGTGTTCTGGGCCCTGTGCTTTTTCTGGTCTTCATCAATGATCTCTCTGACTCTCTTGAAAATCCTCTGTATCTCTTTGCTGATGACTCTACTCTCTGTCGCTCCATTCTTCATCCCTCAGATCGGCAGTCTGCTGCCTCCTCACTCTCTGCAGACCTGGACAAAATCACAGACTGGGAAAACAAGTGGAACATGTCTTTCAATCCTGACAAATCTCACACTCTTACGATGTCTCTCCGAAAAGACCGACTGGACAACCCTCCCATCCACTTTCTGAATAATCCTCTCCAAGAAGTTCTGTCACTCAAGCTTTTGGGTCTCACTATCTGCCATGATCTTTCCTGGGAAAACCACATTTCAAATCTGGCCTCCAAAGCCAGTCGCCGACTGGGCATCCTCCGTCGTGCAAAGTCCTTCCTTGGCACACCTGAGCTCCTCACCACATACAAGGCATTCATCCGCAGCTCAATGGAATACTGCTCTCCCCTCTGGGCTGGTGCTCCTGCCTCACACCTAGCTTGTCTTCACGCTGTTGAAACCAAAGCATTCAGAATCATTGGAATCTCCCGCGATGAAGCTAACTCCAAGGACCTCTCACTCACTCACCGCAGGCAGGTTGGTGGTCTTTCCATCTTCTACCGACTCCTCTCTGGCCTTGCCCCCCCAGCTCTCTCTGGGCTCTGTCCCGCAAATATTCCTACAGGTTGCACAAGATCTGCCTGCAACCCTCTTATGGTCAAACTGCCAAAATCAAGACTCTCTGCTCACCTTCACTCCTTCATTCCTCTCTTCTCCCGCCTCTGGAACAAACTCCCTCACTCTCTTCAATCCCACTCCACCCTCCAGGTCTTTAAAACTGCTGTTCACCACCATCTCTTATCTTCCCCCATCCAAAACCTTTATCTTTTCTACCCCCGCTAATTTCACCCCAATTCCACTTTTTTGAAATACCAACTTCTGTCCTGGAAGTCCTTGATGTCCTTGTGTTTTATACTTCTCCCTCCACCCCCCCCCCTTCCCACGCCTCCTCCCCCCAAGCCCTCTCCCTTCCACACATCTCCCTGCTCTCAAATGTTGTGTTTGTATGCTTCCCCTTCTCTCCCCATCTTGTTTTCCGCTCCCTCTTTTTGTGTGTTTTGTTTGTCTGGTTGATTTGTTTGTGAAGTAAATGTTAGCTCTTTCACGAGCCTCGATTCAGTATACAAAAAAAAAAAAAAAAAAAAAAAAAAAATATTTGTCCCCGGTCTCCAGCACGCGGAAGGGCCCGTCGCACAGGGGCCGTAGCGGTGCCCGGTGGGCGTCGTGCCGGAAGAAGACGTACTCCGCCGTGCGAAGCTCCGGGGCGATGTGGGAAGACGGGCAACCGTGGTGTGCCGTCGGCACCGGGGCGAACCTCCGGGCGGTCTCCTGAAGGGCAGAGCGCTGTTGCGCCGCGGACCAAGGAGCCGTGGAGTCGGGGATAAATTTGCCCGGTACCCGCAGTGGTTGCCCGAAGACCAGCTCCGCCGAGGACGTGCGCAGGTCGTCCTTGGGCGCCGTCCTGAGGCCCAGCGGGACCCAGGGGAGCCTGTAGGCCCAGCTGCCGTCGCGGAGGCTGGCCCGGAGCGCGGCCTTCATCGAGCGATGAAAGCGCTCGCACAGGCCATTGGCCTGGGGGTGGTAGGCCGTGGTGCGGTGTAGTTTCACGCCGAGCCCTTGCACCACCGCGGCCCAGAGCTCCGAGGTGAACTGGGGGCCGCGGTCGGACAAGATATCCGAGGGGGCACCGAACCAGGCAACCCAAGAGGCGATGAAGGCTTGCGCCACATCAGCCGCAGACGTCGCCGTCAATGGGACGGCCTCCGGCCACCGTGTCGTGCGGTCCACCATGGTGAGGAGGTGGGTGAACCCCCGCGAGGGGGGCAGAGGTCCCACCAGGTCGACGTGCACATGGTCGAACCGATGCTCGGGCACCACAAACGGGGCCAACGGGGCCTGGGTGTGGTGGTGGACCTTTGCGCACTGGCACGCGAGGCACATCCTGGCCCAGTCGCGGACGTCCTTCCTGAGGCCATGCCAGACGAACTTCGCCGCGACGAGCTTCTGGGAGGCCTTCGTGCCCAGGTGGGACAGGCCGTGGATGGCGTCGAACACTGGGCGCTGCCAGCCAGCGGGCACGATGGGGCGAGACCGGCCGAGGGAGACGTCGCACAGGAGGGCCGCGCCCGCGGCGTCGAACGGCACCTCGGTGACGCGGAGGCCCGTGACGGCGGTCCGCAAGGCCTGGACGCCGGGGTCGGCGGTCTGGTCCTCCGCCATCCGGGCATAGTCGATCCCGAGGTGGACCACGTGCGCGACGGACCGGGAAAGGCAATCCGCCACCGGATTGTCTTTACCCGCCACGTGACGGATGTCCGTCGTATACTCGGACACGGCAGAAAGGTGACGCTGCTGCCGTGCCGACCATGGCTCGGCGACCTTGGCCATCGCGAACACAAGGGGCTTGTGGTCGACGAAAGCCGTGAACGGGCGGCCCTCCAGCAGATGGCGGAAGTGTCAGACCGCCAGGTGGAGCCCGAGCAGCTCGCGGTCGAAGGTGCTGTAGCGGCGTTCGTGCGGGCGAAGCTGCCGGCTAAAAAACGCCAGCGGTTGCCAAGCACCACGCACCCACTGCTCGTGCACCGCGCCCACCGCGTAGTCCGACGCGTCGATGGTGAGGGCGATCGACGCATCGGCGCCGGGTGCGCCAGCATGGTGGCGTTGGCCAAGGCCAGCTTTGCGCCCTCAAACGCCGCAGCCATCGGCTCCGACCAGGCGGTCACCTTTGCCCGGCTTGCCCCGGAGGGCCCCGTGCATGGGGCGGAGGAGCTGGGTGACGTGGGGCACGAAGCGGTGGTAAACATTTACCATGCCCAGGAACTCCTGGAGCCCCTTGATCGTGCGGGGTCGCGGGAAATCCCTGACCGCCTCCACCTTGGCCGGTAAAGGGACGGCCCAGTGCCTGGTGAAGCGGTGCCCCAAGAAGTCGATGGTGGCGACGCCGAAATGGCACTTGGCAGGGTTGACGATTCGGCCATGCTGGCCCAGGTGTTTGAAAAGCGTGCGGAGGTGGAGCAGGTGCTCCTCCCGGGACGCGCTCGCGACTAGGATGTCGTCCAGGTAGACAAAGAGGAAAGGTAAGTCGCGCAAGACGCTGTCCATAAGCCGTTGGACCGCCTGGGCCGCATTCTTCAACCCGAAAGGCATTCGCAGGAACTCGAAGAGGCCGAAAGGGGTGATGACGGCCGTCTTCGGGACATCGCCCCGGTTGTACGGGGACCTGGTGGTAGCCCTGGATGAGGTCCACCTTGGAAAACACGGTCGTGTTTGCCAACCGGGCGGAAAAGTCCTGGATATGCGGGACCGGGTAACGGTCGGGGGTAGTGGCATCATTGAGCCGGCGGTAGTCCCCGCACAGCCACCATCCCCCGCCCGGCTTCGGCACAATGTGCAGAGGAGAAGCCCAAGCGCTGTTAGAGCACCGTACGATCCCCAGCCGCTCCAGCGTGGCGAACTCCGCTTTCGCCACGGCGAGCTTCGTGGGTTCGAGTCGGCGTGCCCGGGCGTAGACCGGCGGCCCGACCGTGGGTATATGGTGCTCCACCCCGTGTTTAACGGCCACCGCTGAGAAGGTGGGCCGCGTGAGGGCCGGGAAACTGGCTAGGAGGCGGGTAAAGTCGTCCGCTGCCGGAAGCGTGCAAACTAAACTCGCCGGGACGGAACCTTCCAGCAAGCCGCTTGGCAGGCCGCTCGGTGAGCCGCTCAGTGAGCCGCTCAGCGAACAAGCGAGCGAGCTGAAGGTTTCGGCCTGGACGAGACGTCTGCGCTTCACGTCGACCAACAGCCCATGCGCACATAGGAAGTCCGTGCCCAGCAGGGCCATTGGCACGCCGGCGGTCACGAACGACCATTGAAAGCACTGCCCTCCGAACCACAGTGAGAGGCAACGCTTCCCGAATGTGCGGATGGGTGTACCGTTGGCGGCAAGCAAAGCGGGGCCCCGGCCCGCTTGTCGGACGTGGAGGCGGGGAGGACGCTTACCTGCGCTCCTGTGTCGCAAAGGAAACGGCGCCCGGACAAAGTGTCCGTGATGAACAGGAGGCTGCCGGAATGGCTGACGCTCAGGGCCGCTCATGAGCACCGGCCCGGTCGTTTCCGGTCCCGTCAAAAGAGCACGGCGGGCGACACATTTTAGCCTTGCAGCCGAACCTGGCGTGGTAGTAGCACCAGTTTGCGGCGGTGACGGCCGCGGCGGCCGTGGTGGTGGCGGCGGCGGTAGTGGGCGGGGCGCAGCAGCGGCCACGAGGGAAGCCGGGGGCGCTGTAGCCTCTGCCCCGGGATCCACTACGGCAACACCATAAACCGACCGCGTGTCGCAGGCCGCGAAAAACTTGTCGGCCTCTCCGGCCAGGGCGTGGGGTTCTGTGATTTTGGAACCGGCCAGCGCGAGGCGCACCTGTATCGGTAGCTGGCGGAGGAAAAGTGCGCGAAACAAGAAATCCGGGCGCTGGTCTCCAAGCAGCGACAGCATGTAATCCATCCGGACGGATGGTCGTGTGTCGCCGAGGGCGGGAAGGTCCAGGAGGCGGTCGGCTCGTTCAATCTCCGTGAGCCCGAACGTGGCGAGGAGGAGATGTTTGAGCGCCTCGTACTTGTTGTCGCCCGGCGGGCGCCGAAGGATGGACAAGACTCGGGCGGCAGTGCCGGGCCCGAGGGCGGCGACCACGTGGTAGTACCGGGTCTCGTCCGCCGTGATGCCTCGGAGCTGAAATTGAGCTTCGGCCTGCACAAACCAAACATCGGCTTGTGCTTCCCAAAGCTCCGGGAGTTTGACGGCGACGGCGTTGGTAGCCATGGCGCATTCGGGGGTCAGCAACGGCTGAACCAATTGGGGTCACCAGTGTGGTGCTGTGCACACACGACTCGATTGCCAGAGAGGTAGGCCACAACGCGTTGGTACAAACAGAGTCTTTATTAAGATCTCGCACTTCAGCACTGGGCGGGCTCGAGCTTAGAGCCCGCATATCTGTCCCGAGGCCACGCCTTGTACCCGGGCGTGGCCGATCGGTCGAAAGGCGGGGCATGCGCTTTCGTTCCCCGCCTGGACGCTCGCGGCACACACTGGTGCGCGGAATTATTGTCCTTTGTGCCCGCCACAATATATACATTTGCTTGTATTAAGAGGAAATGGTATAAGTATTCGACATCGCTCATCCATGGATATTTCTCGTATTTCCTATATTTTTGTGAATCTGATACGCATCCAGAAATACAACAATTATGCTTAACCACTCTGAAATTCCCACTCTTACATCGAAATGCTGAAAATTATGTTAAAAAGACGATGTGAATGACATTTCACGTTAGCAACGGCAGGCTAAATGTGCTCGGCCTGTCGGCCATCAGAAACGAGACGCTGAAAACGGCACACACAGCGCATGCGCGAAAGGCCTCGTCAGGTCAGCTTTCATACGTCATTTCGAAAGCCGTGCAATGAGCCAACACAAATATCCCAAAAGGTTATTCTTGTAAATTATCTAATAAACCCAGATGCCGATTGTATGTGAGAAAGTATACATCATTTACCAGTTGTGGACGCTGAGAGCATCGATGCTTTTATTCAGGCGAAGTTGGTCAATGTTTGAGCCAAGTACGGGGTCTGTAAAAAGGCTGACAAAGAAAATACCTTCCCCAAAATTCTTTTTGAAGCAAGAGAAAAGGGTAGCGTGGCAAAATAAAATAAATATATAGTACAGTTCATAGAAAGGCAAATGATTTTACAATTAAATAAATTATAATATTTACTGTGGAATTATTACGTAGGACTGCCAGTCTTGTTTATCTTTTTGCAATTATTCTTTTCGAGTTATTTGTGTTTTTCTTTCACCTGTGCAGGACAATTAGGCGGTATAGTTAGCGGCAGCATTGTGTCTGTTGCGTGTTCCTTTATATTTCATTTTTAGATTCGTATTTTGAGTCCATTGTCATTTTCTTCCGGTAATATACGACTACTTTTATCCATGTGAAAGTTGCGTGTAATTGTCGCAGTTTGTTCGCGCAGTGAAAAGTCACATTGCGGGTAGGCGGAGCTTTGATAGCCACGTAGCACCCTAGCAGGAAGTGTGTGGAATTGGTGTGTTTTGGGCTCCCTCTTGTCGGCTTATTACATAGCATTTGCTGTACGAACTCGTTCCCCCGAAGTACAACCACTGACCGTACCACCATGGAGGTAGGGTTGTGATTTTAATCCCTTAAGCTTAATAAAAACGGTAACCTTATCAACCTTATCATTCTCTTAATAATAATAGTGCAATGTGATTCAATGTTCGCCATTCTACGCTTATTGTTATAGTTATGATCAACAATGGAAACTACCCAAACCGGTTTAATGATGGACCTTATACAGTTATAGTTATAGTTATAGTTATATTATATAAATGCTGGCTTTTTACTTGGTGTGTGTGTGTGTGTGTGTGTGTGTGTGTGTGTGTGTGTGTGTGTGTGTGTGTGTGTGTGTGTGTGTGTGTGTGTGTGTGTGTGTCCGTGTCCGTCCGTCCGTCCGTCCCCGTGTGTGTGTGTCTGTGTGTGTGTGTCCCTGTGTGTGTGTGTGTCCGTGTGTGTGTGTGTGTGTGTCCCTGTGTGTGTGTGTGTGTGTCCCTGTGTGTGTGTGTCCCTGTGTGTGTGTGTGTGTGTGTCCCTGTGTGTGTGTGTGTGTCCCTGTGTGTGTGTCCCTGTGTGTGTGTGTGTGTCCCTGTGTGTATGTGTGTGTCCCTGTGTGTATGTGTGTGTCCCTGTGTGTATGTGTGTGTCCCTGTGTGTGTGTGTGTGTCCCTGTGTGTGTGTGTCCCTGTGTGTGTGTGTCCGTCCCTGTCCACAGGCAGAAAGCCCCGGCACACCATCATCTGGAAAGTCTAAGGTAGCCTCGGCAACAGATCCCTGAACCTTTGCTTTAAACGCAGCACTCACTCATTCAGATGTTTTCCTTCGTCATGTGTTGTTCACGTGGCTCGTCACAACGTCACGGCGTCACAACGTCACACCATTGCTTCGTTTACCTTTTCCTCGAAAGGTCACACAGTGGAATCTGAAAAATGTCCTTTGAGCTACATCAAGTCGTCCAGCTGTGCCCAACAAGCCATTCAAGTGTATAAGCTTGTCTGAGTTGCATATCTTCATGTTCTAACTCCCATCAAAATATTTACATACTTTGTGGTCTCCATTGTAATTTGTCAAGTTGCTGATTTATTTCCTCAGTCAGTCGTTTGTAGTGCTTCATCAAAGGTGATGCTTCATCAAACGTGATGCTTCATCAAAGGTGATGCTTCATCAAACGTGATGCTTCATCAAAGGTGATGATTCATCAAACGTGATGCTTCATCAAACGTGATGCTTCATCAAAGGTGATGCTTCATCAAACGTGATGCTTCATCAAACGTGATGCTTCATCAAAGGTGATGCTTCATCAAACGTGATGCTTTATCAAACGTCATGTTTCATCAAACATGATGCTTCATCAAACGTGATGCTTTATCAAACGTCATGTTTCATCAAACATGATGCTTCATCAAGCATGATGTTTCATCAAGCATGCATGATGCTTCATCAGACATGAGGCTTCATCAAAGATGGATGGTGCTTCATCAAACATGATGCTTCTACAAACATGATGCTTTTGAGATGTCCTGCTATATATCATTGTTGGCCCCATCTCTCAATGGTGAAGATCCACTTGAAAAAATATAGTATCCAGATCTTCACAAAAAATTAATCAATCCGTCCTTGTCACGCACCCAACCTGTCCACCAAATTTCATCCGACTCCATCAATAACCTCGAGATATCCTGCACACAAACAGACAGGGGTGAAAACAACCTCCATCCACCTTTGGTGGGCAGAGGTAATAATATTTGGGGTAACTTTGATCGCCCTCAAAGATTCATAAAAGCTCATCTGATAAGTAAGAGCTTTGATAGCGCTGACCACCACATTCATTCCTTTTCTAAACCTCGTCTGCTTTGCCTTTCAAAACCTTCTTTTTTTTCACCTCATATCCAAGACCTTTTTTCCTTGTCCTTTTCGTGATTTTTGCAGGTAAATTTGTATCAAATATGAGTGTTTTAATATCCAGATTGGCTTAATGAACTGCAGATTATTTTAAAGTACTTAAATAAATATCAAAAGTTAATCCACCAAGTGACTTTTCTTTCTGTCTATTTCTCTCATTCAGTTGGATTCTCTTCCCAAGGAGGACCTCATCAAATATGCCAAGAAGCAAATGGTGATGTTGCAACGTCTGAAAACCAAAAATGATGGTAACTGGAGAGTTCAAAGAACACTTTACCCCATGCAGTCTTGAGAAAAAGGACATGGGACTTTGTTGGAACTTGGACATGGGACTTTGTTGGAACTTGGACATGGGACTTTGTTGGAACTTGGACATGGGACTTTGGTGGAACTTGGACATGGGACTCTGTTGGAACTTGGACATGGGACTCTGTTGGAACTTGGACATGGGACTCTGTTGGAACTTGGACATGGGACTTTGTTGGAACTTGGACATGGGACTTTGTTGGAACTTGGACATGGGACTCTGTTGGAACTTGGACATGGGACTCTGTTGGAACTTGGACATGGGACTTTGTTGGAACTTGGACATGGGACTTTGGTGGAACTTGGACATGGGACTCTGTTGGAACTTGGACATGGGACTCTGTTGGAACTTGGACATGGGACTCTGTTGGAACTTGGACATGGGACTCTGTTGGAACTTGGACATGGGACTCTGTTGGAACTTGGACATGGGACTCTGTTGGAACTTGGACATGGGACTCTGTTGGAACTTGGACATGGGACTCTGTTGGAACTTGGACATGGGACTCTGTTGGAACTTGGACATGGGACTCTGTTGGAACTTGGACATGGGACTCTGTTGGAACTTGGACATGGGACTCTGTTGGAACTTGGACATGGGACTTTGTTGGAATTTGGACATGGGACTTTGTTGGAACTTGGACATGGGACTCTGTTGGAACTTGGACATGGGACTCTGTTGGAACTTGGACATGGGACTCTGTTGGAACTTGGACATGGGACTCTGTTGGAACTTGGACATGGGACTCTGTTGGAACTTGGACATGGGACTCTGTTGGAACTTGGACATGGGACTCTGTTGGAACTTGGACATGGGACTCTGTTGGAACTTGGACATGGGACTCTGTTGGAACTTGGACATGGGACTCTGTTGGAACTTGGACATGGGACTCTGTTGGAACTTGGACATGGGACTCTGTTGGAACTTGGACATGGGACTCTGTTGGAACTTGGACATGGGACTCTGTTGGAACTTGGACATGGGACTCTGTTGGAACTTGGACATGGGACTCTGTTGGAACTTGGACATGGGACTCTGTTGGAACTTGGACATGGGACTCTGTTGGAACTTGGACATGGGACTCTGTTGGAACTTGGACATGGGACTCTGTTGGAACTTGGACATGGGACTCTGTTGGAACTTGGACATGGGACTCTGTTGGAACTTGGACATGGGACTCTGTTGGAAACAGTTTATTGGAAGAATAAGAAGAATCTCGAAGATCCCCCGCCCTAAGAGCACGACGGGCAAATTTGATTGGTTGAGGCGGCGGACAGCTTTGCCAAAGTACTGCTAAACTGGAGGTTTTTGGAAGTGCAAAGAAGGCGATTTGTGTTCCAGTGTTCAAATATATAACTCAATTGAAATTAAATTAAGTTTTAAATGCTGCAGAAAATAACAAAAAAAACAAAACATTGAATCAGAAGTTGCCACCATTGATGCAACCTCTTTTACACCACCTGAAATGAACCCAAAGGTGTGCTTCACTGCTCCTGATTGTCAAGGATGCAAAAGCAATGTCTCATGTGATGCCTCTTACCACCCAAGACAGAAAGACCACCAACCTGCCTGCGGTGAGTGAGTGAAAGGCACTCAGAATCAGCTCCATCGCGGAAGATACCAATGATTCTGAAAGCTTTGGTTTCAACAGCGTGAAGCCGAGCTTGGGGTGAGGCAGGAGCACCGGCCCAGAGGGGAGAGCCAATTTGAGGGTTGAGATATGGAGCGGCAGAGAGTGAAGTCATCAGCAAAGAGATAGAGAGGATTTTCCAGAGAGTCGGAGAGATCATTAATGAATACCAGAAAATATATCAAATGTTATTTTAATATAATAATGTGTATAAATATATGTATACACTATAATACAAGAAAAAAATATAATTCTATGGCTTTAAAAAACCACGAGTATATTTAGGAATTTGCAAGGAAGATAAAAGGATAAAATAGAAATATAATATTTTTTAGAGAATATTATAGAGTGATTATTATTTATTAAATTGCTCCATCACATTCGAGGCCATTGTTTTTGTGCAGAAATTACAAAGGAGCTTCAAGAGAAGAAGAGCATCCATTTGGAAAATGCACAAGTTATACAGGTGACCTTATTTTAGACTTCAGAGAGATTAAATGGGTCCTCAATTGTTAATTTAGGGAATGGAATATTATGACTTGTAATATTGGTTTGTGCACAAATAAGACTTGCCATTTTGAAAATACTTGTACACCCACTCTGTATGGGACTGGCAGGAAGGGTTATGTTGTTATCCTCTGTGGGGTATTTAGATTAAAGTAGATCTAGGCCCAAAGCATATAATGCCTCAATAATGTCGGGTTTTCTACCTTTCAGTTTAGTGTTGAACAGCAGAAGTGACTGTTTACAAAGGTAATCGTATGTGTTTATGCTTCTAGTATTTCTTACAACTTGTAGGGGTGCCTCACTGAACGCCACGATAAGCTATGTATTTACACATGTTAAATTTATACAGGTTAGTGGCCTCTCGGTTTCTTTTGTTTTAATCACCTCTTCTATGCTTTAGCTCACTCTGCTTTCTCATCTTTCTGACCCTGCCCAACAACTCCAGGATGTATGCGTTCTTCCAGTAACCTTGGTTAAGCTCCCAAAATTCAGGCTGATTGCACAAATCAACACTTTTGTTCTTCCTTTCTCCTATATGGAGCAGCCTTCCTGATGCTGTGCTGTGCTATTCCCTTCCCGATGCTGTGCTGATGCCCTTCCCTTGAGAGCATCAAGCAGGTGCTTCACAACCACCTCATGTTACCCATCCACCACTTCCCTTCGTTATCCACACTCCTTTTTATATTTTGTACCCTCATTGACACTGCCCATACCGACCCACTTTCCTGTTTTTTTATTTTATGCATTGTCACGGCTCGTTGAGCTAGAGCACAGAATGGATCAAGACATAACAGAAGGAAAAGAACAGCAGAAAGGGGGGAAGGGGAGGACACAACCACAGCCAGGTTGAGGGACAAAATAGAGGGTTACTTGGAGAAATCAGGCATGCGGGGAATAATGAGAGCAAGAGGAGGACACTACAACAACAACAACAACAACATGCATTTTAAGGCCATTTTCCCTGCAAGAGCGGGGGTTAGCCTTGCGGTCCCCATGACAATCTTCTCCATTTTGCCCTATTTTCTGCATCTCTCCTTGTTAACCCCCTTGCCCGCATTTCTTCTTCCACCATCTTTAGCCAAGTCTTTCTCGGTCTTCCCCGTCCTCTCCTTCCATCTACATTCATTTCCATCACTCTTCTCCACCAGTCACTTTCATCCTTCCTCAACACATGACCAAACCATCTCAACCTGTTCCTCTTCACAGCATCAATCACAGGCTCTATTCCCATCATCTTTCGCAATTCATCATTTGTCTTCCTCTCTCTCAACGATACTCTGCACATCCACCGAACCATTCACATTTCCACCCTTTCCAGCCTTCGTTGCTGCTCTACATTCATGACCCATGTCTCGTTCCCATAAATCATAACACTTCTCACACATGCAGCATACACCTTTCCCTTCAGCTTCAACGACACTCCCCTCCTCATCAGCACACCACTCAGTTCCCGAAACTTCTTCCATGCACATCTCACTCTAGCAACCATTGCCGAGTCTGATCCACCTTCTCCATTCAGGTAGCAAAATGTTTTCACACCTTCCAGCTTCACGCCGTCTCCAAGATCCAAATCAACATTTCCTCCATTAGTGCAGGCCCATATGTCATAACAATATTGTTTGTGTTTTTTGTTTGTTAAAATTGATTTAGCAATGGATTCTGCTTCAGAATATTATAGAGATGTAAAAAAAATAGGGTTCCATTTTTTCTTTTACGTCTAATAGGTAGTAATTCGAAGAAATCCAAGATGGCCGCCATAAAATTTGGAAAATACACTTTTGTGCATATCTTTGTATCTAGATATCATATAAACATGAATAATATGTCCTTTTATATGTTTTCAGACCCAAGGAAGCCATTTCTGCCATTGTTTTTACAGAAAAATGCAAGGAAAATAAAATAGTGGACATATACCAGCCAAAGTGGGGTCGGCCGGCATGAAATCGGTTAATTAAGTTTCCACCATCTAGTTAAGGTCTGGTTTTGACTGTGTTGACGAAATGTGAATCTGAATAGTAGTATCTATCTTTGCAGGACCGACGACAGTTCAAGAGTGTCTAGAAAATTACACCTACCTTCAAGATGAGTGACTCACCACCCAGGAAGATTGAGAAGTCAGTAGATTTCGGACTTTGTTTTGTATGCCAAATGGCCATAGGGCAAACAGACTATACAACCTTTGTAACGAAACCAAAACTCTCCTCTGTCGAGAAACTGATGGCAGGTGCTGAGGAACAGTACACGTATGGTGAAACAAAGTTTGCATCATTGAATAGACGTTTGCAATATTCCTCTGCTGAAGAATTGCTCGCAAAAGGTCTCCGCTACCATAAAGCTTGTTACAAAGATGTTACCAATAAGATGCACATTGATCGAGCAAAGGCTAGGTTTGAGAAAGGAACAACATCAGGCAGTGCCGCAGAAATCCGACTGAAAAAGAGAGGACGACCAAGTTCTAGTGATCTAGGGGAAAGCACGTCAACATCCAGAAGGTGTTCCCGAGAACAGACATTTGACGCGCTCAGATGTGTCATATGCCAGGAAGACAGAGGAAGTGAACTACACAATGTGTCAACAAAGAACATGGGACTCCAGATCAGAAACATTGGCCAAGAAACAAGTAATGACAATCTGAAAGTGAGACTGAACAGTGTCATAAGTTCGCCTGACCCATTGCAAGCAATGGCTGAGGACATGAAATATCATTTACCATGTGTAGTTAAGGCCAAACGTGCTATAGTTAAGACGGAAAAACAAACAGAAACAACCAATGTTAACTTTGGTCAGGTGTTATCAGACCTTGAACTCATTGAAATTGTTGAAACTGCGTTGAATGATACTACTGAAAATGCTGTGCTGAATATGAATGAAATTCATGTAACCTATGTCAATTTACTTAAGGAGCACGACTTTCCGGTCTCAGACAACCATAGTTATAAGCCATACCTGAAACAATTGATCCTAGACAACATTGCCGATGTTCATTTCAGCCGGCCCTCAAACAAAACAAAGCCAGAGCAGATTCTTTCCACAAAGCTCAAAGACCACATGATATCAAGCACAATTACAGCAGACAGCATCAAAGACGATTTTAAAGTACTTTTGCGAGCTGCGAAAATATTGAGGAAAGACATCGCATCTTCCCCAGCATGGAAATTTAATGGAACCTTTGCTGATTACAAGCCACCCCCGATGCTCAACATCTTCTGCAAGCATGCAGTCATGGGAACAAGGAAAGTAGGAAATAGCAACAGGGAGGACTCCATTGGTGTGAGTGCATCATTGTTGGCGCAGCACTTTGTCGGTGCTTATAAATCTGACCGACAGGTATCGTACGAACCAAGAAGCGAGGATGGATCATTCAAACAACGATTTGAAACTCCATTGAGTGTGGGCTTAGCTCTCGACATACACAAAAACACACGATCCAAGGCGCTTGTAGAGAAACTTGCACATCTGGACCTCGCCATCTCCTACAAAAAGGTCATGGAGATTGAGACCAGCATTGCCAACTCCGTACTGAAGCAAATGGAGTCCACCGGAGGCATCTGTCTACCACCATGGTTGGTTCAGGACACGTTCGTCTGGTTTGCCATGGACAACATCGATTTTCTAGAGTCAACTCCTTGCGGGATGAATACCCTTCATGGTACAGCAATTGCGATCTACCAGCCTGTATCACCGGAGAAATCACCCATGATACCACCAATTGAACTTGACCGGTCATCAAAAGCTCAAATGATACATGATGCAGTTGGCTGTAAAACGTTGACCTGCAAGAAGCCAGCACCCGAGAAGAGAAAGAGCGACTGCAAGCTGCTCACATCAAAACCCGAGACAGACAAGAACAAGAAAACCGATATGACCTGGATGATTGGATGCCTGAACTTCGAGGAAGAAGGAGAAGTTGACGTCAAACTCACAGCTCCGGGGACGTGGGGAGCCTTCAATTCCTTGCTATCTTCGTCCAGTGAGAAGACCAATGTTGCTCTCGTTCCTCCGTTGATAAGGTCGCCTCCTACAGACTATGATACACTGTACACGGGTCTGATGAGAGCTCACAACATCACAACTCGTGTTATGGGGAGTGAGGCAATCACAGTCATGACTCTCGATTTGCAGCTATACGACCTGGCGATGAAGCTGTGGGTGGAACGCGAGGACATCAGGAAGCAATTCCTCTTCCGACCTGGTGAGCTACATGTTGTGTTTTGGGCCTTAGCTGCATTAGGAAAATACGTGGAAGGGAGTGGAATTGATCAGGCATGGGTCGAGGCTGGACTTTTCTCGCCAACCACAGCACACGCTGGGGAAGAAACTAATGACCCATCAACTGACTATGAAATCTCAAGCCAAAATTTGCAGGAACCCTCTCAGATCAGCCAAAACCCAGACACAACCACAAGATCAGGAGTGATCAATGAAAACGAGACTACTTCTCGCCATAGAGTGATAATCATTGATGGCATGGCTCTTGTTAACGGGATCTCCAAAACAGAACAAATGATTACATGCAGTGACTTTGCTCAATCGTTCATTGAACGCCTCGAAAATATTGCCGTGCATTATGATGACGTGAGGTTGGTATTCGACCGATACATCGATAACTCACTGAAAGACAAAATGCGCCTAAAGAGGACAAAGGGGAAATCAACATACTATCACGTCAGGGATAGTACATTGATCCAGAAGATTTCACTCAAAGATTTCCTTTCCAATGTGAAGACCAAGGCAGAGCTTACAGAGTACTTGGCTGTGAAGTGTCTATCTTACAGCAAGGCTCATCCAAACAAGTTGAAGAAGTTCATGGTGACATCAGGAACTAAGACCACGGGCAACACTGAAGTTCCAGACAGTCTACTCACGCACAGCCAAGAAGAGGCCGATACACTCTTAATTCTGCATGCTCTCGCAGTCGACAAAGATGCAGAAGTTATCATTGATTCGCCAGATACCGATATCTTCCTCCTACTGATTCAGAGATTTCACGATCTACCACCTGCTACGAGGTTTCTCACTGGGAAGGGAAAGTTGAGGAGGAGCATTGCAGTCCAACCTATTCATGGCATGCTAGGAGAGAAACGTGCGTCTGCAATACTTGGATTCCACGCATTCACGGGAAGTGACATGTCTGGAAGGTTCGCTGGCAGGAGCAAGGACTGGTGCTTTAAGGTCTTCATGACATGTGACAACAAGATATGGGAGGCTCTGGAGTCTTTGGGACAAACTGATCCGTCACCAGAAGTGTGTTCCCAGCTGGAACGCTTCGTCTGTCTGCTGTACAAGTCTAAAGTTCACACGAAAGTAAACGAGCTTCGCTGGTTCTTATTCTCCAACCGTGCTGCTGAGGGAGAGAGTCTTCCACCTACCACTGGTTCGCTAAAGTTACACGTTCAGCGAGCACATTATATCGCAATGATATGGAGAAAGGCAGCAGAAAGCCATCCGTCCCTTCCATCACCTGTCGAGTATGGTTGGCAGTTACTTTCGGATGATGGGGTTTATGCCCCAAGTCGATGCCTGAATCCTCCAGCCCCAGAAGCAATAATGAATCTCGTGAACTGTGGGTGCAAGAAAGGGTGTATGGGAAGATGTAGCTGTCGCAATAACAATATTCCTTGTACTGAAGTTTGTGGGTGTGTGGGTTACAGTTGTAACAACAAAGCAAACATCAATGAACCGCGTGTGATAGATATGGATGAGGATGAATGAGGCATTCGTTTATGTGATCGTTTATGTTCATTCATCGTTTATGTTTAGGTGTGTGTGTATGTGTGTGCGTGTGTGTGTGTGTGTGTGTGTGTGTGTGTGTGTGTGTGTGTGTGTGTGTGTGTGTGTGTGTGTGTGTGTGTGTGTGCGTGTGCGTGTGTGTGTATTCAAAATAAATGTTATCAGTGAAGATTGTTTATTGAATCGATTCTAATTGGGAAATTATACGATCCGATTTCACGACGGCCGTCTCCATTTTGGCTGGTATATTGCCCACTATTTTAATTTCCTTGCATTTTTCTGTAAAAACAATGGCAGATATGGCTTCCTTGGGTCTGAAAACATATAAAAGGACATATTATTCATGTTTATATGATATCTAGATACAAAGATATGCACAAAAGTGTATTTTCCAAATTTTATGGCGGCCATCTTGGATTTCTTCGAATTACTACCTATTAGACGTAAAAGAAAAAATGGAACCCTATTTTTTTTACATCTCTATAATATTCTGAAGCAGAATCTATTGCTAAATCAATTTTAACAAACAAAAAACACGAAATTACTAATCGCCCTAGACTACATCTGCAGCTCCCTCTGTGCACACCTTACATTTGAATGTAGCTGCCACACTGGTTAATGACCCTCTCAGACCACTACATTTTTGATGAACCCACTCAGCGCACATTGTACATTGAATGCAGTTCACTCCGACACCCTTCCTGCACACAGCACGCGGCCACTTCCCAGGTCTTTCCACCTCACCACATGCTTTACCACTTGCCATCACCTTCGTTTTTCCAATATTCACCTTCAGACCTTTTGTCTCCATACATTCCTTCCACTTGTTCATCTTTTCCTTCAGTCCATCCATACTTTCCGCAATCAACACCAGATCATCTGCATACAACAACTCCCACGGTAAACCCTCCTTTACGTTCTGAGCCAGCACCTCCATCACAGCTACAAATAGTAGTGGACTGAGTACCGACCCCTGATGCACTCCCACCTTCACCTCAAACTCACCACTGTTTCCGTCCTTCGTCCTTACAGCTGTGCGTGCTCTTTTGTACATTGCCATCACTACTCTGATCAACCATTCCTCCACTTCGAACTTCCTCAATGCCCATGTCAATACTTCGCGTGGAACCCTATTGAATGCTTTCTCCAGATCAACAAACCCAAGAAACAACTTCTTCCTCTTCTCCATGTACTTCTCCTGCAACTGCCTCACAATAAAGAGCACGTCTGTCGTTTCTCTTCCTGGCATGAATCCAAACTGCATTTCGTCGATCTTCACCTTCTTCCTTATCCTCCTCTCCAACACCCTTTCCAATACCTTCATTCCATGCTCCAATAACTTTATCGCTCGGTACGAGCCACACTCCAGAGGGTCACCTTTCCCCTTGTATGGAGGGTCGAGGGTACTCGGTTCCCAATCAACTGGAATGCGGCCTTGTTTCACCGCCAGATTACAGATCTCTGTCATTCTCTTTACACCCCAACTTCCTGCTGCCTTCAACATATCTCCCACAATTCCTGTCGGCCCTCCCGCTTTTCTACTCTTCATTGCTTTTATCGCTTCCTCAACTTCTTTCTCAGTTATCTTCTCTGCCGGTCCTAAAACTGGGTTACTCTCTATGTTGCCATCCCATTCATTCTCTGTATTCAACAGCATTTCCATATATCTTTTCCATTTTCCTTTAATTCCATCTGGGTCCACAACGATTTGTCCCACTTCATCCTTCAAGCAACTCACCCCCATCACATCACACCTCTCTTTCGCTATCTGCTTTGCAATCCTGAATACCGTTCTCTGACCCTCTTCCGAATCCAAGCGTTCTCTGAACATTTTCCTACATGCCTCCTGCGCCTTTGCTACCTCTTTCTTTGCAGCCTTCTTGGCTTTTTTTTTTTTTTTTTTTTTGTTTTTTGTATACAAGATCGAGGCTCGTGAAAGAGCTATCATTAATCACACAAAAAGACAAACCGACCCACAAAACACAAAAAACAAGGTGAGCGGCAGACAAGATGGGGAGAGAGGGGGAAGGACACAAACACAACATTTGAGAGCAGGGACATCAGGAGGACTTGGGGGGAGGTGGGAGAGGAATAAAACAAATGAACACTGCAAGGACTCTGGGGTGAATTACCGGGGGTAGAAAAGATCAAGGTTTTCGATGGGGGAAGATAAGAGATGGTGGTGAACAGCTGTTTTAAAGACCTGGAGGGAGGAGTGGGATTGAAGGGAGTGAGGGAGTTTGTTCCAGAGGCGGGGGAAAAGAGGAATGAAAGAGTGAAGGTGAGCAGACAGCCGAGATTTCGGCAGTTTAACCATCAGAGGGTTGCTGGCAGATCTTGTGCGACCTGTAGGAATATTTGGGGGACAGAGCACAGAGAGAGCTGGGGGTGCAAGGCCGGAGAGGAGTCGGAAGAAGACAGAAAGACCACCAACCTGCCTGCGGTGAGTGAGTGAAAGGCCCTCGGAGTTGACTACATCGCAGGAGATTCCAATGATTCTGAAAGCTTTGGCCTCAACAGCGTGAAGCCGAGCAAGGTGTGAGGCAGGAGCACCAGCCCAGAGGGGGGAACAGTATTCCATTGAGCTGCGGATGAAAGCCTTGTATGTGGTGAGGAGCTCAGGTGTGCCAAGGAAGGACTTCGCACGACGGAGGATGCCCAGTCGGCGACTGGCTTTGGAGGCCAGCTTGGAAATGTGGTTTTCCCAAGAAAGATCATGGCAGATAGTGAGACCCAAAAGCTTGAGCGACAGAACTTCTTGGAGAGGATTGTTGAGAAAGTAGATGGGAGGGTTGTCCAGTCGGTCCTTTCGGAGAGACATTGTAAGAGTGTGAGATTTGTCAGGATTGAAAGACATGTTCCACTTGTTTGACCAGTCTGTGATTTTGTCCAGGTCTGCAGAGAGTGAGGAGGCTGCAGACTGCCGAGCTGAGGGATGAGGAATGGAGCAGCAGATAGTGGAGTCATCAGCAAAGAGATAGAGAGGATTTTCCAGAGAGTCGGAGAGGTCATTGATGAAGACCAGAAATAGCACAGGGCCCAGAACACTACCTTGGGGAACTCCAGCCAGAACTGGAAGGGAAGATGAGAGAAATCCATTCAGGGCCACACGTTGCCTACGACCAGAGAGGAAATCCGCAAGCCATGAGTGGAGATTTCCCTGAATACCATAGGAGGTGAGTTTGGTGAGCAGAGCTGGGTGCCAGACCGTATCGAAGGCACGTGATGTGTCAAGTGAGACAGCTCTGATTTCCTGTTTGGCATTGAGGACCTCCATCCATTGTTGAGACAGCAGAAGCAACATGTCCAGAGTAGAATGACTTGGTCTGAATCCAAATTGATGATCAGAGATCAAGCCATTGGAGAAGAGGAAGGATTTGATATCTGAAGCAATGATGGATTCCATGACTTTGCTGATAATTGGGAGCAGGCTGATTGGTCTGTAGTTGCAAGGATCTGTTTTTGCACCTTTTTTGTGTAAAGCGGTAATGTTTGCTGATTTCCAAGATGCTGGCAGATGACCTTGAGCAAAAGAGAGGGTGAGAAGAACAGAGAGAGGGTGAGATAGAGCGGCAGAGCAGGATTTTAGGACCCGAGGGCTGATGCCATCTGGTCCAGTTGCAGAATCAGAGTCGAGGTTTGATAAAAACTTCTCCACCTTGTCAGGAGAGAAGGACACAGAGTCCAGGAGCAGTTGGGTTCGACTGGGAAAGGTGGGAACAGAGAGAGATGGGTTTGGGACACAAGATTTTGAGGCAAACACAGAGTTGAGGCATTCGGCTTTGTCACGTGTGGTCTCAACTGTGTAGCCATTTGAGGTAAGGGAGGGGATGGAGGGGGAACAAACACCAGAAACGGATTTGACCAGACGCCACCAGGATTTGGAGGAAGGAGACAGGTTTGAGAGTTCAATCTTGAGTGTGGAGAGATAGTGCTTCCTGGCACTCCTGAGGGTAGAAACACACTTGTTTCGAGCTTGGTGGAAGGAACTGAGATTGCCTTCATTTGGATTTGCCTTCCAAGACGCAAAGGCAAGTTGTTTCAGGGCAACTGCCTCACCACAAGATTCAGTGTACCATGGACGGGAGGAAGGGTAAGACAACTGAAGATGAGATGGCATAAATCTGTGCATGAGAGAGAGCAGTTTGCTTTGGAAGAATTCCCAGGAAGAATTGATGTCAGAGGCATTAGAGATGGGAGACCAGTCCAGTTGATTGATGGCTGCTTGCAGACCGTGCCAGTCGGCCTGAGTGAAATGCCAGACTCGTCGGCGCTGAGGAGGCTCTCTGAGAATGGCCAGTGAGATGTCCACTTTAACAAGCACATGATCAGAAGAACCGATTGGAGCAGAAGAAGAGCAGCAGACATTTGCAGGGAAGTTAGTCATAACCAAGTCCAGAAGAGAAGATACTCCATTGACTGAGATCCGGGTCGGGAAATTGACAGATTGTGTCAGTCCCAATGAGTCGCAGAAGTCCTTTGCTGAGGTGCCATGGCTGGTGAGAGATGAACCCACACCCAGCCAGCTGGCATGATGACAGTTGAAGTCGCCACATATGAGGAAGAGAGAGTTTGGATGAGTTGATAGAAGTTGGTCCATGTTGTCCGACAGAGAAATGTAAATGGAGTCATCACTGTTTGGAGGACGGTACAGAACACATATGAACAAAAGGTGGGAGCGGAGAGGAAGCCGTAGCCAGAGGTACTCCTGTGGGTGGGGTGGAGAGAGGGCAGTGCAGGGAGAGTGAGGAAGAGAGTTTTTGATAAAGATAGCCACCCCACCACCAGGACGAGGATCAGGTCTATCGTACCGGAAGAGGGAGTAACCAGGAAGAGATATTAAGGAATCAGAGACATCTTGAAGGAGGAAAGTTTCTGTTAAGCAGATCAAGTCTGGATTTTCAGAAGCAACCTGAATGGAGAGATCAGGTTTGAGCGAAGGCCCCGGATGTTTGAGGTCCATACCGTTAGTGAGGAGAGAAGGGGAGCATCGGGTGCAGGACAGGGGAGGGGAGGGGTTGGGTCAGATGAAGGGTGAGAGGGGGATGTAGGAAGAGCAGTTGATAGTGTGTCAGAGATTACAGAAGAGTTACAAGAAAGGGAAGGATGAGGAGGACGAAAGGTTTGATGGTGATTGAATGAGGCACAGTGAGAGTTTGTTTGAGGGGGGGCAGAGGAAAGTAGAAGGTTGGGGGAGGTGGAGGTATGACATAGGAGGGAGAGGAAGTGGGGAGGAGGCAGCTTTGAGAAGGAGGTGGGAGGAGGGAGAATTTGGGAGGGATGGTTGGGGGGGAGATTTGAAGGGGAGGGGCAAGGGGGGAGTTTAGAAAGTGGATGATTAATGAAAGATGAACATATATAACAAATTGGGTTTGTTGTGATTTTCAAGTTAGAGATTCGTTTAAGAACGATGGAGGAGGGATGGAATGAATGAGAATTTAGAGCATGGAGTGATTTGGAATCATAAGAGATTGAATATTTTTTTGAAATGGAATGAGTTGAAGAGGAAATTGAAAGGAGCCTTTTAAATAAGAAGAAAAACAGCGTGTTGTAATAAACCACTGAATAAAACACTGAAGGGGATAGTTGAAACATATTTAAACAGAACTGTGAAGAACAATCTTATATTCACAAAAATACCAATGGGGAGAGGAAGCCTAGAGCGACGACCACGAGTCACTTGAACAGGGAAAAAGGTGGAAGGCAAGGGGAAAATGGGGGCGGGGCGAGACAGCGCACGTGGGCAGTGGCAAAAGCACACGAGGAGAAAGGGAAATAAAAGTTTTTTTTGTTTGTTTTTTTGTTTGTTTTTGGGGGGGGGGGGGGTGTGGGGGTTACAACGTTAGACAAATAGTAGATGTTTGGTGAAGCTTGGTGGAGAAGGGGAAATCAAAAAAGCTAGCAAAACAGCGAAGGAAGGAACAACCTTCAACGGGGGAAGCCTGAGGCTGCAAGACCTTGCTCACGACGCGACAAACAAACGATTAATTTATGAAAGATAAACACCGAGAAACTTCCAAGGGGGACACTATAAGTTCACACACCGAACGATAAATACAGTTTCGACAAAATACAATTGTGAACAGACTTAACTTTGAAAAACGTGGAGACCGTGTGGACCGTCGAAAACCCCTGCCACCGTCTCCAAGATCTCGCGAGAAAGCTGCCTTATAACTTTCATGCTCTGCTTTTTCTGCACCGTACCCTTCGCCTTCTGCCACTCCTTGAACTTCTTCCTCTTCTCGTCAATCCTCTTTCCAACTTCATCATCCCACCACCATGTTTCCGAGTGCCTCGGTGGTCCTTTTGGCCATCCACATACCTCACCAACGGCTCCCAACAGACTATCTTTCATTGACATCCAACCACGTTCAAGCTCAACCACATCATCCTCTACCCTACTCAGCCTCTCTTTTAATGCCTCCCTTACTGTCACCCCTTTCAACCTCCACACCTTCATTCTCGGTTGGTACTTCACCCGCCGAGCTCTCCTCGCACCTTTTACCCTTATGTCGCAGACAACGAAGTGGTGCTGTGAAACAGCCTCCTCCCCCGGGATCACCTTTGTGTCCCGGAGGTGCCCCCTATCTCGCCTACGCACCATCAGGTAGTCAACGGTTGTCCTTCGACCCACCTGACGTGTATGTAACAAGCTTATTATCCCCTTTCTGGAACTGAGTATTACAAATCAACAAATCAGCTCCATCAGCAAACTCCAAAATCCTTTCACCTTCTCCATTTCTCACACCATATCCGTAACCCCCATAAACTCCCTCAAAACCGTCCATACTCCTCCCCACATGTCCATTTAGGTCTCCTCCTACCACAACAACTTCCTCATCTTTCACGTTTTCCATCAGCTTCTCTATCGCACACCAGAACTTGTCCTCTTCTCTTCATCGCTCCGACCAACCTGCGGAGCATATCGCACCTGCGGAGATGACATTCACCAAGAGCTTTCCAATCATCATTCTCACCATCAGCAACCTATCACTCACTCTAGTCACACTGACCACACTGTCTACAAACTCCTCAGAAAACAGGACACCAACACCATTCACGCCCTCCGGGCACCCTTGCCACACAAACTTGTATTTCTGTCCCTGCCTACCCTTCACCATTCTCACACCACTTCCCTTCCATCTCATCTCTTGCACACAACATATATCCACTCTTCTTCTGACCAATACTTCCACCACTTCTCCTGATCTCCCTGTCATTGTCCCTACATTCCATGTCCCAAACCTCAGAAACCGATCTCCACTTCGGGCTGTACCCTGCCCATATGTAGTTGTAATTGTCATGGTTCTCTTTTTGAGGCAATGTTTTTATGGCCGGATGCCCTTCCTGTCGCCAACCCTCTTAGTCACCTCTTACGACACGCAGGGATACGGTGTGCCTATTCTAACCAGGGTACACACCGGGAAAGAGGAGGACACTGGGTCAGCAAAATGGATACATTTGCAAGCTCTAAATCATAGAAGTGGAAGGAAGGAAACCTGGAAACACAGCACATGCGGGACACAAGGGCACAAATTTAGACACAAACAGAAGGGAGGGGTCACGGTTATCATCTTCAAACACAATCTTCGACATGTGACCTATCGTTTTCACACAGATACCATACATTTGCGCTAAACATGTTCCACGGGCATAACTAGTCTGTATTACACCCCCTATTCACGTTCTCGCAACATTTCCCACTCTCCACTTCTCTTCGGTCCATCTCAGACCTGGACGGATCGTGATGGGTACAAGCTCCCACCTGTTCTAATTATATGTACAAGCTCCCACCTGTTCTAATTGCACATACAAGCTTCCACCTGTTCAAATTACATGTACATGCTCCCACCTGTTCTAATTGCACATACAAGCTCC
Source organism: Myxine glutinosa (assembly GCF_964187855.1). Classification (NCBI taxonomy): domain Eukaryota; kingdom Metazoa; phylum Chordata; class Myxini; order Myxiniformes; family Myxinidae; genus Myxine; species Myxine glutinosa. Next base: position 37,244,642 of record NC_136265.1, on the reverse strand, counting down.
CACCTGTTCCGATCCCACACGTATAAAATGTTTCCCTATTCCACGTGTTGAGAACATTTTTTACTTGTACTCTCGCTGTGCACATACTTAAGCAGTTCTACCCCTGGTATTTTAAAAATTAAATTAACAAGGGCCATAAATACACAGTGTGGCCGGTAGGAGGGCAGCATGATCATTTATGACATTCAAAAAATGTTGATTTCTCTCAACACGATGAGCCTTTCATTTAGCTGACCCCTCCCATCCAGTGGCCCTAAGTTCACTGTTCAGTGTTAGGACCTGAGGGGTAAGTTTCCCCCTCACAGGCTCACGTTGGGGAGTCTTGTTGGCAAGATGGACATGGCTGGCATGTGGCAATCATCGTCACAAACGCAGGTGGCCGGAAAGTCAGGTGATGGTGGTGTGTCTGGCGAATTTGTGGCGATAGCTTTAATTGCAGTGTATGAAAGACAGAATCGCCCACTGCAAACCAGCTGTGTGTAGGTAGCTGCTACACTGCTGCCCACAATGTCAGGGGTAGCAAAATTCTCCGTGCTCAAAGCACGTTCTGCACTTGTCCAGCGAACCGCTAACTGTCTCTCTCCGCACTTAGAATGAGAAGCTGTCATCCGCCTTTCCTGATTTGTAGAGCCGCTATTGGTCCAAAAGTTTTGAACCCATTGGTCCAGGACTTATGACCACGTCCAAAGGTCACAAGCCCTGATTGCTCCTGCAGGCTGACCACTCATGCCCTTTAGTAGGGCCATACACTGACATTCAAACTGTCCAATCAAGATGCGGCTGGTGTGATTTTTTTTGCCTGCCCCACTGTTCCCTCCTTTCTTCTTCCCAACTACCCCCCTGTGAAATGAAGAAGATGAATTGATAGATTGACTGGCACCTTTTTCGACTGGCACCTTTGATGTTGGCATAATGTATGTGAACAAAGCAAGTTGATTACGTAACTTCAAGTTCAACCACCCATTTAGAACCATATTAGGAAGTAAAAATGCACCAAATGTTAGTCAAACAAGAATGACCGCACTGTGGTCACAACCTGTGGCACAAAATATGTATTTATCGCCTCCTCTGTACACTCGACTTCCTCATCCTTGCTGTTGAAGGTATTATACAATTCATCTCCTTGGGTCTTCAGGGTTTGGTTCGGTATCAATTTATGAGTCTGACAGACAGCTGTGTCTGGCTTAACACACCCTAAGATATTGCATAACTTCCAATCAACACTCGACTCAAATAAAGCAAATGGAAATCTGACATTAATCTGAAATTAAATTAATCCCTAAAATAGATTAATTAATTATGTAAAATGATTAAAAATCACGGGGCAACCTGGGTTACCGCGTGGTGGCTCATTTCATCAGAATCTGTAACTTAAAAAATTTTTTTAAAAATTAGTCATTGATCGAATAATTAAATAATTAATCGATTAATTGATTAATTAATAAATCAAAAATATCATTTGCAGCCAAATCACCTGGTCATTGGAATGTCCAAATATCAGCTTCCTAACTCAAAAGGTGCCTGAGTTAATGGTCAGAAGAGAAAGGAAATTTGATTAATTAAATAAGTACTTAATTAATCGCTAATAATTAAATAACTCCTCAATTAATTGATTCATCAAAAAACAAAAAATAACGTTTTTGACAAAGGACTTGCTCACTATTGTGCCGAAATTTCAGCTTACTAGCTCAAAGGATGGCTGAGATATCGCCTGGACAAACAAGAAAACAAACAAACAACCAAGAAAACAAACAAACAAACAACCAGAGTGAAAACTGAGTATTCCCTTTCAGCGTGCGTCTCTGCCGAGACACCCTTCGGTGCCCGGCAATGACGTTTTGCAGTGCCTGGAGATGGCATCGGAAAGGAGCGGTGTACAACAACCGTGCGGAGCTCTTGTAGACCTGTGACACATCGCAGGTAAAAATGAAATTGCAGTGTTAATTTTGGTAAATTATCAATATACACAGTAACCCATTTAAGATGTATCCTTACTGTAATTCATGGACCGGTATGTGTTTGTCTCGCTACTCCTCCAGTTCTGGCCCCATTACATCCAGACTTGCTACATAGGATCAGCATGACCCCAATTAGTGTATCTCGGATTGTTGTCTTTGCTGGCGGTATTGGGTAGTAGGGGGATGCAAGGGGGGAGGGGTTCGCCAATTCTCTATGTAAATGTGTGTTGTGTTGTGCCGACTCCAGGTGGGAGCAGGTATTACAAGTCCCCACGTTTTCCAGTACAGTGAGGTGTTTTGAATCATAAGCAGTCGGCATGTTTTTGATTCACGTACGTAACCTGGGTTATTTTTATTTTATTTTCGGAGGAGCTGTCAGTTGCTTATACACCACCCATATATAAGATTATCTGAATAACGTGTTGCATGCCTAGAACAAGGTTGCCCGTAGGGCCGTACTCTGCTAGTCTTATTAATGTAAGTATTGTTGTAATCATTCCAGCACTCACTTATTGACCATTCCGCGTGTCTCGTTTTGAAGGATGTCACCGAGAGATTGAATCAAGTCTTGTCAGAAAAGGCAGAATTGGAACTGCGACTTCGGGAAGAGCATAAGCGGGGCCGTCAGGAAGCTGAGGTTTCTTTTGCGTTTTCTTGCTTTGTTGCCTTTGAGATGTTATTCAGATAAATCTTTTATGTACCGTTTTCTTCAGAAATATTTGCAAATCCACAGGTCTTGCATGAATGCCACTTCAAGAGAAGGAAAAGCTAGTTATTTAGCACTAAAGCACACTGGGGGCTCACATTTTGTGGCACGAGTTGTTTAATTTGCCAATGACAGCTAGCAGCAGAAGATGTTGTGCAAGTTGACAGTAGGAAAAAAAGTACAATTCTTGAATTACTCTGACAATGTGACTGTCTGACTATGTGTTTGCAGTTTGAGATGGAGAAATCCTTGCTGCAGGAGAGGAGTGAGTTGGAGCGGCTATCTGGAGAGGTTGAGGACCAAGCAATAAAACACGCAGACCAGCTTGCTGAGTTAAGGGCCCAGCACCAAGAGAACATGCAACAGCTTCACCATGAGTTGGAGTCGAGAGCTCAAGGGAAGGAATGTGAAGTGGCAGATCTACGAGAGCAGGTCAGGAGAATGAAGCTGGAGCGAGAAGCTGCAGAAGCGAGGTGGAAAAATATGGACGAGCTTTTGGAGAAGACTCGCGTCGAAAAGGAATTTATTTCTGCTGAAGTGGAAGATCTGAGGTCTCAGTGGGAAGTGGCGAATGAAGTAAAACGGCATTGTGAATTGGAGACGGTGGAACTAAGAGAGCAGCTTAATAAGCTGATGATGCAACACGAAGAAGAGCAAAAGATGTGGAAAGAACACGTGAAGGAGGAGCGAAGCAAACCTGATGGAGAAGTTCAACGATTGGTGGAAATGTTGCCGTCCATAGAGCGCAATTCTAATTTTGTGTATGACCAGGATGAAAAATTTTTTGCATCAGAGTCGGTACGATTGGTTGAAGAAGGACAACATCTTCATCGAACAATACCAAGTATCACAATGGAGCCAGATAGACTTGAATCCCACCTTCCAGCCACGTTGGAAAACCAGATGCAAATGGAAAGGAAGTCAGGTGGGGAGAGGGAAAATGAGGTGGAAAAACAAACTGAGAAAGAAAATGATGTGAACGAGAATATTAGGATGCAAACGACCAAGAGTCTGACTTTTCATAGGGATATGGACAGCAAAGAATCAAAGGAAGAATTAGGACAAATATCTGAAGAACAAATGCAGACATTGGAGGATCAAGATCGGGAGCTGTTTCAGGAACATCGTCATCTCGAGATGAGAATTATGGATGAAGAATGCAACAAAGAACACCCATCTCAAAGAATATCCCTGCCAGTAAAAAGGGCCAACGATGAGGAAGACACTGAAAGATTTCTGGGTCAGATGATGAGCAGTGTGGACCTGAAGGCACAACAGCATGAACTGGCAGCTCTGACTGTGTTGGCAGCAAAGAGGGGAGAGCTGGTTATGGTGTTGGAGAAGCAGCTTGAGGGTCTAGCAGAGGAACTACGGGTAATTAAAGATGAGAAGACTCTCTATGGGGAAATGAATCACATTAAGCATCTAGAAATGCAATTACAGAATTGCGCAGAAGAGTTGAAGGACAGTAAGGCTTTGGTGCAAGAATTGCAAACTGCATTGCAGAGCCAAGCTTTAGAACTGAAGAGTGCTCAGGCTGTGGTTGTGAAACTTGAAAGCACAATGGGAAATAGAGCATTGGAGGTGGTTCAAAGGTCATCTTGCATTTGTGAGGGTGGGGGAGAGGTGGAGGAGCACAGGAGGGAGATGGAGGTGAGCAAGAGGGAGATGGAGGAGAGCAAGAGGGAGATGGAGGAGAGCAAGAGGGAGATGGAGGAGAGCAAGAGGGAGATGGAGGAGAGCAAGAGGGAGATGGAGGAGAGCAAGAGGGAGATGGAGGAGAGCAAGAGGGAGGTGGAGGAGAGCAAGAGGGAGGTGGAGGAGAGCAAGAGGGAAGTGGAGGAGAGCAAGAGGGAGGTGGGGGAGAGCAAGAGGGAGGTGGAGGAGAGCAAGAGGGAGGTGGAGGAGAGCAAGAGGGAGGTGGAGGAGAGCAAGAGGGAGGTGGAGGAGAGCAAGAGGGAGGTGGAGGAGAGCAAGAGGGAGGTGGAGGGCAAGAGGAAGGTGGAGGTGGAGGAGGGCAAGAGGGAGGAGGAGGAGGGAAAGAGGGAGGTGGAGGAGAGCAAGAGGGAGGTGGAGGAAGACATGACGGAGGTGGAGGAGGGCAAGAGGGAGGTGGAGGCGGGCATGAGGGAGGTGGAGGCGGGCATGAGGGAGGTGGAGGCGGGCATGAGGGAGGTGGAGGAGGGCAAGAGGGGGGTGGAGGAGGGCAAGAGGGAGGTGGAGGCGAGCAAGAGGGAGGTGGAGGAGATCAAGAGGGAGGTGGGGGAGAGCAAGAGGGAGGTGGAGGAGGGCAAGGGGGAGGTGGAGGAGGGCAAGGGGGAGGTGGAGGAGGGCAAGGGGGAGGTGGAGGAGAGCAAGAGTGAGGTGGAGGAGAGCAAGAGGGAGGTGGAGGAGAGCAAGAGGGAGGTGGAGGAGAGCAAGAAGGAGGTGGAGGAGAGCAAGAGGGAGGTGGAGGAGAGCAAGAGGGAGGTGGAGGAGGGCAAGAGGGAGGTGGAGGAGGGCAAGAGGGAGGTGGAGGAGGGCAAGAGGGAGGTGGAGGAGGGCAAGAGGGAGGTGGAGGAGGGCAAGAGGGAGGTGGAGGAGGGCAAGAGGGAGGTGGAGGAGGGCAAGAGGGAGGTGGAGGAGGGCAAGAGGGAGGTGGAGGAGGGCAAGAGGGAGGTGGAGGAGGGCAAGAGGGAGGTGGAGGAGGACAAGAGGGAGGTGGAGGATGGCAGGCACAAGGTGGAGGAGGGCAAGAGGGAGGTGGAAGAGGGCAAGAGGGAGGTGAAGGAGGCCAGGCACGAGGTGGAGGAGGGCAAGAGGGAGGTGGAGGAGGGCAGGAAGGAGTTGGATGAGGGCAGGAGGGAAGTGGAAGAGGACGAGGACAGGAAGGAAGTGTTAGGGGGTAGGAGGGACGTGGAGACGGGCAAGAGGGAGGTGGAGACGGGCAAGAGGGAGGTGGAGACGGGCAAGAGGGAGGTGGAGGAGGGCAAGAGGGAGGTGGAGGAGGGCAAGAGGGAGGTGGAGGAGGGCAAGAGGGAGGTGGAGGAGGGCAAGAGGGGGGTGGAGGAGGGCAAGAGGGAGGTGGAGGAGGGCAAGAGGGAGGTGGAGGAGGGCAAGAGGGAGGTGGAGGAGGGCAAGAGGGAGGTGGAGGAGGGCAAGAGGGAGGTGGAGGAGGGCAAGAGGGAGGTGGAGGAGAGCAAGAGGGAGGTGGAGGATGGCAGGCACAAGGTGGAGGAGGGCAAGAGGGAGGTGGAGGAGGGCAAGAGGGAGGTGGAGGAGGGCAAGAGGGAGGTGGAGGAGGGCAAGAGGGAGGTGGAGGAGGGCAAGAGGGAGGTGAAGGAGGACAGGCATGAGGTGGAGGAGGGCAAGAGGGAGGTGAAGGAGGACAGGAAGGAGTTGGATGAGGGCAGGAGGGAAGTGGAAGAGGACGAGGACAGGAAGGAAGTGTTCGGGGGTATGAGGGAGGTGGAGACGGGCAAGAGGGAGGTGGAGGAGGGCAAGAGGGAGGTGGAGGAGGACAGGAAGGAGTTGGATGAGGGCAGGAGGGAAGTGGAAGAGGACGAGGACAGAAAGGAAGTGTTCGGGGGTAGGAGGGAGGTGGAGACGGGCAAGAGGGAGGTGGAGACGGGCAATAGGGAGGTGGAGACAGGCAAGAGAGAGGTGGAGGAGGGCAAGAGGGAGGTGGAGGAGGGCAAGAGGGAGGTGGAGGAGGGCAAGAGGGAGGTGGAGGAGGGCAAGAGGGAGGTGGAGGAGGGCAAGAGGGAGGTGGAGGAGGGCAAGAGGGAGGTGGAGGAGGGCAAGAGGGAGGTGGAGGAGGGCAGACACGAGGTGGAGGAGGGCAGACACGAGGTGGAGGAGGGCAGACACGAGGTGGAGGAGGGCAAGAGGGAGTTGAAGGAGGACAGGCACGAGGTGGAGGAGGGCAAGAGGGAGGTGAAGGAGGACAGGCACGAGGTGGAGGAGGGCAAGAGGAAGGTGAAGGAGGACAGGCACGAGGTGGAGGAGGGCAAGAGGAAGGTGAAGGAGGACAGGCACGAGGTGGAGGTGGGCAAGAGGGAGGTGGAGGAGGGCAAGAAGGAGGTGGAGGAGGGCAAGAAGGAGGTGGAGGAGGGCAAGAAGGAGGTGGAGGAGGGCAAGAGGGAGGTGGAGGAGGGCAGGCATGAGGTGGAGGAGGGCAGGCACGAGGTGGAGGAGGGCAAGGGGGAGGTGGAGGAGGACAGGCACGAGGTGGAGGAGGGCAAGAGGGAGGTGGAGGAGGGCAAGAGGGAGGTGGAGGAGGGCAAGAGGGAGGTGGAGGAGGGCAAGAGGGAGGTGGAGGAGGGCAAGAGGGAGGTGGAGGAGGGCAAGAGGAAGGTGGAGGAGGGCAAGAGGGAGGTGGAGGAGGGCAAGAGGGAGGTGGAGGAGGGCAAGAGGGAGGTGGAGGAGGGCAAGAGGGAGGTGGAGGAGGGCAAGAGGGAGGTGGAGGAGGACAAGAGGGAGGTGGAGGAGGGCAAGAGGGAGGTGGAGGAGGGCAGGAGGGAGGTGGAGGAGGGCAGGAGGGAAGTGGAGGGGGGCAGGCGCGAGGTGGAGGAGGACAGGCGCAAGGTGGAAGCTTTTCATGAAAACCTAGAAGAAAAGAGAATGCGAGTCGTGGGTGAAAGAGCTGGACCAGATGGTGGAGAGCTGGATGCTGATGGTGTGGCCAATCCAGAGAAACAGTTCGGGAATGAAGCTGCTCTGGACGTGGTTGATCATTTGAAAAGTCAGATTTGTAAGTGTCACCAACAAATCACATCATACATTCATTACTTTTTAGCACATTGCATTTGCTCTGAGCAACAGTGATGAAGTGTGGTGCTGCGCACACAACTTGCTTGCCAAAGAGGTAGGCCACAACGCGTTTGATAAAACCAAAAGAGTCTTTATTATGAAACCTCGAACTGCAGCACTGGGCGGGCTCGAGCTTCGAGCCCGCATATATGTGCCGAGGCCACGCCTAGTCCCCGGGCGTGGCCGCTCGGTCGAAGGGCGGGGCATGTACCATCGGTCCCCGCCTGGGCGCTCGCGCCACCCACTGGTGCGCGGAATTATTACCCCTTGTGCCCGCCACAGTGACATTATTTGCTGATTTGTATTTATTTATTTATTTATTTTTCTTATTTGTTTTTGAAAGACAATCATATTTATGGAAACTTACACGTATTATGAAAAGTATCCAGTGTACAATTGCTTGCATTTCACAAAGTGTATTGCAGTGCTTCGTCAGACTGTCCATTCTCGAGCTATAAAGGGGGTAATAATCACATTTGTCAATCGCTATTTACCGGAAATGGGGGACATTAAAAAGAGCTCTGTCCAACTGATCGATCATCCGTCCATGTACTTTTGTTTACGCGATATTTCAAAAACTGTTGACCATTTGCATTTAATATTGTAGGTATCTGTTCCTCATGACATGATTTAGAATTAGATCACGGCTTTGATTGACTGTATTAGGTTTCCATGGCAACCATCTCGGTAACTTGGCTTGCGTACGAGATATTTCAAAAAGGTTTAAAGATTTAGCTTTCATATTGCACACATCTATTGCTCATACCACCCAAAATGTGTGTGGGGGCAGGTGTGGGGTGGATGGGGGAGGGTGAAGAAATTAATGGAAATAAATGGAAACAAACTTTGCACTGTCAAGTAACAAATCCATCGCTATCATTTCATCCATAGGACATCGTTGTATTGTATTGAGAGGAGTGCTGTGGCCTACTGTACCTGTCAATGCAGGTTCGGACGAGGTCATGCATCATCCATGGGATTGATTTACCGACACTTGATGCAATGCAAACTTGTCCGAGTTCCGAGCCAACCCAGAATTTTTTTTTGCCCAAAATTACCGAGCCGGATCCAAACCGAGTTTTTGCTACAAGGTCACAGACCTCCAAAGCCTAGTGGGAGTTAGTCAGGTCTGTATTTTGCATTAAGCTCGCATCAAAGTCTAGTCGTTGTCTGGGAATTATTCATAGAGTCGAGCATTACTGAGCTGCACTGAGCTCACTGCAACGCTCTCATATGGAACTTAATTTAGTGTGACTCCCTACTCTGGGCTGGTGCTTCTGCGTATATATATATATGAATAAGATTGTAAATAATCAATCGACATATGTGGGAAAATTACACGCCCAGACCAGGAATCAAACTGGGCGACCCTGGCTGAGCATGCAATTTTCCCACACATATGATTGCCACTCTCTTTCTGTCAATGCTTCCCGGACACTCGCTGCCACCATAGGAGCACCAACGGCCGAAACACGAGAGGGTCTTCCCCCAATGGGGGGATCCATGTCCGCTATTATAGGGGGACGGGTGGCGGGGGGCATAAATTCTCTGTGGAGATGTGTACCATGTAGTGATACCTGTTGGTGGTGGCAGAGGGTATTACAATTTCCTTTTACCTGGGCAACGCTGAGGTTAGAGCAGTACTCTTTGCACTGGTAAATTTGGCCTCCTTTCCTCACTTCCCAGGGTAATGTTGAGTAACGCTGAGTACGTGTGTGTGTGTGTGTGTGTGTGTGTGTGTGTGTGTGTGTGTGTGTGTGTGTGTGTGTGTGTGTGTGTGTGTGTGTGTGTGTGTGTGTGTTTATATATATATATATATATATATATACAGTATATATATATATATATATATGTGTAGGCTTTGAAGAGGTAGAGGTATCGTATTTTTACCAATGTCAGGGAATCCCTTTGCAAGGGAATAAACTCATGAACGCATTTCTGGCTGTCACGGACCATCATCAGCCTGGAGTGGATTTCCCCCTCCCACCCCTCACGAATCCCTCTCCCGCCCTCCTCAAAAAACAGATTTTTCTCAATTTGCTTCATACAATTAAAGTGGCAAGAGTAAACAAAGGTCTGAACCCCCATGAATTTGAACACAGTCACACCAGCATCACCTGTTTGATGATTGAGGGTGGACTCATGTGGACCATAGGCCACGCGTTTTTAACCCCGACTCGAGGTCGAACATTCTGAGCCTTTTCTGGAATGCTCGTTGGTGGTGTTTAGTTTCTGGTTCAGGGAAGTGGTCAGAAGCTTCACACCGGAAATGAACCATTTATAAATGATTTTCATCGAGGATTAATTTGTCTCATTGTTTTGTGTTCTTGTGTTTCCCACATAAATGTTACAGCGCAACTGGAGAGTGAAGCCCAGCAACAGGAGGAGAAGTTGGGAAAGCTAAAAGCTGTGGCCCTGAAGGCCAGAAAGGAGCTGGACACCAACAAAAAGCAGGTGTGAGCCAACCGACCATCTTAGAACTCAAGATGGATTGCTGGTCACCTCCAGGTTGCATTGAGTTTAATTGCTGTACGATCACTCCAATCTGTCATCTACCTGCTACAGATGCAGGGTGTCTCGGAGGAGCTTGTAGGAGTGAGAGGTGAGTGCGAGAAGTTGAACGACCTCCTCAAAGAGTCCAGAGAGCAGGCGGAGAGCTTAAAGGTAAGAAGTTTGGATTAAGGTTTATTTTACATGAGCTGAGACATCTTTATCTGACATGTAACCTCTCGCTCTGTCCTGAACGGAGACTTTGTATTCAAAAAGTCCATGCCTCATTGTGATTGTTCATCCAGTGTGAACTGAAATTACACAGCGAGCGTGCTGAGGTCGCAGAGGATCAAGTGAATGACTTGACTCGATATCTGCAGGAAGCAATTCGGGAAGTGAGTCCTTCTGAGCGTTTTTTTTTTTTCCAGCTCTCATCACCTTTCTTCCATCACCACCTGCTCTCTTATGTTCACCTTCCTTTAAAACGTTTCCCTTCCAAAGGCTGATGCAGTGAAGGCTGAGCATGATAAGTTGCAAGGCAGCTTGGCCTTGGCCAGAACTGAGATTCAGCAACTGGAGACGACCATGGCTGAAGTGCATAGCGAGTTGCATGCAGAGACCACCAGCCGGGAGACCAGCGAAAAGGCAAGCGACATCATGTTAGTGTTAGGTTTTCATCGTAGGAGAGCTGTAAGAGCTGTGGTTAAACTTGCTGTGGGCCGGTTATATGTTTAGTGATTTGTCAGCAATTTAAACAACCCATACACAGTAAGTGATGTAATGAATCATTCTGACTGTTTTTATTGCAGGTATAAACATGAATGTAACGTTAATAACTCGAACGGCACTCAGAAGACAGCATACCTCCACCAGGCTTAACAGTTTACGTTTTGTATACCACTGATAGGCCAAATCTGGATCCGGACCTGAACCAAAATCGAATCGCCTTGTTCTTGCCACCTACCAATCCATCCACCTCGTTTTATCACAACTCATTGAAAACTTTTTGAAATGTTTTTTTGGGGGTTTTTTTTAATAGCTTGGTTTTTGGCCTTATATCAGTTTTGAATGAATGATCGTTTTGAGGCCATTTTCCCCGCTAGAGCGGGGGTTAGCCTTGCGGGCCCTATGACAATCATGGTTCCCTGTTTGAGGCGATGTTTTTATGGCCGGATGCCCTTCCTGACGCCAACCCTTGATCGCCTCTTACGATGCGCAGGGATACGGTGCACCTATTCCAAACCCGGGTACACACCGGGATCATTCATCCCAGCAAGCTGGTACTCAATTTGCGGACCTCGGAAGGATGACAGGCTGAGTCAACCCCCCTGGCGTTAATTCGGCGATCGACCGGGATTCGAACCCAGGATCCTCGGATCCCAAGCCGGCACCCTAACCGCTAAGCCAACACCAGGCTCAGGCTCATTCTTCAGTTATGAAGAATCATTTTGAGAATTAAAAAAAATTCTCGTATCCGAATCCGAATCTTCACCAAAACCGAATCGGCTTGTCAAATCTTGTCACACACCCAGCCTGTCCACCAAGTTTCTTCCGAATACATCCATTACTTTGAGATATCCTGCTCATAGACAAACGGGTGAAAATATAACCTCCATCCACCTTCACCTTTGGTGGTGGAGGTAAATATCCTGCTTCTTGATGCTAACTAAACAAAAGTAATAAGAATGGCACTCGGTGGAGCAGAGCGCATACCTCCGCCAGGCTAGGAACAGTTTATGTTTTGTGTCCTACTGATAGGCCGGATCAGTATTCGGACCAGAACCAAAATCTTTTACATGATTCTGAGGGCCTTTCCCTCGCTCACTGCAGGCAGGTTGGTGGCCTTTCTGTCTTCTACCGACTCCTCTCTGGCCTTGCCCCCCCAGCCCTGTCAGTGCTCTGACCCCCAAATATTCCTTCAGGTCGCACAATAATCTGCCAGCAACCCTCTTCTGGTTAAACTGCCAAAATCAAGACTCTCTGCTCACCTTCACTCTTTCATTCCTCTTTTCTCCCACCTCTGGAACAAACTCCCTCACTCTCTCCAATCCCACTCCTCCCTCCAGGTCTTTAAAACAGCTGTTCACCACCATCTCTTATCTTCCCCCATCCAAAACCTTGATCTTTTCTACCCCCGGTAATTCACCCCAGATCCACCTTTTTGAAATACTGACTTCCTTCCTGGAAGTCCTAGCAGTGTCCATTTGGTTTATACCTCCCCCGCCCCACCTCCCCCCCCCCCCCCACCACTTTTCCCTGTCTCCTCCCCCAAGCCCTCTCCCTCCCACAGATTTCCCAATGTCCTTGTTCTCTACCGTTGTGCTTGTGTGCTTCCCTCTCTCTCCCCATCTTGTCTCCCGTTCCCTTTATTACTTGCAAAATCGAAGATTTTTCAAATATATTGGTCGGTTGCGTTTGTGGTTCTGTCTTTCTGTTTGTCTGTCTGTTTGTCTGTCTGTTTGTCTGTGTGTTTGTCTGTCTGTTTGTCACCGGCCTACAGGGCACAATTTTCAACCGATCTTCACGAAACTTTGCCAAATGGTAGAGTTGGTCAAAATCAAGAAGACTATTGTTTTTGGGGTCAAAATGTCAAAAGGTCAACATAGGCCAAAGGTCACCAATTTTGCTAAATTTCTAAAATCCTCAATTATCATCCGATTGACTTGAAATTTGAAGAGGACTTGCATATCTGGTCACTGAATTCAACCACCAAGTATTTTTGAGGTCAACATAGGCCAAAAGGTCAACATAGGCCAAATTTCTAAAATCCTCAATTTTCATCCAATTGACTTGAAATTTGAACAGCATTTGCACATTGAGTCACTAAATAGGGAAACTAACTATTTTTTTTAGGTCAAAAGGTCAAAGGTCAACTCAAGGTCAGCCTTCCAAAATCATAATTTTTCATCTGAAAAATCATCACTTTTCTTCCTATTGACCCGAGCTTTGATCAAGATTGTCAATTTTAATCTTGATGAAATGGACAATTTGCTGTATCAATGGAATTTTTTTTCTTGTGGGTGGGGGGGGGGGGGTGGATTTTGCAAGTATCGTGCTCCGCATGACGTCTTCTTGTTATATGTTTTATGTGTCCGTTTGTTTTTTGGGATTAATGTTAGCTCTTACACGAGCCTCGATCTTGTATACAAAAAAACCCAAAAACTAATCAACTTGTTATTGTCACCTAGCCAACTCGTCCGCCAAGTTTTGTCATAATCCGTCCACAACTTTTTGAGATAACCAGCTATATATAGTTTTCTCCCTATCTCTCAATGGTGAAGAATCACTCTTAAAAATTCTTGCAACCGAATCCCTTTCTTCACCAAAGTCTAATCATTTCGTCCTTGTCACATATACAACGTCTCCACCAAATTTCGTCTGCATCCGTCCACAACTTTTTGAGATATCCTGTTCCCAAAGAGACAGACAGGGGTGAAAACATAACCCCCATCCACCTTCGGTGATGGGCGTAATAATGGAAATCGAATACATTTTAATAATAGACATAATACCAATATCAATATTAAAGTAACTTGCCTAATGTAACTTGAGAGATTGCTTCCTTTGGATGATGAGTGTCCACGTTGAGGGGAATACTTGTTGTTGCTATTCTTGAGTTGTTGTCTAGTTCAGTGGTAATAGCTATGTAAAATATTAAATCTTTACTACAGGGGCCGGATTAAAACGTGTCATGGGTCTGAGGTTCGCCACGCCTACCCTAAACCAACAACAGACTGTAAACACGACCACCAGATATTTTTGATGAAAACAATAAACCCAGACAGGAATTGGTAGTTGTGTGTGTGTGTGTGTGTGTGTGTGTGTGTGTGTGTGTGTGTGTGTGTGTGTGTGTGTTGGTGTGTTGGTGTGTTGGTGTGTTGGAGAGAGAAAAATAGGGAAGACAGTAGTAAGTTGATTATGAGTTTGTGGTGCAGAAATTAAATGCAGACTGTGCAATGGCCTAACTGCTGCAGCCTTCCTGGCCTGCAGCCATCTCTCCCTCATCCGCCGTCCCTGCACAGCCACCCGAGGCCTCAGGCCCTGCTCACCCTTTCATCCCTCCTTCCTTCTTCCAGAATAACACATATAGTTACTCTCCCAAAGCTGAAAACTCACCTTCATTCCTTCACTCCTCTCCCCTCATCTCTGAACCAACTTCCTGTGTCTGTCATGTCATGCCCCTCCCTCTAGTCTCTCATTTTCCCATACAGCCACATGCCTGCTTTCTTTAACTCTAGCTGACCTTCCCCTCCACCCCCTCATCCCTCACCCTCTCGCCCCTTTTCTTTCTGCCACTCACCCACTCATGTGCAATGCCTTTGTCAGTTGTCACCCTCTTCCTCTTTTATCCTCTGTTCGTTTGTGAATCACCAGCCCTCTCTCATTCAAAATGAGATCACCAGCCCTCGAAACAAAACAAAATATGGATTTTTGTTTTTTTGTTTTTCAATGTTGTGGGCTCCAGTCACGGACTATGAGCCATCATCGAGGCCAGGCCTTAAATAAAAGAACTGCATTGACAAAAATAATGAAGACAAAGAGATTGGTCTAAGAGTTTTTTGAGGAAGTAAAAAAAATCTGCTTTTTGAAAAGGGGAGGCCGTAAGTGTTTGGAAATGCATGGGATTGCAAAGAGTTCCAGAGTTTAGCAGTGCAGGGAAGAAATAAACCATAACGAGCCACCCTTGAGTTGCCAATGGCCACACAATTATCATGAGATGTATTGGCTTGTCGAGTATTCCGTGGTCTAGTTAATGACGAAAGTACACAAGCAACAAGTTCTTGGGAGTGGAAACTGAAGTAATATCTGTAGAAAAGAGAAAGCGAGCCAACTTTGCGGCGTAATTAGAGTGGGTTGAACTTTGAGGTCAGATTGGAAGAGTTGACAAGTCTAATTACTTTGGATTCAATTATGTCCAGTAAGTATGTGGAGCTAGTACCTCCCCAGATGTGAGAGCAGTGCTCTATACAAGGACGGATCAATCCTTTATATCGTTGAAGCACACGTTGAGAGGGGAAGAATCTTTGACATCTGAACAGGACTTCCAATTTCTTCAATGCAGACTTGGCTATTTGTGTAATGTGTGGATTCCAGGATAAATTTGTTGTTAGGGTAATACCTAGTAGGTTTATTGAATCACATGGTGTAATTGTTGAGCTTTCAAAGGAGATTGGAGCGTTGAGAGGAGTTTTATACAGAGAGACAGATGGGAATAAATTGAGCGGAAGCATCAAACTTAACCTGATTACATTTACCCCACTTGGAAATCTTGTCCAAATCCGAATTTAAAGATGTGGCTGTGATAAAACGAGATGTATATCGAGTGAGGGAAGATGGGGCAGATGGGAAAAAGATGGAGGAATGTAATGTCGAGTCATCAGCATATGAGTGCATTTGGTTATTTGTAGAAGAAGGAAGGTCCTTGATAAAAAGAAGGAAGAGTGTTGGCGACAGAACAGAACCCTCAGGGACGCCACTCTTGATAGGGAAGGAGGAACATGTTGAACCTTCAACAATTACAGAGATAGAGCGGTCGGAGAGACAGCATGATATGAGAGTGAAGGAGGAAAGGCAAAATAGGGAAGCTGGGATATCAGTAAAGTCAAGTGATGTTCACATGATTGTGGTCAGAATAACCAATTGGAGGTGAAATTGTGTAGCTGTAACACAACGGATTGGAGGTGAAGATCAAATCCAAAGTATTGGAAGAGTGGTAATGACGATCTAGGATATGGGTAGGATGGGTAATAATTTGTTCCAAACCATTGAGATTGGAAAATGTAAGAGTTTCAACTCCCCCAACATCCGTGTAGGAAGATTTCAACCACTCCCTGTGCTGTACATTGAAGTCTCCTAAATAGAGGAATTCTGCTTTAGGGTGTTTGGATGTCATGGCCTCATTGCAGGAATTATCGATTGTTTCATTCCATAAAATCAAATGCATTATACAGGGTGTTCCAAAAAGACCAGGACAACTTTGCTTCTTAATATTTTTAGTACCACAAATGACACAACGATACTCTTTGTTTTATATGATACAGAAACTCGTAAAATTTTCTTTATTTTCATCGAGATTAAGATGAGATCCGATACACAAATTCAGTGTAATTTCCATACAAGGTATGGAAGGAATCTGCTATTGCAGTTTAGTACCAGTGGTACAAGAGGTTTAAAGAGACTGGGAGTTGTCAAAAACAGAAAAGTACCGGTCGACCAAGCACAAGTGCAGCAGACGTTGAATGAGTGTGTGAATCATTTCAACAAAGTTCCAGAAAATCAATCAGACGCACATCCAGAGAACTGGGACTACCAGCCACCACTGTACATAGGATTTTGCATAAAAGACTGAAGCTTTATGATTACAAGGTGCAGATTCTGCAGGGACTCAAATCAAATGACGGACCCAAATGCAAGGAGTTTGTCTTGGAAATGCTCAATCGCATCGAGGACGGTGAAGATTACCTGAAAAAGGTCATGTTCACAGACGAAGCTTGCTTTCATGTATCAGGGAAAGTCAACCGGCACAATGTGAGGATCTGTGTGTGAAGATTTCAACGTGGTCATTGAACACATACGTGACATTCCAAGGTCAATGTGTGGGAGTGGCCTTCTCCATGACCACTTGGTGGGTCCGTTTTTCTTTGCGGAGGATACAGCGACCTCACAAATTTACATGAAAATGTTGCAAGGATTCACCTTCCCACAAATTGAAGACCTGCAACCCGATTGAAGACCTGTAACCCGATTGAAGACCTGCAAATAATTTTTCAACAGGACGGGGCTCCCCCCTCATTGGGCCTCAGTTGTTCAAGCCGTCCTGTTTACTCTATTGTCATTGTCATTTACAATTTGAACAATGACTCTGACTACTGTCACACTGTCCTTCATACCTATTGTTTATGCTGCAAAATTATACTTGCTCAACAGGTTCAGGAGGTGTATGTGCACTTGTTGCTCTTGGAAGAGCATCCATCGCCGAGCAATACTACGTTGTTTTTGAGTGCTCTTTTGTCATCAGGCTGGCCTTGTGGGAAACGTTGGCTCAATATCATGTTATTGAGTAATACAGTTCATATGCTACAGTTGATATTTAAGTCTACCTGCTCACCTGCATCACTTTTCATCCTATGATGCTTGGGCAATAGGCATCCCCAACTATGAGCACATCTGATTTCCATTGCTTCGGCAGGAGGCTGCGGAGCTTCAGAAGGAACTGGCTCATGAGAGGGAGCAACTGCGTGCCTGCACAAAAGAACTCGACCAAGCTCGAAAGGTATGCGACTAATTATTGTTTTCGCACCGAGTTTAGTGGAGGCCACGTCGCTGATCACCATGATAGCACGGGTCAATTGGTAAATGAAGGCATCACTCCAACACAGCTTCAATGTTGTAGAGTGGTGCTTTGGAATTTTTACAAGTTCCTGCATTTGGATTATCATATGCATTATATTGTCATTGTATTGTAAAGCAGCTTTATGTCAATCACTCAAGTTATTTATTTGATCAAGTAACTGGTGTCTCACTTGCCTTTCTCACTATCTGGTCACATTGCTCATGATGTTGAGGACTCCAAGATATCTTGTTTATTCGTCCATTGTCCATGAATGTCCTGGTTTATCCATGTGATGGTACAATGATATGTCCTAATGTCTTTGCGTTGCACATATAGGCCTCTGTTGAATCTCTGCCACAAACCTGAGACACTGTTGAAAATAAATTGGCCTGCCCACTTGGCAGCAGGAGACGGGTTTTGCAATCACTTCTGTGTCTGTGTCTGTCCAAGCCGTAACTTTTTTACCATTTGAGTTTTGTCATCACATTTTCAACAAAGGTTTATAATGTGAATATGGAGAAGCCAAATTAATAATTTTGTCAAAAGGTCAAAGGTCAGACAGTCACCTAAAATCATCAATTTTCATCCAAATGACCTGAAATTTTAATTTACCATTTGAGTTTTGTCACCAAATTTTCAACAAAGCTTTATTATGTGAATATGGAGAAGCCAAATTAATAATTTTGAAATACCGAATTCTTTCCTGGAGGTCCGAGCAGTGTCAATGTGTTTTTTACCTCTCCCTCCCCCCCCCCCCCCCCTTCACATGCCTCCACCCCCCAAACCCTCTCGCTCCCACAGATCTCCCGATGTCCCTGCTCTCCATATTGTCTCCCGCTCCCTTTATCATACGTTTTATGTTTTATGTGTCAGTTTTGTCTTTTTGTGATCAATGTTAGCTCTTACACGAGCCTCGATCTTGTATACCAAAAAAGAAAAGAAAAAAGAAGAAGACATCTGAATATAAATGGCTGCGGACGGGATTTGCATTTTCAGATGCTTTCTATTTGCTATTTTAGTTTGACAAATTGTTTGTAGATACATATGGAACAAGAATGTGATCTTTTTGCCACAAATGGTTCGCCTAAGTAACACATCCGTCTGTAGCATGCCCAGAAGAATGCGGTGATGGACATGGAGATTGCGGACTTTGAGAGGACAGTGGCCGATCTGCATGAGCACATAAAGGAACGTGAAGTTCGGGCTGCGGAATTGGAGGGCCAGCTGCATGAGGCTGAAGACCAACACAAGGCGCTCGAGGATGAGATAGGTGCCTTTTTGCATTTCAGTCTATGGACACGTGTTGTAGCTTTTAACTCTCATTCGTAGAACAGCAAGTAGTCTAGTAGGAAGACTAGGTCCCCCTGCACCCCCCGGAGATATACTTCTAATCAGTGTTTCTAGATTGGAAAAAATGTGTAGAAAATGACTAGCTATGGCCCCAAGCTGAAAAAATGTCCCACATACCATTTTTATGCAAATTACTGCTGCCATTATCAAAAAAACGATTTTTGACATATCTCAGCCAATATTGCAGATAATTGAAAAATGAAGGTGTCTAGACCCATGTTTTGAAGGGCATAGATCATGATAGAACTATTCATAACATGATTACATGTGTCTATGGTATACTAGTATGCTAATTAGTGCTTTATTTACAAAATAATCACAGTTTTACGAAATAATAGACTCATATTAAGGTCCGTCTACACAGACGTTAACACAAAGTTTTATTTTTCTAAATATTACAACTGTCAAAATAGTCCTAGCACTCAATGTGACCACTCTTCTCTTGCTTGTTTTAGATAAACATCATTAGCATTAGTGATTCTACACTGAGTCAGTCATCATCATTTTCATCGAAATCGTCAGAGTCAAACTCTTCTTCTCCTTCCTCTTCCTCCTCCTCTTCGTGCTCTCCTGTGTTCAGAAGATCCACCAGTGAGGTTGGTAGGATGGGACCACTGGACCACATTGGTTTCAACAGTCCTTCATCAGTCCTTATCCATCCTTGCTCCTCATAAGGTTTTGGCTTTTCGATGATAGGTTGATCGGCTCTTTTGTACAATGCTACGCGGTGGTTCACACGCTGGATGTGCGGCTTCAGGGCAGACTGGCATGGAGGAAGGCGAGCCAGATCAACCTTGGACTTGGATGTGAGGGTCTTGTCCTCTCCCACCATTTTTCGTAGCAGCTTGGCACGGACAATGTCCACTGATGACTCGCGACTCTGGCCGTACATCACACAGGTGAATTTTTCTAACTGCCTCTCCACCTCAGGGTTGGCATCCCAGTTGTCACCCAGTTCACCGAATGCCCTGTGAAACCTGGGACAGGTCAGCCAGGGCTTTCATGCAGACACCCAGATCAAATGTATTCAGGACCCATCTCTGACCCACCTCAGCAGTTGCTGCCTCGGAACGCTTCAGTAGCTCACGAACAACTGCGTTGTCTGTGATCGGTTGGTGGATAGGCGTGCAGTAGTCGACTGTTGATTTGCTGGGTGGGGGAGAACCAGTTGCAGAGGTGAAACCCCCTAGCCCAGGCACAGGCTGCAGGCCACAGCTTCCGATGTATCTGATGAAGAGCCAGATGTAGTACTCTTGCATCGTAGTGGCATAGACTGTGTCATTCTCTGCTGGCGGTGTGAATGATGAGCCTTCAGGGAACTTCGGGCCAACGCGAGTAAAGTGCAAGGGTGGGAGAGTTTTTGGTGTGTCGACCTTCAGGCTACGCTGTTGTGACCTATTGATGGTAGGTAGCATTCGGTCCTTGCTGCTCTCGAACCCGGGCTTGACCTCCTGCACCATGATTCCTCCAGCACTGTTTACAATGTTGCTGCCGTGCACACTGGTAGTGGTTTTATTCAAGTTGTCCCACTCACAGTGGAATACAAGGTTGCCCTCTCCTGTCACAATTTGTGGTGTACGATAAGTTGAGACTTCATCCAGGACCTTGGCGAGAGCAGTTTCCAACTCCAAGGCGAAATCGTAGCTCTCAGAGTGTCCAAGCCTGTGTAGTATTGTGGTGAGCTGTTTGCTTCGGAACAGGTGCCTTACAGTCACACAGAGGAGAATGTGCTTTGGTAACTTCCATTTTCCATCTGACACTGCACGGCACAGATCTTGTCCAATGGAGAAGACCAGACGCTTCACCTTTTCTGTCTCGATGCCCTCCTTGCCAGTCATTAGCACGCTGAGAAAGCGGACAAGGTCTGGAGGTAGGATGTCTTCAGGATTGAGCTCCATGTCTTCAGCTGTTGGTGGCCATGGTTGGTCTTTACACTCTCTGAAAGCCTGTAGAATACCCTGGCGAAGTTGGAGGGCAACATTTTGGTTCTTGTTTGTGCTTCCGAGTGTGAATGCTCGTGCGAGAGCATTGGAAACTGTTATGTTTGAGCTGTGCACAAGCCAGAAAGAAATGACATCACATTTGTCATGATCAACCTTCGTGAAGTGGATATGCTCCTTGATTGGGTCATTCTGTAGGCGTTTCAGTAGTTTCTCTGACCGATAATTTGAGTTCTCATATCCATTCAGTTTCAGTTCCTCGACATAGAGCAAGCGCAAGGAAGAAAGCTGTAGAACTTTATTCTGCTGGATGACCTGGGTTTGAATGTGTTCCAGTACTGAGTTGAATGCCTTTTCATGGGCGGCTGACATGCAAGCCTGCTCCTTTGGTGCTTCGGCTCTGTGAATCGCACGCTCATAGTTGTAGAATGCTGTGCGGAAAGCTTTAAAACATGACGGATGGTGTTTGGCCTCACATGCAAAGAGGTCTTTGTTTTTCACCTTTCGATGGAGTCGATAGAGACCCATTTTCTCAGCCCGTGTTTCGATTTGCTCCCATGCATTTTCTTTGTTTTTAAAGGATGGGAAGGTTGTAGGCCTCTCAGTATTGCGATGAGCATCTTTGGTCTCAACTTTCTCACAAAATATACACTCTGGCGGGAAGATGGGTTCAGCAGAACCTCCTGGTTTACGAGGAGAGTGATGCCATGATGAGGTTGATGGCCCTGGTTCTGTATCATCTCCCAGACGATGAAAGTGGCGGACAAAGTGCTTATAACACTTGCTGTGATATCCTACTCTTTCTAGGTCATCAGGAAGAGTTGCCGGGATCTGATCACATACTGATTGCATACGACATGGGGAGTCATGCGGTTGGTTGAGACGTCTATCCCGGATCTTTTGAAGCAGTTGCAGTTTTTCTGAAGCAGATCCTTTAATTTTACGGAGGGGCGTGAAATCCCCATGATCAGACATGGATGGTACATGAAGGATGCATGTAGGAGGAGAGCTTTGGGCTGCAGGTTCTACACTCCGTTTTCTTTTGGGCATGCTTGCTGTCGATGTCTACCATCACTGTTAAATGACAAATAAGAAATCACGAATGATGTTAAAAGTGCCTGTGAAAGGAGGCTCTGAGTTTTCAGTGAGGTAACAGAGGTTCTGAGTCATGTTCTACACTAGGGTACTTTTTAGCTGACTAAACCATGTTTAGTGGCATCAAAAGTGCTAATAGCTAAAACATCTAAATTCTTCCACACTAACGTTAGCTATCTAGGCCAATGAAACATTGTGCTAAGTTACTGTAGCTAGCTCAGCTGTCGTGCCTCTTTCTGGTTCAATTCATATACAGAAGTCAACAGATATGTCTCATGTTTGGCATTAACAAAAGTTTAAGTTACACCGACATTAGGAACATACTGTACATAGATGAGGCTAGCTTTAACGTTAGCTAACATGGTGCTAGCTGGCTCAGCTGTTATTCTGCCTGTTTATGATTTCATGCAGAAACTGAAGTCAAGAGTGTGAGTAACATTATAGTTAGCATCTTACCTGGCTAGATTGGAGGATGAATACCAAGAACAACACACAGATGGAATGGAAGACTGAACTTTCAACTGAGGTATTCAATAACATCAACGTTACCAATTGATACGAGCGCGCGACATTACCAATTGATACGAGCGCGCGAGCGCGCATGTTACATGGATGGAAATGTAAAATGGCAGCTATAGCAGCACTAATTTGGATCTCTAGTCTGTCATTTCTGCACTGTGATTGGATAACATAAAAAAATATGTTTGGGAGTTAACAGCAGGAGTTGGTAGATTTTACGTGGGCTGGGTGAGAAACCTTTAAATAAGCAAGTGAAAATCTCTCGCAATACAAAGTCAATGGTGGGAAGAAAAGTTGAGTGGTACCAATGTTACTGCCAATGTCCCGCCCCTATGCAAGACTCAGGAGCATCTTGTTGACATTTAACCTTGAAAATACCTGGGTTTAGACCCCTTATGTACCATGTTAAGTTATCTGCAGTATTAACGTATCCTTATCATTTGTAAAACTGATTATTTTGTAATTACAGCATTAATATGCATACTAGTATACCATAGACACATGTAATCATGTTATGAATAGTTCTATCATGATCTATGCCCTTCAAAACATGGGTCTAGACACCTTCATTTTTCAATTATCTGCAATATTGGCTGAGATATGTCAAAAATCGTTTTTTTGATAATGGCAGCAGTAATTTGCATAAAAATGGTATGTGGGACATTTTTTCAGCTTGGGGCCATAGCTAGTCATTTTCTACACATTTTTTCCAATCTAGAAACACTGATTAGAAGTATATCTCCGGGGGGTGCAGGGGGACCTAGTCTTCCTACTAGACTAAAGCTAGTTTGTTTGTTGTGTTAAGTTAGGGTTTGAATCTGCATGGAATTTTTAATGCAGTAATATTCTCATGGAATTGTGGGTGTATTATCTCGGTATGTGGTAGCTTTGCAGCAATGAGCTCGGCATATAGTCATAAGCTTTTGTCAATGTTGGTTTGTAAATATTTAATACGAGCAGAAGTACCCGGCGTTGCCGGGCGGGGGAGGAGGGGGGAAGGGGAGGGGATGGGGGGAAAGGGGAGGGGGGGAAGTGGAGGTCTATGCCAAAAATCAAGTACGTGAGCGAGTCTGGCGGCGAGGATGGAACATCACGTGATCGCTCTGAGTGAATCGGCGAGCTGCTCTGGCACAGGCTGAGATTCAGTGTATAATGTTCCTCGCTGAAATGCGCTGAGGTAAATATGAATAAAAAATATGGATCTCGTCATCGGAGATCATTTTTAGGTAGGCCATGTCCTTCCCAGGCCCATTGGCCATGTCTATGCCAAAAATCAAGTACGTGAGCCTCTCCGTTTAGGAGTCTATAGGTAACACACACACACACAAACTGTGTTTTTAACTCAACTGGACTATGTCCAGCTGAGTTTTTGTCGACACCTAGTGTCCGTCGTCTGCCGTCCGTCGTCCGTCGTCTGTCTGTCTGTCTGTCTGTCTGTCTGTCGTCTGTAAACAATTCGACGTCTACGCTCTAAAAGTCACAAATATTGATTAAATTTGATGAAACTTGTTATGCAGCATCTTTAAGACATAAACTAGTTTGGGATTGCATTTGGGCGTTGCACGTCCAAAAATGGGCGTGACAGGGCGGCCATATTGAAAATCAATTTTTGTCATATATTTTTAGCACATATAAACTATATAGTTTGTGGTTCTATTATGCATATTCTAACCATATTGATATAGACCAGTTGAGTTCAGGTTCCCTGGAACCTCTCTAGTATTTATATAGATGAGGGTGCTTCAAGGATAATGAAGCGTGGTGTTGGCTTGAGATCTCAGCGTCCTGAGTTCAAGCCCCTGTCATGCCGTTGAATCAACACCAGGTGGGTTGATTCCTCCCGAGGTTGGAAAAATGAGTACCAGCTTACTGTGAAGAATGAGCCATTCAAGTATCCTGCGTCGGCGTGGCGATCCATTCAGGATTCTGCCCAATAGCTTAGGCAGCCCTATGCATCTGAAGATGCAAAAGGAGTGGTCCTCTTCTTCCTCATCTCTCCACTTTTTGTTCTGGATAATCTTAAAACAATGATAGATTGCTGGATGTTTGTGGAGTGGAAGTGATGGCATTTGGCAAGTGCTGTGTAAATACTATTTGAGTTATTTCCAAGATGGTGGCAGTAGTGTTCCATTTGTAGTTTCTGGAAAAGAAAATTTGTCAAACCAATGAAATTCAGTATATAAACTGCTACAGAGGAGGTAGAAGCAAGAAGAGTCCAGAATCTGTGACACGCGGTCTGCCTGAAATCCCCTCCCCCGCCCCCCTTCTGGTGAAACTCCCAAAATCCAGGACCTCACTGCTCACCTCAATTAATTCGTTCCTCTTTTATCCCGCCTGTGGAACCAACTTCCACATTCTTTTCAATCTCATCCTTCCCTCTAGGGCAGGGGTGGGGAACCTTTTTCCTGTCGAGGGCCATTTCGATTTTTAGAACATCCTTCGAGGGCCATGCTAAATTATTGAATACATATATCGGACTCACCTAATGCGATGGCTGGAACTGTTTCTCTTTGGCGAGGCGTTTGGTGTCAGGTGGTAGTGATGATGATGCTACTCGCAGCTGGTTTTGCAGGTTTGGGTCAGTCAGTCTTGAGCGAAACCGAGTCTTTGCAAGAGTCAGTTTTGAAAAGAACTGCTCACAGCTGTAGGTCGTCCCAAACAGTGATGCAAACTTCAGTGCATGTCTCCTCAGAATGGGAAAATCCTCAGCACGTACATACAGTTTGTAGAACTCCAGCAAAGGGAGGACAAATCTCACACTCTTACTATGTCTCTCCGAAAAGATCGACTGGACAACCCTCCCATCTACTTTCTCAACAATCCTCTCCAAGAAGTTCTGTCGCTCAAGCTTTTGGGTCTCACTATCTGCCATGATCTTTCTTGGGAAAACCACATTTCCAAGCTGGCCTCCAAAGCCAGTCGCCGACTGGGCATCCTCCGTCATGCGAAGTCCTTCCTCGGCACACCTGAGCTCCTCACCACATACAAGGCTTTCATCCACAGCTCAATGGAGTACACCTAGCTCGGCTTCACGCTGTTGAAACCAAAGCTTTCAGAATTATTGGAATCTCCCGCGATGAAGCTATCTCTGAGGGCCTTTCACTCACTCACCGCAGGCAGGTAGGTGGTCTTTCTGTCTTCTTCCGACTCCTCTCCGGCCTTGCACCCCCAGCTCTCTCTGTGCTCTGTCCCCCAAATATTCCTACAGGTCGCACAAGATCTGCCAGCAACCCTCTGATGGTTAAACTGCCGAAATCTCGGCTGTCTGCTCACCTTAACTCTTTCATTCCTCTTTTCCCCCGCCTCTGGAACAAACTCCCTCACTCCCTTCAATCCCACTCCTCCCTCCAGGTCTTTAAAACAGCTGTTCACCACCATCTCTTATCTTCCCCCATCCAAAACCTTGATCTTTTCTACCCCCGCTAATTCACCCCAGATCCACCTTGTTTGAAATTTCAACTTCTTTTCTGGAAGTCCTGGCAGTGTCCATATGTTTTATACCTCTCCCACCCCCCTTCCCATGCCCCCCCTTCCCATGCCCCCCCCTCCCATGCCCCCCCCCCCCCAAAGCCCTTTCCCTCTCACAGATCTCTCGATGTCTCCATGTCTCTCGGTCCCTGCTCTCAAATGTTGTGTTTGTGTCCTTCCCCCTCTCTCCCCATCTTGTCTACTGCTCCCTATGTTATATGTTTTATGTGTCGGTTTGTCTTTCTGTGTGATTAATGTTCGCTCTTTCACGAGCCTCGATCTTGTATACAAAAAAAAAAAAAAAAAAATTTTTTTTTTGTTATAGATAGATGAATTGCCTCGCGGGCCGGATCAAACGGTCTCGCGGGCCGTATACGGCCCGGAGGCCGGAGGTTCCCCACCCCAGCTCTAGGGCTTCAAAGCAGCTGTTCACCTGCTGCAGGTAATCATCTATCCACAAAACTGATATTTTATACTCCCATGAACCTTACCCAAGCCCACCTCTTTATGGGTTTCCAGTTTTTTCTTCCACTTCTGTGACTCAGAATTTGCAGCTGAATACATCTTGTTCACCCCCTGTGTCCTCCCCTTGCTCTCATTCTTCCCCATGTCTATTGTCCCTCCAACTCACTATTTTTTTCCCCTCAACCCTGCTATTGTTGTGTCGCCCTCCCCACCCTCCTCCCTTTCTATTTTTCCTCTCATTCTGTTACATCCTGGTCCATTCTTTGTTCAAGCTCGTCTACGAGCATCAATACCGTATACTACAAAAAAAAAAACAGGAGCATTGTTTGTGGAGAGGTCTCTTATGTGCATTAATCAGATTTGTGGACATGGTAGACATCACAAATACACAATACGTTGTTGTGAAGAAGCGCACAAAGCCAAATGCATTATACATGGTTGGGGATGAATAATGAGGGGCATGGGTTGTGTGGGAGGCAGGAATTAACATGCACAATGACAGCACCAGTGTGGAATCAGGCTCGTCAGAGCAGAGGAAACAATATCCAGGAAGATGCACAGAAGAGTCCACCATATCCTGTGAGAGAAACGTTTCCATCAGCCATCCAATGAGAAGAGGGCCAAGGATCTGATGTGTCGCAGTACTATACACAGTGACGAGGGGGCAAGGATCTGATGGGAAGAGGGACTCTTGGACATTTTATTTTCTATTTGGTCTTGTTTAAACAATAGGTGGCTGGCAAGATTCCCTAGAGGTATGCACACTCACCTCGAAGCTGTAGTCTGAATCTCGACCGAGCTATAAACTGCCAGCCAGGTGTTTCACAGGCAGGGTGGATCATCAATGTGTGTGCAGTGTGTCGGCCCTCGGATGGATGTTAAACTGGCCGTCCTATCCGCCGCCATTAGTTGGTGGACGTTCAAGATCCCACGATGTCCTTGGCTAAGAGTAGGCAAGCTATCGCCGACACCATGAACAAATTCAAAATTCCTGCCCCAACTACCGATGGGAGAAGGATGGCAAACAGCCGAGCACGACCCCTGGCCTGGAAACGGCTTCGGTGGGACCAACACTCTGTACCACAGAGTATGATACATGGAAATGGAAACCATAGGATAGCTGTGTAGGAATGAAACCAGGCTTGCGATAATGTTGGTTAAAACAAGACCAAAAGTCTAACAGCGGTGGAGCCGGGCTTGTAAAATATTATAAACCACAAACACGTATGATTAGCTTTTTAAACAGTCGCTAATGCTGTTTATAACATTAAACAAAGAAATTTGGAGGAATCCCGACAACCGTGAGGTAAGTTTTACTTACAGAACTGAGCGAAGATCTACTGTAATCTATATACCCCACAAAGTTGGAGGTGTGCTCATTAACCAAGCAGCTAGTTAGCGCTTGCCAAGCAAGTTGTTCCTTAACGGTTTTGAATGGAGCGCTTGCTCAAATGCATAAACCACTTGGCGATCTCTCCACAAGAACCTTGGTAAATGAACACACCCAATGTTCTTGAGACCCGACCATATATCGACTGTAATCTATATACCCCAAAGAGGAATGACCCTTTCTGCAGCTCCCATAGTGAGCTGGTGTAGGCCTACTAGTAAATTAAAATGTCGGTCGGTGGAGTCAGCCGTTGTAATGATATCACAGACGTAAATACATAACGGACACAAAACTGCCGCTTCTTTAATATGTAGAAGATTATATATTTTAACTTCCAGTACGTTTGCAGTCACTACGAAGGGATTCGTGTTATGATTAGATTTACTATAATATTCACGTTATATTTCGAAAATGATATTACCATTAAAAAACCGAGGATAATTCCTTACTTCTGCGATTATTATTATTAGTACCGTACACCGCTTAACACTGTTTCATGAACCATACACCGTTTTTGCCTACTAAGCATTTGAGCATTTGAGCTTCTGTGCTTCTGTGCATCACCCTGTGCATCACCCTGTGCATTTGAACTTCTGTGCATCACCCTGTCAAATATGTTATGTTCATATTTACTCTATTATTATTGTTATGATAAAAACGATACAACTGAAACGATACACTACAGTATTAAGAAACCTGGGCGTAATTTGTCCGAAGCGGTCCAAAGGTGAGGCTTAACGCCTAGGGCCTATACGTACCATATTATTGGAAGAGACGTAACGCCAATGCTTTCGATATTTGATGATCATTTTAACAATCAGTTTGTTTGTGTTTCACACTGAATGGAAAATGTGAAGGTAGACCATGGCGATTGTGACATATGACATGTTCGACATTATGTTCGGCATCAACGGCATATAAATCAAAATGGCTGTGTGTGGAGAGTCGAAGTTTTTGAAGTCGGGAGTCTTCTTTCCAACGAAGGCTGGAAAGGGTGGAAATGCAAATGGTTCGGTGGATGTGCGGAGTATCGTTGAGAGAGAGGAAGACAAATGATGAATTGCGAAAGGTGATGGGAATAGAGCCTGTGATTGATGCTGTGAAGAGGAACAGGTTGAGATGGTTTGGTCATGTGTTGAGGAAGGATGAAAGTGACTGGTTGAGAAGAGTGATGGAAATGAATGTAGAAGGAAGTAGAGGACGGGGAAGACTGAGAAATACTTGGCTAAAGATGGTGGAAGAAGAAATGCGTGCAAGGGGGTTAACAAGGAGAGATGCAGAAAATAGGGCAAAATGGAGAAGATTGTCATGGGGACCGCAAGGCTAACCCCTGCTCTAGCAGGGAAAATGGCCTTAAAATGCATGTTGTTGTTGTTGTTGTTGTTGTTGTTGTTGTTGGTGGTGTGTGGAGAGTCAGCCGCTGTACCGCTGTAATGACATCAGACGTAATCACATCACCCTGTCAAGTGACCAGATCCTCAGCTCTGATTTATTTTCGTTTGAGGGGACATACATACATACATGCATACATACATGCATACATACGGACGGACAAACACTGTTCTAGACGGCTTTGCCTGATGGGCTACGCCGTAAAAACAAGGCAGACATCAGAGACACACACACTCTGAAGCATTTGTTACTCACAAAGTTACTCATACCAAGGGGTCTGTCATTAGCGAGTGTGCAGGAGAGCTTGCGCCGGGCTGAAGAACGTGGTGGGAAATTGAAGCAGCTCGTGGCGAAGAGCAGGAATGAACTTGCAGATGTCCGCAAAAGGGTGCGGAGAACACTTGGCACGACAAAGTACACAACCTCATGATGAAGTGTTTGTCACTCCACCAGGGCCTCATATTTAGTGGCATTTTCTCAAGAAGTCTTTGTAGTGTTTGTTGCAGACTTTGAGTTGAGTTGGTAGTGTAATGTTTTTGGTAAAATCTATTCTGTTAGTGTTTTCTCTTTCATCAGTCCCATGATTGGAAGACCCGTATTAACTGGTTGGTTTTTTGGCACTCAATTTTTGAGGTATCGTGCTCACAGCCAAACAGACAGGGGTGAAAACATAACCTCTGTCCACCTTTGGTAGCGAAGGTAATAACAAGAACAGTGACACCAATAACAAAGCATTTACCAATGCACAGCCTCACTGGGGTATCCTGTCTAATTCTTTTTTTAATTAACTTATATATGAACTAGCTATACCCCGCGTAACATATGCGGCCTAGTGTTTTTGAATACGTTTATTCATATATTTCAATATGAATACAATTAACAATCTTGTTCTCTTCCATGTTGATTACAGCTTGTTGATTATTCGCATGCATTAGTTCAACTTTATTAGGCCTATGGCATTTTGCTCTTCTCACTTCCTGTGCTTCTATCTTCAATCTTCTCTGTCCGTCCTTGTCGTCCGTAGAGTTCCATTTCGATCTCTTAGTCTATTTGATCTCTCCACTGATGTTTCATTGGTATACCTTCAATGGTTCCTCAGAGTTCTCTCAGACGATTCAGCCATATTTACACTTCAGGTGGTGTAGCAGGTGGGAGTAGCGGGCAGTGTAGTGTTATCGTTTTAAATAAAAGAACTTTGACATAAAGAAAAATACACATATTATATGGCTGTGGCTTCCAATCAGATGCAATGAGAGGTATGTGTGGGATGAGAAAGGTTTCTGAGTTCCATCCACCTATTACACGGGCCTCTATGATGTGTCTTTGTAGATGCTTGTGGAAACTTACCCAAGGCTTTTATATATTTATATATACTAGCATGACTCGGCGCGCCTCACCGCACGTCGTTTCAGAGGGATAGGCATCTTTGACTATTTCGTTGTCTTTTGGGTCTTTTGTGTCTTCATGGTGTTTTGGGTCTTCATGGTGTTTTGGGTCTTCATGGTGTTTTGGGGCTTCAGGGCCATTTGGGTCTTCAGGGTCTTTTGGATCCTCTGGGCCTTTAAGGGTATTTTGGGTCTTTGCGGTGTTTTGGGTCTTCGGGGTCTTTTGGGTATTTGGTGTCTTCAGGGGCTTTTGTGTCTTAAGGGTCTTTTGTTTCCTCTGGGTCTTTAAGAGTCTTTTGGTTATTTTGGTTATTCGGGGTATTTAAGGGTCTTTAAGGGTCTTTGGTGGCTTCAAGGTGTTTTGGGTCTTTGGGGTCTTTTGCATCTTCCGTTTTGGGTTTTGGGTCGTTTGCTCTATTGTAATAAGATATATATAAACTAGCAGGATCTTCACCAAAATCTTATGAATTCGTCCTTGTCACACATCCATTCTATCCACCAAGTTTCGTCCAAATCCGTCCATAACTTGTTGAGACATCCTGCTCACAGACAGACAGACAGTCAGGCAAACAGGGGTGAACAAATAACCTCTGTCCACCTTCGGTGGCGGAGGTAAAAACTGACTTTGTAACACAGAAGTCAAGACTCGTGGAAGAGTGCAGTTCGAGTGAAAATGTAAAGTTGTCAAGGAAAACAAAAAGTTGTAAAGGATAAGGTAGGCACATGCATAAACACGAATTTCCTATATTGGTGTTGGGCTAGCGGCTAGGGTGCCGGCTTAGGATCCTAGGATCCTGGGTTCGAATCCCGGTCGATCGCTGAATTAACGCCAGGGGGGTTGACTCAGCCTGTCATCCTTCCGAGGTCGGCTAATTGAGTACCAGTTCACTGGTAATTCCCTGTTTGTCGTTAAAGGCGGCAAAAAGGGTTGGCGTCAGGAAGGGCATCCGGCCGTAAAACATTGCTTCAAAAAGGGGACCGAAAAAACAACAACAACCACGGTTCCCGAAAAAGGCCAACCCCCGCTTGCGGGGAAAAATGGCCTCTAAAGGTGGTTTTTTTTATTTTTTATTCAATGATAATTTCTAATAATGTTTGATTTTTAAGTACATTTGAAACATGAATGCATTGACTTTTTGTACGACAGTTTGTTGTGCACCTGTAATGTTCCTTTTCCTCCTCGCTGTTTTTTGTTCATCGGTTGCTGTATATACAGGAAGCAGAACAATTGACAGCCTCCCATGCTCTGCAGAAACAGCTGGAAATAACCAATCAGCAGCTCGAGGAGCACAAGGTAAGACCCGAGGCTTCCGCTTTGCTCTCTGCAGCACCAGGCATCTCCCAATCGCATCACAATATCGTGCTCATCACGTTACGGAATGCGTGACCGATTTGGTTGCAGTTGCAAGTGGCGGATTTGAGCGCTGACCGGCAACGGCTTCAAGGGCAGCAGAGGCAGGCGGCCGAACTGCATCAGCGAGCGGCACAGACTCATCGCCAATGCTTGGTGGAACTACGGGAGGAAAAACGCCAGATGGTGGTATGAAGGGTGATGCTCTCCTTGTAATGTGGTGGTGTCTCTTGTGAATAGATGGCATGACTTGCAGCTTTTGCACTAAACAGTAACACCTTGCTGTTCTCGATAACATTCCCTTTTGATTGAAACCATTTTGGTGGTCTTTAAAACAGTTCTTACACGTTCCTTTCTTTGTGCAAGTATATCTATATATAAGAGTGAGTCTGTTCGTCTGTTGGTTTGTTTGTTCCTTGAACGTTTCCAAACACCTGCACCAATTTCCCCGAATTTTGATGTGCTGTATATTGCTTTCACACGCGAAAAGTCACCGTCGCCATAAATACTTTCAATTCTTAATATAATGGATGTAAAACTTGAAATAATGGTGCGATTGGCAAGCGAGTGTCATACGTCGTGTGCCCACCCCTTGTCTCACGTTGGCTCGGCGGTGGCACGCCATCCCCTTGGTCGGCAGAGGGGCGGAAGCTTGGTCTGCGCGTTAGCGTTCGAAGGTTGATGCCCTGTCGGAATCGAACCTAAAGCATTTAAATATTTGTTTTACGTGTGAATGTACAAAAGGTCGATATAAATAAAGTGCACCAAGCTGAATGAGTTGACAAAGCGCACCAAGCCGCACAGCTAAGCCATGTCTCAAACGCCTCGGCCTCACCGAAGCTTGGTCCCACCCTCGAGCCCTCTCTGCTGCATGGCCAGGCCTTGCCCCAAATGCATGTCGATCTGCGAGACACTGGGAGCCACGTGTGTGACTCTCGGCCTCGTCGAAGCTGCCGCAGCTTCAGGTTTGGGCCGCATCGCAAACACATGTCGAACGGCGCAACACCAGATGCCACGTGTGCAGTCCTCTATCACACCAAAGCTGCCGTCCTCGTCAGTCTTTGCTCCAATCGATTATGTTATTCAACGTGATATTCCGTCCCATCAGTTCATGACGAGAGGGAGGTCACAAAACGATCCGCATCCGCCTCGCCATCATCTTGGTGTGTGTGTGTGTGTGTGTGTGTGTGTGTGTGTGTGTGTGTGTGTGTGTGTGTGTGTGTGTGTGTTTGTGTGTACACACACGTATTCATCTGTCTATAACAAAAGGACAACAACAACAACATGCATTTTAAGGCCATTTTCCCTGCTAGAGCGGGGGTTAGCCTTGCAGTCCCCATGACAATCTTCTCCATTTTGCCCTATTTTCTGCATCTCCCCTTGTTAGCCTTGCCCGCATTTCTTCTTCCACCATCTTTAGCCAAGTCTTTCTCGGTCTTCCTCGTCCTCTACTTCCTTCTACATTCATTTTCCATCACTTTTCTCAACCAGTCACTTTCATCCTTCAACACATGACCAAACCATCTCAAACTGTTCCTCTTCACAGCATCAATCACAGGCTCTATTCCCATCATCTTTCGCAATTCATCATTTGTCTTCCTCTCTCTCAACGATACTCCGCACATCCACCGAACCATTTGCATTTCCACCCTTTCCAGCCTTCGTTGCTGCTCAATGTTCATTACCCATGTCTCGCTCCCATAAATCATAACACTTCTCACACATGCAGCATACACCTTTCCCTTCAGCTTCAACGACACTCCCCTCCTCATCAGCACGCCACTCAGTTCCTGAACTTCTTCCATGCACATCTCACTCGAGCAACCGTTGCCATGTCTGATCCACCTTCTCCATTCAGCATGTCTCCGAGGTAGCAAAATGTTTTCACACCCTCCAGCTTCACGCCGTCTCCAAGATCCAACTCAACATTTCCTCCATCTGCAGCTCCCTCTCTGCACACCTTACACTTGAATGTAGCTGCCACACTGGTTAATGACCCTCTCAGACCACTACATTTTTGATGAACCCACTCAGCGCACATTGTACATTGAATGGAGTTCACTCCAACACCCTTCCTGCACACAGCACACGGCCACTTCCCAGTTCTTTCCACCTCACCACATGCTTTACCACTTGCCATCACCTTCGTCTTTCCTATATTCACCTTCAGACCTTTTGTCTCCAGACATTCCTTCCACTTGTTCATCTTTTCCTTCAGTCCATCCATACTTTCCGCAATCAACACCAGATCATCTGCACACAACAACTCCCCCGGTAAACCCTCCTTTACGTTCTGAGCCAGCACCTCCATCACAGCTACAAATAGTAGTGGACTTAGTACCGACCCCTGATGCACTCCCACCTTCACCTCAAACTCACCACTGTTCCCGTCCTTCGTCCTTACAGCTGTGCGCGCTCTTTTGTACATTGCCATCACTTCTCTGATCAACCATTCCTCCACTCCTAACTTCCTCAATGCCCATGTCAATACTTTGCGTGGAACCCGATCGAATGCTTTCTCCAGATCAACAAACCCAAGAAACAACTTCTTCCTCTTCTCCATGTACTTCTCCTGCAACTGCCTCACAATGAAAAGCACGTCTGTCGTTCCTCTTCCTGGCATGAATCCAAACTGCATTTCGTCGATCTTCACTTTCTTCCTTATCCTCCTCTCCAACACCCTTTCCAATACCTTCATTCCATGCTCCAATAACTTTATCGCTCGGTACGAGCCACACTCCAGAGGGTCACCTTTCTCCTTGTATAGAGGGATGAGGGTACTCAGTTCCCAATCCACTGGAATGCGGCCTTCTTTCACCACCAGATTACAGATCTCTGTCATTCTCTTCACACCCCAACTTCCTGCTGCCTTCAACATACCTCCCACAACTCCTGTCGGCCCTCCCGCTTTTCTACTCTTCATTGCTTTTATCGCTTCCTCAACTTCCTTCTCAGTTATCTTCTCTGCCGGTCCTAAAACTGGGTTACTCTCTATGTTGCCATCCCATTCATTCTCTGTATTCAACAGCATTTCCATATATCTTTTCCATCTTCCTTTAATTCCATCTGGGTCCACAACGATTTGTCCCACTTCATCCTTCAGGCAACTCACCCCCATCACATCACACCTCTCTTTCGCTATCTGCTTTGCAATCCTGAATACCGCTCTCTGACCCTCTTCCGAATCCCAGCGTTCTCCGAACATTTTCCTACATGCCTCCTGCGCCTTTGCTACCTCTTTCTTTGCAGCCTTCTTGGCTGCCTTATAACTTTCATGCTCTGCTTTTTCTGCTCCCGTACCCTTCGCCTTCTGCCACTCCTTGAACTTCTTCCTCTTCTTGTCAATCCTCTTTCCAACTTCATCATCCCACCACCATGTTTCCGAGTGCCTCGGTGGTCCTTTTGTCCATCCACATACCTCACCAACGGCTCCCAACAGACTATCTTTCATTGACATCCAACCACTTTCAAGCTCAACCACATCATCCTCTACCCTACTCAGCCTCTCTTTTAATGCCTCCCTTACTGTCACCTCTTTCAACCTCCACACTTTCATTCTCGGTTGGTACTTCACCCGCCGAGCTCTCCTCGCACCTTTCACCCTTATGTCGCAGACAACCAAGTGGTGCTGTGATACAGCCTCCTCCCCCAGAATCACCTTTGTGTCCCGGAGGTGCCCCCATCTCGCCTACACACCATCAGGTAGTCAACGGTTGTCGTCGACCCACCTGACGTGTATGTAGCAAGCTTATTATCCTCTTTCTGGAACTGAGTATGACAAATCAACAAATCAGCTCCATCAGCAAACTCCAAAATCCTTTCACCTTCTCCATTTCTCACACCATATCCGTAACCCCCATGAACTCCCTCAAAACCGTCCATGCTCCTTCCCACATGTCCATTTAGGTCTCCTCCTACCACAACAACTTCCTCATCTTTCACGTTTTCCATCAGCTTCTCTATCGCACACCAGAACTTGTCTTTCTCTTCATCGCTCTGACCAACCTGCGGAGCATTTCCCGAGATGACGTTCACCACGAGCTTTCCAATCATCATTCTCACCATCATCAACCTATCACTCACTCTAGTCACACTCACCACACTGTCTACAAACTCCTCAGAAAACAGGACACCAACACCATTCACACCCTCCGGGCACCCTTGCCACGCAAACTTGTATTTCTGTCCCTGCCTGCCCTTCACCATTCTTACACCACTTCCCTTCCATCTCGTCTCTTGCACACAACATATGTCCACTCTTCTTCTGACCAATACTTCCACCACTTCTCCTGATCTCCCTGTCATTGTCCCTACATTCCATGTCCCAAACCTCAGAAACCGATCTCCACTTCGGACTGTACCCTGCCCATATGTAGTTGTAATTGTCATGGTTCTCTTTTTGAGGCAATGTTTTTATGGCCGGATGCCCTTCCTGACGCCAACCCTCTTAGTCGCCTCCTACGACATGCAGGGATACGGTGTACCTATTCTAAACCAGGGTACACACCGGGATACTTATATAAATGTAACTTATCGGATACTTATAGGATACTATAACAAAAGGACAAAACTGCAAATTTTGTATTTGCTCTTGGATGAGTCAGACAGAGCTGGAAGCATGCAAGACAGAGTTTGAAGCTTATAAGGTGCGAGTGCACTCGGTGCTGAAGCAGCAGAAGAGTCATTCTGTTGTCCAATCTGAATCGGAAGCAACTCCAGAGGAAAGGTTTGCTTGGCTGATCAAAAGGATTGAAATAGGTTGCCTTTCCACACCAGCACTCAACCCTGTACAACTAGACTTGGATCTGAGCTGTAATTTGTCGTACGCGAGATTAAGAGAATTCTAGTCATCAATGGCTTCTTATCATGCAGGGAAAGGATGGAGCAGCAGTTGGAGCACCTGCAAATGCAACTCGGTCAAGCCAAGGAGAGGCTCGTTGCAGCACAAGCCGAGGTTGAAGGCTTGCAAGAGGAAGTAGCCAGCCTGCGCTCCGAGCGGGGTGCTCTACAGCAGCAATTGCAGCAGAGCACTCATGAAGGAACAGAGCGGGAATCTGACCTCCGTCAAAGGTCGGTTGCCTACCATGCGCGTTCTCACAGTGAATTTGTGTTTTGTCCTGCAAACCCTTCATGGGTTTTTTCGTGATGATTTGGTTGTTCAAACAATATATTATTATGTCTTTCAAGCGCCTGAGCAATTTGTCTTTCGAAATCGTACTATAACAATTTGGCTTGGCGGTGTGTTTGTGTGTCTGTTTGACTTGCATGCACTCCTAAACCACTGGACAGAATGAGCTGAAGTTTGGTGGTTGTACTTAGAGTGTGCCATTGAAAGTTTTAGGTGTGAAAATAATGTTTGTAGTCGCTGAGGGTCAGGAGAAGGAGCGGGAGACTTAATGTATCTTTGTAAATGTGTATCATATAGCGCCACCCAGTGGTGGTGGTAGAGGTATTACAAGTCAGCTGTGGAGATGACTTGCAATTTTGCATTGTACATGTGGCGTCGTGTGAGTGATTTCCTGGCCTCTGCCAGAGGGAAGGGGGTGTTTTTCGTGAATATAATTCAGCAGTAGATTTGGTGTTTTCTGGAAAAATCTGTTCGTATGGTAAAGAGAGGAGCATAATGCTGCGGAAGGCCAATTCAAAACATTGTCCATAATCTTCATTTATCTTCCGGTTGCTCTTTCCCCGAACCCAAAGACTGTGTTCTGCATACAACGAGGTAAGCGAGCAGCGTCTAAAGCTCGAAGAAGTCGAACACAGACTCGCAGAAAGCACGTCTGAAGTGAGAAGCCTGGAGCAGCAGCTGTGCAAAGCTCGAGAGGATGTCGGGAGATCGCAAAGTGAAGAAGAGTCGGTGGTGCGGAAAGAGCACGCCTTGCATTCAAAAGTAGTTGCGCTCGAGTCCCAGCTGGCACATCTGCAGGCTGAGCAGGCAGGTGGGTGACAGGTTGACTGACCTCATGGAGTTTGCCTGTTTTAATGCATTTATTGTTTATAACAATTGCCTTTTGTGATTTATTTCCGCAGCCAGTACACCAGGCCAGCTCTCAGCAGACATTGTAAGGCACTTGCGGCATAATTCTCAACCTTCTGGCCAATATGCACCCTCACATAGTCCAAGAGAAGACAATGGAGTGGACACAGATGTGGAATCTGTTTCTTCTTCCTCCCCTGCTCCTCCATCATTGGATATCTTGTTGAACTCCAGTGTTGATAAAACAAGTGAGTGTGTATCAAGAGGGGAAATTTTGCTTGCCCTCAATGAGGTGTAAGATTAGCAAGGTCAAGTCTGAATGACAGAATAAGAGTTGATCCCTCTGCCTCGTATTCTATCGGTTTTTCCTTTTTAGGTTATTTCCCCGAAATAACCTCATAGAGTGGGTCCCATTGTCCGTCCGTCTTTTCGGACGTCCATTAAAATTTGACTAAAACATTCCGCAAACTACCTGACCAATTTCAACCAAATTTGGTGTGATGCATCAGGACAGCAAGGTCTCATGGGGTTGTGCTCCCTATCGGGATCTGCCCATTTGAAAGGGTTGAAAGGAGTAGTCAGGTTCACTATGTTTTTTCGTTCAAAATCATGGAAGATTAGCAAACCTATACATTTTTGGAAACGTTATTACATGGAAAATCTGAAAATCAATGTTTACATTTGCCAATTCCGACCAATTCGATTCGACCAATTGGACCAATCGACCAATTCCATTCGACCAATTCGACCATTCGACCAATCGCTTCGATCGACCGATTCGATTCGATTCGATTCATCGAATTCGATTCGATCGACCATTCGACCAATTCGATTTGCCAATCAATTTGACCGACCTTTGCTTGTGTGGAACGGACTGTGAAAACGATGCGGACTATATTGTCGGATACGACACACGGGACAGTGATGACGAACTCTAAATGGCATATTCTGTAATCGTGTATGTTTGATGCCATTGACTGCCTGTGTATATTTTGTCATTGACTGCCTGTGTAGATGTGAAGTTATACTGACTGCATGTGTATAAATGATTTTGCTGACTGCCTGTGTATGTTTGGTGATATGAATTATTGTGACACATTTTCATGTTATTAACTGCCTGTACAAAATGATAACATGTATTTGATTATGCAACTTATCGCGAATATGAAGACAGTATTTTGCAATTCAAAACCTTTGATTCGTGTCTTACCATTCCCCATAGCACTAATTTGATACTTTCATTGGATTCCTTGTCCCTGAAAATATAGGTTTAGTATATTTTTTAAAGTTTTTCGGGTAATTAGAGGCAGAAATAGAACAAAATATGTATTTTACAGTGGCCATTTTGAAAATCCAAAATGGCCGCCATACAGGTATCTCTCCAAATGTAAACATTGATTTTTAGTTTCCTTATGCTATAACCTTTCCAAAAATGTATAGGTTTGCTAATCTACCATGATTTTGAACGAAATATAATTTATTGACATAGTGAACCTGACGAGGGTTTGCCCCAAATATTGGTATTTCATTCAAAAATCTCCTCAGAAATCGACAATCGGATCCAGACGAAACTGGCCATGCGGCATCGTTACCATGCCCTAACCTCAAGTTGTGTGCACCATGGCCGTATCTCCCCTGGACAGGGGGCCACGGTCTCCCTTTCTTAATCCTGCATATTTACTAAACCATAATTTTCTCACAAACTACCTTACCGATATAGACCAAATTTGGGGTGATACATCAGAACAGTAAGATTTCATGGGGTTGTGCTCCCCATCCAGATCCGCCCCCTGTAAGAGGCTGGAAAGGGGTTTTTACCTCAAATTCAGGTAATTTATTTTAAAATCTTAGAAACTGTGGGGAAATACCTCGGTCTCCCATTGTCAGTCCCCCATCTCTCTCTTCCATCCTCTCTCACCCCTTCCTCTCTCTCCCCCTCCCCCTCTTCTTTCTCTCTCCTCCCTCCCCTCTCTCTCTCTGTCCACCCTATTTGTCCCTCCCCCTCTTTCACCCTTGTATCATTTGTTTCTACATATACCACAACTAATGTCTTCCTGCCATGACCCGACACAATGTCGCCCAACATTCCTTCAATATCCCTCATATCACACCTGCTCCTTCGAAACAACACAAAATTCGATGTCTCTGATCCTTGCTGCAAAATGAGCAATTCACATATTTAATATTTTCATCTCTGACATAACCACCTCCATAACCTCATTCCCACCCATCTCCACCCTAACCCCACCACTCCATGTATCCGCTGCACAGCCACCATCACCCGTACATGCAGCACCCCAACCACTCCCTGCAGCACCCCAACCGCTCCCTGCAGCACCCCAACCACTCCCTGCAGCACCCCAACCACTCCCTGCAGCACCCCAACCACTCCCTGCAGCACCCCAACCACTCCCTGCAGCACCCCAACCGCTCCCTGCAGCACCCCAACCGCTCCCTGCAGCACCCCAACCGCTCCCTGCAGCACCCCAACCGCTCCCTGCAGCACCCCAACCGCTCCCTGCAACACCCCAACCGCTCCCTGCAGCACCCCAACCGCTCCCTGCAGCACCCCAACCGCTCCCTGCAGCACCCCAACCGCTCCCTGCAGCACCCCCAACCGCTCCCTGCAGCACCCCAACCGCTCCCTGCAGCACGCCAACCTCTCCCTGCAGCACCCCAACCGCTCCCTGCAGCACCCCAACCGCTTCCTTCAGCACCCCAACCGCTTCCTGCAGCACCCCAACCGCTTCCTGCAGCACCCCAACCACTTCATGCAGCACCCCAACCACTTCCTGCAGCACCCCAACCACTTCATGCAGCACCCCAACCGCTTCCTGCAGCACCCAAACCGCTTCCTGCAGCACCCCAACCGCTTCCTGCAGCACCCCAACCGCTTCCTGCAGCACCCCAACCGCTTCCTGCAGCACCCCAACCGCTTCCTGCAGCACCCCAACCGCTTCCTGCAGCACCCCAACCACTTCCTGCAGCACCCCCAACCATTCCCTGCAGCACCCCAACCACTCCCTGCAGCACCCCAACCATTTCCTGCAGCACCCCAACCGCTCCCTGCAGCACCCCAACCGCTCCCTGCAGCACCCCAACCGCTCCCTGCAGCACCCCAACCGCTCCCTGCAGCACCCCAACCGCTCCCTGCAGCACCCCAACCGCTCCCTGCAGCACGCCAACCGCTCCCTGCAGCACCCCAACCGCTCCCTGCAGCACCCCAACCGCTCCCTGCAGCACCCCAACCGCTTCCTTCAGCACCCCAACCGCTTCCTTCAGCACCCCAACCGCTTTCTGCAGCACCCCAACCGCTTCCTGCAGCACCCCAACCACTTCCTGCAGCACCCCAACCGCTTCCTGCAGCACCCAAACCGCTTCCTGCAGCACCCAAACCGCTTCCTGCAGCACCCCAACCGCTTCCTGCAGCACCCCAACCGCTTCCTGCAGCACCCCAACCGCTTCCTGCAGCACCCCAACCGCTTCCTGCAGCACCCCAACCGCTTCCTGCAGCACCCCAACCACTTCCTGCAGCACCCCAAACCATTCCCTGCAGCACCCCAACCACTCCCTGCAGCACCCCAACCAT
The DNA here is from genome assembly GCF_964187855.1 of Myxine glutinosa. Taxonomy (NCBI): domain Eukaryota; kingdom Metazoa; phylum Chordata; class Myxini; order Myxiniformes; family Myxinidae; genus Myxine; species Myxine glutinosa. The sequence continues at coordinate 37,203,443 of NC_136265.1, read as the reverse complement.
TTCCTGCAGCACCCCAACCACTTCCTGCAGCACCCCAACTACTCCCTGCAGCACCCATACCACCATTACCCACATCTGCATATTTATATTTTAGACATGTTTCAGCTTTCAGCATGAATTGAAGTTTGTTACCTAGGTGCTGTTGTCCAGGATAATTGTTTATATTTTGACCATTTATTCGTATTAGCGCATGTTGCTTAATTGCTCAATAAGCTAAGATTCTTCACGGCTGTGAAACGAAAGGCAAAATATACTTTTATGCACTATTGCTTTGCAACGTGCTCTCTTCATATTGCCAGAGAAGGTTTGATTTGATTGCATCCCTGTTATACTTTCGAAGATGCAGCACCATGGCGCGAGGACTTGTCTCTGAGCGAAACGATGAGACGACTGGCCGAGGCAGAACGTCGCACTGAGCACGTTAACCAGCTACTTCGAGAGACCGAGGCTTCATCCGTTCTGCTGACTGAACAAAATAAGGCATGGAGATGGGAAGGGAATCGTGGGAGCGCTGTAGTGGTGCGGAAGGGGTAGAAGGTCTTTTGGTGGTCTTTCTGTCTTCTACCGACTCCTCTCCGGCCTTGCTCCCCCAGCTCTCTGTGCTCTGTCCCCCCAATATTCCTTCAGGTCGCACAAGATCTGCCTGCAACCCTCTTCTGGTTAAACTGCCAAAGTCTAGGCTCTCTGCTCACCTTCACTCTTTCATTCCCCTTTTCTCCCGCCTCTGGAACAAACTCCCCCACTCCCTTCAATCCCACTCCTCCCTCCAGGTCTTTAAAACAGCTGTTCACCACCATCTCTTATCTTCCCCCATCGAAAACCTTGATCTTTTCTACCCCCGGTAATTCACCCCAGAGTCCTTGCAGTGTTCATATGTTTTAATCCTCTCCCACCTCCCCCCAAGTCCTCCCGATGTCCCTGCTCTCAAATGTTGTGTTTGTGTCCTTCCCCCTCTCTTTTGTGTCCTTCCCCCTCTCTCCCCATCTTGTCTACCGCTCCCCTTGTTTTTTGTGTTTTGTGTGTCGGTTTGTCTTTTTGTGTGATTAATGTTAGCTCTTTCACGAGCCTCGATCTTGTATACAAAAAAAAAAAAAAAAAAAAAAAGGTAGGACATGGATAGAGAATGAGATTGGGGGATGTGTGGAGGAACATGTGGTGTTGGGGTTGTCATCGTTCACTATGTCAGTTGAGATTACGAAAGGGATCTCGAGGTTTCATCTTGATGTTCCTTCGTGAATGTGTCTGAAGCCCATGAAGGAGTTCAGTGCAAACTAATACCTGCAAACGAATGCAAATTATGGGTGGGGGAAAAAGTTGTTTTTTTTGTTTTTGTTTTTTGTTTTACTGGTTTACTCTGCAATTAATGCACAAAAGGTTGGGTTTTTTTTCAGGTACAACACCCAGTGCCATTCTTCTCGTAACTCATGTCCATCTCATTAAATGCTTCGATTACGGTGAAGTGAAGAAGCCGTAAGTGTCCTTCAGTCAGTCTGTCCTTCCGGCAATGGGTCTATTAACATTTTGTGCACCGCTCCTTTACTATTCCATCTCCAGATGCTGCATGACGTCATCTCCAGGCACTGAAGGAGGCCCGGCGATGACGTATGCCGAAAGGCGGGGCTCGGTTTTCACTCCGGTTTCTTGCTTGTTTGTCCTTTGAGCTAAGATGCTGAAATTTGGGCACAATAGTGAGCATGTGCGTTGGCAACAACAATATATTTATTTTCTGATCAATCATTTATTGATTGATTACTTAATTATTATTGATTTACGAAGTACTTGTTTATTTTTCTTCTCATCTGGCCATTGAACCGGGCACTTTTTGAGTTAGGAAGCCGATATTTGGACACGACAGTGACCAAGTGATTTGGCTATGAAGGGTATTTTCGATTTATTGATTAATCGATTAATTATTTAAATTTTTCAACTGCTTAATTAATTTTCAAAAAGTTACAGATTCGGGATTGATGCTATTCGTGGTTTAGGTATTCTATTAGACAGATGATTAAGAAATTAATTATTTTACGGTTATTACTTATGCAATTTTACTTATGCCTGGTGTTGGCTTAGCGGATAGGGTGCTGGCTTGGGATCCTAGGATCCTGGGTTTAAATCCCAGTCGATCGTTGAATTAACGCCAGGGGGGTTGACTCAGCCTGTCATCCTTCCGAGGTCGGCAAATTGAGTATCGGTTCACTGGTAATTCCCTGTGTGTCGCAAGAGGCGACTAACGGGGTTTTTTTTTTTTTTTTTTTTTTTGTATACAAGATCGAGGCTCGTGAAAGAGCGAACATTAATCACACAGAAAGACAAACAGACACACAAAACAAATAACAGCGGGAGCGGTAGACAAGATGGGGAGAGAGGGGGAAGGACACAAACACAACATTTGAGAGCAGGGACCGAGAGACATGGAGACATCGAGAGAACTGTGGGAGGGAGAGGGCTTTGGGGGGGAGGCATGGGAAGGGGGGGGGTGGGAGAGGTATAAAACATATGGACACTGCCAGGACTTCCAGGAAAGAAGTTGGAATTTCAAACAAGGTGGATCTGGGGTGAATTAGTGGGGGTAGAAAAGATCAAGGTTTTGGATGGGGGAAGATAAGAGATGGTGGTGAACAGCTGTTTTGAAGACCTGGAGGGAGGAGTGTGATTGAAGTGAGTGTGGGAGTTTGTTCCAGAGGCGGGAGAAAAGAGGAATGAAAGAGTGAAGGTGAGCAGAGAGCCGAGATTTCGGCAGTTTAACCATCAGAGGGTGGCTGGCAGATCTTGTGCGACCTGTAGGAATATTTGGGGGACAGAGCACAGAGAGAGCTGGGGGAGCAAGGCCGGAGAGGAGTCGGTAGAAGACAGAAAGAAAGTTTGGCCAGGATCCCTCTTTCCAGACATCAACATGAACGCCTCAAGATGTTCTCGTGTCATTGTACTTCGCAGACGGCCTTTGGTTCTCTTCAAAGCAGAGAAAGACCGTTCACATGCCACTTGTGACACAGGCAGCGTTAGCAGCAGCTTGTAGGCAAGTCCAATGCTCTTGTAGGCATTGTGAACATCGGTAGAAGTGGTGAGGTGAATAGTATACTGCCATAGGGGAGAAGTGGTGAGGTGAATAGGTCGGTAGAAGACAGAAAGACCACCTACCTGCCTGCGGTGAGTGAGTGAAAGGCCCTCAGAGATAGCTTCATCGCGGGAGATTCCAATGATTCTGAAAGCTTTGGATTCAACAGCGTGAAGCCGAGCCAGGTGTGAGGCAGGAGCACCAGCCCATAGGGGAGAACAGTATTCCATTGAGCTGCGGATGAAAGCCTTGTATGTGGTGAGGAGCACAGGTGTGCCTAGGAAGGACTTCGCACGACGGAGGATGCCCAGTCGGCGACTGGCTTTGGAGGCCAGCTTGGAAATGTGGTTTTCCCAAGAAAGATCATGGCAGATGGTGAGACCCAAAAGCTTGAGCGACAGAACTTCTTGGAGAGGATTGTTGAGAAAGTAGATGGGAGGGTTGTCCAGTCGATCTTTTCGGAGAGACATAGTAAGAGTGTGAGATTTGTCAGGATTGAAAGACATGTTCCACATGTTTGACCAGTCTGTGATTTTGTCCAGGTCTTCAGAGAGTGAGGAGGCTGCAGACTGCCGATCTGAGGGAAGAGGAATGGAGCGGCAGAGAGTGGAGTCATCAGCAAAGAGATACAGAGGATTTTCCAGAGAGTCGGAGAGATCATTGATAAAGACCAGAAAAAGCACAGGGCCCAGCACACTGCCTTGGGGAACTCCAGCCTGAACGGGAAGGGGAGATGAAAGAAATCCATTCAGGGCCACACGTTGACTACGACCAGAGAGGAAGTCCGCAAGCCATGCATGGAGATTTCCATGGATACCATAGGAGGAGAGTTTGGTGAGCAGAGCTGGGTGCCAGACCGTATCGAAGGCACGTGATATGTCAAGGGAGACAGCTCTGATTTCCTGTTTGGCATTGAGGACCTCCATCCATTGTTGAGACAGCAGAAGCAGCATGTCCAGAGTAGAGTGACCTGGTCTGAAACCAAATTGATGATCAGAGATCAAGCCATTGGAGAAGAGGAAAGATTTCATATCCGAAGCATATCCGGGTTGGCGGCAGGAAGGGCATCCGGCCATAAAACATTGCTCCAAAAAGGGGACCACGGTGCCAGAAAAAGGCCAACCCCTGCTCTGTGGGGAGAAATGGCCTCTAAAGGTGGTTCTTTTCTATGCAATTAATCAATTAATTATGGTGCACCTCTCCATCCCAATTCCGTCTCCATGTGCTGCATGGCGGCACCGCTGGGTGCCATGGGCACCCTGCCAATGCCGCGCACTGGAGGATGTTATTTATTTATTTGGCATGGGGGCAGTATACTTTGAATGTAGCTCTGCTTGTTTTCGTTCTTTTCCCTACTACTCTGAGGCGACTCAATGGACGGTTTTGACACTCGGTATGATGTTCCATGACGTCGATGCACAAAAACTAAAGGAGCCCTTTTTATAATTTCCATCCAGGTGGTGAGATAATTAGCTAATCAATTCAAAATGGAATATATTGTTACAGATCGCGGATTAAGATGTTAGTTACCGAGCGGTTTGGTATTGCCGCGACCGTTACAGGATCCCTGACTCACCCGATTCACCCAGAACCTTGGCCGTATCGCACCACAGCTGCTCAATGAGGGAAAAGACAAAAACGACGCAATGCAAGAGGAAAAAGGAATAAAACGAGAAGACGTACAGACGTGTAATGGGGTTTATTATTTACACACACAAGCAAAAAGGAGCAATCAAGTTTTATTTACAACACATAAGACGCAGGTGACACAGTGCAAATACTAGCTTATCTACAGACTTAACTTATTCCCAGGACAGAACAAACAGAACAAACTCACGTCCACAAGAAGGGTGGAAAAGCAGGAGGTGGATGGCTGGAGGGAGAGGGAGGTCCAAAGGGGGTCCCGCAGCACAACCGGCGCGTTTAGCAGCCGCCGTTCAGGCCAGGCCCCACGCTGCTGTTTTGGCTGCTGTGTACGTCGCGTGCTTTGCCAGGCCTTGTCCCACTCGTCTGGTCCAAACCCTCAACTCTTTCCTGGTTCACTCACTCCTCACCACCGACTCCTCACCGCAACCAACTGACCACCGACTCCTTACCAACGCAACCACTGACCCTCCTCTGGCAACCGACTCAGACCAACTCCTTGTGACCAACTCTCCACTCACTTCCGTTTGCGCCTTTTATAGCGCCTCCAGCGATTACGCCGCCGGCGTTTTGGACACGCCCATCGGGGTGCTCACCTCGGCCCTGGTTGGTCGCGCGACCCTCGGGCTCCGCCCTGGATGACGACGGGCGGGCACGCCCCTCCTCCCCTCTGACGAGGTGGAGACACGCCTTTCTTCTCCGACTCAAAGCACATGGTCAATGGCGGTTATTGGTGGGGAGGTGATTGGGAATCGAGGGCTCAGCAGTGACGAGAGGGGATGTAATATGGAAATGGAGGTTTTGGGGATGGGAAGGAAAGGGAGATTTTGGGGATGGGAAGGAAAGGGGATCTATTCTCTTTCACTGGTGCAATGGAGTATTTCAATTAATGGAAGACACAGCCTTACACTAATACACATAATAAGGATATAACTGTCAAAAAAGATATATCGTGTCCTGCATGTATGTTTTATGGACTAACTACGGGAACGCCCTTTGACCTTTATACAACCACAAACGGAGGGAGGAGGGGTGATATTTTACAACAACCTTTTACAACAACATTTTACCACAACAATAAAATAAAAAAACATTCTCATATCCACAACAATATGTTTGTTTGTCCATCACATATCGCATATACTCAGCATACAAGGCCTCCAAGATATCTGATTTTTCTTGGTTTCACATCAATTTTATCCCATTTATTCTGTATTTTCTGTTTGAGGTGTTTTTATTTTTTGTTTTTATTCTTGCAACATTTGTAAATTGACTGTAGTTCAGCTTATGGTTGTGAAACCTTTTCTTACTTTGCTGATTGTGCACAGTTGTTTCTATGTTACCACACTCTAAAAGGTCTTTATGTAACCCTGCTCATCCATGAGCCTTTTGTAGAGAAAAAAAATCACACCCGTGTCTGAAGGAAGCGTTTCAGTTTGGCATTTTTAATATGAAATAGGCAAAGCCTAAAAATGAAAGAACCCCCTTTCGAATTACCCTTTAGAATTACCCTTTAGCATTACCCTTTCGAATTACCCTTTAGAATTACCCTTTCTAATTACCTTTTGAAACCCCTTAGAATTACCCTTTAGAATTACCCTTTCTAATTACCTTTTGAAACCCCTTAGAATTACCCTTTAGAATTACCCTTGAGAATTACCCTTTAGAATTACTCTTTTGAATCACCCTTTCTAATTACCTTTTGAAACCCCTTAGAATTACCCTTTAGAATTACCCTTTCGAATTACCCTTTAGAATTACCCTTTAGAATTACCCTTTCTAATTACCTTTTGAAACCCCTTAGAATTACCCTTTAGAATTACCCTTGAGAATTACCCTTTAGAATTACTCTTTTGAATCACCCTTTAGAATTACCCTTTAGAATTACCCTTTGGAATTACCCTTTAGAATTACCCTTTAGAATTACCCTTTGGAATTACCCTTTAGAATTACCCTTTAGAATTACCCTTTAGAATTACCCTTTAGAATTACCCTTTAGAATTACCCTTTAGAATTACCCTTTAGAATTACCCTAGTTGGAATTACTCTTTTGAATTACCCTTTAGAATTACCCTTTAGCATTACCCTTTAGAATTACCCTTTCTAATTACCTTTTGAAACCCCTTAGAATTACCCTTTAGAATTACCCTTGAGAATTACCCTTTAGAATTACTCTTTTGAATCACCCTTTAGAATTACCCTTTAGAATTACCCTTTAGAATTATCCTTTGGAATTACCCTTTAGAATTACCCTTTAGAATTACCCTTTAGAATTACCCTTTAGAATTACCCTTTAGAATTACCCTTTAGAATTACTCTTTTGAATCACCCTTTAGAATTACTCTTTAGAATTACTCTTTAGAATTACCCTTTAGAATTACCCTTTAGAATTACCCTTTAGAATTACTCTTTTGAATTACTCTTTAGAATTACCCTTTAGAATTACCCTTTAGAATTACCCTTTGGAATTACCCTTTAGAATTACCCTTTAGAATTACCCCTTTAGAATTACCCCTTTAGAATTACCCTTTAGAATTACCCTTTAGAATTACCCTTTAGAATTACACTTTAGAATTACCCCTTTAGAATTACCCTTTAGAATTACCCTTTGGAATTACCCTTTAGAATTACCCTTTAGAATTACCCTTTAGAATTACACTTTGGAATTACCCTTTGGAATTACCCTTTAGAATTACCCTTTGGAATTACCCTTTAGAATTACCCTTTAGAATTACCCTTTAGAATTACACTTTATAATTACACTTTAGAATTACCCTTTAGAATTACCCTTTAGAATTACACTTTATAATTACACTTTAGAATTACCCCTTTAGAATTACTCTTTTGAATTACCCTTTGGAATTACCCTTTAGAATTACCCTTTAGAATTACCCCTTTAGAATTACCCTTTAGAATTACCCTTTGGAATTACCCTTTAGAATTACCCTTTAGAATTACCCTTTAGAATTACACTTTGGAATTACCCTTTGGAATTACCCTTTAGAATTACCCTTTGGAATTACCCTTTAGAATTACCCTTTAGAATTACCCTTTAGAATTACACTTTATAATTACACTTTAGAATTACCCTTTAGAATTACCCTTTAGAATTACACTTTATAATTACACTTTAGAATTACCCTTTAGAATTACCCTTTAGAATTACCCTTTGGAATTACCCTTTGGAATTACCCTTTAGAATTACCCTTTAGAATTACCCTTTAGAATTACACTTTGGAATTACCCTTTGGAATTACCCTTTAGAATTACCCTTTGGAATTACCCTTTAGAATTACCCTTTAGAATTACCCTTTAGAATTACACTTTATAATTACACTTTAGAATTACCCTTTAGAATTACCCTTTAGAATTACACTTTAGAATTACCCTTTAGAATTACCCTTTAGAATTACCCTTTAGAATTACCCTTTGGAATTACCCTTTGGAATTACCCTTTAGAATTACCCTTTAGAATTACCCTTTAGAATTACCCCTTTAGAATTACCCCTTTAGAATTACCCTAGTTGGAATTACTCTTTTGAATTACCCTTTTGAATTACCCTTTAGAATTACCCTTTAGAATTACGCTTTAGAATTACCCTTTAGAATTACACTTTGGAATTACCCTTTGGAATTACCCTTTAGAATTACCCTTTGGAATTACCCTTTAGAATTACCCTTTGGAATTACCCTTTGGAATTACCCTTTGGAATTACCCTTTAGAATTACCCTTTAGAATTACCCTTTAGAATTACCCCTTTAGAATTACCCCTTTAGAATTACACTTTAGAATTACCCCTTTAGAATTACCCCTTTAGAATTACCCCTTTAGAATTACCCCTTTAGAATTACCCTTTAGAATTACCCCTTTAGAATTACCCCTTTAGAATTACCCCTTTAGAATTACCCCTTTAGAATTACCCCTTTAGAATTACCCCTTTAGAATTACCCCTTTAGAATTACCCTAGTTGGAATTACTCTTTTGAATTACCCTTTTGAATTACCCTTTAGAATTACCCTTTAGAATTACCCTTTAGAATTACCCTTTAGAATTACCCTTTAGAATTACACTTTGGAATTACCCTTTGGAATTACCCTTTAGAATTACCCTTTGGAATTACCCTTTAGAATTACCCCTTTAGAATTACCCCTTTAGAATTACCCTAGTTGGAATTACTCTTTTGAATTACCCTTTTGAATTACCCTTTAGAATTACCCTTTAGAATTACCCTTTAGAATTACCCTTTAGAATTACCCTTTAGAATTACACTTTGGAATTACCCTTTGGAATTACCCTTTAGAATTACCCTTTAGAATTACCCTTTAGAATTACCCTTTAGAATTACCCTTTAGAATTACCCTTTAGAATTACCCCTTTAGAATTACCCTAGTTGGAATTACTCTTTTGAATTACCTTTTTGAATTACCCTTTAGAATTACCCTTTAGAATTACCCTTTGGAATTACCCTTTGGAATTACCCTTTAGAATTACCCTTTAGAATTACCCTTCAGAACCTGTTAGAATTACCCTTTCGAATTACCCTTTAGAATTACCCTTCAGAACCTATTAAAATTACCCTTTAGAAGTATCCTTTACAACCTATTAGAATTATCCTTTAGAACCCCTTAGAATTACCCTTTAGAACCTATTGGAATTATCCTTTAAAACCCCTTAGAATTACCTACCCTTCAGAGTTGCCCTTTCGATTTACCCTTTAGAACCAACCTGTTAGAATTACCCTTTAGAATCCCTTAGAATTGCCCTTTCGAGTTACTCTGTAGAATTACCATTTAGAATCCCTGAGAATTACCCTTTAGAATTACCCCGAAAGGTTCACCGTAACCTTTTACGTTCACCGTAACCTTTTCCCCTAATTACTCCTAAAGGTTGCTGCACTGTTGCAGCCTGCTCCCAATCATCAGCAAAGTCATGGAATCCATCATTGCTTCTCCAATGGCCTGATCTCTGATCATCAATTTGGTTTCAGACCAGGTCACTCTACTCTGGACATGCTGCTTCTTCTGTCTCAACAATGGATGGAGGTCCTCAATGTCAAACAGGAAATCAGAGCTGTCTCACTTGACATATCACATGCCTTCGATACGGTCTGGCACCCAGCTCTGCTCACCAAACTCTCCTCCTATGGTATCCATGGAAACCTCCACTCATGGCTTGCGGACTTTCTCTCTGGTCGTAGTCAATGGATTTCTCTCATCTCCCCTTCCTGTTCAGGCTGGAGTTCCCCAAGGCAGTGTTCTGGGCCCTGTGCTTTTTCTGGTCTTCATCAATGATCTTTCCGACTCTCTGGAAAATCCTCTCTATCTCTTTGCTGATGACTCCACCCTCTGCCGCTCCATATCTGATCCCTCAGCTAGGCAGTCTGCAGCCTCCTCACTCTCAGCAGACCTGGTCAAAATCACAGACTGGTCAAGTGGACAATCACACAGACAATCACAAGTGGAACATGTCTTTCAATCCTGACAAATCTCACACTCTCACTGTGTCTCTTCGAAAAGACCAACTGGACAACCCTCCCATCTACTTTCTCAACAATCCTCTCCAAGAAGAGGTGCAAAGTGCAAAGTGAAAAGCGACAAAGTGCATGAAGTGCAAAGCGACTGAGAAACAGGTGTTGCGGCTGCTTCCGTGTTACAGATTCGGCGCGCACTCTTCACACATAACCGTGCGACTGAGAAAGACGTGCAGCGGCCGCTTCCGTTTTGCAGAATTCAATCTTTTTTTTAAATGGGCGCCATGTACTGTTTAGATTTTGATGATTTGCGTGGGATATGATTCAACGGATGTTTATGTGAATCGTTTAAAATAAAAAGGCCTTCAATTTCTGTAATTTTGCCTTTTCATTTGGGCTTCCCAATTGAAGCCCCGCCCATAGGGCGGGCACCGTTACTAGTCATGACAATTTAAAAAAAAATAGGTTTAAGAGGATGACATCCCTGACTCATTAACACAAAAAAAAACTGGGAGAATAATATAAGGCAATTAATCGTCTTTTTAAAATCGGACTGTTGTCACTGGCATTATGCAAACTACTTCTACTACTACTTCCTCTTTTCACCCCTGTTCTTAAAGGTTGTGGACGGATTCAGGTGGAATTTGCTGGGCATGTTGAATGTGTGACAACGATACGATTAGATTTTAGTGGAGATCCACATCTGGATACTGTAATTGCAAAGTGATTCTTCACCAGAGAAATGGAGCCGATATGTAGCACAATATCTAAAAAGGTTGTGGACAGATTCTGACAACACTTGGTGGATGAGTTTGTTCGATGACAAGAACAAGCCGATTTGATTTTGCTTCAGGTCAGCAGATCCGGCCTATCGGTGGGATACAAAACGTAAACGATTCAGCCTGGCGGAGGTTTGCGCTCTACCGAGTGTCATTCTAGTTTCCAATGCTTTAGTATATCTTTACCTCCACCACCGAAGGTCACAGGAGGTTATGTGTTTTAGATTTTGTTCAGGTCTAACCTCCTTTCCCAAGAACCCAAGAACTACTTAAATTCTGCCTTGGATATTCATTACAAACCTCACCCTACATCATCAAATTCTCCAATTGCAAATCATTATGGGTATCGCATTTATCAATTGGACAGAATATTCCTTCCCATCCACAACATGCATACTTGACATATTGCTTCAAACCTTTCGATGAATGTTTTCCCCCAAAATTCTCGAGTTCATTGTTGAAAACATAACCTCCGTCCATCTTCTTCGGGGGCGGAGGTGATTACCCTGACGACCTTGTTGCCTCGTTACACCATCCAGCCTCATCTGTTTCCAACCACGACATCTCGAACACGGATATTGTTTTTTAGAGGCGTCATGGTCAGGTTGGTTAAAGTGGCCTATCTGATTAGTTGTGCTCATCAGTGGTATTCTCCCCATCCCCAGGTGTTGAAGAGTGAGCTGCGGCGTCTGGAGAGGAATGAAGAGAGGCTACAAGCAGGAGAGAACCTGGAATACTTGAAGAATGTGTTGTTGCGCTTCTTTGTGTTGGCACCGGGCAACGACCGCTGTGCCCTGATCCCCGTGCTGCACAAATTGCTGCATTTGAGCTCCGAAGAGCGCACCCGCCTTACCACCGTTGCCTCGGGTAATGGTTAGTTGTGTGTAGTGGTTGTCGCAGGCACTAATCATCATGCTTTGGTCGAGGTTTCGTTCCTGTGGTTATGGCTTTTTCAGTGTTGTCGCGATGCATTCTGGGGGAATTATCAGTTTTCTCATGGTGGATTTTTTCCCGCACGTGCCATTTGTGTGCATGTTTTTCCAAGTCCTGTAAATGTCGTTCGCTTCATCTTTATTCTGAATTTCTTAGCTTATTGAATGCCCTGTAGGCCTCGCTCAACCCCTGATCACGTGACAATTTGCATTTTGAAAAAAAAGACACCATTGTGCAAATCTACCTCAGTTGAGTTCTAGGTTCCTGCCCTGGACTTCAGATGGGGATGCATTGGCAAACCAGTACATTCCTTATCATAGAAACTGCATTGGCAGTACCTCTCTGATTGGTGAATGTTATTTGGCAAACCAGATCAGATATGGGATGGATGCCGTTGACGTCTTGACTCCATAATATAATCACAAACTGCTCATAGCTTTGGAACATATCTTTCAATCCTAACCAATCTCACATTTTCACTCTTTCGCTCTGAAAAGACCATCTGGCAAATCCTCTCATCTACTTCCTGAACAGTTCTCTTGAAGAAGTTCAGTCACTCAAACGTTTAGGCCTTACTACCAGCCATGATTTTTCTTGGGCAAACCAGATACCTAAGTTGGCCTCCAAAGGCAGTCATTGACTGGGCATCTTCCATCGTACAGTCTTCCCTTGGCACATCTGAACTCTTATCTACCTACAAGGCCTTAATCCGCAGCTTGATGGAGCTCTCCCCTCTGGGCTGGCGCTCCTGCCTCACACCTTGCTCAGCTTGATGCCATAGAAACCAAGGCCTTCAAAATCATTGGAATCTCCAACAGGGAAGCCAAGTCTCCGGTCCTATCATTTCCACATTGCAGATAGGTCGGTGGTTTTTCTGTCTTCTGCCGCCTCCTTTCTGGTCTTGCACCCTCTGCCCTTTCTGTACTCTGCCTCCCACCCACAGCTTTGCAGGATGCACTTGGTAACCCCTCGTGATGAAACTCCCAGAATCTACTCAATCATTTGTTCCTTTTTTTTTTTTTTACACCTGTGGAACAAACTTCCCCAGTCTGTTCAATCTCATCCTTTGCTCCAGGGCTTCGAGACAGCTGTTCATCACCATCTCCCACCCGCAGCCATGTTCGTTTCTACGACGACCATAACCCCCCTCCCCCCCCCCCACCCCCCCTAGAAATGCTCAGAATATGCTAATTTATCAGAAATGCTCCAGTGATAATGCTATGAGAAATCCATGCACGACATGCGGCATTAAAAAAACAAAAACACAGACAAACCTATGGGTTTGGCCTATCATGGAGGGGAGTGGTTTGGGGGGGGGGGGGGGGCGGTCAGAGGGTCAGAGGTCCTGTTAGGTAAAAATTCTGTTACTGCGCTAACTTGTGAATCGGTGATGGGATTTTGACCAAACTTGGCAAACTTGGTACCTGGTGTTGCCTGGTGTTAAGCCTGGTGTTGGCTTAGCGGTTAGGGTGCCGGCTTGGGATCCTAGGATCCTGGGTTCGAATCCCGGTCGATCGCTAAATTAACACCAGGGGGGTTGACTCAGCCTGTCATCCTTCCGAGGTCGGCAAATTGAGTACCAGCTTGCTGGGATGAATGATCCCGGTGTGTACCCCGGTTTAGAATAGGTACACCGTATCCCTGCGCATCGTAAGAGGCGACTAAGGGTTGGCGTCAGGAAGGGCATCCGGCCATAAAAAAAACATTGCCTCAAACAGGGAACCATGATTGTCATGGGGCCTGCAAGGCTAACCCCTGCTCTAGCGGGGAAAATGGCCTTTAAAAAACGATCATTCTTCATTCTATTCTTGGTACAAGTGTGTATTATGATGCAAAGATTAACCGATTAAATTTCGACATCAAAGGTCAGAGGTCATGTCAGGTAAAAATGTGATACTTGAGAACAGCTGAATGGATTTGAAACAAACTTGGTACAAGTATGTATAATGATGTAATAATGTGGGCTGAGGTATATCGGCGGACAGATATTGAAGATATTGAAAGGTACAGACAGAAATAATCTGAAGTTGAAGATGCCGCAGATTACAAATGTTGGTGATGATAATGGAGCCTTTGCTTGTTTTTGCAGGAACTGATGAAGGAGGACCGGCAGCAGGAAGATGGGTGTCCTATTTGCCCAGCTGGACTGGGCTGCATTGAGACAGGAACAGAGCATGTACACTGAGACCTTTTTTTCTTTTTCTTATATTCCCTGCTATGATACCTTTTCACTTCTTTAAATCTCCAGGCCTAAGGTGTAAACTTTCAGACTTTCTCACTGTGCTTCCATGAAGTAAATTACAATTGGAGACCTTGATTTTTTTTTAAGTTATTTGAGGAATTACGTTAATATTCATATGTCCTTGTCCGACCGTCTGCGTTGTGATTAATAAAATTTCACCTACTTGTAACTGTCGGCTTCTCAGGATTAAATCTCGTGCTTATACAATCCGTGTTTGCGGCCGCAATACTCATTTCACTGAACTGGCCTATCTGCCACGCTGTAGTAACAGGTGCAGACAACATGAGCTTCATTGTGGAGATTCCCAATGATTTTGAGAACCTTGGTATCCATGGCATCTAGATTATCATGGTGGAAGGTAAGGGCACCAGCCAAAAAAGGGGAGCACGACTCCATCGAGCTGCCAATGATGGCTTTGGAAGTTGTTAGAAGTTCGGATTAGCCGAGGAAAGACTTGGCACGAATGAGGATGCCCAGTTGGCGGCTGACTTTGGAGGCTTTGGAGGCGGTTGACTTTGACAAAGCAGATCCAGCTTTGGATCTGCTTTGGGCAGATCCGGGCCCTTTGATTTTGAAGAGGGGGGAAGGCAAGGTAAACAACACGACAGTGAATGCGGAGCGTTGGCTGGCACAACGTCGCGTTTAACGACCTGCTGTACGAACCCTGGTGAGGGCCCATGGGGCAAAGTCATGGAAGTTATAATAAATCTGCGTTGTTCTACGCAAGCAAGAATCATAATAAATTGCATCAAATCATATAGCATATGATAAATTAATGTCATCCCAAAACTTCAGAACCCTGAGGCGGTTATCGGACTCATATGATATATAATTCCAGCTTTGTGTGTTTGACTTATGTGCACACCTGAACCATTTAAAATGGTGGTTTTACTCGGGATGTGCCTGGGGAAGGTTTTTGGTGGTAAAAATTATTTTATAGCCAAAGTGCTGCTAAACTGCAGCTTTGTGTTCCGATTCTTTTCCGATTTGTGTTCCGATTCTTTTCCGATTTGTGTTCGACAATGTTCAAAATATAACATTCAATTGAAATTAACTAGTTCCTCAATCCTGGTGTTGGCTTAACGGTTAAGGTGGTTGGCTTGAGATCTTTGGGTCTTGAAATAACACCAGGTCGGTTGACTCAGCCTGTCATCCTTCTGAGGTTGGCAAAATGAGTACAAGCTTACTGGTAACAGGGGGCACTGCATCAACGGCACAGCCACGCCTTTAAAGGTAGACAAGTTCATATCGGCCTTTCATAGGCTGCATACGGAACCACCACCAAGTAGTTCCTCGATCAAAGATGGATGTCTGTCGGCCAGAGAGGGTGAGCCATTTGCTTAACCCCACTTTGCGCTATGCACGCGGGGTAATAAGATCTCTTCTGCTCGGTTTCGTCTTGGTGAGTATAATACTTGTGGCGTGACACGTGGTTGATATTACATTAGCTACTCCTGACATCTAAAATTCCCACAGTATGGCATGGCGACTGTTCACATGCCAAAATCATCCATATTGTAATTTATTTAAACAAACCATCTATCGATAGATCAACACTATAAATAATACTCTCCTCCAGTCTGTCTGTCCGTCCTTCATGGCGAGGCTTCCACCGTTCAGGGAGGGGCTTCACCAGTTCAGGGAGGGGCTTCACCAGTTCAGGGAGAGGCTTCACCCATTCTGGGAGAGGCTTCTAAATCAAATCTCCAATTTGTGCGCTTTCTGACTCTCTCACAACTTTACCTAAACTCTAATTCGATATCTGATTTCATTTTTCATCGCCACTAGGATGGTTTAATACTCAGTTGCAAGGAACGGAAAGAAAATTGGACAAAAGTTAGCGTTGTTAGACAAAAATGCATTTTGAAATGAAATTAAGGCCTGTAGCATAAAGTCCATTCAGACTCCCTCACAGCTTTATCTCGACTCTAATTCACCCTCTGATTTAATTTTTCTAAAAGAGGAATGAATGAGTGGAGGTGAGCAGTGATCCTGGATTTAGGTAGTTTCACAAGCATGTGGTTGATGGGGGACCGTGTGAGACCTGCCGAAACATGGTGGGACAAAGCATGAAAATAGCAGAGTGTGCAAGACCAGAAAGGAGGCGGAAAAAGACAGAGAGACCACCGACCTGTCTGTGATGGCGAAGTGATAGGCCCATAGACTCTGCTTCATCGTGAGGGATTCCAATGATCTTGAACGCCTTGGTTTCCATGGCATCATACTGAGCAAGATGTGAGGTACGGGAGCCAGCCCAACGGGGCGAGCAATATTCCATCAAGCTGCCGATGAAGACCTTGCAGTTGGATAGGAGTTCAGGTGTGCCAAGGAAGGGCGTTGTGTGATGGAGGATGCCCAGTCGGTGGTTGGCTTTGTAGGCCAACCTATCAGCATACTTTATGGTCGCCATGTTGGTGCTTACTGCTATACGAAACCAAATACATCTTCGGAACTGTCCTATCCACAATTGCCAAGCCCTCCCTATAAGTTTTCCCTTCAAGATAAACAACCAAAGCGACAGTTAAAGGTATGCCGATGGGGGGTCACGAGCCTTGCGAAGGTAGACATCAGTGATCGCGGCAGCGGTATGTTGCCTGGTACACCGCACAAATACCTATGTGGCATTCTCTCAAGCAGGGCTTAAACCCATGTCATTTTAAAGGTCTTTGTCCAAGGTCATTATTTACTTTTTATCGATGTGTATATATACACATCAGGAAGAAGGTCACTGGTTTCGGGTCGTTTATTAGCACAATTAACCTGTTCATGGTCACATATATTTTCTGTATATCTCCCGAGCTTGTGAAAAAGGGAATCTACCATATAAGAGAGCCGATGGTCTGTCTGTGTCGCCATATTTCTCAGGGATGGCTGAACGGAACTTGGTGAAACTTTCAGAGGTTCATCAGTGACTGTTTGGGAGTGTTATAGGCAAAAAAATTTTTTTTTTTTTAAAGTTCGTTTTTTGGATTTTTTTTAAAATCGCTCTATAGTGCCTAAAACTTTTTGATTAATGACAGTTGTATACAACTACACATTGGCATAAATAAATACAAAACAATTACCAGACAATTGAGCACAAATTAAATATATCAAACAATTCCGGAAGCGGTCGAAGTTGGTGGCGAGGCTTCGTCTTCTTCATGAACGCCATCATACTTAACTCAGAAACGTGATGAATGGTGCATTCAGCAGCATATAATGAACAAAAAGGTAAAATGATTATTTGACATTTGCGATGAATTCTGATTTGGATGTAATTGCCTTTCCAATATATGTTCTCTCGTTTCAAATATGTGAATGTTTCTTTTTCGCTTGAGTAATGCCGGGTACTCCAGCTATAACCACTTTTATACTTTACTCGGGATACAAATACAACTTTGTCTGGGGGGTAACATGGGGTACGTGGCCGCTGCCTCATGCGGGGGTGTGGGGGACCGGGAGAGGGGCGTAAATTCTCTATGTAAATGTGCACTGCGTGCGTGGCGCCACCTGATGATGGTGGCAGAGGGTATTACAATTTCCTTTTTTTACCTGGGCAACACTGAAGTTAAAGCACACTTTGCATGGGTAATTTTTTCCTCCTTCCCATCCCCCCCCCTCCCCCAAAAGGGAGGCCCTGTCAATGCCACTCCCCCCCCCCCCCCTCATTCTAAAGAACTCTGCAATGGGACGAAAAACATGTTTATTTAGGATATTAAAAGTGCTGATGTTACGAATTTTGAATTCGACAAATAGACCCCTTGATGCCATGAATTTTTTTTTTTTTTTACGTGACCTTGGTGAAAATAAATTCAGAATACAAAAAATTGATGTCATATGTCACATGGTTCGGCCGCCATATTATTTTTCATTAAAAAACACAAACCCCTTTTTCTCCAACGGCTGAACAGATCGAGCCATAACTTTGCACGCAGAATCGCATGCCCATGGCGAACAAAAAGTTCCTGTATGACGACGTCGTACGTCGCATCGTTTACGAGTTATGACGTTTTAAAGCATAAACTTTAAATCCTATCTCCTCCCTAATTTTTGAACATATCGAGTGGAAACTTTACCCAAACGTTCCCCATGTGGGGAAGTTAAAACGTTACTTGGGAAGTTTTGATAAGTCACATGGTTTGGTCGTGATAAATAATTGAACGTATATCTTTAAAAGTTTATATCTCTTGAACCGCTGCATTGATCGACTTGAAACGTTAATGTAATGTAGCTCTCATCAAGGGGAATAAGTGTTTAATATTTCAACATGATTGGTTGTACGGTCTGGAAGCTGGAACTAGAAGTCGTTATTGTTGAAAGAAGAAGAAACAACACATTTTTTTTTCTCAGGCCATGTAACTGATTGGTTTCCTGCGTCGCAGCTTCGCATGCCCCTGGTGATTTCGAGAGATAAGAACACGATGAGAAGAATAAGGTAAGTTGGAAGTTTGTGGGATTTGTAGTTTTTAAGTTATCGTCGAATCCAGAAATCACGTCTTTGCTGAGGGCCGCACCTTAATTTTCACTTGGCACGATTCTTGCAGGCTGGCCGTATGGCTCCTTGTTTCAGCTTGGATTTGAATTTGGTTTTCAAATTTGGCAGTGGTTCGGAGGTGTTAACACCTGACCACTACAAACCCGGGTCAAATCGGATAAAATTTCATCGAGTTACCTCAGATCGAGAGTGGGGAATTAATTAATTAACACGCTGTACACGACCTGCAGGCTGCGCATGGAGCGACCTCACGGGCTCATTTCAACCTCATTAAATTGTGATTTCAGATTTGGCAGTCGCTAGGGTGTATACTCGCACTCGACCAAAATTAATTTGGCAAAATTCTGACTATTTTGGACGATAATATGACACTATCGCATATCCCGTGTGTGTGTGCGTGTGTGCGTGTGTGTGTGTGTGTGTGTGTGTGTGTGTGTGTGTGTGTGTGTGTGTGCGTGTGCGTGTGTGTGTGTGTGTGTGTGTGTGTGTGTGTGTGTGTGTATAGGGTATGAAATTAGCAGTAAAATTAGCATTCGATTTATTTCGAAAGTATTTCTGTTATATATATTTATTTCGATCTGTCGAAAGCGGGAAGGCAGAGGAAACCGGAAACCGGTCAGTTATAAAGTGGCAGTTCTAGTTTCATTTTAAATTGTATTCATTTGTTTCTGATTTTCCTGAATTCCTGCTGGGAAGTCTGGATGGTTGATGCTGAGAGAATGGTCTTGTTTCATGTAACTTCCACACAGCTTTGTATGATGAATTTATTCCTTCTTCATGTCACCAATGACTTGGTTAATATTTGCATGTTTTGTAATGGCTTGTCCTTGTCGCCTAAGCAGCTCATCCACCGAGTTTTGTCATAATCGGTCCAGGACTTTTTGAGATATCGTGCTATATATCGTGTTTGGCCTCATCTCTCAGCACTTTCGCATAAAGACAAAATAACCCTTTGTGACGTATGAGCATGCGTGGTCCAATGGCATCATCGATGCGCAGACAAACGCACAGGCTGTCTAAATGTCTGTCAAACCCGGCGACCTTTTTCCTGCTCTTCCGCCGTGCGTCACGAAGCTGTCTCTCTTGCCAAGCCTGTGCAGAACACGCCGGGAAAGTCGTTCTGAACTCTGATCACCTTTCAGGTAAATACGGCTCCGATGTCTGACCGGCAGGGGGTGCTGCATCACGGAGAACGCCGACCTGCACTTGTTCTCATCTGTTCCGGTCTCTTTGCCGTGAATCGCCTTGAAGCATGCAGCACAAAAAACATCCGTGTTATTGTCATTATGTCGTGTTTGTTTTCTTCTATATTAAAGTTTTGTAGAACCAAACATCTGTTTGCTTTGAAATTTTGAAAAATTCTCGTTTTCGGATATTCGCTAAAATTAAATCGCTTCTTCCTTGTCACACACCCAACCTGTGCACCAAATTTCATCCGAATTCCGTCCACAACTTTTTGAAATGTCCTGTTCACAAACAAACAAGAAGACGTCGTGCAGCGCATGATACTTGCCCAATCCAGCCCCCACTCCCAGATTTTTTTTTGCCATGGAGACATGAAATTGGCCATTTCATCAAGATTAAAATTGACGATCTTTAATCGAACCTCGGGTCAATCAGATGAAAATTGATTATTTTTCAAATGAGAATTGATTATTTTAGACATTTTACCTTGAGGTGACCTTTGACCTCAAATAGTTGCTTTCCCAATTCAGTGATGCACTATGCAATTGCTGTTTAATTGTCAAGTTAATAGGATGAAAATTGACAATTTCAGATGAAAATTGATTTTAGAAGTTTGACCTTGAGTTGACCTTTGACCTCAAAAAGTTGCTTTCCCAATTCAGTGATGCACTATGCAATTGCTGTTTAATTGTCAAGTTAATAGGATGAAAATTGACAATTTCAGATGAAAATTGATTCTCGAAGTTTGACCTTGAGTTGACCTTTGACCTCAAAAAGTTGCTTTCCCAATTCAGTGATGCACTATGCAATTGCTGTTTAATTGTCAAGTTAATAGGATGGAAATTGATTATTTTTCAGATGAATATTGATGATTTTAGAAGTTTGACCTTTTGTTGACCTTTGACCTCAAATAATTGCTTTCCCAATTCAGTGATGCACTATGCAATTGCTGTTTAATTGTCAAGTTAATAGGATGAAAATTGATGATTTCAGATGAAAATTGATGATTTTAGAAGTTTGACCTGAGTTGACCTTTGGCCTCAAAGTTGCTTTCCCAATTCAGTGATGCACTATGCAATTGCTGTTTAATTGTCAAGTTAATAGGATGAAAATTGATGATTTCAGATGAAAATTGATGATTTTAGAAGTTTGACCTTTTGTTGACCTTTGACCTCAAATAGTTGCTTTCCCAATTCAGTGATGCACCATGCAATTGCTGTTTAATTGTCAAGTTAATAGGATGAAAATTGACAATTCCAGATGAAAATTGATTTTACAAGTTTGACCTTTTGTTGACCTTTGACCTCAAATAGTTTCGTTCTCAATTCAGTGGTGCACTATGCAATTGCTGTTTAATTGTCAAGTTAATAGGATGAAAATTGATTATTTTTCAGATGAAAATTGATGATTTTAGAAGTTTGACCTTGAGTTGCCCTTTGACCTCAAATAGTTGCTTTCCCAATTCAGTGATGCACTATGCAATTGCTGTTTAATTGTCAAGTTAATAGGATGAAAATTGATTATTTTTCAGATGAAAATTGATGATTTTAGAAGTTTGGCCTTGAGTTGCCCTTTGACCTCAAATAGTTGCTTTCCCAATTCAGTGATGCACTGTGCAATTGCTGTTTAATTGTCAAGTTAATAGGATGGAAATTGATTATTTTTCAGATGAATATTGATTTTAGAAATTTAACTTTGAGTTGACCTTTGGCCTCAAATAGATGCTTTCCCAATTCAGTGATGCACTATGCAATTGCTGTTTAATTGTCAAGTTAATAGGATGAAAATTGACAATTTTCAGATGAAAATTGATTCTAGAAGTTTGACCTTGAGTTGACCTTTGACCTCAAAAAGTTGCTTTCCCAATTCAGTGATGCACTATGCAATTGCTGTTTAATTGTCAAGTTAATAGGATGAAAATTGACAATTTCAGATGAAAATTGATTCTCGAAGTTTGACCTTTTGTTGACCTTTGACCTCAAATAGTTGCTTTCTCAATTCAGTGATGCAATTGCTGTTTAATTGTCAAGTTAATAGGATGGAAATTGATTATTTTTCAGATGAATATTGATGATTTTAGAAGTTTGACCTTTTGTTGACCTTTGACCTCAAATAGTTGCTTTCCCAATTCAGTGATGCACCATGCAATTGCTGTTTAATTGTCAAGTTAATAGGATGGAAATTGATTATTTTTCAGATGAAAATTGATGATTTTAGAAGTTTGACCTTGAGTTGCCCTTTGACCTCAAATAGTTGCTTTCCCAATTCAGTGATGCACTATGCAATTGCTGTTTAATTGTCAAGTTAATAGGATGAAAATTGATTATTTTTCAGATGAAAATTGATTTTAGAAGTTTGGCCTTGAGTTGCCCTTTGACCTCAAATAGTTGCTTTCCCAATTCAGTGATGCACTGTGCAATTGCTGTTTAATTGTCAAGTTAATAGGATGGAAATTGATTATTTTTCAGATGAATATTGATTTTAGAAATTTAACTTTGAGTTGACCTTTGGCCTCAAATAGATGCTTTCCCAATTCAGTGATGCACTATGCAATTGCTGTTTAATTGTCAAGTTAATAGGATGAAAATTGATAATTTTTTTGAGATGAAAATTGATTTTAGAAGTTTGACCTTGAGTTGACCTTTGACATCAAATAGTTGCTTTCTCTATTCAGTGATGCACTATGCAATTGCTGTTTAATTGTCAAGTTAATAGGATGAAAATTGATTATTTTTCAGATGAAAATTGATGATTTTTCAGATGAAAATTGATAATTTTAGAAATTTGACCTGTTGACCTTTGGCCTCAAAGTTGCTTTCCCAATTCAGTGATGCACTCTGCAATTGCTGTTTAATTGTCAAGTTAATAGGATGAAAATTGACAATTTCAGACGAAAATTGATTTTAGAAGTTTGACCTTTTGTTGACCTTTGACCTCAAATAGTTGCTTTCCCAATTCAGTGATGCACTCTGCAAATCCTGTTCAACTTTAAAGTCAATTGGATGAAAATTGACAATTTTTCAAACGAAAATCGATGATTTTAGAAATTTGACCTTGAGTTGACCTTTGACCTTGACCTCAAAAATTGGTGGTTTCCCAATTCAGTGATGCACTATGCAATTGATGTTGTGTGAAAAGTGAATGGTGTTTGCGAGAAAGAACGATTAAAGCTAGCCCGGTAGCTATAGTTTGAGTGAGACATAAAGTAAGACCAGCAATCCTGACAGAGTGTAAGATGGTTCCGGGTACCACTTTAACGCTCCTAAGTCAGGGCGGTAGTACTACCCTGGGCAGTTGCTGTCTACAACCTACTACCTAAAGTTTGCATGCACACCTCTATGCCAAGTTATACCACTTTGGACTATTTTGAGTCGCTCGTTTATATATTGTTACTGATCGCGGATTAAGATGTTATTTACCGAGCGGTGGTATTGCCGCGACCGTTACAGGATCCCTGACTCACCCGATTCACCCAGGACTTTGGCCGGATCGCACCGCAGCTGCTCAATGAGGGGAAAAGGACTAAAACGACGAATGCAAAGAGGAAAAGGAATAAAACGAATAGACGGACAGAAGAGTAATTGGATTTATTATTTACACAAGCAAAAAGGAGCAATCAAGGTTTATTTACAACACATAAGACGCAGGTGACACAGTGCAAATTTTAGCTTACCTACAGACTTAATTAAATACCCAGGGACAGAACGAACAAAACAAACTCACGTACACAAGAAGGGTGGAAAGGCAGGAGGTGGATGACTGGAGGGAGAGGAAAGGTCCAAGGGGGTCCTGCAGCTCAACCGGCGCGTTTAGCAGCCGCCGCTCCTTTACGGTCCTGCTCCAAACCGCCGTTCAGGCCCCCTTTGGCTGTTGGGTGTTCTTGCTGCTGCGGCCTCCCCTGCGTTCCCAGGACTTGTCTGACTCGTTGGTCCACACCCTCAACTCTTTCTTGGTCCCTCACTCTTTACCACCGACTCCTCACCGCAACCACTTGACCACCACCTCTACTGACTGACTCTTCACCACTCTCCACTTGACGACCGACTCTCAACCAACTCAGACCAACTCACAACTCACTTCCGTTCGCGCCTTTTATAGCGCCTCCAGCGATTAAGCCGCCGGCGTTTTGGACACGCCCATCGGGGTGCTCACCTCGGCCCTGGTTGGTCGCGCGACCCTCAGGCTCCGCCCTGGATGACGATGGGCGGGCACGCCCCTCTTCCCCTCTATGACGAGGTGGAGACACGCCTTTCTTCCCCGACTCGAGCCTCGTGGTCAATGGCGGTTATTGGAGGGGAGGTAATTGGGAATCGAGGGCTCAGCAATGACGAGAGGAGATGTAATATGGAAATGGAGGTTTTGGGGATGGGAAGGAAAGGGAGATTTTGGGGATGGGAAGGAAAGGGGATCTATTCTCTTTCACTGGTGCAATGGAGTACTTCAATTAATGGGAGACACAGCCTTACCCTAAAACACAGAATAAGAGATAACTATCAACAGGGGTATTCTATTACTTGGCTGACGTGTATGCTTGTGGACTAATTATGGGATGCCCTTTCACCTTTACACAGCTCCGGAGGTAGGGGGGCGCAGAATAAACAATAATAATAATAATACAGCACACAATAAAAAAAATACAGTCCTCATCTCCGCAACAATATGTTATTGAACAGCTCACATAAGCATGCATGAAAATGTTAGGATGGAACAAAAAGGCACAGGATGAAGGTTACATTAGTTGGTCTTTCACATCAATGTCCAGTCAATCTACTGAGGTTCGTTTGAGGTTGTCCTTGCTGTCACAACAATTCGCAAGTATGCAGACGTTGTATAAATATTTACCCTGCGCTTGCGAAGCGAAAATCAGTGGATAAGCATTCAGTTGCGTACGTGTGCCGTGTCTGCATTTTAAAAATTCATTTTCTCGACAACCATTGGACCGATTGACACAAAATTTTACCATGGAAGCGCCTCCGCCTGTAGAATTTTTTATGCATAATTATGATGTCATAGGTCACGTAGTACGGACGCCATCTTGGAAAAAAGTTACACCTCTAACTCCCAAACCGCTCAATGGGAAAAATTGAAACATGGCTCATTGTGATGTACTCACTATGGGAAATAAGATATGTTGATGGTGATGTCATAGGTGCCTTAATTATGACGTCATAATTCGACAAGTACAACGCTTGATCTGATCAGTATGAATAAAACAAAAATTCCTCTGCAACTGTTAGTCCGATGGACACGAAATTTTCAGAATATGAGCGGCTCCTGTAGAATTTTTTAATGATAATTATAATGTCATAGGTCATGTGGTACAGACGCCATCTTGGAAAAAATCGAAAAACGTTGCACCTCTATATCTCCAAAACCAATGCATGGAAAAAATTTGAAACATGCTCATTGTGAAGAACTCCATATGGGGAATAGGTGTTGTTAACGAAGACGTCATTGCTGCCATAATTATGACGTCATAATTCAACAGGGACAACGCTTAGTCTGATCAGTTTGAAATGTATTGAGTGTGATCTATGCAACAATTATATTCGAGAATATAAATTTATGATGTCATCACTCACGTGGTCTGGCAGCCAAATTGGATCAAAGAAAAAAAAAAGTTCTAAAACAGAAGAGTTGGCTCGCAACAAGTTGACTGCACAGGGTAAGTATTCTGTGAATACCATCTAGTCGATTGGGTATCTCCTAACTGGCTTGGAGATAGATGTATGTATGCAAATAATAAGACAAAAAGACATGCCATCGTCCATATTACAGCTATTCCCACGTCTCACAAATCCCAAGACCTCGCTGAATTCCTCATCTCGCGCCAAACTCCTTTCATTAAAGGGTTAACTCTGTAGGTCATCGCCGCAGGTCCCGATTTGCCAATGAATCATTAAGTAAAGATGCCTCCGCTCAGCACGTGTCCCTGAGTGGGTTCCTTAACATGGACTAATTACATTTTATAATATTAACCTGGGCGTCAAAAGGGGCTGCATGTGGTTCAACAGTTCTTACTTGAAAGCGCTTTTCCTGATTTACCTTTCATAACAGCAAATGATTAAAGAAAATAAAATGAAGTTGTAAACACTATGGGCAACAAGGAATCTGTGGAAAATGTGGGATTGGATGGAAAGTGCTTTGTGTGGAATGGTTGATGAGAGTGTGTTTAACACATCATGTTTGTGTAATATGTATCGTATATGTATATCTATCATAATGATAAAAGAGAATGTATGTCAGTGTGTCTCCCCCATAACTCCAAAACCATGAAACCTAGCGGCCCCAAACGTTGCAAGCATGCTAAGAGAGCTCCAAGGGAGTGCATGAATGAAAACTGGGTGTTTGGGTAAATGTAAACACCCATTTTTTGAAGATAAATTAATGGGAGTGTGCTCTGCAGGCTGCTTTTGCAAGCCATGGCGATACAGTAGACGGCGCTCCTTTATTTTTCACTTACGCAGTTTTGTATTACATGAGATCGCATTGTTTTACATTTTTGTGCGGTGTACTTTCATTATGTTAGTATACCTATAATATATACCTCTAAAAAAACAACATCTAGTCAAACCTCGTGTTAAAGCTTTCCTTTGGTGAAAACGTGGTTTCTTTCTTCAAATGGCCTCACACCCTCATTTTAACTCCTATTCGATTTATGTTTCCATTTCATGCAGTCGCTAAGATAGATAAAGAATCGGTGAAAACAAATTGTGAAAATCCATGCAGTTTTGATTGATTTACCGTGTCGAGTGATTTTACACGGTGCACTTTACATGATTTTGCATGACTTAAATGCTCCTTGTGCTCTTCGTGTTGGCCTTGCCTCCCCTACTCCACCTTCCATTCTCCCTACCCAATCCACCCTTCCTCTCACTCCTGCCTCCACTCCCCTCTTCTCCTCATTCCCCCCTCTCCTTATGACTTCCCCCACCCCTCCTCCCTCTTCACCCCTCCTCCCTCTTGCCCCAAACCCCTTTCCTCTCTCCCCCCCCCCCCCTCTCTCTCCCTCTCTCTCTCTCTCTCTCTCTCTCTCTCTCTCTCTCTCTCTCTCTCTCTCTCTCTCTATCTTTCCCCTCCATCCTCTCTCATCCTTCTGTTAATATTCCCGTCAGCAAAGCGACTGCGTTGCCCGGCAATGCCAGGTACCTTTGTCGGTATATACAGTGCCCTCCATAAGTATTGGAACACTAAAGTCAAATAGAAATGGGAAGTTCTCAAGGAAGGAATTTGATCGATATCCATTTGTGCATGCACAGCATCCTGAGCAGGTTGCTGTCTTACCGTGAAAATCAAAGTTAAACGTATTGTTACTGATCGCGGTTTAGATGGTATGATGGGCCGAGCGGATGGTCCAACCGCGACCGTTACAGAATCCCCGACTCACCCGATTCACCCAGAACTTTGGCCGTATCGCACCGCAGCTGCCCAATCTGGGAAAAGACTAAAACGACGAAATGCAAAGAGGAAAAGGAATAAGACGAGAAGACGGACAGAAGAGTAATTGGATTTATTGTACACACACAAGCAAAAAGGAGCAATCAAGTTTATTTACAACACATAAGACGCAGGTGACACAGTGCAAATACTAGCTTATACAGACTTAATTAACCCAGGGACAGAACAAACAAAACAAACTCACGTACACAAGAAGGGTGGAAAGGCAGGAGGTGGATGGCTGGAGGGAGAGGAAGGTCCAAGGGGGTCCTGCAGCACGATCGGCGCGTTTAGCAGCCGCCGTTCCTTTGCGGCCCTGCTCAAAACCGCCGTTCAGGCCCCAAGCTGCTGTTGTGGCTGCTGTGGACGTCGCGTGCTTTCCCAGGACTTGTTTGACTCGTCTGGTCCAAACCCTCAACTCTTTCTTGGTCCACTCACTCTTTACCACCGACTCCTCACCGCAACCAACGCAACCACTGACCACCACCACCGACTCCTCACCGCAACCAACGCAACCAAATGACCACCGACTCCACTGACTGACTCTGACCCTCCGACTCCCTCTCACTCTTCTTGCGCACGCGCCTTTATAGCGCCTCCAGCGATCAAGCCGCCGGCCCTCAGGACACGCCCATCGGTGTGCTCACCTCGGCCCTGATTGGTCGGCACGGCCCTCTAGCTCCGCCCTTGATGACGATGGGCGGGCACGCCTTTCTTCCCCGACCCGAGCCTCGTGGCCAATGGTGGTTGAAGAAAACCGCCCAAAATGCAGTTGGCCATTGAAATGAAATGAAAGGGGATCTATTCTCTTTCACTGGTGCAATGGAGTACTTCAATTAATGGGAGACACAGCCTTACCCTAAAACACAGAATAAGAGATAACTATCAAACAGGGGTATTCTATTATTTGGCTGACGTGTATGCTTGTGGACTAATTATGGGATGCCCTTTCACCTTTACACAGCTCCGGAGGCAGGGGGGCGCAGAATAAACAATAATCATCACCAATTTACCCCAATACAACACAATCAAAAAAATACAGGCCTCATATCCGCAACAGTATATTGTTGTCTGGTGTCGACTATAGTGGGAAATCTTCTTTCGGAGAGTGTTAAATCGTCTTTCCAACACTGCATGTCTATAATACTCCACATGGTAAAATATGTGACCTGTACGCATAAGCAACCAAATGGCCTTTTCATATTGCCCTGTTTAATTGCACACCTGTTGGCTTTCATACATGGTAGAGAACCGCACAACAAGCCACGTCAACAAGGATACCGATCTGGGTTCGATGACCAATCCGACTATCAAATGTCGAATTGCTGCATCAACTCGTGCGTCATCCCAGTGTCGCCTCTGACAGTATTAGATGGTGGACGTTAAAGATCCCATGGTGTCCTTCACGCGGAACAGGTGAGTTATGCCTGCTATCAGTCAGTTTCATGTACTTGCTCGAGATCATCTGTAGCCCGCGTGCATATCTTAAAGCGAGATTAAGCAGTTGGTTCACTTTGTCTGTCTGTCAGTCAGTCAGTGTATTTCTACGATCGAGGAACTACTTAATTGAAATATATTTATATGTTTTAAACACTAGGACACTAATCGGAACATGAATTGGAACACGAACCTGAAGTTTAGCAGAACTTTGGCTTTGAATTTGGCAAATTGTACTCGTCCGGAGTGCATCCAAACAGGGAACTCACTGGTTTTTTGTTTGTTTGTTTGTTTTTAATACAAGATCGAGGCTCGTGTAAGAGCTAACATCAATCACAAAAAAATTTAATAATAACCGACTCACAAAACATTCAAAAAAGGGAGCGGGAGACAAGATGGGGGGAGAGAGGGAAGCACACAAGTACAACAGCAGAGAACAGGGGCATCGGGAGATCTGTGGGAGGGAGAGGGCTTGGGGGGGGAGGGAGAAGGAATGGGGGGGGGGGAGTATAAAACACATGGACACAGCTGGAACTTCCAGGAAAGAAAAAAGTCGGTATCTCAAAAAAAGAAGAAGTGGATCTGGTGCTGTTTTTAAGGATGTCATAAATGACACAAACAACAGGCACAAGGAACGAATTTAACGTGTTAAACAAGGTGGTGTAAAAGGGGGTGCATCAACGGTGGTAAAAATCCAATTCAATGGTTTGTTTTGTTTTTCAACAACTTTTATTTTATTTAAATTGAATTATATATTTGAGCATGTAGAACACAAATCACCCTGTTTGCACGTCTAACAATTTTCAGTTTAGCGGTACTTGGGCAAAATTGTACACCTTCTCGACCAATCAGATTTGCCATGGGGCAGTGTATTTGTGTGAGGGAGCAGAGCAGTGTATTTGCTTGAGCGTGCTGAGGGTCGAACTAAGTGGCGGGCATTGATTTTTGAAAATAATTTACTCTGTTTACTTTGAAAATGTTACCTTGGTTACTTTGGAAAATATATTTTGAGAAGCACTTACTTTAATGAGAATGGAGAGGAACGGGCCGAAAGGAAGAGAGAATGATGGAGGAGGAGTAGGGGGGAGGAGCAGGAGGAGAAGGGAGGAGCAGGAGGAGGGGGAGGAGCATGAGGAAGGGGAGGAGCAGGAGGAAGGGGAGGAGGAGGAGAAGAAGGAGAAGGCGAATGAGCTGAGGCAGGCAGTTTGGAGGGTGGAGAAGGAAGTGGAGGGATGGCTAAGTGGTTGAGTGTGAGGGAAGAGTGAGCCAGATAGAGGAGAGCAGTCAGGTGGGGGAGAGGAGTTGACTGTTGAGGGTGAAAAGGGTGGGTGCGCGAGTGGAGAAAGAGCGGTGTGTGATGGCGATACATGGCTCGTGTAGTAGGTCCAGCAGGTCAGCCTTGGCATGCCACTGATTAATGACCAGAATATCCAAAACTGATCAACAAATCAGAGATAGTTGATAAATAATGTCTATTCCAGCCATCTGTTCACTAAGTCACAGCCTGAGCTGGATTTCCGCATAGGCCAAGCAGGCCCCAAACAGGGCAGCAAACTGAAGTGATGGCAGCAAAAACGCTGAATCGACCATATCTGTGATTTCATAACTTGTGAAAATTTCCTGTGTTCACACAAAATTGTACTTCATAGAAAAGCATTTCCAAGCCTTGGTGGATAACGCCCTTATAATTGTCTTGCTTACATAATCGGATGCCACAGAATCAGCGCCGCCCAGGATCCATGGGAAACTGAAGCCACAGATACGGAGGGTAGGCCTGACATACAGATAAATAGTATGGCGATGCACCAACACATCCGAGTGCACGAACGACTGAAGGAATTTGTCATCTCAGTTTCATCATCTCACAGGTTCCATCAGATTTTCATCTCTTCCCCAAAGATGATATCAATGCCGCAGTGAAGCGCCCGTTCTGTCAACTGAACGCACAGTATTATCGTGACTGCAACACAGAACTACTTGAAAATTGGCAGAAATGTATTGACCGTGGTGATGATCATGTTTTGCAGCGGTTAGGGTGCAGACTTGGGATCCTAGGATCCTGGGTTTGAATCCTGGTCGATCACTGAATTAACGCCAGGGGGGTTGACTCAGCCTGTCATCCTTCCGAGGTCGGCAAATTGAGTACCAGCTCACTGGTAATTCCCTGTGTGTCGCAAGAGGCGACTAACAGGGTTCGCGGCAGGAAGGGCATCCGGCCATAAAACATTGCTTCAAAAAGGGGACCACGGTGCCCGAAAAAGGCCAACCCCTGCTCTGCGGGGAAAAATGGCCTCTAAAGGTGGTCCGTAGAATAAACATTGATGTAAATATCTGGGTTTTTTAAAACCAGTTTTTAAGTAAAAAAATAAAATAAGTACGAGGCATTACTTTTCAGCATGCCCGTCGTCCGCTCGCCTTGAACTCGTAAAGCTGAAAAAGAAACCGCAGCATCAGCACCCAAAATATTAGATCTGATCTAGTTTGTAGAGAATAAATTAGTGTGTGAGTATGGGTGGGCGGCTTTAAAAATTGGCCTGGAGCAGCAGAGAAGGTAAATCCAGCACGGGTCACAACCGTTACCTCTCCTGGGCCAACCACGTAGCAAATATGGCATCCACAACTAGCCGTAGACTTGCCGTACTCTATCATTCCAAGTCTTTCCTTGGAGAATCTGAATTACTCAGTCTACATGGCTTTTGTCCATAGCTCAATGGAGTACTGCTCTCTGCTATTGGCTGGCACCCCAGCATTACATATCTCTCCTGGGCCAACCACGTAGCAAAGATGGCATCCAAAACTAGCCGTAGACTTGCCGTACTCTATCATTCCAAGGCTTTCCTTGGAGAATCTGAATTACTCAGTCTACATGGCTTTTGTCCATAGCTCAATGGAGTACTGCTCTCTGCTATTGGCTGGCACCCCAGCATTACATATCTCTCCTGTGTTGTGTGCAATTTAAAGTTCTTAAAATCATTGGAATCTCCTTTGATGAGTTGGTAGCTACTAGGACTTCCTATGCAGGGATAGGAAGACTCACACATACCTTACCTGTACCTTACAGCAAGTGTCCAACCATTTTACGGCTCCTAACAGTTTTTTTTATTGTATTTGGAAAGCTAGCTTTGCCGCAAAAGCTTGTAAAGCCTTCAGGTTGTGGATAATGGTGTCGCAGCTGGCACTGCCTTCAGTAGTTGGTAATTCAGTATCTTTCAGGTGGAGGCATGTCAGGCACCCTTGATGGCATTTGCTGTTGTGGTGCGTAGGTTTGTCGTTCCTAACAGGTGAAAGGTGATATACGTTAGAGACTATAGTCCGCAAAGGTGTGTGCATGTGCTATCCATAATCCGTATACATGACCTGTCGAGGCTTCACTTGCTTACTTTTCACCTTTAGAGCCACGCCATGTTTCACTTTATATGAAACAATGTTGTCAAAAGGAGTTTTTGGCACGTCAGGCTCTATGGGCAATCAGAACAGACTGTTGGGTTTGTGGAATGTCTGGCTGCATGTCCGTAATATCTTCCTCAAGGACTCAATTTCATATGACATCTCGTGTGCAGCTTGCGCAGTAAATAACGCGCACGTGCGATTAGGTGCATCCTGCGGGATAAGGTGATGGATCACGAGTCGAAAGCAGTTCAGGTCTCGGGGAACAGAGCCCCCTCACCTGCAGGAGAATTTTAGCATCTTCAGGTGGTCCTTCAGGTAGTATGCATAGAAAAGCATATGATGTACAAGTGATTACATAGACTTGCAGGAAAATTACAAACAAACGAACAGGATCACAACTGAGGATTTTAGAAATTCCACCTTAAGTTGTTGACCTTTGACCTATGTTGACCTCAAAATAATTGGTCGTTGAATTCATTGACCCGATATGCAAATCCTCTTCAAATTTCAAGTCAATCGGATGAAAATTCAGGATTTTAGAAATTCCACCTAAGTTGTTGACCTTTGACCTATGTTGACCTCAGAAATAATTGGTGGTTGAATTAAGTGACCGGATATGCAAATTCTGTTCAGGTTTCAAGTCAATTGGATGAAAATTGAGGATGTTAGAAATTCCACCTAAGTTGTTGACCTTTGACCTATGTTGACCTCAAAATAATTGGTGGTTGAATTAAGTGACTGGATATGCAAATTCTGTTCAGATTTCAAGTCAATTGGATGAAAACTGAGGATGTTAGAAATTCCACCTAAGTTGTTGACCTTTGACCTATGTTGACCTCGGAAATAATTGGCCGTTGAATTCATTGACCTGATATGCAAATCATCTTTAAATTTCAAGTCAATCGGATGAAAATTGAGGACTTTAGAAATCTGACAAAGTTGACCTTTTCATCTCAAAATCAACGGGCTTCTTCTTTATGACGAACTCTACCATTTGGTGAAGTTTCGTGAAGATCGGTGTAAAATTGTGACCTGGAGGCGATAGACAGACAGACATACAGACAATAACGCACAAGACCAACCAATTTTGTTGATAAATCCTCCATTTTCACAAGTAATAATCATAATTTCATGTTTGGGCCCTGCGAGCGGCCATCGCTGTTTATGCCTGTGGTGTACGTGTACTAATCATCCTTAGGTCACAAAGGTCGTGCCGATATGAGTCACTTGTACAACCACTGCAATAAAGCGGATCGGTTGGAGGTCATGGCCCAAACGGTATAAAGTCCCGATCCTCATCCATGTAATTCTTCACGAGATTCTCGTTTACACGTTCTCGGCATAACTAGTATGAAAAGGCTCCAAGATGGCGCCGTTTATGCGGGACCCGTACGGGTCGCGTTTTCATGTTTTAAACATCAACAAATGCACACCGGCTGTGGAGATTCATAATTTATCAGCTCAAAATCGCGCGAACCATCGAAAGGTTATTTTATCTTCGAGGAAAGGTCTTCATCGCGATCCGGGTGTGGTGGTTCGGCATATCAACAACTCACCAAACTCTGCATTGTCAGCCGGATACAAGACCGGATGGAGGATCGATGTCATCTAAATGGAGGAAGAGGCGAGGTGAGGGTTGAGGACTGAGGGATGATGTGATGAGAGGCGTGAGGTGAGGGGTGAAGAATTACGTGAGGGTTGAGAAGTGACGTGAGGAGTGACGTCAGTGGTGAGAAGTGAGGGATGATGCGATGAGAGGAGTGAGGTGAGGGGTGAAGAATTACGTGAGGGGTGAGAAGTGACGTGAGGGGTGAGGGATGATGTGATGAGAGGAGTGAGGTGAAGAGTGACATGAGAGGTGAGAAGTGACGTGCGGGGTGAGGAGTGACGTGAGGCATGAGGCGTGACGTGATGGGTGAGAAGTGACGATGGGTGAGAAGTGACGTGAGGGGTGAGGGGTGCAGCGTGACGTGAGGGGCGAGGAGTGACGTGAGGAGTGAGGGGTGAAGAGTGATGTGACGTGATGTGTGAGGGGTGAAGAGTGATGTGATGTGTGAGGAGTGACGTGAGGGGTGAGGAGTGACGTGAGGCTTGAGGAGTGAGGACTGAGTGAGGAGTGACGTCAGTGGTGAGAAGTGAGGGATGATGTGATGAGAGGAGTGAGGTGAGGGGTGAAGAATTACGTGAGGGGTGAGAAGTGACGTGAGGGGTGAGGGATGATGTGATGAGAGGAGTGAGGTGAGGAGTGAAGAGTGACATGAGAGGTGAGAAGTGACGTGCGGGGTGAGGAGTGCCGTGAGGCATGAGGCGTGACGTGGTGGGTGAGAAGTGACGATGGGTGAGAAGTGACGTGAGGGGTGAGAATTGCAGCGTGACGTGAGGGGCGAGGAGTGAGGGGTGAAGAGTGATGTGACGTGATGTGTGAGGAGTGACGTGAGGGGTGAAGAGTGATGTGATGTGATGTGAGAGGGGTGAGAAGTGACGTGAGGGTGAGGGATGATGTTATGTGAGAGGAGTAAAGAGTGATGTGAGGGGAGAGGGGTGAAGTGCGATTCGCATGGAAATATCGACCAACTTGGAACCGAACGTCTTCACATCAAACCGTTTTACAGTTCATGGTTTGTTGTTGTTTTTTTCACATCAAACCGTTTCACTGTTTATGGTTTGTTGTTTTTTTTTTCACATCAAACCGTTTCACTATTTATGGTTTGTTGTTGTTTTTTCACATCAAACCGTTTCACTGTTTATGGTTTGTTGTTGTTTTTTCACATCAAACCGTTTCACTGTTTATGGTTTGTTGTTGTTTTTTCACATCAAACCGTTTCACTGTTTATGGTTTGTTGTTGTTTTTTCACATCAAACCGTTTCACTGTTTATGGTTTGTTGTTGTTTTTTCACATCAAACCGTTTCACTGTTTATGGTTTGTTGTTGTTTTTTCACATCAAACCGTTTCACTGTTTATGGTTTGTTGTTGTTTTTTCACATCAAACCGTTTCACTGTTTATGGTTTGTTGTTGTTTTTTCACATCAAACCGTTTCACTGTTTATGGTTTGTTGTTGTTTTTTCACATCAAACCGTTTCACTGTTTATGGTTTGTTGTTGTTTTTTTCACATCAAACGGTTTCACCGTTTTATCGGTTGTTGTTTTTTCACATCAAACCGTTTCACTGTTTATGGTTTGTTGTTGTTTTTTCACATCAAACCGTTTCACTGTTTATGGTTTGTTGTTGTTTTTTCACATCAAACCGTTTCACTGTTTATGGTTTGTTGTTGTTTTTTCACATCAAACCGTTTCACTGTTTATGGTTTGTTGTTGTTTTTTTCACATCAAACGGTTTCACCGTTTTATCGGTTGTTGTTTTTTCACATCAAACCGTTTCACTGTTTATGGTTTGTTGTTGTTTTTTCACATCAAACTGTTTATGGTTTGTTGTTGTTTTTTCACATCAAACCGTTTCACTGTTTATGGTTTGTTGTTGTTTTTTTCACATCAAACGGTTTCACCGTTTTATCGGTTGTTGTTTTTTCACATCAAACCGTTTCACTATTTATGGTTTGTTGTTGTTTTTTCACATCAAACCGTTTCGCTGTTTATGGGTTGTTGTTGTTTTTTCACATCAAACCGTTTCACTGTTTATCGGTTGTTGTTTTTTTTTTACATCAAACTGTTTCGCTGTTTATGGTTTGTTGTTTTTTCACATCAAATCGTTTCGCTGTTTATGGGTTGTTGTTGTTTTTTTCACATCAAACCGTTTCGCTGTTTATGGGTTGTTGTTTTTTTTTACATCAAACCGTTTCACTGTTTATGGGTTGTTGTTGTTTTTTTTTACATCAAACCGTTTCACTGTTTATGGTTTGTTGTTTTTTTTTCACATCAAACCGTTTCACCGTTTTATCGGTTGTTGTTTTTTCACATCAAACCGTTTTCACTGTTTATGGTTTGTCGTTGTTTTTTCAGGCAGAAGAGGGAGGGGTGAGGAAGGGAGTGGAAGGGGGAGGAGAGAGAGAGGTGAGGGGAGAGGGAGGGGAAAGATATATGACATATACAGGTATATCTTTTGGGGATGGGGGTGGGGGCTTTGACAGGCTCCTCCGCTTTGGGGGAGAGGGGAGGAAGGGAAGGAGGAAAAATTTACCCATGCAAAGAGTGCTTTAACCTCAGTGTTACCCAGGTAAAAAGGAAATTGTAACACCCTCTGCCACCATCACCAGGTGGCGCTACACGGTACACATTTACATAGAGAATTTACGCCCCTCTCCCGGTCTCCCACACCCCCGAATGAGGCCGCGGCCACATAGCCTATGTTTCCCCCCCCCCCCCCCCCCCCCTTCCCAGACAAAGTTGTATTTGTATTTGTATTTGTACCCCGAGTAAAGTTTCTAAGTATTTATAGCTGGAGTACCCGGCGTTGCTCAAGCGAAAAAGAAACATTAACATATTTGAAATGAGGGCAAATATAATGGAAAAGCAATTACATCCAAATCAGAATCCACCACAAATGTCAAATCATCATTTTACCTTTTCCTTGAGTATATGCTGCTGAATGTGCCGTTGCTCACGTTTCTGAGTCAAGTGTGATGACGTTCAGGAGGAATAAGAAGCCTTTCCACAAACATCGACCGCTTCCGGAATTGTTTTATTACTTGTGTTCAAATGTCTGGTAATTGTTTTGTATTTATTTCTGTGAATGTGTACTTGTATATAACTGTCATTAATCAAAAAGGCTTCGACACTGAAGAACGATGTTTATAAAAATAAAAAATAAAAAATTTTTTTTTCCCCCAAATGTTTTTTTGTTTTTTTTGCCTAAACACTCCCAGGCACTCACTGACGAACCTCTGAAAGTTTGACAAAGATCCATTGGTGACAGACACAGACCGTCTGTGACAGACAGACTGATAAAAATGGTGACAGACACAGACCAACTGCTCTCTTATACAGTAGATCTCAGCCAATATGATCATAGAATGTTCAATTGAAAGGCGAGCGAAGTGGAGAAGGCGAAACAAAGAGCAATAGATGTATAGTAGATGCAGGCAACCACAAATATTATGTAGGCCATTTAGGTATTATGTAGGCAATCACAAATATTATGTAGGCCATTTATTTATTATGTGGGCAATCACAAATATTATGTAGGCCATTTATGTATTATGTAGGCAACCACAAATATTATTTAGGCCATTTATGTATTATGTAGGCAACCACAAATATTATGTAGGCCATTTATGTATTATGTAGGCAATCACAAATATTATGTAGGCCATTTATGTATTATGTTGGCAACCACAAATATTATGTAGGCCATTTATGTATTATGGAGGCAACCACAAATATTATGTAGGCCATTTATATATTATGTAGGCAACCACAAATATTATGTAGGCCATTTATGTATTATGTAGACAATCACAAATATTATGTAGGCCATTTATGTATTATGTAGGCAACCACAAATATTATGTAGGCCATTTATGTATTATGTAGGCGACCACAAATATTATGTAGGCCATTTATGTATTATGTAGGTATCCACAAATATTGTGTAGGCCATTTATGTATTATGGATGTATCCACAAATATTATGTGGTTGTTGTTATGGGTTGTTGCCTACATTGTATTATGTAGGCCATTATATTATGTAGGCCATTATGTAGGCAAATAACCACAAATATTATGTAGGCCATTTATGTATTATGTAGGTATCCACAAATATTGTGTAGGCCATTTATGTATTATGGATGTATCCACAAATATTATGTAGGCCATTTATGTATTATGTAGGCAACCACAAATATTATGTAGGCCATTTATGTATTATGGATGTAACCACAAATATTATGTAGGCCATTTATGTATTATGTAGGCAACCACAAATATTATGTAGGCCATTTATGTATTATGGATGTATCCACAAATATTATGTAGGCCATTTATGTATTATGGATGTAACCACAAATATTATGTAGGCCATTTATGTATTATGTAGGCAACCACAAATATTATATAGGCATTTATATATTATGTATTATTACCCTTACCAGAGGAGAGGTATTGCATTTGAGTCCGTTTCTTTGTTTGTTTGTTTGTTTGTTTGTTTGTCCTCGCAGAATAATTATGATTATCTCTGCAACCGTTGGACCGATTGACAGAAATTTTCACAATTCGTGTAGCTCCTCCTGTAGAATTATTTAATGATAATGATGACGTCATCGGTCACGTGGTACGGGCGCCATCTTGGAAAAACTTTGCACCTCTATATCTCCGAAAGTGCTGCATAGAAAAAATAGAGACATGGCTTATTGTAAAGAAAGAACTCTCCATCATGAAGAGAACATCGTACTCATTGTAAAGACTCTCCATCGGGAATAACATGTGCTAATGATGATGTCATAGGTGCCTCCATTATGACGACATAATTCGACAAGTACAAAACTTCATCCGATCAGGATGAAATTTTTTGAGCATCA
The DNA here is from genome assembly GCF_964187855.1 of Myxine glutinosa. Taxonomy (NCBI): domain Eukaryota; kingdom Metazoa; phylum Chordata; class Myxini; order Myxiniformes; family Myxinidae; genus Myxine; species Myxine glutinosa. Next base: position 37,164,920 of record NC_136265.1, on the reverse strand, counting down.
TCTATGGATAAATTGGTGCAGAAAAAAAGAAAAGAATGATGACATAATCGGTCACGTGGTTTGGCCGCCATGTTTGTTTTAGCACAAAAGCCTTAAAAAACACTTTTAAAAGTCCTGGTGAAGGTCTGCAATGTCTGATTGCTTTTTCTTGTTCGGTATTATTTTGTAGGCCTGATCCACCGGGAGGCCCCCTGATATGAAATCTAAAATCTAAGCCCGAGCGATCCTGCGGACCATCAAGTAGAGCTGATGGTGCCCACCATCAGGGCACCACCCCGTGGTGCCCGGGGTCTCAGAGTAATCAATTGGTAAATAAGGGACGAGTAGGAATCCAGTGCAGGATAGTTCAGGAAGCAGTGCAGGATAGTTCAGGAAGCAGTGCAGGATAGGGATGTTTGGAGAAATGTGATCGTGAATGTCACCAGAAGTCGGACATCACTTGATGGAACTGGATGAATAGAATGATGCCATAAATCTTTCGGTGCAAAAAGGCAACGGCAATGGTTGCCAGCACGCACCAAGCAGAGCAATCTTTTTAATGCACATTCCCCCTCTTAGTCGTTCGGTGCACACCGCGAGGTGCTTCACATGTTTAGCCAAATACCATTAGTCGGGGAGGGGAGTTATGGGGTCAGGAAATCAACAATAAGAAGCCATCAAGCTGATTGCCTCGCTCTGCGTCCGCAACGACCTCATGTTACGAGGCACACAAAGTGCAAGGTGGAAAAGTACAGTAAAACATGGATGTTATTTCGAGGCACAAACATGATATTACTTTAAACAACATTACCAATTTTGTACATAGTATTTGCTTGAAATGAAAACGAAATGTATGAACTCGTAAGTGGTATGAAATGAATGTGTTTCATTCATTGCACCATCTCTGTTTCCAATGCAGTCTGGAGATGGTCGATGTAACCTGATGCTTCCCTCCTTGTGACGTTCCCATGATGTTCATGATGAGAGGCTGTACACGGTGTCGTGGAAGATGTTTCATTTTTACATCTGCTCCCGACGGTGGGCCGAGGTTATGTTTCCACCCTTGTCTGTCTGTGTCTGTGTGTCTGTGTCTAATTGTCTGTCTGTTTGTCTCTGTTTGGATGTCTGTCTGTTTGTCTCTGTCTGTTTGTCTCTGTTTGGCTGTCTGTCTGTCTGTCTCTGTCTGTCTGTTTGGCTGTCTCTGTCTGTTTGGCTGTCTGTCTGTCTCTGTCTGTCTGTCTGCTTGTCTGTCTCTTTATCTGTCTGTTTGTCTCTGTTTGGCTGTCTGTCTGTGTGTCTGTTTGTCTCTGTCTGTTTGTCTGCTTGGCTGTCTGTCTGTTTGTCTGGCTGTCCGTTTATCTCTGTTTGTTTGTCTGTCTGTGTCTGTGTTTGGCTGTCTGTCTGTCTCTGTCTGTTTGTCTGGCTGTCTATTTGTTTGTCTGTTTGTTTGCCTGTCTGTCTGTTTATCTGGCTATCCATTTATCTCTGTCTGTCTGTTTGTCTCTGCCTGTCTGTTTGTCTCTCTTTGGCTGTCTGTCTGTCTGATTGTCTCTGTCTGTCTGTCTGTTTGTCTGTCTGTTTGGCTCTGTCTGTCTTTGTCTCTGTTTGGCTGTCTGTCTGTCTGTTTGTCTCTGTCTGTCTGTTTGTCTGTCTGTCTTTTTGTCTAGCTGGCTGTGTGTCTGGCTGGCTGTTTGTCTCTTTCTGTTTGTTTGTCTGTTTGTTTGTCTGTCTGTTTGGCTGTTTGTCTGTCTTTCTGTGAACAGGATATCTCAAAAAGTTGTGGACGATTCTGACAATTTAATAGACAGGTTGGGTGTGTGAAACTGGAACCTGATGTTTCGGGCATTAAACTTTCTTTGGAGCAAGAGAGGGTTAAAGTAATAGTTGTGCGTGGTTTGTTTTGTCCTCCATCTCTCCTTCCTCTTTCTTTCTTTTTCTCTGTCTATGGAGAGGTGAATCTTGCAAATAGTTTCTGTAAGGGTCACTTGGCTGCACCTGGAGGGGTTTGAGGGTAGAGGAGTATCAGTCGAAAATCTAATCCTATCCAGGTTCCTCCTCCTGACTCCATCTTCATCTAATTGGGTTCCTCCTGATACTCCAGTGCTGTATTTGGTCAGTTGTTTTATTCTCAATGAAAAATGCCATTCTACCAACTAACGCCACAAAAATCCTTCTTAAATAAGCATTCTGAGTATTGCGCTGCAATACATGTCCCCTACCGGCAGTCTGTCGTCCGGAAAACTGTTGGGGAAATTACACGTATTGCACTGTGTGAATTATATAATTACCAAGTCACGGTCTGAGGTAACTCGGCTAAAAATGATCCGATTTGCACCAAATAAAGTTCATGAATGGTTGCACAGACCCCTACTTCACACTAAAAGGGGAAAAAGAATGTAAATCTGAGTTAAAATAAGCCCGTATAGGCTATGAGCCGAGGGGTCGACCATGCTCAATCAGAGGGAGGATGGCTAACAGTTATTTTTGGCAAGGCCAAGGTCCCTAGTGCTGAAAAAAATGTGATAGCAGTGTGAAACTCTTAGCCGTATCTGTGTTATCATCACATTTGTCAGATCACCCATTTATCGCTTTTCGGGTCATTTTCCCCGCTTAAGATTTAGGGGGTGGGGTTAGTTTTTTGGCTCTCAAATAATATCACGTGTATATATCAGCTAGTGTGGTATATCAGGTAAAAGGTTATTGAATTACCTTTCAAATGATGTATAGAAAGTGCCTGTGTGATCTATAGTAACCTCTTTATAATGATTATTAAAACATAATTATTTCCACCAACTCTCAAAACTTCATCACAAAATCCCGGTCGGTCTTACTCGTTGAAACGGTCTTGCTTGCTCTACTGCGCGCTTCCCGAGAAGGTAATTGTCCATTACATCTATCTGCTATCCAAGCCATGATTCCTTGGTGCTTCGCATACGACAAAATCAACTATGCACGGTATTTATCAGCATACTACGCACAAATGACAAACCTTCCAACGCAGCACCCTGGCATCTTCCAAGCGTTCTCGGATGGGTACTTCTCAGTTCAAATGTCAAAAAGCAATCCGTTTGGACGCATTCCAGTTGACCAAACTACTGAGGTCACTGTCAACAAAGACACACAGACACCAGGTGGCACTACCAGGTTCAACTTGAAATCTGGAGCAGTGAAGCGCTACTATGTCACATCCGAATACAGGAGTGCGTTTCTCCGCCAGATGAGGGAAATGGTGAATGTGAGCAACACACACGTACAACACGCGGATCTGCAGCAAACACGGATCAAGAAAGATGAGGACGCTGTATCATCACTGATAACTCTGATCCAGAGTTGGGTGAACCCATTCACTATGGCCAGCTCTCTCATCAGTATTTCCACCGCACGCGCAGCCCCTCCAAATATTGCCAAGGATCTGGAGAAAGCATGGGAAGTCGGACACAAGTGCTACACAAACTTCAAGATTGAGCGACTTGAGAGCAACCCACCAATCAAGAAATTCCACGACCCTTTGCAACTGAACAAGCTGAAGACTTTCAGCAACCTCACTAAGAAGAAGGAATGCAGAAGCAATGGCAGGGCAGTAATTCTTCAAGCAGACAGAGCTCTATTTGGTAGAATTATCGTGATGGCACAGGGCCGAGATCTTCACATGGCAGAGGTGCTATCTCATCCTCTAGGTCCCTTGCCATGGGCCCTGGCGACACCCGAAGGCCTTCTACGGAAAACCAACAAAGCTGCCCTAGCCACGGCCTTGCAAAGGACTGTGACCCCGGCTGAAAGGATACCCGACAATTCGGCAACAATTATTGACGGGATGCTCCTTATACAGAAGGTGGCAGGTGATCAAACTACATTTGCCGAAGTGGCCATGATTGTCCTATCCATGGCCCTGAAGGATGGATGCAGTAGCCAGAGGATCGATGTCGTCTTTGACACCTACAAGGAGACTTCCATCAAAAACAGCGAACGGTTAACCAGGGGGGAAGAACTTGGACTTGAGCTGAAAAACATCACGGCATCTCAAATTGTAAGGCAATGGCGCAAGTTTCTCAGCTATGTTGGGAACAAGTCAAGTCTTATCATGTTCCTGGTCGAAGAGTGGAAGAAACCAGAGTACATCAGACGCCTACAGGGAAAGGTTCTCTTTGTAACATGCGATGACAAGTGTTATCAGATCACATCTGATGCTAGCCAAGAAGTAGTGGCCCTGGAAAGCACACACGAGGAAGCAGATGGTCGTCTGTTCTTGCATGCTGCCCATGCTGCCGCACATGGATACCAGTCTGTGCTTATTAGCTCAGATGACACCGACGTACTTGTCATTGGCTTGGCATTTCATACCAAGATTCATGCCAAGTTGTTTCAGAAATGTGGCACCAAAGCAAGGGCTAAAATCCTAGACATAGGGAAAATAGGAAAGTCAGTCGGCACAAATGTATGTCAGGCCCTAATTGGAATGCATGCCTATACCGGATGCGACACAGTCAGCACGTTCGCTGGACGAGGAAAACTGACCACTAAAACTCATCAGAACCAACAAAGATGTGCAGGATGCATGTACACAGCTGGGAGAGGACTGGGACGTCAGTGAGGAACTGATGGATAAATTGGAGAACTTCACTTGTCTCAGTTACGCACCGAAGTCGGGGACAGTGAAGGTGAATGACTTGAGATATCACCTGTTCTGTGCCAAGAGGGGAGAGATCGACAGTCACCAGCTACCTCCGTGCAAAGACTGCTTAACCAAACATGCACAGCGAGCCAACTATCAAGCCGCTATTTGGAAGAGGAGTCTCAAGATGGATCCAGCAGTACCGAGTCCAATCGGGAAAGGATGGCACTGGGATACCCAGGATGGTCGCGTGCAGCTGGCAGTCGACTGGATGCAAGGACAGCCCGCACCGCAGGCGGTTCTGGATTTACTGGCATGCACCTGTTCGAAAAGATGCACACTACCCATGTGTGTCTGCATGGCCAGTGGTTTGAAGTGCACAGACATGTGCAAACTCACCACATGTGACAACCAGAGAGTGTATGGTGAGAGTGATGACAGTTCGGCAGAAGACGATGAAGAAGACGACGACGATGACGAGGATAACTTCTGAATTGTAGAACTGTATGGAGAAAGATCATGTACATATGTGTAACAAATATGGTGTCCGCTGAATTGATAACTCGTGTACTTTATGGTATGATGTCTATAAATATATGTTGCTTAAATAGAAAGTACATTGTTTTCCTTTGGTTTACTTTATGTATAGCTGGTAATATAAGAGAACCATACAACACTACAAGACTAAAAACGTTTGCATGAATATGATGTAAATTATCTCGCCAAGTTAGGGTACATCAGGATACATACATATACATGGAGTAGGTTAATCATCACATGCATCATACGTCTGTGGTATATTCAAAAACACCACATACAGTTTGGTCATAATGCCTTCATATTTTTAGAATTAGACATTTCTGACACCAATTTCAGTACTTTTTGGCCTATATATGGCTGACATCCCAATATTATATATACTATTTTTAGACCAATGATGGTATACAAACTATATACATGCTGTCGGTCAAAAATCGTAAAATGTAAATCAATATATCATAAGAGCGGAAAGATATACATTTATGGATTTTAGGTCATGGTTACAGCAACTACTGTATATTGGATTTTCTCATCTTTATCAAGGTGTATGAGATTTAAGGCCCAAATTTGACTTTAATCATACTGTGTGTTTCTCAAATTCAAAAATTCATTTAATATCCGCCAAACTGAATTTTTGCCTAATTTTGTTTTCATTGGGGATTTTGTGATAAATTTTTGAGGGTTGGTGGAAATAATTGTTTTAATGATCATAAAGAGGTTACTATATATCACACAGGCACTTTCTATACATCATGTGAAAGATAATTCAATTACCTTTCACCTGGTATACAACACTAACTGATACATATAGGAGATATTATTTGAAAGCCCCAAAACGAACCCTACCCTCTAAATCTTAGGCGGAAAAATTACCGAAAGCGTTATTGGGGTGGTCTGACAAATGTGATGATAACACAGATACGGCTAAGAGTTTCACACTGCTATCACATTTTTTTCAGCACTAGGGTCCCTGGCCTTGCCAAAAATAACTGTTAGCCATCCTCCCTCTGATTGAGCATAATGTCGAAAATTTGAGGGTCTGGCTCATAGCCTAGTAAGGTCACACTCCACGGAGCAGCCTGCACGTATTGCACTGTGTGAATTATATCATTACCAACTCACAGTCTGAGGTAACTCGGCTAAAAATTATCCAATTTGCACCAAATAAAGTTTATGAATGGTTGCACAGACCCCTACTTCTCATTAAAGTGGAAATAATGTAAATTGGAGTTAAGCCCGCAAGGTCGCTCCGTGGAGCAGCCCACACATATTGCACTGTGTGAATTATATAATTACCAACTCACGTTCTGAGGTAACTCGGCTAGGAATTATCCAATTTGCACCAAATAAAGTTTATGAATGGTTGCACAGACCCCTACTTCTCACTAAAAGTGGAAACAGAATGTAAATTGGAGTAAAATCAAGGAATATTAACAGCTTTGACTTACCGCACTCCAAATTATAGTCCGGAAAACTGTTGGGGAAATTACCAAAGTTAAAAGTGCCATAACTTTGTCAAAAATGATCGAAATGTCGTGAAGTTCGAACTTGATCTGTAACTTATCATGAGGAAACCATGTACCAAGTTTGAAATCATTAGCATTAAGAGTTTAGAAAAAAAAGTCCAGAAAGCTGTTCTTTGTGTGACGGATGGACTGACTGACAGACTGACAGACGGAGGGAGGGAGTGCAAACCTATAGTCCCCTCCGGTGTACACCAGTAGGGGACTAACTAGCAGGTTCTCGTGTGGTATCTTATCAAATTTTCCTGAAAATATCACTAAATTATATAAATTGCCTACCCTGATCATAAAAGCCATCTAAGAGTTCATATTGTCGAGTGTACAGTCGCTCCCTGAACCGTAAGTGATTATAAGCCGGCTTAAGGCTTAATTTGGATGATGGGCCACCCGAGCGGTAGTGTTCTCAGTATGTATAAAGACGTGTAATTAGCCAAACAAACAGATTATCCGAATATATTTATTTCCCTTCAGGGGTTATTAATTAAACAAATTGGTCAACGCAGGAAATATGGTGGAAACCAAACACGCATGCAGAAACTTGTACAAAATCTATTTAAATTAAATTAGAAAACAGAAGAGGAAAATAGAATTTGACATGAATGTGTCAATGGATTTACCTCCGGCCAGTTTGGATGTCAACCCACTGTTACGTTTTAATGTCAATTAAAAATTAAAGGTCAAATTAGAGGGGGAGTATGAAAGCTAAGATACATAATATGTAGATTAGAGAAAAACATCAGATACTTTCAACTCGAGTTATGGTCTGCCATACGATTTTCAAAGTGCACTTGACCTTTGACCTGTTGAACTAAAAATTGAATCGGTTCATCTTTGTATCACAGTCCATACTTGTGCCAAGTTTGGTTGAAATCCATTCTGAAGTTTGCAAGTCATAGTGGTAAGAAAGACTCTCAATTAAGGGTCACATGACCATATGTGACCATATGTGAATTAAAGGTCATATCAACCCATGACAACTGTCCTTACACAAACTTGTACAGATAGTTTGTCATCCAATCCACCATCAATGACCTTTTTATGGCAGAGTATTTTTATTATCCCCACACTTTAAAAAGAAAATGGCGGTATATTGTACTCGGCGATGACTGTCTGTCCTTTTTCACGTCCGTCACACTATCTCCTCAACACTTGTGCAAATATTCACTGAATTTGGTAATTTTTATCCTCAAAAGACAAGAAGGTGCGAGAGCAGTACCATTTTTTGCCACGCCCACTGGGGCCATGGGAAAGGGGTCAAAAGGTCAAATACCAAAAGAAAATGCAATTACAGGCACATTTTAAAACATTTTTTTAATGAACCCTCGTATATTGTCATGTGTCTAACCTGTAGTGAACACCACAGGGCGACAGATGACCAAACGAGCTTTAACTCCGAGGCTTTCAGTGAAGAATGGCGGACCTTCGTTTATACGCGTGGTGTGGGGAGGGGAGGTGGGGGAGTCGGGGAAGAGCCGCGAGCGCTTACCTGCTCGGGTCCAGCGGACGTATTCGAGCCTGCGATAATTAATTCCAGTCAACACAGGATTTAAAATGTACAAAAAAAATACACCGGCTTTATTGAAGAAATGCCGGTAACAAAAAATGCATGATAACAATAAGATTCCTAAACAGGACGTCCCCATACAGACTCGTATACAACACAAGGGGAAATATAAAAGAACAGAGGTAAAAATGTGTTTGTGTGGGCAGTTAGCTCTGAGCGGCTCCTGAACCCCGTCGGGAATCGTCCAGGCCCCGAGCGCGCAATCCAGACACAGCACAGGCCCTGGCGGGAAGTAGACCTCAGCGCGCCGTCGTTCACTCAGCCGCGCTCGTCCTCTTCTTCCCCCTCATCAGCACTCATGTCTCTCAGCACAAGAGCGCTATGAACTGTGACTGGTTCGTCGTGAAATCCCAAAGCAGAGAGAGCTTGTCGGCGACCGTTCGCTATCAAAGCCAGAAAACCGAGAGAGAAACCAAGAGGAGACAACACGAATGGTGGTCGCTTCCTTTGAAATCCAATCATGCAAGAGAACAAAATGTCGGCACTCAAGTCTTTTATTCCCTGGTCTTCCAACTCCTCCGATGACGTTCGCGCACTCCCCAATCAGCGGCCGCCATCCCATCACTCCATGGTCCCGGACAAATCTCTGCTCTCAGGGGCGTGGCCTTACGGAGCTGCCTGCTTGATGTGGTAGCGCCAGCGGTATTGTTCAATGTCTCGTTCCGGTTGCTTTTATTTAGTGTCATTAATGCACAATTTCTTAGCTTGTGTGTGTGCTGCGTTGTCATAAGGAACAGAGGAAAAATAACAGATGCCATTACATTCAGGGGATTCATTACCCATAATCCCTAACTAATTAACATAACCCCACTCCTCGTGATGGGAATGAAGATACGTGCTTTCACGACATCCAGTCGAAATGAATTTCCTACTTATGATAAATGGGGTTTCTTCTTCTTCATAACAGTTGGAGCACACCACCTATACAATTCTACCTGACTCTAAGGTAATCATTGTCTACCCCCCACAAATGTGACAATATGCAATAAACATTGGGGGACACATGAAATATGTAACGATTTTTTGGGGGTTTGACCCCAGCTCATGCCCCAAGGAGTGGGGACTTGGGGTCACAGGGGTCAAAACAGAAGACTGTTTAACTTAAAATTTTATTATTTCATTCTTGGTGGAACTTTTTGCCATCTTTCAACTTTTCTTTAGGTTTAAAGCGTGGGGATTCGTGGTTAAGCGTGGAATCGGGGAGGTTGGTGGTTCAAACCCAGCCGAGTCACACCAAATACTTTTAAAATGATACGTGCTGCTTCCTTGCTTTATGCTCAGTATTTTAAAAGGACAGAATATGGACAAACAACCATAGGTTGGCAACAGTAGCACAACTAGTGCTTTAATGGGAACTGCCCATGTGAATTTAGTAGGATTTTTGCCCGAAGGGAAGTCCTTCCCTTGGAAAATTCCATGGAAATAATTAAATTCTCCATCCGGAAGCATGTATCCCTATTGCTTTTCCACATGCGAGAAAATTGGTTCCATGAACCGCCAATGGGAATTCAATGGGAATTTTTTAGGACATTTACGAAAGTGATTTTCCTGGCAGTTGCAGTAATTCTTTGACTCTCCCCTGAATCTCACAGGAATGTCTTTCCTTATGTCATATAATTTTTTTTCGCATTTGTCGTAAAGTTCTATTTTCCTGGAAATATGTAAAATTATTCGTGTCAAAGTGAATGTCTTGAAAGATCATTTCAAGATGCACACATACATATCCATGAGTTCAAACAAAGCCGTCATGCTCACGAGGTTCCATTGGAATTTCGTTTTTAAATAACATCTTCTTCAATTCAACAAAAAAGTGGATAACCAACAATCAATGAATATCTGTGATGCATTTAAGCCTTTCTTCCAGAACTCTACCACAACTACTTCATTCAACGACCAAATTGATTGCACCTTCATGGAAGGTCGCCCGGGGAGATATTCCGGCCCTTCTTTTGTGAAGCGGATGGCCAGACTTGACATTGGAAAGGATCCTTTTGGCTGGCTCTTGTTTTTAATAATAATAGCTCGCAACTTAATGCAACTCTCAGCTGTCACTTCAACTGCCACTAGGAAGAGGACCTTTAAAAAGAGTTGGCAGATTGACTTGATATTACCATATTGATGGCTAGAGGGGAATACTAACATCAGTTGACAGACACACACATAGACATGTTACATATATGTATATATATACACAAAGAATTAAGTTAAGCACCCCTACACAACGAATTAAGGTAAGCACCCCCTAATATATATTCTTTGTGTATATGTATACATTGGCATATATTCTAAGGTATGTGAGATCAAATAATGATTGGTATGACATTAGCAATTATCCATTGATGAAATGCAGATGAGTGCACTCATAGGGTTGAGTTGGGTTGAGTAGTGATCCGATCACGTGGGTCCTACACACGTTATTGACGCAAAGATCGCTAGAGGTCTTCTCAGAACAATGACTGTACGTTAGAAAACATAAACGTCATCCACACTGTCCGTGATGGACCTATAGCTCCATACTTAAATTGAGGTGAAAATATGCCTAAAATTCCCAAAAAATTTCACCTTAAATTATTCAGAATAAAATATTGAAAACGGCATGATTGTTATGTTTTTATGTGACCATAATATCACTTCTCCAGAAAATATAGCAATATCATGGGTATATTACACTGTTTTGACGACAACAAACTTGTAATGTGCGAGGTTGTAAAAAAACGGGGGGGGTGCTTAACTTAATTCTTTGTGTATATATATATACTGCCGAAGCAGTTTAATGGCATGGTTATACGAGGTAGCTTGCCATTGCCTTCCCAGCAGTAGTTGGAATTTGTTCAGGGTGCTGGCGATAGCTCATCTATTCTTCACGAAGGACACCGTGGGGTATCTAACATTTTAACATCCACCAACTATTGCCGATAGACGGGATGCCTAGTTCAATGTCCATCCGAGGGACGGCGCACACATCGATGAATCACCCTGCCTGTGAAAAACTGGGATGACAGTTTATAGCTGAGTTGGGATTCAAACTCAGACTAGTTAGCTTGCAGGTGAGTGCACATACCTCTACATCCTAGGCCATCCTGCCAGTGTGTGTGTATATACAGACTTGGCATTTAATATGGAATATTTTTTTTGTGGGGGTGAACTTACTTTTCAAGATGTCTTAGAACCAAAAGTTCATTGGAATTATGTTGAAATTATTCTATATTTTGTTAATGTGACCTTTAAAAAAAACAAAAACCACATTTGACATTTTGAAACAAATAAATTGATCCTTGAGAGGGATGTAAAGTGATATCGAACTCAATTCATGGACAGTACTGTGTTAAACTTCTGTACGTTTTCCAGAAGTATCTCTTTATTTTCCACATTAGCCAAACTTTTTTTTAACAAAAACAAAAGTTAAATTACGACTAGGATTACGGACTAAATTTACAGTTCAGTACTTCGTGTAACCCCCACGAGCATTCAGGAAAGCACGTACACGTTGAGGCATGCTGTTCACGAGATTTGCCAAGGTTTGGACAGGAATCGCTTGCCAGGCAGTGACAATAGCCTGCTGCAATTCATGCACAGAGGTCGGCTGCTGGTCCAAGTGGTCGATTTGATGCGTTAATTCTGCCCACAAGTTCTCTATCGGATTCATATCCGGGGACATGGCAGGCCACTCCATATTATGCTCTACACCACGGTCAGCAAGAAAGTGTTGGATCATGCGAGCACGATGAGGCCGTGCATTGTCATCTTGGAAGACAAAGTTTCCTCGAAAGGCTGCAGGAGCAAATGGAAGCAATGTTTCTTCCAGAATGACCCTGTATTTGAACTGGTTCAGGTTTCCATTCAGAACAACCAGGTCAGTTTTGCCCCCTGCATGAAAAGCAGCCCAAACGGTCACCCCACCACCTCCAGCTTGGACTCTTGGCACTATACAATCTTCGCTGTGGGCTTCATGCACTTGTCTGCGCACTCGGACGTGGCCGTCTTGACGATAGACCAGAAATCTAGACTCGTCACTGAAGATCACGTGATTCCAGTGTCCTCGCTGCCATTGACGGTGCTCTCTGGCCCACTGCAATCAGCGCTGGCGGTGTTGTCTGGTCAGGCGTGGCTTTCTCAGAGGATGCCTGGCACGATAGCCTGCTTGAACCAGTCGTTGGTTGACTAGCCTTCTGGATACAGGCACATTTATCAGTTGCTGCCACTCAGCCCTAAGCCGATTAGCTGACTTGGTTCGGCCATTGCGGACTAACGGGTACAGCTGGCGATCATCCCTCCTTGTGGTTCTACGGGGACATCCTGGCCTCGGTAGTGGAGTAGGGACACCCCTCTGAGCATTTCGTTTCAGGATCTTTGACACCTGAACTTTAGTGATGCCATACTACCGAGCAACAGCACGCTGTTTCATGCTGTGATTTTGTAAAGCCACCACTCCATGACAAACAGCATTGTCGAGTTGACGGACCATCTCCAGAGGAAGCGGCAATAACTTTGGAGATGTGCAGCAGTTGTTTTCCACTAATACAGAACGCAACAACCCTTGTATACCCGACTGTGAAGCCAATCATCAAATGCACCTGTCCGTACATTTTGCCACGCCACCTGTGATATAATCCTGTTGTTGTCTTCTTGCTGCGACAGACAATCAGTGGCATGGTTCTTTTAACAAATAAATCACCAAAGTGTAAAAGAAACTCACCAGATTGATATACTGAGTTAAGAAAGTAAACCCAAGTCAAGAAAAATAAAATATTCCATATTAAATGCCAAGTCTGTATATATATATTGTCGTGGTCAAAAATATTGACAGTTCAATCTTGGTTTCATCAGACCACAGAATCTTGTTTCTCACAGTCTGCGAGTCCTTCAGGTGCTTTTTTGCAAACTCCAAGCGGGCTTCCATGTGTCTTTCACTGAGGAGAGGCTTCCGTCTGGCCACTCTGCCATAAAGCCCAGATCGGTGGAGTGTTGCAGTGATGGTTGTCCTTCTGAAAGTTTCTCTGGAAGTTCATGTGATATTTCAGTTTTTTCTTTTTAATAAATTTGCAAAACTTTCTAAAATCCTGTTTTCTCTTTGTCATTATGGGGTATCGAGTGTAGATTGATGAGGGAAAAAATGAATTTAAACGATTTCAGCACAAGGCTGCAACATAACAAAATGTGAAAAAGTGAAGGGGTCTGAATACTTTCTGAATGCACTGTATATGTTTATATGTATGTATATATATATATATATATATACACACACATATGTTTGAATTAACTATACCAGTGCCTTTATTCACACCCCTTGACTTTTTTTCGCATTTTGTTGTGTTACAGCCTGAATTTAAAAATAGATTACTGAGATTTTTGTCACTGATCCACACATCCCTCAACGTCAATTTTTTAAAGATTTTTTTTTTTTAAATAATTAAAAATGAAATACAGAATAACAAATTTACATAAGTATTCACTCCCAGAGTCAATACTTCATAGAAGCGCCTTTGGCAGCGATTACAGCTTTGAGTCTTCTTGGCTTTGTCTATCAGTTTTGCACATTCTGTATTTTGGGAGTTTCTCACATTCCTCTTTGAAGATTTGCTCAAGCTCTGTCAAGTTTGATGTTGAGCGTCGGTGAACAGTAATCTTCTAGTCTTTCCAAAGATCTCAATGGGATTTAACTCTGGGCTTTGGCCACTCAAGCCACTCAAGGACTTTCATTATCTTGTTCTGAAGCCATTCCCGTGTTACTTTGTGTCATCGTCCTGTTGGAACTTAAATCTTTGCCGCAATCTTAGGTTGTTTGGCTTTGAAGCAGTTTCTCTTCAAGTATTTGCCTGTATTTGGCTCCATTGTTCACTCCATTGTTCACTCCAGTCCCTGCTGCTGAAAAGCATCCCCATAGCATGATGCTGCCACCACCACCCTTCACGGTAGGGATGGTGTTAGATTGGTGATGGGCTATGCTCAGTTTCTGCCAGACATAGTGCTTTGCATTCAGGCCAAAAGTTCAATTTTCATCTCATCAGGCCACAGAATATTTTGCCTCATGCTCTCAGAGTCTTTCACATACATTTTTACAAACTCCAGGTGTGCTGTAATGTGCCTTTTTAACAGGAGTGGTTTCCATCTGGTCACTCTCCCATAAAGCCTAGATTGGTGAAGTACTGCAGACACTGTTGTCCTGTTGGTAGGTTCTCGCATCTTAGCCAAAGAACTCTGTAGTTCCGTCAGAGTGGTCTTTGGGTTCATGGTCACCACCCTGACCAAGGTCCTCCTTGCTCGGTTGCTCAGTTTGTTCGGGCGGCCAGCTCTAGGAAGAGTCTGGGTAGTTCCATATTCTTTATATTTCCTAATGATGGAGCTCACTGTGCTCTTGAGAATCTTCAACACTCTAGAAATTGTTTTATACCCTTCTCTAGATCTATACCTCCTCACAATTCTATCTCGGAGTTATACGGACAGTTCCATGAACTTCATGGTTGAGTTTCTGCTCCGACATGCACTGTCAACTGCGGGGCCTTATATAGAAAGGTGTTTCTTTCTAAATCATGTCCAATCAATTGAATTGACCACAGGTGGACTCCAATCAGGTTGTGGAGACATCTCGAGGATGATCAAAGGGAATTGGATGCACCTGAGCTCAATTTGGGGTGTCATAGCAAAGGTGCTGAATTCTTATTGACTCAAGACGTTTCAGCTTTGCATTTTTAATTTATTTGTAAGAATTTTTCCTAAAAATAAAAAAAATCCACTTTGACGTTATGGGGTATTATGTGTAGATCATTGACCAAAAAAAAAATCCCAATTTTATCTCTTTTAAATTCAGGCTGTAACACAAAAAAATGTGAAAAAAGTCAAGGGGTGTGAATACTTTCTGAAGCCACTGTATATTGTAGCTTTATTTCAAGTACCTCGATAACGAGAACAAGACTTTTCGAGATGCCAGCTTTTGACTGTTTGCGTTATGTACAATAGTTCCTGTTTCATTGAAACTGACCCTATATAGGAAGAGCCCTGATTCAAAAAGATTGCATGATATTTGTGCCAGCAAGGCTAGGATCCAATGGGGAGCTAAATAAACCAAGTGATTATTTTCCTGAAAGAAACGAGTGCGATTTTGTAAATTGGCTCCTTTGATATTGGAGAGGGTCACCCAGCTACATGGGTGGGGGAATATGCAGGATTGATGTGTGCGGGGTGGGTCAAGGACCAGATTGCTTGTGCAGAATACGCAGCTCCGGCCCATTTGGCAGATTAACCCAGGCGGTGCCATGTGCATCACTCATCCTCATAAGTCATTATTGCGCATTCTTAACGACCTTAACGAGCATTATTGCGAATTCGCCTGAGTACTCCAATGTAGGCGAGTGCTCCCAAACTAAAAATACCTTTTAAAAATTCAATTCACTAGGCGTGTGATATCACAAAGCATGTTAGATTGGGAGGCTTGGGAGTGGTTTCTGGAAATAAGCCACCATATGATGCTTTGTGTGTTTTACTAGGAAGAGGCGTAGGCCTGATTGTGTGCACTGCAAATGCAATAGACTGATTAATGTTGGTCCACATCTATCGAGCAAAATGAGTAAAGTTTTTACTCTAAAGTAGCACTGAATTAATGATCCCCAGGAATTATCCATCTTTTCTTTCCAACGCCAAATCCTACTTTGACCAATTTCTGAGATCACAATTTTTGCTTCATAAAAGAAAAAAAAAAAACTCATTTCTGCCACAATTTTTCCTCCATGATCACATACGATTGCTTTATTTTTATTTGGCTCTTATTTGTTAGTTGCAAAATCGAAGATTTACAAGTATATTGGTTGGTCTGGTCAATGAGTGTATGTATTTGTCTGTCTGTATGTCAATCGCCTACAGGTTAAAATTTCGAACCCATCTTCATGAAATAGTAGTTTGTCATAAGCATGAAGCCTAATGATTTTGAGGTCAAAAGGTTAACATAGGCCAATGGTCAACAACTTTGTCGAATTTCTAAAATTGTCGATTTTCGTCCGATTGACTTGAAATTTGAATAGGATTTTCATATTTGGCCATTTAATTCAACCCCCAATTATTTTTTAGGTCAACATTGGTCAAAAGGTCAAAATATGCAAAGGTCAACGACTTAGGTGAAGTTCCTAAAATCGTCAATTTTCATCCAATTGACTTGAAATTTGAAGAGGATTTGCACATCAGGTCTACAAATTAAAGCACCAATTATTTTTGAGGTCAACATAAGCCAAAAGGTCAAAATCGGACAAAGGTCAGCAACTTAAGTTAAAGCTTCTAAAATCCTCAATTTTCATCCGATTGACTTGAAATTTGAAGAGGATTTGCATATCAGGCCACTGAATTAAACCACCATTTATTTTAAGGTCAACATAGGTCAAAATGTCAAAAGAGGCCAAAGGTCAAAAACTTAGGTAAAGCTTCTAAAATCCTCAATTTTCATCCGATTGACTTTACATTTGAAGAGGATTTGCATATCAGGCCACTGAATTAAACCACCATTTATTTTAAGGTCAACATGGGTCAAAATGTCAAAAGAGGCCAAAGGTCAAAAACTTAGGTAAAGCTTCTAAAATCCTTAATTTTCATCCGATTGACTTTACATTTGAAGAGGATTTGCATATCAGGCCACTGAATTAAACCACCATTTATTTTAAGGTCAACATAGGTCAAAATGTCAAAAGAGGCCAAAGGTCAAAAACTTAGGTAAAGCTTCTAAAATCCTTAATTTTCATCCGATTGACTTTACATTTGAAGAGGATTTGCATATCAGGCCACTGAATTAAACCACCAATTATTTTTAAGGTCAAATTTGTTTCAGTGACTACGCAAGTATCGTGCTCTGCACGACGCCTTTCTTGTTTATTTATTTATTCATTCCATTTTTACCTTCAAGCATTTCTTTAGCATGCATGAGCGCTCCAAAATACAAAAAGAAGATATTTTTTGTGAATGTGATTACATTGTTTACCTCAACATTTGTATCAGAAATGACTTCCTTGGAACTCTGCCAAGTGCGTCATGAAAATCAATGGCAATAACTTACTACTCCAATAACATGTGTTTCTTGTAACATAGGAATCATTGGGTTTGTTGTTCAGCAAGAAATGTCACTTGTAAACTTTGTGTTTTGGTCTCTCTCAGAGACTCGGATTGAGTCACATGTTTTATTACTCACAAATAGCATCCATGGTCAGGGATCTGGATCATGTACTTGACCCTCGAGACTCTCAATTCTAGGTCTGGATACTGGTGATGGAGCAAGAGGAGAGTCGTACCATGGTGTGATTTTAAATGTTCTCTACCACCTCTCCTCAGGACTTGTTCATCATTCTGCTATTCCATTCCTTCATATCCCTCCGTAGTCCCTCTTGGTCACAAACTATTCTTCCAGCAACCTTCTCCTTAAGAAATTTGTAAAATCCAGGTTCACGCGGTTCATTGTCCACTCAGTATTTCTCTCTTCCACTTGCGGAACCTTCTTCCTCGGTCTGTTTTAAATTCTACTATTCCCTCCAGGGCTTCAATTTGGCACCGAAACCACCACATCACTGTTGTCCATCCATCCCTACCCATGACCCTTAACACTCCACCCATTCCCATGCCATACCTCTCCCACATATATTTGCAGGTTGTTGTCAATTTCATTCCTCTTCTCTCTCATCCTCCTATCAATTCACCAAAAAAACATTTTCTTAATTTGCTTTCTGCTGCCAACGATGACTCAACTCTAATTCTTTATTACATTACAATTCCATGTGGGTTTTCTTCTTTAAGGAACTTTAATTGACCGTTAGAATTCTGTAATTTAATCATTGAAAAATGGTGGCTATCAGTATTTACATTATAAGACATTTAGATGATGAAATGCGTTTGATGGTGCTTTCCCTGGAGGAAACTCCAAGCCTTAATCCGTCCAGATGTTCCCCGTCACAGTCACATCTTTAAAATAATTTGTTAGTTGATTGGATTTTTCTTGGTGCTATTAAATTATTCTTGTCTGGGTTCTTAGCAGGATAGCCTGGGTATCAGGATATCAGCTAGGAGGATACCCCGAGATATCAGCTCGGAACCCTGATATCTTAAGTCCGCCACCTTAACAGTTAAGCCAACACCAGGCTTAGCACTAAAAAAATCTCAAACAGATTCGTGTGAGTAATTTCCTTAAATATTAAATAATAACATGAGCTCCCTTTTAAGGAAGTTCAACACAGGAGGAAGCCATTAGACCTGAAGTCAAGCCTGGACAATTGCTGCCAAAGGTTGTTTGTTGTTTGTCGGTGTCAATTCTGAATGTCAATCAAGGAAGCTGCACGTACCATTTTTCAAGTCTTTGGGTCGAAGTGGGCCGAAGTTCAAACCACAGACCTCCCAGACTTTGTGAAACATTGTTTGTAAAACAAAGCAAACGATGGAAATAAATAAATAAATACAACATTTTAGCGCATACTTGTATGGAAGACCATTTCCTCTTCTTTCCACACCACCCACCCTCACCCTCACCCCACTCCCTATTCATATTTTGTGTTTGTAATTCATTATGAGCAAACAAAGCACTATTGTTTGATCAAATAGGCACGCAATCTATTGAGTTTACAAGACACATGAATAATGTGAAGCAATTAAAACAAGAGCGACAATTGCTTTGCATGTCCCCTACGGATGTTCCAATACATGTCCCCTACCGATGTCCCCAATCGATGTCCCCTACCAATGTTCCAATACATGTCCCCTACCGATGTCCCCTACCAATGTTCCAATACATGTCCCCTACCGATGTCCTCTACCGATGTCCCAATACATGTCCCCTACCGATGTCCCCTACCAATGTTCCAATACATGTCCCCCACCGATGTCCCCTACCGATGTCCCAATACATGTGCCCCACCGATGTCGCCTACCAATGTCCCTACCAATGTCCCCTACCGATGTCCCAATGCATGTCCCCTACCGATGTCCCCAACCGATGTCCCCTACCAATGTCCCAATACATGTCCCCTACCGATGTCCCCATACATGTCCCCTACCATTGTCCCAATATATGTCCCATACCGATATCCCTTTCCGATGTCCCCTACCAATGTTCCAATACATGTCCCCTATAGGTGTCCCCCTACCGGTGTCTCCTACCGATGTCCCAATACACGTCCCCTACCGATGTCAAAATGCATGTCCTCTACCAATGTGATCTTTTCTAAATCCAAAAAGGGCATAACTCTGTGAAAATTGATGAAAAGCCCTGAAATCGACCGTGTTCTATAAATTATTATAACAAGCATTACGCCTAGGTCCCCCGTCGGTGAAGTGATGTGAGTTGACAAAGTGGAAGACGCAAGGCGGCCATCTTGGATTTTGACGTGGCGACCCAATTTCCAATGGCGTTCTTCCTTATGCCTAGATACACCCACACACCAGATTAGAAGTTGGTACTTCGTTTATTTTTCAAGATATTCCGCTGACAAGGTTCAGACATACATGGCGGCGGCCATCTTGGATTTTGACGTGGCGACCCAATTTTCAATAGCGTTCTCCCTTATGCGTAGACACACCCACACACCAGATTAGAAGTTAGTAGTTCGTTTATTTTTCAAGATATTCCGCTCACAAGGTTCAGACATATATATGGTGGCGGCCATCTTGGATTTTGACGTGGCGACCCAATTTTCAATAGCGTCCTTCCTTATGCCTAGTTGCACCCACACACCAAATTAGAATTCGGTCCTTCGCTTACGCACGCACGTCGGCATGCACGCATGCACGGACGGACGGACGCACACACGGACGGAGGGTAAAACCATAGTCCCCCTTTCGCTCCACGGTGCGATGGGGGACAATAAAGCCATGTACCAAGTTTCAGTTGAATATGTTAAAGGGTATGGGGGGAAAAAGGTCTGAAAAACCACAGATGGGACAGACGGACAGAGAGCAAACCTATAGTCCCCTTCAGTGAAACCGTTAGGGGACTAATAAGAGCATAAACCTCTGCATAAGACACAATATATTGAAATCGAATTAACAGAATTCGTTAAATTAATTAAATGAAATCATTTTGAATTCCTTACCTCAGTTTGTATACATCCATGGGTAGATGTTGGTGATCGGATAGCCCCAATGTACTTGCCATTGGCTCTCCGTGGACCATGGATCCTCTTGCTGATGAGCTGCACGTGGTTTTACCCATGATGGTTTCGCACAATTGGTACCAAGTTTAGCTTGGGTTTCGGTGATACCTCACATGCTACTGTGCTGCAGCTTCCACACAGTCACTACAGCACCTCACATGTACAACAGGACATCTGACATTGTGCCCAGGGAAGTAAAGAATATCTCATCTGTTCCTAAAGAGACCCAAAGTCGGCTCTTTTTTTTTTAATCTCCCCCATCTCCGTCCTTGTCGGAGAGGAGACTGAGGCCAAAAACAGATGAGTCAGGAGGAGCTTGATCTGGGTTGTATTGAGGGCATTGGAGGTGGGCATGTCCTTGATGGCCTCTCAATTGTTTTGCATTAGGCTCGTCTAATATTCTCCATCTTGAGTTCATAGAACACCTTAACAAGTTTTGAGAAAAAGGACATGGGAAGGGTCTTTCAGCTCTTGCTTTGTATTTCCAACAGTCTAGAGTCGATCCTTCTGCCCACTTCTCAGAGAAACTGGTGGTTTTGGAACGATCTTTGAAAAAAAAAGATGCATGAAACAAACATCTTTTGGACGAACATCAAACATCTTTTGAAACAAACATTTGCTCTGTGGTTGCATTGCTAGACGCCACCACTTTTGTCTGAATCTCGCTGTTATTCTGCCCTCGGAGCACGCGGCAAATTTGATTGGTTGAGACGGCGTACAATTTTACCCAAGTACTCCTAAACTGAAGCAGGTTTTGCACAAGAATTCCCAGGCTGAGTTAATATCAGAGATGTTCGATGTAGGTATATGTAGGAGACCAGTCCTGAAGTGCAATGGCTGCTTGCAGTCACTGACAGTTTGCCTGAGTGAATTGCCAGACTCACAGGTGCTGAGGCTGTTCTCTGAAAATGGCTAGAGAGATGTTGACCTTCACAAGCACATGATCAGATGAACCAATTGGCGCAGAGGAAAAGCAGAAGACATTGGTGGGGTAGTTGGTCAAAACCAAATTCAGAAGGAAGGATTTGCCACTGACAGAAAAGTTTTCCAGATTAAGTCATTCCCATAGTGTCACAGAAGTCCTTTCAGGAAAGTGCCGTGGCGGGTTGAGAGATACCAACACCCGGCCAATTAGCAAGGAGACAATTTAAATCACAACATATGAGGAAGAGAGAGAGAGAGAGAGAGAGAGTTGGGATGAGTGGTTAAATGTTGAACCATGTCGTCTGAGAGCGAGATGTAGATGGAGTCTTCACTGTATGGAGGCGGCACAACACACAGACAAACATGAGGTGGAAGTGGAGGGGAAGTCACAGCCAGAGGTACTCTTGTAGTTTGGGAGGTGTAAGAGCAGTACACAGAGAGTGAGAAATTGAGTTGTTGATGTACAGTGACTCCACCGCCAGGATGGGGTTCCGGTCGACCAAACCGGAGGAGACAGTAGCCATGAAGAGACAGTAAGGAGTCAGGGACGTCCTGTGGAAGGAAGGATTCTGTTAAACAAAAGATGTCCAGTTTATCGGCAGTGGCCTTGATTGAGAGATCTGTCATGTTGGAGTGGAGGCCTTGGACATTTGAGGTCCACACAGTTAGGGACAGGGAGGAGGAGGTGCTGTTAATTTGCAGGAATGTGAAAAGGAGCAAGAAGAAGGTGTGGGCGATGGGAAACAGAGTGTGCAGGACTGGGCAAAGCTGGGAGGGGGTGGGGCTGGGGCGAGGTTGGTGGGGTGCAGGGCTGGGGTGAATCTGGTGTGGTGCTGGGCTGGGACGAAGCTGACTGGGTGCGGGGGAAGCAGAGATGGGGTGAGACAAGGAGGACGCAGAGATGAGGTGGGATGCGGGGAAACAGATGTGGTGAGGGCACTGACATGAAGGGGTTTGACATGATGAATGAAAGTGAAGGCAAAGTTATTGTCGCATGCACCCAACCTCCGCAAAATGGACGGCGACAGACTTAATGGGTGCGTTGGTAAAAATGTTTTTGGTTGAAGCCATGGAGGAAAATGGGGAACTGAAACAAGAGGAAGACGGAAAAACGAAGCATTTACGAGTGAAGAGGTTTTGGGAAATAAGCCTTTTGAAAAAGAAATGGAAGAATTTTTTTTATGAAGAAGAAGAATGATGGGTTGTTCCTGACAAAGTAGTAAGGAGAGTAAGGCATTTTAACATACATTTTTGAAGGTTTTTTTTTTTTTTTTTTTAATGTTTAGAGCTTTTCAAGGAAGAAATGTTTTATTCAGTGAAAATTCAGTTTGGGGATATTGAAAAGGAGAAAGAATAGGGAATGAAGGAGTAACTGAGCATGGTAGATCGAGTTCGTGTTTTTCTGATATTGTTGTTTGTTTTTGTGAAGAAGAGTTGTTTTGTTTGTATTTTTTGGAGTGAGTAGGAGAAAAGGAATCAGCAGGGGGATCAGAAGTAACAATAACTGCGATAAAAGGGGTGAAAACGAAGCACGTGTGATCCATAAACGGAGGAAGAATTAAGCAACAGCCCAACTAGCCCAGCTCTTCATGAGTCACCCGGACTTTACCAATGACACAAACTCAACGATTCAACATAACGAGGTACGATTTGGCACAGAAAACTTGGATGAAAAACATGACTGGCAACACAAAATTAAAATCTACCATATAAAACACAATGTGTGTTTGTGTGTGTGTGTTTGTCTGTCCCACTTCATAAGTGTAGGTTTTAAAGGCCAAACTTTTATCACGAATGCGTGTTCACGGTCTATGTTTGAGGATAAAAGAAACTCGAAAAACACTTTCCATAAAAGAGTAATTATGTCTCTTCTGTTGGAATTGTAGACGGTGGCTTGCAAACTGAGCCTCAAGGGCGGTGTACAAAAGCGTTTTTTTAAACAACAATAAATACAAGGTGCAGGGAGGTGACATTTGCTGCACATGATGCGCAATGCACGTGGAGTAAATAGTGTCTTTATTTACATCTGTAGGATGTCTAATAAATAAAGAAGATATAAGCACACCTGACACTAGGCCAAGGCTTCAGACTTTGGCACGCTCACAAGGCTGCACCGTCGAATAAACTGTTCCAACCCGTCATAATTGACGGGCTTTTTACTAGTGAAACAGTAAAACACAACGTATCTGGTCCGGGAATCTTAGCTTTGATGAACTGTTGATCCAACGTCACATACAGAAAAGCCCAAACCAGAAGATGATACATCTTTGTAATAAGAAAACATTTTTTATCACACCTCGATGCTCAATTTTAGTAAGACTCATAATTATGGTATGGTCTTACTCCCTTTGCTCTTTCATGACAGTAGACTTCTGGATTACAGTCAAAAACAACAAACGATATCAGAATGATGCATTCATGCAAGTTTGTAGTAGGCCTAAAAATCCGCAGCCATTCTGGTTCCTCGGAATTCCCCCCTCGAGACGAAACATTCATTTTGACACAAACAATTTCACTGTTTTATAATCCTTTATACATGTTATGGTTATACAAGTGGTAAGATAGCTCGATAACTTGTCGACGAGATGGAAAATACAAGATCGGAAGACAGTCACACTCGCACATCATAGAAATAATTGTCCGTTTTTTTCGGTTCAACAATGTTATTGCTTTGGCAATTTCCAGAGGTAATCCTTACAAAATCAAACGTATGACATTCTTCCATATTATGGTACTTCACCCTTGGATTCCATTGAAAAATAAACACGGCAATGGCATTATGGATAAACTTGTGATAATTCAATCACGTTATGTCAATCTCTACTCCAAAATGACCAAAATCAAACCTCATTCTTCACCCTTATTCACCTGCTCGACACTCTCGCTTTCATTGTCGTCGTCACAATTTTCCACTGCTCGAAGTGCTTCTTCATCTGTGCTCATTTCACACTAAATACGTTCATCGTTCCGTAACAAAATGTCCTCACGGTGATCTCACAATGAGTAATCTACTGCTATCGAACTGTTTTCTCTTGGCCAAGCCCTTCTCCCCTTGAGCTTCAGCGGAAGATCAATTGCTTCCCATTTTGTGCGAACATTTACCAACAAGGATCATTTGCTTTCATTATGCAACACGTGGCACCTAGTTAATTCAACTGCATCGTTGTTTGGCGAGTTTGACTGGTCATCCTACATAGAGGCGACAAGTAGGCCTCGGACATGATGTCTTGGTTGGGTGATTCTCTGGGATGACACAAGTAAGCTTTCTCAGTGAAAGGGTCACTTGTGTAAAAGTGATGTCATTCAAGGCAGCAGAAGTATAAATTATCAGTGCACACTAGAATGGTAGACATAATCAGATGCTGGAAAATGCACCCTGGAGCACGTTCATACGATTCAGAATTGAATTGGCTTTTTAAAATATATTTCAGTTGATCCTTCATAAAGTAGCTATTGGAAGTCTGGCATGGGAATTCAGCTCGATTATTAACCATTCTTCACTGGATACGCTAGATATTAAGGAGTGTCCTACCACTTCTCTTAATAAGGGAGTTTGTCTCGCTCAAAAAGATGCACAATGCAATTGCAGCTTGTATTGCTTTTCTTTCCGAACCAAATTGGAAATTGCAGTTATTTCACTTCTTCGCTTGATTTTGCAATCATCTCAGGCACCGACTCGTGCTGGACCTACGGTGTTAGTCGGATATACCCGCGTTAGCATCACTTGGGCTAGTCAAATGGTAGGTAATGTCCTCGATTGCCTTTTTAATTTTTTTTATAATCGGAGAACATCCAGACAAAATATGGTCAAAACGTTCTAAAGGAGTTCCGCATTCTTTAAAAAAAATTTATAATCGGAGAACATCCAGCCAAAATATGGTCAAAACGTTCTAAAGGAGTTCCGCATTCTTTAAAAAAAAATTATAATCGGAGAACATCCAGCCAAAATATGGTCAAAAGTTTTAAAGGAGTTCCGTAGACTGAATTTTTTTTATAATCAGTGAACATCCAGACAAAATATGGTCAAAACGTTCTAAAGGAGTTCTGCATTCTTTAAAAAAAAATTATAATCGGAGAACATCCAGCCAAAATATGGTCAAAAGTTTTAAAGGAGCTCCTCATACTTTTTAAATTTTTTTTATAATCGGAGAACATCCAGACAAAGTATGGGCAAAAAGTTCTAAAGGAGTTCCACATGCTTTTTAAAATTTTTTTTATAATCAGAGAACATTAAGCCAAAATTTGGTCAAAAAGTTCTGAACGAGCTCCGCATACTTTTTAATTTTTTTATAATCGGAGAACATCCAGACAAAAATATGGTCAAAAAGTTCTAAAGGAGTTCCGCATACTTTGCTCAGTTAAGAAGGGCTTGGTCTCAAGACTAACATGGATCTTCCTGATTTATTCCGAACTAAGCATACAATTCTTAATGTGACTAATAATAATTAATTGTCAAAAAAATCTCATATTTCAATGGCCCCTGACCAAGGTAAAAACTAAACCGTTTTGAACGTGTAACTTCCATAAGTGCAGTGTGACAAATCTCATATTCTCATTCTCCTACAGGTGATGCGGGACTTGTTGCACCACTGCTGCTGGTTCTACTGGCACTACTTTCACCGTACTCTGACCCGACATTGGTGTAAGCTGCCGGGTGCAACGAAAGGCGGGGTTCGGTGGCACGCACCGCCGTTATCTCTGAAAGGTGCATGGCTCCTGGGCCAATGGCATCGGCCTCATTGTGCATGTCACCTGGAGAGATGCCACCTCTCACGAGCGTTGTTCTCTCGAGGGATTTTTTGCTGTGGCGTGCCACGACATTCTCGAGTATGTCAAAGCGTGGTGCGAGCACTCCAGTTTCGAAAAGCCATTTAACTGCAAATGAAACGCAAATATTGCAGACAAAAGAGATTATCATTGAGAACGTCTTGAAGGGGAAACGCTGGAATGTGACCTCCCTGTTGCCCAGCCAACCGTAGTAGCAGCCCGGGTAACAAATGAAAGGTTCAAGATGCAAGTAGGGTTCACCACCACTTATCCTGAATAGCAGCCCGACAAGGTAACCCGCTGCCGACCCATAGGTGTTCGTACTCTTGATGAAAAGGGCGCAGATGAGTTGTGGGAAAATTAAAACGTAGACAAGGTCAGAGCTGAGGAACCATAGGCCATAGACAGAGTGTGTGAAGAGGGCCAGCGCAGTGGCGGCCGATCCAAACAAGAAGATGGTGATGCGCATAACCCACACGATTTCATTGTCAGAGGCCTTTGGGTATGAGATGGAGATGGTGGGGTGGAGGGACAGAGGAAAGAAGGAAGCAATGAAAAAATCTTGAAAACATAAATTATTAGGTATTTGAAGGAAACAACATATTTGGAAAGGTGCAGGGAGGAGGAAAAGAAGGAATAAGCTACAGTAGAAGGGGAATACATGAGAGAGGAGAGGTGGAGAAGCAAAAGTGATTAATTATTTTAATTTAGCTCTTATATTGTTACATTTATGGAGGAGGAGGCAAAAGTTAGATTAAGCTGTAGTCAACTTGTATGTGTGGCTGTATAATGTCTCACCTGCTGTGTGTGTGTGTGTGTGTGTGTGTGTGTGTGTGTGTGTGTGTGTGTGTGTGTGTGTGTGTGTGTGTGTGTGTGTGTGTGTGTGTGTTTAGGGTAAGGATTCTTTAAATGTTGACGCAAAGGAGATTCGGGATTGTGGTTGGAGAGATAGGTAACGACGACCCATCTATTTGTTCTGCTCTCATCCTGTTCGGTGGGGTGGGGCAGAATCCGAAAACATGTAACGTTCTCCCCCACTTCTACCCCCTACCCCCTCTCACCCTCCGCACCAAAAGAGGGAGAGAAACTTCTCCGTAGCTCTGTGCCAGCGCATGGGTGATGGGCATTGGTTCGTTACTTAAGCTGGGATTGATGAATGTCCTCGAGGGCAGAGACTCACTGGATCTCAGAGATGGGATTCCTGTGGCCTGATAGGTAGAACCCCTAAAGACGGCAACATGGAGGCCTCAGAACTGGATTCCTGAGTGCTGCAGACTGTGATTGGTGGAACGTTTAGGATGTCACTGGTGCAACCTCTTTTCACAGAGACCCTTGTGGCCCCTCATTGGTGAATTTAAGGAGGCAGACACTTATGGAGGGGTGGGATTGGGCATACATCCCAGGGGCGGATCCAGGAATTTCAAGACGGGGGGGGGGGGGGGTGCATGAAACTATAGCGCTGGGGGGGATAAAGGTGGGTCTGGGGGTCCTCCCCCAGGAAATTTAAAAAAATTGATCGTCAGAAACGGCATTTCGTACGTTCTTGGAAGTGTCTGCAGTTCCTTGTGTTCTTCCCTGGTCCAACAGTTCAGCAGATTCGCACCGCCTGCACCCTCATCCTGGATCGAAGGGGGGGGGGAGTGCACACCCCCTGCACTCCCCCCCCCCCTGGATCCACCCCTGCATCCCCTGTCCTGACAGGAAGCAGCCCTCTTTGCTGAGTCAGTTCTCTTCCGCTTTCTTGGCTCGGTCTGTCTCTGATACTCTTTTGCACTGGTCAGATCACGCTTTCTGGCCTGGATGTGCTGGCACTCTAACTACCTCTTTCCCTCGAGTCGCTGGCTTGTCCGAGCTCTTTGGCACACTGTCTTGTTCTTACCTTGGTGAAAATGAGGCAGCATGGTCTATTCCAGCTTCATGCTCTTCACCACGTGCCTTTCTCACTGGCTTGCCTTGTTCTTGTATGTCTGCTTGAGTAGGCCTACACGTGTAGGGCGCCGGGGGAGGATCGGTGATTGTCTTATGTTTTTGTTTGAGGAATTATGTTTATGCCGTTTCTTGTGTGATAAATAATTTATTTATTAAGGAACGGCTTGCCTCGTGTGGCCGCCATTTTGTCATGCCAATGATTGGGCTCTTTTGGCATCTCTGGATGGTTAAATTTATTCTCATCCAGTTTTCTAACGTGTGGCAATTTGCCCTGCTGGATTATAGACCAGCAACAACCACTCAGCATTAGCTTGTTTTAGTTTGCCTGTTTTTGAAAGGAAAAGGATCGAAATCTGCCATTTTGAGTCTGTAGAATATGTCGATCGTCAATTAAAATCTGGTTTCATTCAGTCAATAACAGAGGGGATACTAGAGGTAAGAATAACGTCAATATTGTAACCGTAAGCATACCTGTTGCCGGAAGGTAACCTGGTAGATGTTCCTGGCAAACATGGAGCTGGCAGAAAGGATAGAAGAGTCAGCAGAAGACATAACAGCTGCTGAAACAGCTCCAAGGCCAAAGTACGAAACAAAGTCTGGACAAAGGTTCTGCATAACTATGGGTAATATCATTTCACTTTTGTTGCGTGCTTCTGGTCCAGGATAGCCATAGCTCGTGAGATTCCAGTCTGCGCCACCAGGGGATACATTGAGATGGAAAAGGAAACCATCTTTGCAGCAAGTAACTTGGAAGTTTTACACAAAGGGCAAGCAAAAATATCATGATGGCCAGTGTGTCAGGTGACAATAAGAGAGGCATAGCAGTACAAAAGATGGTTAAAAAAAAAAAAATAGTGGGAAGTTGAGCTGCAGAAAGAAATTCATTCTCAAAAACAAATAAGAAGGGACATGAGTAGTACCTGTTGAGGCGCCAACAGCTCCAATAAGAACACAAGGAATAGCCATGATGATGCAGCCGATCGCCGCGAGGTATGAAAGGAGCCGTGCGTATGTAGCAGATGAGGCGGACAGCACACGCTGAAAATACACCTGCCATGGAATTCCGCCCAGCATCTGTGCACAAAAAGTTTTTCAAATGCAGACGGTTATTTCAATAAAATCATCAGCAATTTGATTTCATGACGTCATATAATTTGACTGCAAAGTATCATCCCTGTTTCAAAAACATTAGCCAATCTCTAATCTCATTTGTCTCGAAACGTGCATATTATTTGATCACAGACATTTCATCACACTATGATTTATTTTTATTTTTTTCAACTTGAATTGCTTTTCTTATTATAATTCACCAAATGTCCGTCCGTCCGTTCGAAGGTACCGCAAAAACGGCTCAACCGATCGCAACGATATTTTGGGTGGGTATTCCTGGGACCTCGGGTATTGCTTGGGTATTGGTCTGGGTGGGTATTGCTTCAAAAAGGGGACCAAAAAACAACAACTACCACGGTCCCCGAAAAGGCCAACCCCTGCTTTGCAGGGAAAAATGGCCTCTAAACGGTGGTTTTATTCCTGGGACCCCTGGGAGTAAAATAGGCGGTTGTTTTTCCAATTTTTCCAAGTTTTCCAATTTTTCAGTTTTTCCAAACACGATGGAATAATATTTACCGATATGAACAGTGATGTGGCTTTTGTTGAAATTCTACAAATACTGTTTATTCTACGTACCAGGAGAGAGTAGATCGACTCCTGACGAACTCTTCCTATATAAACGTGCGGCTCTGAAGTAACATGGCAGCGTGTGCAAAGCGACTGAGAAACAGGTGTAGCGGCCGCTTCCGTGTTACAGATTCGGCGGGCACTCTTCACACATAAACGTGCGACTGAGAAAGACGTGTAGCGGCTGCTTCCGTTTTGCAGAATTCAATCTTTTTTCAAAATGGGCGCCATGTACTGTTTAGATTTTGATGATTTGCATGTGATATAATTCAACGGATGTTTATATGAATCGTTTAAAATATAAAAAGCCTTCAATTTCTGATATTTTGCCTTTTCATTTGGGCTTCCCAATTGAAGCCCCACCCATAGGGCAGGTACCGTTGCTAGTAAAATGTAATATCATGATTATTACAAATAAACGTATCCAAAATAATTGTTTGTATTGTGGGTTTTGTAAATCATGACAACACAGCAACTCACGTACAGTCATTATCCTCATTTAAAACAAGCCCGAGACTTCGTAGTGATGCGTGGTGAGGCGATCCATACTAGTGTGTGTGTGTGTGTGTGTGTGTGTGTGTGTGTGTGTGTGTGTGTGTGTGTGTGTGTGTGTGTGTGTGTGTGTGTGTATGTATGTATATATATATATATATATATATATATATATATATATATATATATAGATATATATATATATATATATATATATATAGATATATATATATATAGATATATATATATATATATATAGATATATATATATATATATAGATATATATATATATACATACATACATATAGATAGATAGATAGATATATGTGTGTGTGTGTATTTGTGTATAAATGATACATTTTGTGCAAATGATACATTTGATACATTTGTAAGTGTGTAAATAATCAGCTCTTGATTCGTTGAGAGTGGAGAGCGGCGCGGATTATCTCTCTATTCACATGTGAGAGATGTGGGTCGGTCCTTTTTTTATTTGTAGGTTGACTGCTCGACATTTGTGCGTGGTACATGCTTGGGAACTTCGATGGTACGTGTTTCTGTCCACGCTGTCGCTGATAACTCGCCAATAAGCGATAAAACCGGTTCAGCGGCTGAGGGGTGTGTAGCATTGGGTTTCTCTTGTGTGTACTACCTTGTGGAGCCTTCATGGTTGTAATTATGCAGCTTTCTTCGGCTAGAAGAGCATGGGAGGAGTCGAATCATATATATATATATATATATATATATATATATATATATATATATATATATATATATTGTTGCGGGTCTCGAGCCCGTCGACATACTAAGGGGTGTTAAACCCTTCTCCCCCTCGACCTTCGAGTCCATGAGGCCGCTACCCACTTTACACTCGTGGGGGCGGATTGCATAGCAATTCCAGCCGCCAACCCCGGAGCGAGCGCGCAGAAGGGTTTCCGGTCAAATACCCTGGTACCTTCAATACACGTGCCGCTGTGAGAATGGGGGCTGCACCTCACATGAGTCATGCTGGGTTGATACGCCCGAGCGGTTTGCGTGTCACGTGACTCGTGCCATTAATTATTATGAACCCGATCGAGCGGTTTTATCTCGTACAATGCGAGGCCAATGGTGGAAAATACCTATACGGCCAAGTTGGAAGCAAAGAGCACAGGTTTATTACAATTTGTACAATGATCACAGCAAAGAGACACAGGGCAGAAACTTAACCGTTCTTAACTTAATATCCCCAGACAAGGGCCCTCTCACTCACGCGGGGAAAGGAAGGAAGAAGAGGACGCGCTCAAAGCGCGGCCGCTTGGTGCTGCTCGCCCCGGACGGCTCATTGCGCGTTTCCCTCGAGGATGTTCGCGGCAAGGACGTCGGCCTCCAGTCGTGCATGCACGGGACTCTCCGCAGCGTGTCTCGAAGTCGGCGAGGCAAACGCGCACGTGCAGGGAGCCCAGGCAGGGAGATCGCCGGAGTATATGGCCATGGGAGAGATCGTCCTGCGAGAGCGCTTATACCGGGGCAGCAGAGAGCAGGGGCAGAACACTTCGACTACAGAGCTGAGAGCTTGGCTAGAGAGCACGCTGGGAGCTTGGCCACGGAGAGAGAGTTCGTGCTTTGACCTAGATTTCGACCTCGAGCGTGCGTTTGGGGGCCCGGGGCCGGGTTTTATAGCCCCCACCCCAGAGTCCCACCAGAATGTTCCAAGCACCTCCCCTGGCCGCCGTTGCTGGCCACTCCCCTTTCGCTCCCATTGGCTGCCGTTGTTGGCCACTCCCCTTTAGCTCCTCCCTCGGGCCTCCTCAACTTGTTCCAGGCCCAGCACATGTCATTCCAGGCCCAATGAGGCCTACCCTTACTTACCTGTCTCAACGCATATGAACACTGGGAAGGAGACTATACTTAACATTTAATAAGAAATAACTGAACTAAAGCGAGGCTACATGTTGTGGTGCAACTAACTAAAGGGGGGTTGTCTTTATTCTCAAAACCGCAACAATATATATATACAGTATAAATATATATATACACTACCGGTCAAAAGTTTTAGAACACCTCAATTTTTCCAGTTTTTATTGAAATTTACGCAGTTTAATGTCTCAATGTACTTTGAAATTAAGCATAGAACAAATAAACAATTGGAGTTAAAAAAGAAATCATAGAATCATTTTGTTTAACAAAATTTGATTGAAATTTTTGACTCAGCAAAGTAGCCACCTTTTGCAAATATAACCGCCGAACACACTGGTGGCATTCTTTCTGCAATGGAAATCAAATATTGTTTTGGAAGTTCTTCCCAACACTGTTGCAGAAGTTCCCACAAATGTGTTGCACTTGGAGGTTGCTTTGCTTTCACCCTTCTGTCCAGTTCATCCCAAACCAGCTCGATAGGGTTTAAGTCTGGAGACTGTGCTGGCCATTCCATGATTTGAAGCCTACCGTCTTGTTCTTTTCCTCGAATGTAGTTTTGACATAGCCTGGAGGTGTGTTTAGGGCCATTGTCTTGCTGTAGGATGAACCCCTGACCAGCTAGGCGTATACCAGAGGGTTTTGCATGGTGCTGCAAAATGCTGTGGTAGCCCTTTTCGTTCAGGGTGCCAGTCACTCTGTACAAGTCACCAACTCTGGATCCAGCAAAACAGCCCCAGACCATTACGCTTCATCCTCCATGTTTGACAGTTGGTGTCACACACTGAGGAACCATCCTTTCGCCTACTCGACGGCGTACAAAAACCCTGCGTGATGAACCAAAGATTTCAAATTTTGATTCATCGGTCCATAAGACCTTCTTCCAGTCTTCAGTAGTCCACTGGAGGTGCTTCATGGCCCAGGCAAGCCTCTTTTTCTTATTTTTCCATCTTAGCAATGGCTTTCTTACTGCCACTCGACCTGTCAAACCTGCAGCTCGAAGTCTTCTCTTCACAGTTGAAACTGAGACTTGCTTACTTCGACCAGTGTTAAGCTGTGCTTGAAGCTGTTGTCCTGTGAACCGCCTATCACGCAAGCTGTTGACCATCAGAAACTTGTCTTCTGATTCTATTGTGGCTTTGGGTCTGCCAGACCTCTTCCTGTCAGAGTTTCCTCCAGTTTCCAAGTGCCTTTTGATGGTGTAGGAAACTGTACTCACTGACACCTTGGCTTTCTTTGCAATTTCTCCAAAGGAAAGACCTACACTTTTAAGGGTTATAATGGTCTGTCTGTCTTCCTGCTTACCTTTGTACCATTTCAGGTTATTCACTGGATTTGAATTGCTTAAATTTCAATAAAAACTGGAAAAATTGAGGTGTTCTAAAACTTTTGACCGGTAGTGTATATATACACATCACTATGGTGATGTGTATGTCTGCCCACACTGTTCTCATCTCCACCTCTATTATCCCCACCTGTCCGGCCTATTTTAAGTAAATGTTAAGTTGATAGATTGAACTTATGCAGGGTGTTCCAAAGAGACCCGGACAACTTTGGTTGTTAATATATTTAGAACCACAAATGATAAAACGATATCCTTTGTTGTATGTGATGTATGATATTGATGTAGCACAGATATGATGGGCCAAATGGTCTCCTATTGCATCAACGTTACTTGTGTATCCTGATGTAAGGCATGGCTATAATTTATTCAGTTGCATTTGCTGCCTTATGGTACATTTATTTTTTCTCAAAAATCTAAAAAGTGATAAATTCAGTTAATGGTCAGGTAAGGATGACAGGAGAGCGCAGAGGTTGCAGACTCATATTTGGTCTGTCTTGTGTGGGTTTCATTCCCACCCCAACTCTTCATTGTCATTCTATTCGCAAGCAGGGTGATATTCAATGAGTCCGCTGTGCTTCGGAGTGGATGTCAAGTTGGCTTTCCTATCTGAGTGTTTCCTTTTGAATGTTAACTATCCCATCGTATATATTGAAAACAATAGGCCATTGGGTGCCTGCCCAGGCAAAACAATTAACGTACTGTGATGTATACTTTTTAATATTTTAGGGTAATATTAGAGTACTCTGATATAGTTCTAGTAGTACAAGGTAACTTTGAATACTCCAAAATACTTACTAGTATTTAAGGTAAATTTAGAATACTCTAATATGCTTCGAGTAGTTTAAGGTAAGAAAGAGAGAGAAAGAGAGAGAGACTTTTGACTTTTGAAGCTCTTTTATTATAAAGGTAAGAAAACCACACAAGTCATGCAAATAATAAAGTCACTACAATTCCAAACATGTGCAGCCGAACAACAACAATAAAAACACCAAACACTAAAATAAAAAATTTAACAAACCATTATCAAGTTTACAAAACCCACCCTTTACACACCATTTTTCCACAAAGGTTTGTAAATCATCTTTCATTTGGCAAAAAGAGAATTCCAAGCGTAACCTTGCCATGACCAGAGCCTTGAACACAATGACCACATCACATAAAATATCAGCATGTGCTAGGAGCTTTGCTTTTCTTGTCTTATAGATTGCTAATTTTCCAATAGAAATTAAGAAATTAGCAAGAGCAGTCTCAGAGCGTTTTTTGTAACTAAGTGGTATTCCAAAAATAAAAACCCGTGTAGAAAAATTCATACGATTAAAAAAAGTTGATTAAAAAACCAAAGAATCTTGCACAGTCTGCGTAAGCATGGAAAAGGTCTTCAGAAATCATACAAAAAGGGCATTCCACTGAATTATCCTCATTAAAACGATGTAATAAAACATTGGAGGGCAACACCATATGGGCGAGTCTCCAAGCAATATCACCAGTTCTTTTAACAATCGGTGAAACATACATTGCAGACCATTGCGGATGGGAGGGAGACCCAGAAGGCAGTTTCTCTTTCCATCGAGCCCCAAAAGAAACCGGCTGTAACGAGGGAAACCGGATTGAAATACACAAACGATACAGTCTCTTTTTATCCTTGCTGGAAAGTGGCGATGAGGATAACAAGATAGATGTTGTGGTGCTATCAGCCGGCAGGCTGGAGCCAGCACAGATCTGTGGTGGTGTATGGTGGTCACCAATGTTGGCGGTTGAGCTCAGGCCCAAGTGCCTAAAAACACACAAGATTTCCTGTAGGACCTTGGTGACGCTCCTCAAAGATCTGATACCAGTTCTTACTTGAAGATGTCCTGCGGAGAACCAACTGTTCCTGTTACAGTCACGAAGGTCCCGAGTCGTTTTCACGCCAGCACTCAAAAAACGTTGCACAAAAGCACGTGAGTGAGGAATAGCAGGAAAGAGGGCATTGTAGAAAAGGGGTTCCCGGAGGAACCTTTCACTGTTGTATGTCCCCATTTGCCGAGTTACTGAAATGGACCGCCAGACGTTCAAGACATCTTGGTAAAAGTCAGGGAGCAGCGAAGCATCGACATGTTGCAGCTCCATGAAAAAGAGTTCACAATTGTAGCCTACCATGCCGGCTTGTTTTAATATACAGTTTGCAGTAGATTTCCAGGGCAAGGCCTCCAGAAATATTAAACGACGAGCTGTAAAGACTTGGAAGGCCATCACCTGACAAAGAATGTCCATAAGTCCATGACCCCCTTCCGCCAGTAGAAGGCAGATAGTCTCTGGCTTTAGCCAGTGTTTGCCATCCCAAAAGAAGTCAAGTCAGCATTTTTGGATTGACGACACCAATGTTGCAGGTGGCTGCAAGGCAATCATTTTATGCCATAAGAGAGGGGCCACCAGGTTGTTAATGACCAGGGCATGACCTCGAAAAGACAAAGTCGACAAAATTCCTCTCCATCTGTTTAATTTATTCCTAATTTTGTGGAGCAAACCATCCCAATTCCTTTTGACAAAACCAGGTGTTCCAAGATAAACACCGAGGTATTTCACACCTTCTTTTCCCCATGTCAAATTCATAGGGAGAATTGGAAGGGCAGAAGGTGGCATACCACCGACCCAAACTGCTTTTTATTTCGACCAATTAATTTGCGTTGTACATGCTTGAGAGTAGACCCGTAGGCACTCAAATAGCAGAGCAATGTCGTTACTGCTGCGAACAGCAACACATACATCAACAGCATAGGCCGAAATGATAACGGGCTTTTCTGATGCAGTCACTGAAAAGCCCATAAGAGAAGATCGTAAACGAATCAAAAGGGGCTCGATGCAAAGAGAGTACAAGATTCCAGATTAGGGACAGCCTTGCCGAATTCCCCTCCCAATCTGCAAAGGTGAACAGAGACCATCATTGATTTTGATCAAGCTAAAAATGTGATTATACAATAAGGATACATGAGAAATAAAATATGCCCCAAAACCAAATTGCTTTAAAATGTGAAACAAATACTCATGATTAACAGAGTCAAAAGCCTTTTCTTGGTCAATAAAAAAGAGACCGGTATGTTGTTGTTGAAATGCACACACATCCCACAGGTCTCGTACCAAAAAAATGTTATCGTGCATAGATCTGTGCATAACACAGTACGATTGATCCTGATGTTTAACTGTGCTTAAAACAGTCTTTACACGATTAGCAAGCGCTTTGGCAAAAATCTTGTAATCCGTGCAGAGAAGAGAAATTGGGTGCCAGTTCTGTATCAATTGCAGGTCGTTTTTCTTAGGGATAAGGCAAACAACTGCACGCCGACAACTAAGGGGTAACAATCCCTCACGCAGACTGTATAAAAACACTGAGTGCAAAGCAGGTCCAAGCATGTCCCAAAAGGTTTTATAAAATTCAGCTGGTAGCCTATCAAAACCAGGAGCCTTATGATCAGCAAGGTCATCTAGCGCAGTTTTAAGTTCACCGAGAGTAATGTTCTCATCCAAGACATGCCGCTGATGCTCATCTATCTGCGGTAAATTGGTCGTAATATTCTGCATTGCAGGCACATCATTAGGCTTAAAGGAAAACACATTCTCAAAATAAGATCGAACAAAATGAACAATCTCCGTATTATCACTAAGAATATGCCCATCACTAGCCCGAAGACTAAGCATTTGCTGGCTCGCCTTCGTCGTCTTCTCAAACTTAAAGAAATCTTTACAACATGTGTCTGAGGACAGTAAACCATTCACTCTCAGCCTGACTAAGGCACCAATACCATTTTCTTGAATTAATTCCTTAGGCAGAATTTGTTTTTCAAAGAGGAGTTGACACCGTCTTTCATCAATGAGGATCTCAGCACCTTCCTGCAATCGTAGAATTTCTTGTTTTAAGGCATCAATACATAATTGTTTACTTTGAGAGCAATTGGTTTTGTATTGCTGACAGAGAACACGGATCTGCGCTTTAGCATAGTCCCACCACTGACAGAGATTTAGGAAACGAAGTTGGAACTACACAACCTTGTCCCAAAAAACGACAAAGGATGATTTAAAGAAAGGATCGCTCAGAAGGGAGGTGTTAAAAGACCAATACAGGGTGCGGCGTTTGAAACGAGGAAAAGAAAAGCACAGATTTACCAAAGAATGATCAGAGAAACCAGAAGGGACAATAGCCGTATATGTCACAAGATTGACAGCAGAGTTAGGAATATAAAATGTATCAAGACGAGCAAGTGAAAGATGATTTAGTAAAACCCGACACCAGCTAAATTGCTGCAGGTTTGGGTGTTGTTGCCGCCATACATCGTTGAGGTCATGCCGTGAAATTATATTTGAAAGAGGCCTACTTGAAGCTGCATGTGGCTCTGCACTGTTCCTATATAAAGTTGGGTTTAAAGTACAGTTAAAGTCACCCCCTAAGCACAACAACGTATCAGAAGAGAGGTGTCTCAGGAAATTAAAGGACTGATTAAAAAAAGTTCCTCGATCTGTACTATCGCTTGGAGCATAGACGTTAACAAACATAAATCGTTGCTGATTGTATTCAAACTCTACAGAGGCTAGATAGCCTGGTACGATTTCCTTAAAGATAGGTGGGGAGACAGACAAACGTGTACTGACAAAAAAAGCAATACCCGCACTCACAGAATCTGTATTACTAAAGAACAAGTGCCAATCAGCTGTTGCTGCCAATCAGCCCTGCAGTCTGCAGTGGCACGAGTTTCTTGCAATAAAAGTACATCAATCTTTTCCCTCCTGGCTAATTGCACAGTCTGGGACCTACGCAGCTGACTGCGCCCACCATTAATGTTCAAACTTGCTGTGTTCATAAAAACATAGGCAGCAACACAGCCATTACAGGTTTAATTATTTCCTTGCTGTGACAACGTACCTCTTCAGTCTTTTCAGTGATTTATCAGAAATATGAAGGGCCGCAGATTGTTGTACAACATCCTGAGCCCCAATAATGAAGGCGTGAGTGTCAACGAAGAAATCGCAAATTTTCACGTGCCTTTTACGGTAAGTTTTTTGTTGGAAATCCATGATTTCAGCAGGAGGGACAGAGTCTCCAGAGACATGCTCCGATGAGAAGTCGGCCTCACCATCACTCAGTGAGGCAACGGAAGAACCCCCATCAGAGTCACAATCATTGCATTGAGAGTCCATTGCTGAAGCAACGGGCTCATCAACGTGACAATCTGAGACTTCAGCACTATCACCCTGCTGACCATGAACTTGACAAGGCTCAGCTGCCTCAATGGAGGATTCGATCACAGACACATCACTAGTTCCTACTGTTATGGATTCGTCACTTCCGTTGTTGTGGTTCTCATTCACTGTAAACATTTTTGGTTGCATGTACTATTATTGTTATCATTTAGGTGAAATAGAGATAACTGTTTTCAAAAGGTAAAAAAAAGGTAATGTTTTTAAAAGAAACCGGAAACTGGATCGGGAACCGGAGGAAGAAGAAGAGGAAGAGGAAGAAGAGGCAGAGCGAGTGAGGTCGGAGAAGGAGCCGAGCTGCGTTGAGGTTTTGAGCAAACGCTGGCGAACGAGGGTCACGAGTGAACTTTGGGGTTTCCTGGGAAAGGGATTCCTGCGACAGAGTTGTTATCGCTGTGACAGATAAACCTGCGTGACAGGTTTTGCGGTTGATTCCGAAGAGAATCATTGGAATGCCATTACGTCTCGAGAACGGACCGTTGGCCATTTTACCTCGCGCCTGATTTCGCATTGCTCCAGGTTTTTCCCCTCGCTTCAACCATTTCACCACATCCAGACGTAACCTGGTGTGTGTGTGTAACGTGGATTTTGAGTGGGAATTTGCGGTTCGGCGATTGGGAGCCGTTGAACGTCCATACCCGAAGGTGTGTTTTCCCAGTTGCCTCTTGAGGGTACCTTTGCCTATCTCTGGCAGTGTGACCCGAACGGGATTCTGGTCTCTATACGATATCGTTCTGACGATCACTGAAGCGTGGATCGACTTTGACTTGATGTCGGGATAGAGATATTGGGAATGTTATTTCCGCTCACTTGGAGCACAGTGAGTTATATTGTACGAAACAGATGGTACCATCATAGGAATGATATATTGGTTGTATAATTGATTAATATTGTTATTGTACTGTTATTCTTGTGTGACCTTAATACAATACTTGTTTGTTGGTAACAATTGGTGTGGTTTCACCATTGATCTTTGACACAGAATAACACATCTTTCTGCCGTGACTCCTCTCGGGACTCGGAGGTACACCGTGACCGGGGTTTGGGGAGGAGCATGTAACACTACACACTCACCACTCCCCACAGAGGGAGGGGTGGCACAAGCAACACAGGCTTCAGCAAGGGACACACATGGAGGCTCAACCTCACATGGAGGTTTACCCTCAGAACACCGGAGCGACTCAGGTGCTGTCTGGCCAACACATAAATTTTCAGCATTTATCACATTACCCTCAAAAGATTCTGAAGGCAGAGGAGGTTGAGGAATTTCCTCAACTGGAGGCAACTGCTGAGGAGGAGGTTGCGCTCCATCGTCACCTTCACTAACCACTTGAGCGAAGGTTGGAGTACCGGCCAAGACCTTATTATCAGGCTCGTTGAGGTCGCTAGAAGGTGAGAGGGTTCTTTTCCTGGTTCTCTGTTTGCCTACAATGGGGTTTGTCTCAGCACCATGCCACCATCCATCCTGTTTACATCATCGACAACGATCTCAGTAGAGCCCTGCTGTTCATCACCATTCAGGCTAGCAACTCTATCCGTGGACTTTTTCGGGCTCGAGTCTTTTAAATGACCATATTGACCACACTCAAAACAAACTAGAGACTCTGTGGAGACAAAGACCCGATAAGTGTGACCTTCGACCTTGAAGGGCAATTCCGCATTTAAAGAGGTTACTCCACGCGGTAAAATCATATAAACGAAACGACGAAAGGACATGTCGTGTTTTAAAAGGTTATTTTTCCCTCGTATAGGAACCATAGTAACTGAAGAGACGACAGAACCAAGTTTGTTTAGTTCAGTAACCAGGTCTTTGTTCTTAAGGAACGGAGGAGCGTTAGAGAGAGAAACCCGAACTGCCGGCGTGTCGAGTGGACAAACCTGAACAAACATGTCGGGAGCAAAGAAAAGCCCGTGCTCGACTATCTGAGCAACCATTGGTACTGTGGAAACAAAGATTACCACACGTTTGTTCTTGCGAGGAGCCGCTTTTACATTATCCAGACCGATTTATCTCTCCGACGGCAAGGATAATGGCCTCGACGTCGATTCCTGACGGAGGTGAACAAACTAACCCATGCTTCCGGGTTAGCGCTTCAAGAGACGTGTAACGAGAGCTATCCACCATCGTTTCCACGTTTAAACAAAGGATAAATGTATAAAGGGTTAATGAAGCCAAAAGGCTCCAGTAAACAAACGAAAAATAAAAATAATTGCGAAAAAAGAAACGGA
This sequence comes from Myxine glutinosa, assembly GCF_964187855.1. Taxonomy (NCBI): domain Eukaryota; kingdom Metazoa; phylum Chordata; class Myxini; order Myxiniformes; family Myxinidae; genus Myxine; species Myxine glutinosa. Next base: position 37,124,106 of record NC_136265.1, on the reverse strand, counting down.
AAAAAGTATTATGATTTGTAAGACGAAGCGAAAAAAACCGAAGAGGAAACCGCCCTAAGGGTGAACCTTTACCGGTCTCACCACAAGTGCTCCCTCACTCTCTCACTCTCAAGAGGGGGGAAGGGATGATAACGTGGAAGGGGAATACACAAAATATGGCACAAAGGTGAAAAGAGGTAAGGGGAGGGTAAAGATACAAACCACGAGCACGGAGCTACAATGCCAAAACAAGAGCAGACGCCATGGCACCGCACCCACGCACCGACAGCTGGCGACACAGAGAGAGAGACTTTTGAAGCTCTTTTATTATAAAGGTAAGAAAACCATACAAGTCATGCAAATAATAAAGTCACCACAATTCAAAACATGTGCAGCCAAACAACAATAAAAACACCAAGCACTAAAATAAAAAACTTAACAAACCATGATCAAGTTTACAAAACCCACCCTTTGCACACCATTTTTCCACAAAGGTTTGTAAATCATCTTTCATTTGGCAAAAAGAAAATTCCAAGCATAACCTTGCCATGATTAGAGCCTTAAACACAATTACCACATCACATAAAATATCAGCATTTGCTAGGAGCTTTGCTTTTCTTGTTTTGTAGATTGCTAATTTACCAATAGAAATTAAGAAATTAGCAAGAGCAGTCTCAGAGCGTTTTTTATAACTAAGTGGTGTTCCAAAGATAAAAACATGTGTAGAAAAAGAAAAGTTCATACGATTAAAAAAAGTTGATAAAAAACCAAAGAAGGGAGAGAGTCTTGCACAATCTACGTAAGCATGGAAAAGGTCTTCAGAAATCATACAAAAGGGGCATTCCACTGAATTATCCTCATTAAAACGATGTAATAAAACATTGGAGGGCAACACCATATGGGCGAGTCTCCAAGCAATATCACCAGTCCTTTTAACAATCGGTGAAACATACATTGCAGACCATTGCGGATGGGAGGGAGACCCAGAAGGCAGTTTCTCTTTCCATCGAGCCCCAAAAGAAAGAGGCTGTAACGAGGGAAACCGAACTGAGATACACAAACGATACAGTCTCTTTTTATCCTTGCTGGAAAGTGGCGATGAGGATAGCAAGATAGATGTTGTGGCGCTATCAGCTGGCAGGCTAGCACAGATCTGTGGTGGTGTATGGTGGTCACCAATGTTGGCGGTTGAGCTCAGGCCCAGGTGCCTAAAAACACACAGGATTTCCTGTAGGACCTTGGCTACGCTCCTCAAAGATCTGATGCCAGTTCTTACTTGAAGATGTCCTGCGGAGAACCAACTGTTCCTGTTACAGTCACGAAGGTCCCGAGTCGTTTTCACGCCAGCACTCACAAAACGTTGCACAAAGGCACGTGAGCGAGGAATAGCAGGAAAGAGGGCATTGTAGAAAAGGGGTTCCCGGAGGAACCTTTCACTGTTGTATGTCCCCATTTGGCGAGTTATTGAAATGGGCCGCCAGACGTTCAAGACATCTTGGTAAAAGTCAGGGAGCAGCGAAGCATCGACATGTTGCAGCTCCATGAAGAAGAGTTCACAATTGTACCCAAGTATGCCGGCTTGTTTTAGTATACAGTTTGCAGTCGATTTCCAGGGCAAGGCCTCCAGAAATATAAAACGACGAGCTGTAGAGACTCGGAAGGCCATCACCCGACAAAGAATGTCCACAAGCCCATGACCTCCTTCTGCCAGTGGGAGGCAAATAGTCTCTGGCTTTAGCCAGTGTTTGCCATCCCAAAAGAAGTCAAGTAAACATTTTTGGATTGACGACACCAACGTTGCAGGTGGCTGCAAGGCAATCATTTTATGCCATAAGAGAGGGGCCACCAGGTTGTTAATGACCAGGGCACGACCTCGGAAAGACAAGGTCGACAAAATTCCTCTCCATCTGTTTAATTTGTTGCTGATTTTGTGGAGCAAACCATCCCAATTCCTTTTGACAAAGCCTGGGGTTCCAAGGTAAACACCGAGGTATTTCACACCTTCTTTTTCCCATGTCAAATTCATAGGGAGAATTGGAAGGGCAGAAGGTGGCATACCGCCGACCCAAACTGCTTTGCATTTCGACCAATTAATTTGCGTTGTACATGCTTGAGAGTATACCCATAGGCACTCAAATAGCAGAGAAATGTCATTACTGCTGCGAACAGCAACACATACATCATCAGCATAGGCCGAAATGATAACGGGATTTTCTGATGGAGTCACTGAAAATCCCATAAAAGAAGATCGTAAACGAATCAAAAGGGGCTCAATGCAAAGAGAGTACAAGATTCCAGATAAGGGACAGCCTTGCCAAATTCCCCTCCCAATCCGCAAAGGTGAACAGAGACCATCATTGATTTTGATAAAGCTAAAAATGTGATTATACAATAAGGATACATATGAAATAAAGGATGCCCCAAAACCAAATTGCTTTAAAATGTGAAACAAATACTCATGATTAACAGAGTCAAAAGCCTTTTCTTGGTCAATAAAAAAGAGACCGGTATGTTGTTGTTGAAATGCACACACATCCCACAGGTGTCGTACCAAAAAAATGTTATCGTGCATAGATCTGTGCATAACACAGTACGATTGATCCTGATGTATAACTGTGCTTAGAACAGTCTTTACACGGTTAGCTAGCGTTTTGGCAAAAATCTTGTAATCTGTGCAGAGAAGAGAGATTGGACGCCAGTTCTGTATCAATTGCAGGTCGTTTTTCTTAGGGATAAGGCAAACAACTGCACGCCGACAACTAAGGGGTAACAATCCCTCACGCAGGCTGTATAAAAACACTGAGTGCAAAGCAGGACCAAGCATGTCCCAAAAGGTTTTATAAAATTCAGCTGGTAGCCCATCAAAACCAGGAGCCTTATGATCAGCAAGGCCATCGAGCGCAGTTTTAAGTTCACCGAGAGTAATGTTCTCATCCAAGACATGCCGTTGATGCTCATCTATCTGCGGTAAATTGGTCGTAATATTCTGCATTGCAGGCACATCATTGGGCTTAAAGGAAAACACATTCTCAAAATAAGACCGAACAAAATGAACAATCTCCGTATTATCACTAAGAATATGCCCATCACTAGCCCGAAGACTAAGCATTTGCTGGCTCGCCTTCGTCGTCTTCTCAAACTTAAAGAAATCTTTACAACATGTGTCTGACGACAGTAAACCATTCACTCTCAGCCTGACTAAGGCACCAATACCATTTTCTTGAATTAATTCCTTAAGCAGAGTTTGTTTTTCAAAGAGGAGTTGACACCGTCTTTCATCACTGAGGACCTCAGCACCTTCCTGCAATCGTAGAATTTCTTGTTTCAAGGCATCAATACATAATTGTTTACTTTGAGAGCAATTGGTTTTGTATTGCTGACAGAAAACACGGATCTGCGCTTTAGCATAGTCCCACCACTGACAGAGATTTAGGAAACGATGTTGGAAATACACAACCTTGTCCCAAAAAACGACAAAGGATGATTTAAAGAAAGGATCGCTCAGAAGGGAGGTGTTAAAAGACCAATACAGGGTGCGGCGTTTGAAACGAGGAAAAGAAAAGCACAGATTTACCAAAGAATGATCAGAGAAACCAGAAGGGACAATAGCCGTATATGTCACAAGATTGACAGCAGAGTTAGGAATATAAAATGTATCAAGACGAGCAAGTGAAAGATGATTTAGTAAAACCCGACACCAGCTAAATTGCTGCAGGTTTGGGTGTTGTTGCCGCCATACATCGTTGAGGTCATGCCGTGAAATTATATTTGAAAGAGGCCTACTTGAAGCTGCATGTGGCTCTGCACTGTTCCTATATAAAGTTGGGTTTAAAGTACAGTTAAAGTCACCCCCTAAGCACAACAACGTATCAGAAGAGAGGTGTCTCAGGAAATTAAAGGACTGATTAAAAAAAGTTCCTCGATCTGTACTATCGCTTGGAGCATAGACGTTAACAAACATAAATCGTTGCTGATTGTATTCAAACTCTACAGAGGCTAGATAGCCTGGTACGATTTCCTTAAAGATAGGTGGGGAGACAGACAAACGTGTACTGACAAAAAAAGCAATACCCGCACTCACAGAATCTGTATTACTAAAGAACAAGTGCCAATCAGCTGTTGCTGCCAATCAGCCCTGCAGTCTGCAGTGGCACGAGTTTCTTGCAATAAAAGTACATCAATCTTTTCCCTCCTGGCTAATTGCACAGTCTGGGACCTACGCAGCTGACTGCGCCCACCATTAATGTTCAAACTTGCTGTGTTCATAAAAACATAGGCAGCAACACAGCCATTACAGGTTTAATTATTTCCTTGCTGTGACAACGTACCTCTTCAGTCTTTTCAGTGATTTATCAGAAATATGAAGGGCCGCAGATTGTTGTACAACATCCTGAGCCCCAATAATGAAGGCGTGAGTGTCAACGAAGAAATCGCAAATTTTCACGTGCCTTTTACGGTAAGTTTTTTGTTGGAAATCCATGATTTCAGCAGGAGGGACAGAGTCTCCAGAGACATGCTCCGATGAGAAGTCGGCCTCACCATCACTCAGTGAGGCAACGGAAGAACCCCCATCAGAGTCACAATCATTGCATTGAGAGTCCATTGCTGAAGCAACGGGCTCATCAACGTGACAATCTGAGACTTCAGCACTATCACCCTGCTGACCATGAACTTGACAAGGCTCAGCTGCCTCAATGGAGGATTCGATCACAGACACATCACTAGTTCCTACTGTTATGGATTCGTCACTTCCGTTGTTGTGGTTCTCATTCACTGTAAACATTTTTGGTTGCATGTACTATTATTGTTATCATTTAGGTGAAATAGAGATAACTGTTTTCAAAAGGTAAAAAAAAGGTAATGTTTTTAAAAGAAACCGGAAACTGGATCGGGAACCGGAGGAAGAAGAAGAGGAAGAGGAAGAAGAGGCAGAGCGAGTGAGGTCGGAGAAGGAGCCGAGCTGCGTTGAGGTTTTGAGCAAACGCTGGCGAACGAGGGTCACGAGTGAACTTTGGGGTTTCCTGGGAAAGGGATTCCTGCGACAGAGTTGTTATCGCTGTGACAGATAAACCTGCGTGACAGGTTTTGCGGTTGATTCCGAAGAGAATCATTGGAATGCCATTACGTCTCGAGAACGGACCGTTGGCCATTTTACCTCGCGCCTGATTTCGCATTGCTCCAGGTTTTTCCCCTCGCTTCAACCATTTCACCACATCCAGACGTAACCTGGTGTGTGTGTGTAACGTGGATTTTGAGTGGGAATTTGCGGTTCGGCGATTGGGAGCCGTTGAACGTCCATACCCGAAGGTGTGTTTTCCCAGTTGCCTCTTGAGGGTACCTTTGCCTATCTCTGGCAGTGTGACCCGAACGGGATTCTGGTCTCTATACGATATCGTTCTGACGATCACTGAAGCGTGGATCGACTTTGACTTGATGTCGGGATAGAGATATTGGGAATGTTATTTCCGCTCACTTGGAGCACAGTGAGTTATATTGTACGAAACAGATGGTACCATCATAGGAATGATATATTGGTTGTATAATTGATTAATATTGTTATTGTACTGTTATTCTTGTGTGACCTTAATACAATACTTGTTTGTTGGTAACAATTGGTGTGGTTTCACCATTGATCTTTGACACAGAATAACACATCTTTCTGCCGTGACTCCTCTCGGGACTCGGAGGTACACCGTGACCGGGGTTTGGGGAGGAGCATGTAACACTACACACTCACCACTCCCCACAGAGGGAGGGGTGGCACAAGCAACACAGGCTTCAGCAAGGGACACACATGGAGGCTCAACCTCACATGGAGGTTTACCCTCAGAACACCGGAGCGACTCAGGTGCTGTCTGGCCAACACATAAATTTTCAGCATTTATCACATTACCCTCAAAAGATTCTGAAGGCAGAGGAGGTTGAGGAATTTCCTCAACTGGAGGCAACTGCTGAGGAGGAGGTTGCGCTCCATCGTCACCTTCACTAACCACTTGAGCGAAGGTTGGAGTACCGGCCAAGACCTTATTATCAGGCTCGTTGAGGTCGCTAGAAGGTGAGAGGGTTCTTTTCCTGGTTCTCTGTTTGCCTACAATGGGGTTTGTCTCAGCACCATGCCACCATCCATCCTGTTTACATCATCGACAACGATCTCAGTAGAGCCCTGCTGTTCATCACCATTCAGGCTAGCAACTCTATCCGTGGACTTTTTCGGGCTCGAGTCTTTTAAATGACCATATTGACCACACTCAAAACAAACTAGAGACTCTGTGGAGACAAAGACCCGATAAGTGTGACCTTCGACCTTGAAGGGCAATTCCGCATTTAAAGAGGTTACTCCACGCGGTAAAATCATATAAACGAAACGACGAAAGGACATGTCGTGTTTTAAAAGGTTATTTTTCCCTCGTATAGGAACCATAGTAACTGAAGAGACGACAGAACCAAGTTTGTTTAGTTCAGTAACCAGGTCTTTGTTCTTAAGGAACGGAGGAGCGTTAGAGAGAGAAACCCGAACTGCCGGCGTGTCGAGTGGACAAACCTGAACAAACATGTCGGGAGCAAAGAAAAGCCCGTGCTCGACTATCTGAGCAACCATTGGTACTGTGGAAACAAAGATTACCACACGTTTGTTCTTGCGAGGAGCCGCTTTTACATTATCCAGACCGATTTATCTCTCCGACGGCAAGGATAATGGCCTCGACGTCGATTCCTGACGGAGGTGAACAAACTAACCCATGCTTCCGGGTTAGCGCTTCAAGAGACGTGTAACGAGAGCTATCCACCATCGTTTCCACGTTTAAACAAAGGATAAATGTATAAAGGGTTAATGAAGCCAAAAGGCTCCAGTAAACAAACGAAAAATAAAAATAATTGCGAAAAAAGAAACGGAAAAAAGTATTATGATTTGTAAGACGAAGCGAAAAAAACCGAAGAGGAAACCGCCCTAAGGGTGAACCTTTACCGGTCTCACCACAAGTGCTCCCTCACTCTCTCACTCTCAAGAGGGGGGAAGGGATGATAACGTGGAAGGGGAATACACAAAATATGGCACAAAGGTGAAAAGAGGTAAGGGGAGGGTAAAGATACAAACCACGAGCACGGAGCTACAATGCCAAAACAAGAGCAGACGCCATGGCACCGCACCCACGCACCGACAGCTGGCGACACAGAGAGAGAGACTTTTGAAGCTCTTTTATTATAAAGGTAAGAAAACCATACAAGTCATGCAAATAATAAAGTCACCACAATTCAAAACATGTGCAGCCAAACAACAATAAAAACACCAAGCACTAAAATAAAAAACTTAACAAACCATGATCAAGTTTACAAAACCCACCCTTTGCACACCATTTTTCCACAAAGGTTTGTAAATCATCTTTCATTTGGCAAAAAGAAAATTCCAAGCATAACCTTGCCATGATTAGAGCCTTAAACACAATTACCACATCACATAAAATATCAGCATTTGCTAGGAGCTTTGCTTTTCTTGTTTTGTAGATTGCTAATTTACCAATAGAAATTAAGAAATTAGCAAGAGCAGTCTCAGAGCGTTTTTTATAACTAAGTGGTGTTCCAAAGATAAAAACATGTGTAGAAAAAGAAAAGTTCATACGATTAAAAAAAGTTGATAAAAAACCAAAGAAGGGAGAGAGTCTTGCACAATCTACGTAAGCATGGAAAAGGTCTTCAGAAATCATACAAAAGGGGCATTCCACTGAATTATCCTCATTAAAACGATGTAATAAAACATTGGAGGGCAACACCATATGGGCGAGTCTCCAAGCAATATCACCAGTCCTTTTAACAATCGGTGAAACATACATTGCAGACCATTGCGGATGGGAGGGAGACCCAGAAGGCAGTTTCTCTTTCCATCGAGCCCCAAAAGAAAGAGGCTGTAACGAGGGAAACCGAACTGAGATACACAAACGATACAGTCTCTTTTTATCCTTGCTGGAAAGTGGCGATGAGGATAGCAAGATAGATGTTGTGGCGCTATCAGCTGGCAGGCTAGCACAGATCTGTGGTGGTGTATGGTGGTCACCAATGTTGGCGGTTGAGCTCAGGCCCAGGTGCCTAAAAACACACAGGATTTCCTGTAGGACCTTGGCTACGCTCCTCAAAGATCTGATGCCAGTTCTTACTTGAAGATGTCCTGCGGAGAACCAACTGTTCCTGTTACAGTCACGAAGGTCCCGAGTCGTTTTCACGCCAGCACTCACAAAACGTTGCACAAAGGCACGTGAGCGAGGAATAGCAGGAAAGAGGGCATTGTAGAAAAGGGGTTCCCGGAGGAACCTTTCACTGTTGTATGTCCCCATTTGGCGAGTTATTGAAATGGGCCGCCAGACGTTCAAGACATCTTGGTAAAAGTCAGGGAGCAGCGAAGCATCGACATGTTGCAGCTCCATGAAGAAGAGTTCACAATTGTACCCAAGTATGCCGGCTTGTTTTAGTATACAGTTTGCAGTCGATTTCCAGGGCAAGGCCTCCAGAAATATAAAACGACGAGCTGTAGAGACTCGGAAGGCCATCACCCGACAAAGAATGTCCACAAGCCCATGACCTCCTTCTGCCAGTGGGAGGCAAATAGTCTCTGGCTTTAGCCAGTGTTTGCCATCCCAAAAGAAGTCAAGTAAACATTTTTGGATTGACGACACCAACGTTGCAGGTGGCTGCAAGGCAATCATTTATGCCATAAGAGAGGGGCCACCAGGTTGTTAATGACCAGGGCACGACCTCGGAAAGACAAGGTCGACAAAATTCCTCTCCATCTGTTTAATTTGTTGCTGATTTTGTGGAGCAAACCATCCCAATTCCTTTTGACAAAGCCTGGGGTTCCAAGGTAAACACCGAGGTATTTCACACCTTCTTTTTCCCATGTCAAATTCATAGGGAGAATTGGAAGGGCAGAAGGTGGCATACCGCCGACCCAAACTGCTTTGCATTTCGACCAATTAATTTGCGTTGTACATGCTTGAGAGTATACCCATAGGCACTCAAATAGCAGAGAAATGTCATTACTGCTGCGAACAGCAACACATACATCATCAGCATAGGCCGAAATGATAACGGGATTTTCTGATGGAGTCACTGAAAATCCCATAAAAGAAGATCGTAAACGAATCAAAAGGGGCTCAATGCAAAGAGAGTACAAGATTCCAGATAAGGGACAGCCTTGCCAAATTCCCCTCCCAATCCGCAAAGGTGAACAGAGACCATCATTGATTTTGATAAAGCTAAAAATGTGATTATACAATAAGGATACATATGAAATAAAGGATGCCCCAAAACCAAATTGCTTTAAAATGTGAAACAAATACTCATGATTAACAGAGTCAAAAGCCTTTTCTTGGTCAATAAAAAAGAGACCGGTATGTTGTTGTTGAAATGCACACACATCCCACAGGTGTCGTACCAAAAAAATGTTATCGTGCATAGATCTGTGCATAACACAGTACGATTGATCCTGATGTATAACTGTGCTTAGAACAGTCTTTACACGGTTAGCTAGCGTTTTGGCAAAAATCTTGTAATCTGTGCAGAGAAGAGAGATTGGACGCCAGTTCTGTATCAATTGCAGGTCGTTTTTCTTAGGGATAAGGCAAACAACTGCACGCCGACAACTAAGGGGTAACAATCCCTCACGCAGGCTGTATAAAAACACTGAGTGCAAAGCAGGACCAAGCATGTCCCAAAAGGTTTTATAAAATTCAGCTGGTAGCCCATCAAAACCAGGAGCCTTATGATCAGCAAGGCCATCGAGCGCAGTTTTAAGTTCACCGAGAGTAATGTTCTCATCCAAGACATGCCGTTGATGCTCATCTATCTGCGGTAAATTGGTCGTAATATTCTGCATTGCAGGCACATCATTGGGCTTAAAGGAAAACACATTCTCAAAATAAGACCGAACAAAATGAACAATCTCCGTATTATCACTAAGAATATGCCCATCACTAGCCCGAAGACTAAGCATTTGCTGGCTCGCCTTCGTCGTCTTCTCAAACTTAAAGAAATCTTTACAACATGTGTCTGACGACAGTAAACCATTCACTCTCAGCCTGACTAAGGCACCAATACCATTTTCTTGAATTAATTCCTTAAGCAGAGTTTGTTTTTCAAAGAGGAGTTGACACCGTCTTTCATCACTGAGGACCTCAGCACCTTCCTGCAATCGTAGAATTTCTTGTTTCAAGGCATCAATACATAATTGTTTACTTTGAGAGCAATTGGTTTTGTATTGCTGACAGAAAACACGGATCTGCGCTTTAGCATAGTCCCACCACTGACAGAGATTTAGGAAACGATGTTGGAAATACACAACCTTGTCCCAAAAAACCACAAAGGATGATTTAAAGAAAGGATCGCTCAGAAGGGAGGTGTTAAAGGACCAATACAGGGTGCGGCGTTTGAAACGAGGAAAAGAAAAGCACAGTTTTACCAAAGAATGATCAGAGAAGCCTGAAGGGACAATAGCCGTATATGTCACAAGGTTGACAGCAGAGTTAGGAATATAAAATGTATCAAGACGAGCAAGTGAAAGATGATTTAGTAAAACCCGACACCAGCTAAATTGCTGCAGGTTTGGGTGTTGTTGCCGCCATACATCGTTGAGGTCATGCCGCGAAATTATACTGGAAAGAGGCCTACTTGAAGCTGGATGTGGCTCTGCACTGTTCCGATCTAAAGTTGGGTTTAAAGTACAGTTAAAGTCACCCCCTAAGCACAACAACGTATCAGAAGAGAGGTGTCTCAGGAAATTAAAGGACTGATTAAAAAAAGTTCCTCTATCTGTGCTATCGCTTGGAGCATAGACGTTAACAAACATAAATCGTTGCTGATTGTATTCAAGCTCTACAGAGGCTAGATAGCCTGGTACGATTTCCTTAAAGATGGGGGGGGGGAGACAGACAAACGTGAACTGACAAAAAAAGCAATACCCGCACTCACAGAATCTGTATTACTAAAAAACCAAGTGCCAATCAGCTGTTGCTGCCAATCAGCCATGCAGTCTGCAGTGGCACGAGTTTCTTGCAATAAAAGTACATCAATCTTTTCCCTCCTGGCTAATTGCACAGTTTGGGACCGACGCAGCTGACTGCGCCCACCATTAATGTTCAAGCTTGCTATGTTCATAGAAACATAGGCAGCAACACAGCCATTACAGGTTTAATTCTTTCCTTGCTGTGACAAGGTACCTCTTCAGTCTTTTCAGTGATTGATCAGAAATATGAAGGGCCGCAGATTGCTGTACAACTTCCTGAGCCCCACTAATGAAGGCGTGAGTATCAACGAAGAAATCGCAGATTTTCATGCCCTTTTTACGGTAAGTTTTTTGTAGGAAATCACGATTTCAGCAGGAGGGACGGAGCCTCCAGAGACATGCTCCGATGAGAAGTCGGCCTCACCATCACTCAGTGAGGCAACGGAAGAACCCCCATCAGAGTCACAATCATTGCATTGAGAGTCCATTGCTGAGGCAACAGGCTCATCGACGTGAAAATCTGAGACTTCAGCACTATCGCCCTGCTGACCATGAGCTTGACAAGGCTCAGCTGCCTCAATGGAGGATTCCACAGACAGATCACTAGTTCCAACACACTCACCACTCCCCACAGAGGGAGGGGTGGCACAATCAACACAAGCTTCATCAGGGGACACACATGGAGGCTCAACCTCACATGGAGGTTTACCCTCAGAACACTGGAGAGACTCAGGTGCTGTCTGGCCAACACATACATTTTCAGCATTTATCACATTACCCTCAGAGTATTCTGAAGGTGGGGGAGGTTGAGCAATTTCCTCAACTGGAGGAAACTGCTGAGGAGGAGGTCGCGCTCCACCATAACCTTCACTAACCACTTGAGCGAAGGTTGGAGGACAGGCCAAGACCTTATTATCAGGCTCGTTGAGGTCGCTAGAAGGTGGGAGGGTTCTTTTCCTGGTTCTCTGTTTGTCTACAATGGGGTTTGCATCAGCACCACCCATACTGTTTACATCATCGACAACGATCTCAGTAGAGCCCTGCTGTTCATCACCATTCAGGCTAGTGACTCTATCTGTGGACTTTTTCGGGCACGAGTCTTTTAAATGACCATATTGACCACACTCAAAACAAACTAGAGACTCTGTGGAGACAAAGACCCGATAAGTGTGACCTTCGACCTTGAAGGGCAATACCGCATTTAAAGAGGTTACACCACACGGTAAGATCAGATAAACAAAACGACGAAAGGACATGACGTGTTTTAAACGGTTATTTTTCCCTCGTACAGGAACCAAAGTAACTGAAGAGACGACAGAACCAAGTTTGTTTAGTTCAGTAACCAGGTCTTTGTTCTTAAGGAACGGAGGAGCGTTAGAGAGAGAAACCCGAACTGCCGGCGTGTCGAGTGGACATACCTGAACAAACACGTCGGGAGCAAAGAAGAGCCCGTGCTCGACTATTTGAGCAACCATGGGCACTGTGGAAACAAAGATTACCACGCGTTTATTCATGCGAGAAGCCGCTTTTACATTATCCAAACCGATTAACTCTCCGACGGCTAGGATAATGGCCTCCACATCGATTCCCGACGGAGGTGAGCAAACGAACCCATGCTTCCGGGTTAGCGCTTCAAGAGACGTGTAACGAGAGCTATCCGCCATCGTTTGCACGTTTAAACAAAGGGTAAATGTATAAAGGTTAATGAAGCCAAAAAGCTCCAGTAAACAAACGAAAAATAAAAATATTTACGAAAAAAGAAACGGAAAAAGGATTATGATTTGTAACACGAGGCGAAAAAAACCCGAAGAGGGAACCGCCCTAAGGGGGAACCTTTACCGGTCTCACCACGTGTGCTCTCTCACTTTCTCACTCTCAAGAGGGGGGGGGATGATAACGTGGAAGGGTGACACACAAAAGACGGAACAAAGGTGAGAAAAGGTAAGGGGAGGGTAAAGATACAAACCACGAGCACGGAGCTACAATGCCAAGACACGAACAGACGCCATGACAGCGCACCGACAGCCGATAGGTGGCGACAGAGAGAGAGAGAAAGAGAAAGAGAAAGAGAAAGAGAAAGAGAAAGAGAAAGAGAAAAAGAGAGAGAGAGAGAGAGACTTTTGACTTTTGAAGCTCTTTTATTATAAAGGTAAGAAACCCATACAAGTCATGCAAATAATAAAGTCACCACAATTCAAAACATGTGCAGCCAAACAACAACAATAAAAACACCAAACACTAAAATAAAAAACTTAACAAACCATGATCAAGTTTACAAAACCCACCCTTTGCACACCATTTTTCCACAAAGGTTTGTAAATCATCTTTCATTTGGAAAAAAGAAAATTCCATGCGTAACCTTGCCATGACTAGAGCCTTAAACACAATTACCACATCACATAAAATATCAGCATTTGCCAGGAGCTTTGCTTTTCTTGTTTTGTAGATTGCTAATTTTCCAATAGAAATTAAGAAATTAGCAAGAGCAGTCTCAGAGCGTTTTTTATAACTAAGTGGTGTTCCAAAGATAAAAACACGTGTAGAAAAAGAAAAGTTCATACGATTAAAAAAAGTTGATAAAAAACCAAAGAAGGGAAAGAGTCTTGCACAATCTACGTAAGCATGGAAAAGGTCTTCAGAAATCATACAAAAGGGGCATTCCACTGAATTATCCTCATTAAAACGATGTAATAAAACATTGGAGGGCAACACCATATGGGCGAGTCTCCAAGCAATATCACCAGTCCTTTTAACAATCGGTGAAACATACATTGCAGACCATTGCGGATGGGAGGGAGACCCAGAAGGCAGTTTCTCTTTCCATCGAGCCCCAAAAGAAAGAGGCTGTAACGAGGGAAACCGAACTGAGATACACAAACGATACAGTCTCTTTTTATCCTTGCTGGAAAGTGGCGATGAGGATAGCAAGATAGATGTTGTGGTGCTATCAGCTGGCAGGCTAGAGCTAGCACAGATCTGTGGTGGTGTACGGTGGTCACCATTGTTGGCGGTTGAGCTCAGGCCCAGGTGCCTAAAAACACACAGGATTTCCTGTAGGACCTTGGCTACGCTCCTCAAAGATCTGATGCCAGTTCTTACTTGAAGATGTCCTGCGGAGAACCAACTGTTCCTGTTACAGTCACGAAGGTCCCGAGTCGTTTTCACGCCAGCACTCACAAAACGTTGCACAAAGGCACGTGAGCGAGGAATAGCAGGAAAGAGGGCATTGTAGAAAAGGGGTTCCCGGAGGAACCTTTCACTGTTGTATGTCTCCATTTGGCGAGTTATTGAAATGGACCGCCAGACGTTCAAGACATCTTGGTAAAAGTCAGGGAGCAGCGAAGCATCGACATGTTGCAGCTCCATGAAGAAGAGTTCACAATTGTACCCAAGCATGCCGGCTTGTTTTAGTATACAGTTTGCAGTCGATTTCCAGGGCAAGGCCTCCAGAAATATAAAACGACGAGCTGTGGAGACTCGGAAGGCCATCACCCGACAAAGAATGTCCACAAGCCCATGACCACCTTCTGCCAGTGGGAGGCAAATAGTCTCTGGCTTTAGCCAGTGTTTGCCATCCCAAAAGAAGTCAAGTAAACATTTTTGGATTGACGACACCAACGTTGCAGGTGGCTGCAAGGCAATCATTTTATGCCATAAGAGAGGGGCCACCAGGTTGTTAATGACCAGTGCACGACCTCGGAAAGACAAGGTCGACAAAATTCCTCTCCATCTGTTTAATTTGTTGCTGATTTTGTGGAGCAAACCATCCCAATTCCTTTTGACAAAGCCTGGGGTTCCAAGGTAAACACCGAGGTATTTCACACCTTCTTTTTCCCATGTCAAATTCATAGGGAGAATTGGAAGGGCAGAAGGTGGCGTACCGCCGACCCAAACTGCTTTACATTTCGACCAATTAATTTGCGTTGTACATGCTTGAGAGTAAACCCGTAGGCACTCAAATAGCAGAGCAATGTCATTACTGCTGCGAACAGCAACACATACATCATCAGCATAGGCCGAAATGATAACGGGATTTTCTGAGGGAGTCACTGAAAATCCCATAAGAGAAGATCGTAAACGAATCAAAAGGGGCTCAATGCAAAGAGAGTACAATATTCCAGATAAGGGACAGCCTTGCCGAATTCCCCTCCCAATCCGCAAAGGTGAACAGAGACCATCATTGATTTTGATCAAGCTAAAAATGTGATTATACAATAAGGATACATATGAAATAAAGGATGCCCCAAAACCAAATTGCTTTAAAATGTGAAACAAATACTCATGATTAACAGAGTCAAAAGCCTTTTCTTGGTCAATAAAAAAGAGACCGGTATGTTGTTGTTGAAATGCACACACATCCCACAGGTCTCGTACCAAAAAAATGTTATCGTGCATAGATCTGTGCATAACACAGTACGATTGATCCTGATGTATAACTGTGCTTAGAACAGTCTTTACACGGTTAGCTAGCGTTTTGGCAAAAATCTTGTAATCTGTGCAGAGAAGAGAGATTGGACGCCAGTTCTGTATCAATTGCAGGTCGTTTTTCTTAGGGATAAGGCAAACAACTGCACGCCGACAACTAAGGGGTAACAATCCCTCACGCAGACTGTATAAAAACACTGAGTGCAAAGCAGGACCAAGCATGTCCCAAAAGGTTTTATAAAATTCAGCTGGTAGCCCATCAAAACCAGGAGCCTTATGATCAGCAAGGCCATCGAGCGCAGTTTTAAGTTCACCGAGAGTAATGTTCTCATCCAAGACATGCCGTTGATGCTCATCTATCTGCGGTAAATTGGTCGTAATATTCTGCATTGCAGGCACATCATTGGGCTTAAAGGAAAACACATTCTCAAAATAAGACCGAACAAAGTGAACAATCTCCGTATTATCACTAAGAATATGCCCATCACTAGCCCGAAGACTAAGCATTTGCTGGCTCGCCTTCGTCGTCTTCTCAAACTTAAAGAAATCTTTACAACATGTGTCTGATGACAGTAAACTATTAACTCTCAGCCTGACTAAGGCACCAATACCATTTTCTTGAATTAATTCCTTAAGCAGAGTTTGTTTTTCAAAGAGGAGTTGACACCGTCTTTCATCACTGAGGACCTCAGCACCTTCCTGCAATCGTAGAATTTCTTGTTTCAAGGCATCAATACATAATTGTTTACTTTGAGAGCAATTGGTTTTGTATTGCTGACAGAAAACACGGATCTGCGCTTTAGCATAGTCCCACCACTGACAGAGATTTAGGAAACGATGTTGGAAATCCACAACCTTGTCCCAAAAAACCACAAAGGATGATTTAAAGAAAGGATCGCTCAGAAGTGAGGTGTTAAGAGACCAATACAGAGTGCGGCGTTTGAAGCGAGGAAAGGAAAAGCACAGTTTTACCAAAGAATGATCAGAGAAGCCTGAAGGGACAATAGCCGTATATGTCACAAGGTTGACAGCAGAGTTAGGAATATAAAATTTATCAAGACGAGCTAGCCGAAAGATGATTTAGTAAAACCCGACACCAGCTAAATTGCTGCAGGTTTGGGTGTTGTTGCCGCCATACATCGTTGAGGTCATGCCGCGAAGTTATACTGGAAAGAGGCCTACTTGAAGCTGGATGTGGCTCTGCACTGTTCCTATCTAAAGTTGGGTTTAAAGTACAGTTAAAATCACCCCCTAAGCACAACAACGTATCAGAAGAGAGGTGTCTCAGGAAATTAAAGGACTGATTAAAAAAAGTTCCTCTATCTGTGCTATCACTTGGAGCATAGACGTTAACAAACATAAATCGTTGCTGATTGTATTCAAGCTCTACAGAGGCTAGATAGCCTGGTACGATTTCCTTAAAGATGGGGGGGGAGACAGACAAACGTGAACTGACAAAAAAAGCAATACCCGCACTCACAGAATCTGTATTACTAAAAAACCAAGTGCCAATCAGCTGTTGCTGCCAATCAGCCATGCAGTCTGCAGTGGCACGGGTTTCTTGCAATAAAAGTACATCAATCTTTTCCCTCCTGGCTAATTGCACAGTTTGGGACCGACGCAGCTGACTGCGCCCACCATTAATGTTCAAGCTTGCTATGTTCATAGAAACATAGGCAGCAACACAGCCATTACAGGTTTAATTCTTTCCTTGCTGTGACAAGGTACCTCTTCAGTCTTTTCAGTGATTGATCAGAAATATGAAGGGCCGCAGATTGTTGTACAACTTCCTGAGCCCCACTAATGAAGGCGTGAGTATCAACGAAGAAATCGCAGATTTTCACGCGCTTTTTACGGTAAGTTTTTTGTAGGAAATCCACGATTTCAGCAGGAGGGACGGAGCCTCCAGAGACATGCTCCGATGAGAAGTCGGCCTCACCATCACTCAGTGAGGCAACGGAAGAACCCCCATCAGAGTCACAATCATTGCATTGAGAGTCCATTGCTGAGGCAACAGGCTCATCGACGTGAAAATCTGAGACTTCAGCACTATCGCCCTGCTGACCATGAGCTTGACAAGGCTCAGCTGCCTCAATGGAGGATTCCACAGACAGATCACTAGTTCCAACACACTCACCACTCCCCACAGAGGGAGGGGTGGCACAATCAACACAAGCTTCATCAGGGGACACACATGGAGGCTCAACCTCACATGGAGGTTTACCCTCAGAACACTGGAGAGACTCAGGTGCTGTCTGGCCAACACATACATTTTCAGCATTTATCACATTACCCTCAGAGTATTCTGAAGGCGGGGGAGGTTGAGCAATTTCCTCAACTGGAGGAAACTGCTGAGGAGGAGGTCGCGCTCCACCATAACCTTCACTAACCACTTGAGCGAAGGTTGGAGGACAGGCCAAGACCTTAGTATCAGGCTCGTTGAGGTCGCTAGAAGGTGGGAGGGTTCTTTTCCTGGTTCTCTGTTTGTCTACAATGGGGTTTGCATCAGCACCACCCATACTGTTTACCTCATCGACAACGATCTCAGTAGAGCCCTGCTGTTCATCACCATTCAGGCTAGTGGCTCTATCTGCGGACTTTTTCGGGCACGAGTCTTTTAAATGACCATATTGACCACACTCAAAACAAACTAGAGACTCTGTGGAGACAAAGACCCGATAAGTGTGACCTTCGACCTTGAAAGGCAATACCGCATTTAAAGAGGTTACACCACGCGGTAAAATCATATAAACAAAACGACGAAAGGACATGACGTGTTTTAAACGGTTATTTTTCCCTCGTACAGGAACCAAAGTAACTGAAGAGACGACAGAACCAAGTTTGTTTAGTTCAGTAACCAGGTCTTTGTTCTTAAGGAACGGAGGAGCGTTAGAGAGAGAAACCCGAACTGCCGGCGTGTCGAGTGGACATACCTGAACAAACACGTCGGGAGCAAAGAAAAGCCCGTGCTCGACTATTTGAGCAACCATGGGCACTGTGGAAACAAAGATTACCACGCGTTTATTCATGCGAGAAGCCGCTTTTACATTATCCAAACCGATTAACTCTCCGACCGCAAGGATAATGGCCTCGACATCGATTCCCGACGGAGGTGAGCAAACTAACCCATGCTTCCGGGTTAGCGCTTCAAGAGACGTGTAACGAGAGCTATCCGCCATCGTCTGCACGTTTAAACAAAGGGTAAATGTATAAAGGTTAATGAAGCCAAAAAGCTCCAGTAAACAAACGAAAAATAAAAATATTTACGAAAAAAGAAACGGAAAAAGGATTATGATTTGTAACACGAGGCGAAAAAAACCCGAAGAGGGAACCGCCCTAAGGGGGAACCTTTACCGGTCTCACCACGTGTGCGCTCTCACTTTCTCACTCTCAAGAGGGGGGGGGGGGGGTATGATAACGTGGAAGGGTGACACACAAAAGACGGAACAAAGGTGAGAAAAGGTAAGGGGAGGGTAAAGATACAAACCACGAGCACGGAGCTACAATGCCAAGACACGAACAGACGCCATGACACCGCACCCAACACACGAACGGCCAGCAGGGGGCGCGCGAGAGAGAGAGAGAGAGAGAGAGAGAGAGAGAGAGAGAGAGAGAGAGAGAGAGAGAGAGAGAGAGAGAGAGAGAGAGAGAGAGAGAGAGAGAGAGAGAGAGAGAGAGAGAGAGAGAGAGAGAGAGAGAGAGAAAAACAAAGACATCAAATATGAAGTTGTATTTCGTCCTACAAACACAACTTCTCTCAGCCGATGGATCAGTGCACGATCGCAGCATTCAAGGCTTACGTTCATGTACATTGGGGATTAATGTTCCACCAGCAATCAGAGTATACTGGAGTAGACTGGAGAAATGCTAAACCAGCAATCAGCGTATGTTGGAGTATACTGGAGTAATGTTACACCAGCAATCAGAGTATACTGGAGAAATGCTAAACCAGCAATCAGGGTATATTGGAGTATACTGGAGTAATGCTAAACCAGCAATCAGGGTATATTGGAGTATATTGGAGTATACTGGAGTAATGTTACACCAGCAATGAGGGTATATTGGAGTATATTGGAGTATACTGGAGTAATGTTACACCAGCAATCAGAGTATACTGGAGAAATGCTAAACCAGCAATCAGAGTATACTGGAGTAGACTGGAGTAATGCTAAACCAGCAATCAGGGTATATTGGAGTATATTGGAGTATACTGGAGTAATGTTACACCAGCAATGAGGGTATATTGGAGTATATTGGAGTATACTGGAGTAATGTTACACCAGCAATCAGAGTATACTGGAGAAATGCTAAACCAGCAATCAGAGTATACTGGAGTAGACTGGAGTAATGCTAAACCAGCAATCAGGGTATATTGGAGTATATTGGAGTATACTGGAGTAATGTTACACCAGCAATGAGGGTATATTGGAGTATATTGGAGTATACTGGAGTAATGTTACACCAGCAATCAAGTACAGTAATCAGAATACGAAAGGATTTTTACAGTGTTTTTACTCAAGTATTTGTAGGGTGAAATACTATAGTCGTCTGAATTAACTTACCATGAAATACTGGAGAAGGTACTGTAGATAAAGGGCATAACCATAAGTACCTAAGATAAATACTGGACATAAATACTGGAGTAGTTCATGTGGTGAAGGATGTTATTTCTGCCTTGGTGTGCTCTTGCCACCTACCATGATCTGGGGGCACCGCATTAGCAGCATCGCCATGCCGCTACTAATGATGCCAACCAGCAGCCATCGTGCTTCAAATGCATGAATGATTGACTCATCAGACTTCGAAGTTAAAGTTTTGTTAAATTTTTGTTAAAGTTTTGTTAAATTTTTGTTAAATTTTTGTTAAATTTTTGTTAAAGTTTTGTTAAAGTTTTGAAGTTAAGATTTTGTTCCTGTTTTAGCATTTTATTAACCTAAGTGGCCCATTTATTAAGTCTAACACAGGAATTTCACGCCAACTCTTTATTAAAGCCAATTGGATGTGAAATGAATGACTGAATTAATATAATAACCGTGCACATTTCTTTACTGTCTCATCACTTTTGCTAATACTGTCGCATAATCACCCTTTAAAAAAAAGGAAAAGTCTTTCCTTTATATAAATCAACAAAATGTCACAATATCCTCTAACATGCTTTTGCTTGATCTATATTTTCTCTGCTTCCTAAACAAATAGGCCCTTGGTAGTTTTAATTCTTCTTCGTCTGAGATATACAGTCACGTGAAAAAGTAAGTACACCCCATGTAAAGTTTTGACTTTTTCAACATATTTCAACATAAAACTATTTGATCTTCATTTCAACAATATTGATAGATAAAGGTGATATAATATAACAAATATCATGAAAAATTTACATTTTGTAGTCCATTGTATAATTTAAATAAACATAAATGCAAATTTCACATGTGGAAAAAGTAAGTACACCCTTGGCTCTAATAGGTGGTATTGCCCCCTTTGGCAGAAACAACCTCAAGTAGGCTTTTCTTATAACTGTCTACCAGTCTCTGACATCGACTGGGAGAAATTTTTGCCCCCTCCTCCATGCAGAATTCTTTCAGCTGTGCGATGTTTGAGGGGTTTCTTGCATGCACAGCTCGTTTCAAATCCACCCACAACATCTCGATGGGATTTAGATCCGAGCTTTGACTTGGCCATTCCAGAACCCTCCATTTCTTTCTTTTCAGCCATTCATTTCTTTCTCATTTCTTTCTCATTTCATTTCTTTTCAGCCATCCAAAACCTTGATCTTTTCTACCCCCGCTAATTTCACCCCAAATCCACTTTTTTGAAATACCAACTTCTGTCCTGGAAGTCCTTGGTGTCCTTGTGTTTTATACTTCTCCCACCTCCCTCCCCCTTCCCATGCCTACTCCCCCCAAGCCCTCTCCCTCCCACACATCTTCCTGCTCTCAAATGTTGTGTTTGTGTGCTTCCCCTTCTCTCCCCATCTTGTCTTCCGCTCCCTCTTTTTATATATTTTGTTTGTCGGGTTGATTTGTTTGTGAAATAAATGTTAGCTCTTTCACGAGCCTCGATTCAGCATCCCAAAAAAAAACAAAATTCCTTGGTGGATTTACTGGTATGTTTAGGGTCATTGTCATGTTGCAAGGTCCACCTTCGGTTGAGCTTCAACTTTCCGACAGATGGCCTCACATTATCCTCAAGCACCATCTGGTACAATGAAGAATTCATAGTGGATTCCATGATGGTGAGCTGCCCAGGCCCTGATGCAGCAAAGCTGCCCCAAACCATAATATTTCCACCACCATGCTTTATAGTTGGTATCAGGTTCTTGTGGTCAAATGCTGTCTTTGGTTTTCTCCAAACATGTCTTCTGGTACTGTGGCCAAATAGCTCTACCTTTTCCTCATCTGTCCAGAGCACATTGTTCCAGAAGTGCTGGTCTTTGCCGAGGTGTTCATTGGCAAACTTTAGTCTTGCCCTGATGTTCTTTCTGGACAGCAAAGGTTTCCTCCTGGCACACCTACCATGTAGATCAAATTTGTGCAGCCTCTTTCTAATGGTAGACTCGTGCACTTTGACATCAACAGTGCAAGAGCTACCTGTAGGTCCTGTGATGACATTCTGGGGTTCTTAGAGACTTCTTTCAGCATCTTGCGTCTGCTCTCGGGCTGACCTTGCTGGGGCGGCCTGGCCTGAACAAGTTGGCAGTTGTTTGGAATCTTCTCCACTTGTAGATGATTTTCCGGACAGTCGAATGATTGATTTCAAATTGTTTGTAGATCTTTTTAAATCCCTTCCCAGACTCGTAGGCATCTGTAACCTTCTTTCTGAAGGCCTCAGGGAGCTCTTTTGATCTAGGCATGGTGACGCCACACACTTCAACAACAAAGAGCAAACCAAACTAAATGTCTGAGGTTTAAATAAGACAGGTTCCTCCAAAATCCTCTCTAACGATGTTCTAATCATTTGCACCTGAGCTGGTGCACCTGATTCTAATTTTAGGTATTTGAAGTAGTGATAAATGAAAGGGTGTACTTACTTTTTCCACATGCGAAATTTGCATTTATGTTTATTTAAATTATACAATGGACTACAAAATGTAAATGTTTCATGATATTTGTTATATTATATCACCTTAACCTATCAATATTGTTGAAATGAAGATCAAATAGCTGTATGTTGAAATATGTTGAAAAAGTCAAAACTTTACATGGGGTGTACTTACTTTTTCACGTGACTGTATGTAACCCCCTACATTTTTCATCAGTGATGAACATACCAACAGCAGGTAATTATCAAGCCACATTGTGATGTCCTTCTCCGCAATGCTGCCCAGCCATGGGGGCTGGAAGACCCTCTCACGTGCTGTCTTTGTGATGTCCACCACTGCCACGTTGGTCATTGCAAATGGGATAGTCAGCCACTGCAAAAGAGATATTGGACATTCACATTGTCCAAACAATACACATGGGGCAAACTATTATTATGTAATGCATCATGTACAGTAATATGTATTGTGTTTCTCCAGCAGCTGGGCTGTAGATATGCTCTGTATGCTGATTTGAGAGCAATAGGCCTTGGTCTTTGGCCTAATTAAGGGAAATGCCAATAATATTGAGAGCTGTAGATGGCACAGATTCAACTAGAGACTTCATAGAACATGATACCCTGTGCAGTGTTTAAGAAGATACTTAAATTATAATACAATAATTATTTTAAATATTGCTACTGAAGCAGTCTTATACACCACCCTTATACACTGTAATAAGATGACTTCTTTTTTTTGTGTACAAGATCGAGGCTCGTATAAGAGCTAACATCAATCACAAAAAAAAACGGACACAAAAAACATACAATAAAGGGAGCGGGTGACAAGATGGGGAGAGAGAGGGAAGCACACAAGTACAACAGCAGAGAACAGGGACAACGGGAGATCTGTGGGAGGGAGAGGGCTTGGGGGGGAAGAGGCATGGGAAGAGAGGGGGGGGGGGAGTTTCGTCATTGGGGGGCATTGAGTCGCAGTTTAGGAGATAAGAGGTTTTATTGATTACCGTAGAACACAGCATCAATTGGCATTGTAGATAGCCATATCGACGGCCTCTTCTTCACCACGATCCTCTCACATGCCACGTCCTCTCATGCTATATATCAATATATAAGATGTTTTACGAAGTCTTATGAAGCCAATTTGTGTTCTACAGTGTTCAATGATGTCATTCCATTTAAAGAGGGTTTAAAGGTGTATAAATAAATTAATTCTGGATTTTACAGCTGTTTTACCAAGTGTCTATTACATCACCTTATCTAACACATTAAATTAGCTCCTCATGACTGTTGTTTGTGTCCTTTATAACATCCTTTAAAACAGTAAGTTTCCTGTTTGGAAAGATTTTAAATTTTGTTTGACTGCCAGACATGCAGCAGAGTAAAAATAATATGCGCATGTAGGGTCGAGACAAATTCAGAGCCAAAGTACGGTAAAACGGAAAACTTGTCTTCCAATTCATGTTCCGATTCATGGTCAAAATGTATCATTCAATTTAAATAAGTTGTTCCTCAATCACAAACTGATAAGATATATGGACAGATGGGCAAGAACAAATTGCTTAACCCCGCCTTTGGCTTCGCCTGTGTGGGGTAATCAAAGTCCAAAGTGATCGTGCGGCACATTCTTCCTGCTATCTCCTCTCAACCCCGTTTTCCTCCGCCTTCCACTCCTCCCACACTTGCCTCACCTTTTTCACCCCAACCCCCAATCAAACTCCACCTAATTTGTCGTGCATCCTGGGAATATGGCAACTTTGTGGGATGAAATGCAATATTGGAGGACGGAACATATGAAGGTGGCTAGGTTAGGAGCGCTCAGTCAAGAAGTTTGATATCAACAAATCTAATGCCAGTGTGGCTATCCTTTGCGGGGAGCGAGGGGGTGGCTGCTCTATGGATGCGGAGACATTTTGCTACTTTGGTGGGATTTCTGAAGTTTACTTTTAGTTCTTCGCAAATTAATTTTCTATTTGCTCTGCCCGTTAGGAGTAAGTTTGATGTGTTTTTGTCCCCCGTCGCACCGCGGAGCGAAAGGGGGACTATGGTTTTCCCCTCCGTCCGTGTGTCCGTCCGTCCGTCCGTGCGTGCGGGCGTGTGTGCGTAAGCGAAGGACCGCATTCGAATTTGGTGTGTGGGTGCAACCCACGTCAAAATCCAAGATGGCCGCCGCCATGTATGTCTGATGCAATGTATGTCTGAACCTTCTGAGCGGAATATCTTGAAAAATAAGCGAAGTACCAACTTCTAATCTGGTGTGTGGGTGTATCTCGGCATAAGGAAGAACGCTATTGAAAATTGGGTCACCACGTCAAAATCCAAGATGGCCACCGCCATGTATGTCTGAACCTTGTGAGCGGAATATCTTGAAAAATAAGCGAAGTACCAACTTCTAATCTGATGTGTGGGTGTATCTCGGCATAAGGAAGAACGCTATTGGAAGTTGGGTCGCCACGTCAAAATCTAAGATGGCTGCCGCCATGTATGTCTGAACCTTGTGAGCAGAATATCTTGAAAAATAAGCGAAGTACCAACTTATAATCTGGTGTGTGGGTGTATCTAGGCATAAGGAAGAACGCTATTGAAAATTGGGTCGACACGTCAAAACACAAGATGGCCGCCACCATATATATATGTCTGAACCTTGTGAGTGAAATATCTTGAAAAATAAACGAACTACTAACTTCTAATCTGGTGTGTGGGTGTATCGACACATAAGGGAGAACGCTATTGAAAATTGGGTCGCCACGTCAAAATCCAAGATGGCCGCCTTGCGTCTTCCACTTTGTCAACTCGCATCACTTCACCGACGGGGGACCTAGGCGTAACGCTTGTTCCATATAAAGTAGCATTACTGCACTATTACACGTTTGGGAAGAGCAAAACAAATAATTTAGGCAGAGCCTGCGATTCGCAGAGTGCATGATCTCCTTCACGAAGAGATGGTCAGAAATGAAGACATTTTCAGACAAAACATCTTATGTTTGCTATTGGTGAAAAGTTAAGGTGCAATTGCATCTTTAACCGCCGCTGCTTGATTAACCAGTTAGTAACAGGCATTTGGTGAATGTGATGCCAGCTACATAGTACTGCAGGTATGTCTTCTACCCTGGACAACTGGAACGTTGCCTCAGATATAAAGCTACAGGTCATGAATGCAGGGATCTAGTATGGGTGAGGCATACCTCATTGGAAACAGGTGCGGCACCTTGCCTATTAAATGCAATTTGTTTTGGACTATGACCGCATTCACAAGAGCAAACATTCCTTTGCCAATGGAGTGCAAAATGTGCTGAGTAGGGAGAGTGTGGAGTTGGTGGTGGTTATGGTTCATTGAGAATTCCGAGGTGCTTGAAAGGGAAATAAAAGGCAAGTATGCTCAGAAGCAGAAAAGGAGAGTGCAGCAGGTATGCAGGTAAATTCTCTGGAAGGTGTGGATGATGTCTTTGAGGAGCCAATGAAGGATTCATAAGTAGCTCTATAAATTTAGAAAATGGACATTTAGGGCATAGCGTTAACAGAGATAAGACTAAAAGACTTTCTCTCTACCTTTTATTTTCTGAAGAGAGTGGGAACCATATAATACTTACCCAAAAGCTAGGTCTTATTTATTTATTTATTTTTGTTGCCTCCAAATCTTCTTGTTCCTTTTTTGTCATTCTTATTTCTTTGCTAAAAAGGGGAGGTCCAAACCACCTGGACGTCCTCCCTAGATTTGCATATGGGGTTGGGCCATAGACCTGAAAGACCTGGAAGGAGCCCAGAGGGTGGACAGACATGAAAGTCTTCCATGATATGGATAACATTTTGATCAGATTTATAATAGACTAGCGGAGACTACCCATCGCATCGCTGCCGGACCAATTAGACGCCCTGTTTGCCAAAATAAAATTACGATATATAAAACCAAGTGGAAGTCTGAGGGGAACAAATGGGGAGGATTCAGGAAGGGAGAGTGATGATGTGTCAAACATGTCTATCTTGGCTTAACTTGTACTTCAAAATCCGATGCAACATAAATTCAGGAGAGAACTGCAACTCTGGAGCAACCTGCAATGGCCATTGATCCCTGACCGCGTGCCCATTAAACAAACTTGTGGGTATGCCCAAAGCAAATGCTCTGTGAGCTAACCCCAGACCAGTCTCCACCATTGCCCCAGGTAAAGCCAACCATCAATACCAGCACATATCTTCTTATTAACCATCAAATATTTATCCCAATAAAAATAAGTAACCGCAAAAATCACTCAGGAATGGAAAGAGTGATGGATGTGGTGAACATATCTTTTTTTTTTTTTTTTTTTGCAGTGTGGCCACAGGTGGAAAATTAGAATGGCACTCTGTATATCACATAGCCTGGTGTTGGCTTAGCGGTTAGGGTGCCGGCTTGGGATACCTAGGATCCTGGGTTCGAATCCCAGTCAATCGCTGAATTAACACCAGGGGGGTTGACTCAGCCTGTCATCCTTCCGAGGTCGGCAAATTGAGTACCAGTTCACTGGTAATTCCCTGTGTGTCGCAAGGGGCGACTCACAGGGTTGGCGGCAGGAAGGGCATCCCGGCCATAAAACATTGCTTCAAAAAGGGGGCATGGTGCCCAAAAAAGGCCAACCCCTGCTCTGCAGGGAAAAATGGCCTCTAAAGGTGGTTCACTCTGTATATCACATACCTTCGCTAGGCTGAACAGTTTACATTTTGTATCTCACTGATAGGCTGAATATGCATCCAGACCTGACCCAAAATCGAATCGGCTTGTTGTCGTCTAAGCAACTCATCCACCAAGTTTAGTCAGAATCCGTCCATAACTTTTTGAGATATCGTGCTATTTTTCGTTGTTGGCCCCATTTCTCAATGGTGAAGAATCACTTTAAAAGTATAGTATCCAGATCCAGATTTTCACCAAAATCTAAACAATTCGTCCTTGTCAAACAGCCAACCTGTCCACCAAATTTCATCCAAATCTATCCATAACTTTTTGAGATATCCTGCCCACAGACAGACATACAGACAAACAGCGGTGAAAACGTAACCTCATCTACCTTCGGTGACGGAGGTAAAAACAAGCAAGGGAATGAACAAATGAAAAAGAGAGAGGAAGGGGAGAGGTGGGGGCGAAAGGTCACAGTAACCTACAAGTCGGAGGGTTGGGTGAGGAAGAGTAGAAACAATTGAAGATGGGAGATGACACGGGATAGATGGTGGTGCATCACGTACATGAAGCTCTACAGAGAAGAGTAAGATTGAATCACCTCTGGTAAGGCAGACAGCTTCCACAAAAAGGGAGAAAAGAGTAACAAAGAGTATCAAAAGAGTGGATGTGGGAGGAAAGTCTGGATTTTTTGGAGTTTAAGCAAGATGGAGTTACTGAAGTGGCATTTGAAATACTGGAGGAGCTTGTGGAGGATCTGAGGACTGACAGCAGAGGGCGCTAGACTTGGGGAGAGGTGGGAAAAATAGAGTCCACTGACCTGACTGTGATATGAGAGTAAGAAGTCTGTGTTTCGGCCTTAATCCGTGAATTGAGGAAGCCGGAGAGCCAGGTATGAAGGCATCCTTGTGTGCTGCAAATAGTGAGCTTGGCAAGCAGAGCAGGATGTTAGTCTGAAATTGTGTCGAAAGTCTGAGATGTCTAAGGAGACGGTCCTGAACTCTAGTTTGAGATTTAGGGCTTCCGACCACTGTTGAGAGAGAAGCGGAAGTGAATAGTATTTATTATTTTGTATGCAGCCGGTGGCTGCTGATCGCACCATTCCTGGGAGTGCGGCTGTGCCGCTGATGCAGTCCCTGCTGTTTCCAGTAAGCGGGTTCTCATTTTTCTGACCTGAGGATGACAGGCTGAGTCAACCCACCTGGTGGTGTTATCTAAGGGCACGACAGGGTCTCAAATTCAAGACCCGGGGATCTTAAGGCAGCCACCTCAACCGTTAAGCCAACACCATTGTCATGGGGCATAGTTGGTGACTGGGATGGAATCCAAACTGATGGTCAGACATCAGGATGTTTCAAAAGAGGAAAGATGTTAGCAGGGGTGATGGATTCCATGACTTCGCATAAAAATTGAGGAAAACTTTCTGCCTTTACGTGAGAGGATCTAATTCTTTTCACCCTTTTTGGGTGATGTTCGCTGACTTCCAGGCAGACGTTAGGCAACCGTAAGAGAAAGTCAGGCTGAAGAGAGCAGATTGAGGAGATGCAACTGCATCACCACTGGATTCAGAGTTACATGGCTGCGGGGATAGATAGGATAGTCACAGATGGATAAACTGGAACATGAGAGAAAGTAGGAATTTTTTTTCGAACTCCAGGAGGGCCTTGCCTTTCACAGGGGTTACGGTGTTGAAAATCCCCGTAAACCGCAAATCCAATAATGTGATGGCGATGTTGATGATGGCAACGATAGAGACCAGTTGATGGAGATGATGCTGATGATGATGAGGGAGGGTTCAGGGGGTTCTTGTGTTGATGGCCCATGTTAATTAATTCGGTGAATAAATGTGGAAAATAGTTCGTCAACACGTGATTATTCAAGCGCGTTGACCGCAATCCGCAAAGCTTGCCTCAATAAATTAATCGCGACAAAGCGAATCCACGAAGGGGAAACCCCCGAACAGCAATGCCCTCTTGTATTCCCAGGTGGAATCACTCCCAGATGCTGTGAAGATGGCAGCCCAAACTTTTTGTGACATTGCAGATTGTAGTCTCTGCCAGTTGGCATTTACAACCAGATTCTACAGCATTGACGTTGCTTTCTAACAATAACCACAGAGATATTTGGGCTTGGACAAGAAAATGACCAGAGAAGCCAAGAGGGGCGAGGAAGGAACAGGAGACGGAAAGTTTGTCATTATCAGGTACACGATTTTCACCAGGATTGTTTATCTTGCAATAAAATATTGTCCTCTTAAATTTGTTGTTTCAATGTACTCAATTTGCAGCAATTGTCAGGGATGCCTCTTTGCAGTGGTCGCACCCCCCAATGCAAGTCAGAGGCCACATCTTCCCCATTCTTCCCTGCTGCCCAGATTCATCAGGGCAGCACTGTCATGGTCAGTGTGACAATCTGTCCCCATGAACCACCTTCAGAGGACATTTTTCCCCACAGAGCGGGGGTTGCCCTTTTTTGGGCACAATGGTCCCCTTTTTGAAGCAATGTTTTACGGCCGGATGCCCTTCCTGCCGCCAACCCTGTTAGTCGCTTCTTGCGACACACAGGGATTTACCAGTGAACTGGTACTCAATTTGCGGACCTCGGAAGGATGACAGGCTGAGTCAACCCCCCTGGTGTTAATTCAGCGATCGACCGGGATTCGAACCCAGGATTCTAGAATCCCAAGCCGGCACCCTAACCGCTAAGCAAACACCAGGCAACACCAGGTCCCCATGGACCAGCCCTTTTCCTCTTGTGTCTCTCTCTCCCTCTCTAACTCTGTCGTGGCCCTGACTTCGGGAAAGCAGGGAAACACCATCCTTGATGCGTGGGATCTCTGGGTGAGACTGATCGGCTCTCTCCGTGTCACGGG
This sequence comes from Myxine glutinosa, assembly GCF_964187855.1. NCBI lineage: Eukaryota > Metazoa > Chordata > Myxini > Myxiniformes > Myxinidae > Myxine > Myxine glutinosa. Next base: position 37,094,166 of record NC_136265.1, on the reverse strand, counting down.
CTAGTTTGAGAGAACTGTCCGGGGATATCCCACAACAACAACAACAACAACAACTCAATTTGCTACCCCACTACCATAGCTGTTTGCAATTGCTTTCTTTCATCTCTGAACCTATTGCATGGTTAATCCAATCGATCATCTCAACAATACAGCTTCTCACCAGATGTAGTATCTCATATGCATTCGGCTGATAAGTTACAGAACTTGCGTAGCCCATGTGACATACACACTGTCGTTTGACTCCTGGCAAGTTTTTCGGCTTAAGGAATATTTCCTTTGCCAGTATACAACTTAAAATAAGGGTTTACATCGTATTTCCAGAGTTGTAGTGAAATCTTCCCAGTCATTCGCAGTGCATGATACTTAGTCGACAATACTTTGCATAGCAAGGAAAAACTCACTAGGCCCAGGAAGATGCAGATGAGTTGGACCACATCCGTGTAGGCCACACTATAAAGGCCCCCGATGAGTGTGTAAAACACGGCAATGCAGGCCGAGATGATCACCGCCGCATCTATGCCGATGTCCACAACAACACTAAGCGTGGTCCCTGGAGATATTGCATTCACAAACAATAAAATCGTTACAAACAGTAGCAATATGAATCGCTGCTCAAGGGTGGGGATAGAAAAACAAAAAGAAAGAAATGCAAAAAAAAAAAAATGGTAGAGATAATCACGTTCACTGTAAATCACCCTCAGGATTACTTGTGTTAAACATTTACTTGCAAGACTGGTTACTTGAATGTCTTGGTGATTAAATAAATCAGCCATTGTTGTCAAAGGAGGTGAAGAACAAGAGCATAACATTGTACACGCAAGTCACTTTAAACTCATGAATTCCGCTTCGGAAGTTTCCTCTGCACTTCTCGCGAGATTTGAGAGAAATCTGACAAGGGCAGAATCACATGAAATCACATGAATCACATGAAGAATGACATGAAGTAGTTCGTGTACCTCCGCAAGGCTGAACAGTTTACGTTTTGTATCTCACTGATAGGCCGGACCTGTATCCGGACCCGAACCAAAATCGAATCGGCCACAAAGTTTTGTCATAATCCGTCCATAACTTTTTGAGATATCGTGTCATATATAGGTTTTGGCCATGTGAAGAATGGTGAAGAATTACCATAAAAATTCTCGGATCCGGATCTTGACCAAAATTGAATCAATTCTTCGTTGTCACACACCCAACCTGTCCAACAAATTTCATGCAAATTGGTCTACAACTTTTTGAGATATGATATACATTGTTCTTTGCCCTATTTCTTGATGGTGAAGAATCACTTGAAAAATTAAATAATTCTCATATCCGAATCCATATTCAGATCTTCACCAAAATCTAATCGAATCGTCCTTATCAGACACCCAACCTGTCCACCAAGTTTCGTCCAAATCCGTCCAACACTTTTTGAGATATCCCGCAATGTATAGTTTTTGGCCCAATCTCCCAATGGTGAAGAATCACTTTAAAATTAAATAATTCTCATATCCGAATCCATTTCCAGATCTTCACCAAAATCGAATCGATTTTTCCTTGTAAGACACCCAATCGGTCCACCAAGTTTCGTCCAAATCCGTCCACAACTTTTTGAGATATCCTGCTCTGTATCGTTTTTGGCCCCATCTCCCAATGGTGAAGAATCACTTAAAAATTCTACTAGCCGGATCCGAATCCGGATCTTCACCAAAATCTAATCATTTCATCCTTGTCAGATACACTACATCTCTGCCAAATTTCGTCCGAATCCGTCCACAACCTTTTGAGATATCCTGCTACGTATCGTTTTTGGCCCGATCTCCCAATGGTGAAGAATCACTTTAAAATTAAATAATTCTCATATCCGAATCCATTTCCAGATCTTCACCAAAATCGAATCTACTTGTCCTTGTCAGACACCCAACCGGTCCACCAAGTTTCGTCCAAATCCGTCCACAACTTTTTGAGATATCCTGCTATGTATCGTTTTTGGCCCTATCTCCCAATGGTGAAGAATCACTTAAACATTCTACTAGCCGGATCCGAATCCAGATATTCACCAAAATCTAATCATTTCATCCTTGTCACATACACGATATCTCTGCGAAATTTCGTCCGAATCTGTCCACAACTTTTTGATGTATTTTCTTCACAAACGGACAAACGGACAAACAAACAGACAGACAGACAGGGGTGAAAACATAACCTCCATCCACCATTTCTGGTAGAGGTAACTAAAAAATTCTCATATTTGGATCCGGATTCACATATTCACCAAAATCGAGTCAATTCGTCCTTGTCAAACACCCAACCTGTCCACCAAATTTCATCCAAATCAGTCCTCCATCCTCCAAATCGGTCCGTGGATACATGTCCACATCTTTTTGAGATAGCGTTATATATATATATATATATATATATATATATATATATATATATATATATATATATATATATATATGTATATGTATATATATATATATATATATATATATATATATATATATATATATATATATATATATATTTGTGTGGAGGTGTGGGAACGGTGCAGCATGCACTGAGGGCATGTTCAGTAGCATTGGCAGCAGGACAATACAGGTGGCGACATGATCAGGTGCTGGCGGTGGTGGGGCAGATGGTGCAACAAGGTGCTGAGGTCGAGAGAAAGAAGAGTGGAGAAGGAGACTGATGGGGGAAAGGTGTGGTTTGTCAAAGAGGGTCAAGTGGTAAGAGGTGGAAAGAGGAGGAGGTGGAAAGCAAGAGGGCTGTCAGATGCTTGTGATTGGCAGGTGGTTGCAGACCTAAAGCCACAATTGGTATTCCCAGAGGAGATCTGTGTGACAAGGTTGCGGCCTGACATTGTCATTTGGTCAGGTGCAACAAGACAGGTCATCTTAGGGGTACCTTGGGAAGAGAACATGGAGGAGGTGCACGAGAGGAAGAGAGGAAAGTACAGTGAGCTGGAGGCAGAGTGCCGGGAGAAGGGTTGGCGAGTTTCATGTCAGCCATTTGAGGTGGGGTGTAGAGGGTATATTGGCAATTCCTTTTCTACATTTCTTGCTAGGCTGGGAGTGTGTGGGACAGAAAGAAGGAGGATGTGTGACAAGGTGGCCCAGGTTGCCTTGAAAGGCTCATTTTGGATATGGAGGAAGTTTATGGAGGCACGTCGAACGGTGTAGGTTGGTTGTGTGTGGTTTTTTTTGTTTGTTTGTTTTTTTGTTACCATTATTATTTCTTATTTTGTGTATATGAGTGAGTGGGTGAGGGTGTGTGTTTTTGCATGAATTAATTTTTGCATGAGTGTGTGTTTTTGTATGTTGAGTGGTGTATGATGTAAGAGTAGGTGGTTGGTTGGTTGGTGTTGTGTGTGTGTGTGTGTGTGTGTGTGTGTGTGTGTGTGTGTGTGTGTGTGTGTGTGTGTGTGTGTGTGTGTGTGTGTGTGTGTGTGTGTGTGTGTGTATGGGTGTGTATGTGTGTGTATGAATGATCTGGTGTGTTTTGTTGGTGAGTGGTGAAGGGTATAAAGGTGGGTGTTTGAGTGTTCCACCATGTTTGTTTGGTGCTGTGGATTCTGGATGCGGAGGTGTTGTTGTTGTTGTTGTTGTTCGCACTGGCTGGGGGTGGGGGTGGGGGTGCGTACGCATCCAGGTGCAGTTGCTGCATGTGGATGTGCATGTGCCCCTGCTGGCCCACCTTAGCTGACCGTATCGAGGTTGAAGGGCCGAAACGGGATGATGCTGAGGACCTCGACTGAGGACCCGGTCAGTACGGCACACTTGTGACCAGGTGTGTTTTGAACTTATATATATATTGTTGCGGATATGGGATTTGCATCCATCCATATCCGCTTGTAAATATTCCCCTATTTCCTCAATACTTCCCAACTCTCCCCAATCCCCCATTCCCTAGTCCCATTTTCTGTAAACAACACTCTGTAGACCCGACCTCCCCCTATTTCCCCCATTAAATGTCGCACCCAGGTTCACCGCATCTCATGTAAGACAACTATAGGACATCTTGCTAGTTATTCTTAGTCTATGTCGGTTAAGGATTCGTTTCCATTAATTCTGACCCTTCGTTGCACCAGAATGTGATTGTATGGCACCGTTAGGAAGTTTAGGACCTCCCAATACCTCCCCGCAGCTCTTCCTCACAGTTCAACAACAACAACAACAACAACAACAACGAGTGCAGGGAGTGTGCGTCCTCACTCCGGCTTGGTAGGAGTGGTGGGAGGGCACCAGGCCTTCCCAACGAGCCGCCATCGGACATGTGCTCGACGGGGTTACCAAACAGGGGCTCCCTGTCGGCTCCTCGTCAAGGGCGGAGCCCGGTAACCCCCGCACCCAATGGAAGCGGCGGAGCCCGGTAACCCCCGCACCGAATGGAAGCGGCGGACCGGCCCCAGTTGGGGCGGAACCAACCAGCCGAGGGCGTGTCACTCCCCGTTGAGCATGCGCAGTGAGAGAGAGGTGACGTCAGATGCGCGCTGAGCTTGGAGCAAGCAAGACCACCTCCGAGCGCTGTGAGACCTCCCTGCATCTTTTGAACCGTGCTTGATCCTGTCCCCGAGCCAAGGTGCACCTTGTGCCATCGACCGACCTGCCCATTCCCGCCATCAATCCCCGTGTGAGTCTACCTTGTCCGTTTGTCCGTGGTCTGTCCGGGAATAGATAAGATTGTATTTAAGTGCCCATCTCTTCTGTGTCTTTACCTCACTCTGCCTTGTAATCTACCCCCTTGTCTCCACCACTGTAATTATACCCTCCTCCGGAGGTCTTGAGAACTGTACCCCTTGCGTCCTTTCATCTATCCCAGTCGTCGTGTCCTTTCTATCATTGATTTAGCATAGCGCGATTTGGCCAACGTCTGGGTGAATCGGGTGTTAGTCGGGGAATAACTGTTCGGTTCGCGGAGCCTCCGCTCGGCAAATATAACATCTTAAACCGCGGTCCGTAACAATATATATATATACATATATATATATATATACATATATATATATATATATATATATATATATATACATATATATATATATATAATACATATATATACATATATAATACATATATATACATATATAATACATATATATACATATATAATACATATATATACATATATATATATATATATATATATATATATATATATATATATATATATATATATATATAAAAATATATATATATATATATAAATATATATACATATACTGTATATATATATAATATATATATATATATATATATATATATATATATATATATATATATATATATATATATATATATATATATATATATATATATATTGTTGCGGATATGGGATTTGGCCTCCATATCCGCTTGTAAATATTCCCCTATTTCCCCAATACTCCCCAACTATCCCCAATCCCCCATTCCCTAGTCCCATTGTCTGTAAACAACACTCTGTAGAACCGACCTTCCCCTTTTTCCCCCATTAAATGTCGTGCCCAGGTCCACCGCATCTCACGTAGACAACTTTCGGACATCTTGCTAGTTATTCTTAGTCTATGTCAGTTAAGGACTCGTTTCCATTAATTCTGACTCTTCGTTGCACCAGAATGTGATTGTATGGCACCAGTAGTGAGTTTAGGACCTCCCCATACCTCCTCCCATCTTCCTCATGAAACAACAACAACAACTACAACAACAGCGCGCGGGGAGTGTGCGTCCTCACTCCGGCTCGGTTAGCCGCCATTGCCCATGTGCTCCAGGTTACCTCCAGGTTACGGGGTTACCACGAAGGGGCTGGCTGTCAGCCCCTCGTCAAGGGCGGAGCCCGGTAACCCCCCCGCACCCAATAAGAAGCAACGGGCCGATTCCATCTGGGGCGGAGCTAACGAGCCGAGGGCGTGTCACTCCCCGCCGGATATACGCAGCGACTTACCGGACGTGACGTCAGATGCGCCCCCAGCTTGGAAAGACAAGTCGCCACCTCCGAGCGCTGAGAGACCTCCCGCATCTCTGGACCGGACCGGGTCGATTCTGCCCCTGAGCCAAGGTGCACCTTGAGCCTCGACTACCTGCCCTTCCTTGCCATCAATCCCCGTGTGAGTCAGTCTTGTCCTGTTTATCTGTGGTCTGTCGGGTTTACTATAAGACCGTGATTAAGTGCCTACCTTCCTATGCTGTACCTCTCATCCCTGTAATCTCAACGTTCCGAAATATTATAACCTCCTCCGGAGGTCTTGAGAACTGTACCCCTGGTGTCGTGTCATTTTAACCCAGCCGTTGTGTCCTTTCCTCAATTGATTTAGCGTAGCGCGACTCGGCCAACGTTCGAGTATAATCGGGTAAACTGTGCAGACGCGGTCATACCAAACCGCTCGGTAAACCAACATCCACAACCGCGTCTGTAACATTTGGTGTCGAGGAGTTGGATTCGGACCTGGGACTAAATTCGGTAGGCCCAAATTTTGGAACACCAATTGTACCATTAGGGTAACATTTTGGTGTCGGGAAGTAGAATTCGATCCGGAGCGTGTTTCCCGCGCTCGAAATTATAACAGCGAAATTTAATTGTGTTTTACAAAAAAAATAAAAACCCGAATTTTGAAAGTCGCGCTATGGCAGACCAAGACGGCTGGGTTCCGGTAGAGGAGAGTGAGGCAGGGTCGATCCAGGACCAAATTGAGGGACATGAGGAGAGCGAAGCAGTGAGGGTAGCAGACGCACGAAATGGCGCCTCGCACATGGCCACGGCGACCACGCCCGCGACCGTGGTAGCGCCGCTGGTGGATTCGAACCTTTTCCTCCTGCAAATGAGGGCCCTTATGGAACAAATGGGAGACCAAATTGGAGGTTTGAAAAACAGTATGGGGGTAATGGGGAACCGGATGGATGCTCAGAGTGAGCGATTGGAGGGCCAAATGGGGGTAATGGGAAGCCAAATGGGGGTAATGGGAAGCCAAATGGGGGTAATGAGGGACGAAGCGAGGGGTACCGGTGAGGGGTTAGACAAGAAAATTGGGAAGTTAGACAATAATTTTGAGGAGTTAGACAAGAAATTTGGGAAGTTAGACAATAATTTTGAGGGGTTAGACAACGGGATAAAAGAGGTGAGAAATGGGTTAATGGGGGTAGAAAACAGAATGGCCGCTCAAGAGAATCAAATGGAAGGGATGAAAAAGGGGTTAGAGGGGTTAGAAAACAGGATGGAAGGCAAATTGAGGGACATGAGGGACCAAGCGGAAAGGGAAGTTAAACAAATGGGGCAGCAGATAGAGGGGGTCAGAATGGGGGTAGAAACCAAACTGGATACTCACAGGGAGGAAATGGAGCAGATGAGGGTGGCATCTGGGCAGGAGATGCAAGTGATGGGAGAAGAGATCAGAAGGGGAGTGAGTGAGGAGGTCGGAGGAGTGCGCGAGGAGGTGAGGCACTGTAAGGAGCACATGGAGAAGGAGGTGAGAAAGGGGACTGTAAAGTTACAAGGGGGCATAGAGGACCTGACGCAGGAAGTAGAACAGCTGACAGAGGGACAAAAAGAACTAACGGACCAGGTAAAGAAGAACACAGCGGTAATAGGAGGGTTAAAAGCGACGCAAAAAGAACTAAAAGACGACTTGATAGCGACGAAGAGGGAATGTCAGATGGTACGTGAGGGACTGACAACGAGGTTGGACGAGGTGATAGAGGTAATGGAGACGAAGGACCGGCAGGTGAGGACGCACATGGAAACGGTCAAGGTAGCCTTAGAGGACGAACTTGAGGAGACGTACCGGGGAATAAAAGAGGTGAAGCAGAAATTAGAAGAAGTGGAAGAAGGGGTGAGCGAAATTAAGAAGCGAAGGAGAGAGGATAAGAAAGAGATAAAAGAGGAAGTAAAAGAATTGGTCCAAAGTCTGTGTTTGGATCGTGATGATGTGCTCATTAACCGGATGAGGGATTCGCAGGTGATGGAGGAGAAGCGAAGAGAAAGAGGACCCGGTGTAAGTGGTGACCAATATGGTCGTGCGTATGATGCGCCAGGTGATTTAATGAGCTTGGGGGTCGAGATGGACCCGGGTGTTCGTAAGAGGCCGTTGGTGAAGTGTGCGACAGGGCTGGTGTGCGAAAAAGGAGGGGTGCGAGAAAGTCCGACTCTGGGGTGTGTGAGGAAAAAGTGCGTGCCAAGGAGTGAGGATGCTGGCGAGAGTGAGTTGGTCGAAGCGCGTGTGCGAGGGGGTACATGGAAGCGCGGTGTGGTGAGTGTTACAGAGGATGTAACGGGAGAGTGTGCGCGAGAGAGGTGTGTGACGGACAGGTGCCTGAGGAAAGAGTGCGCTGTCAAGAATGGAGGTGAGAGTAGTGAGAGTGACAAGGAACGTGAGTTGGTTGTGACAGGTGAGAAAGGAAGCACACCTGGAATGGTAGAGCCTGAGTGGGAATGCACGCTGGAATTGGTAGTGAGGCACGTGGTTGGGTGTGCGAGTGAGAGCACACCTGTGATTGTCACAGAGGAGGTGACCGAGGAGGGGGCGCGAAGAGGTGTGTTGGTGAGGTGTGCGACCAACGAATGTGTGCCAAAGTGTTCGGTGGTCAGGTGTGTGACCAAGGCTGGGAGTGGAATGAGTGTACCGAGGTGTGTAAGGAAAGGTACGAGGAGCATGGAGACGGCTGGATGTGTGAGCAAGGAACGGGCTGCGGGGTGTAAGCATGCAGGTGAAGCATCGACGTTAAACGGAGCAGCGGTTAGGTCGACTTTTAGCCGAATCGGGCCCTCGGTGCGTGCCGGGCCTCGCTTTGAACGGCCGCGTCCGTGCTCCACTAGGCGGAGCTGGCAGCCCGATAGAAAGGGTCGTCATGGCGACCACTTTTTGGTGAGACGTGCCGGCAGGTCGAGAGCGGGACATTGGATGGCTCCGTGCCGAGATGGTGCGTGGGATCTCGGCACGGGTAAGCCCCCGTCCCTGCACCGAATGCCGGACGCATCCAGCCGCTGGCACGGAACAACCCGCATTCATTGCTCGGCTTTACGAAGCCGGGCTTTGGACAGGAATTGGCGCACCGAGAGGCATTAGTGAGTAGACTGTGTGATGAGGTTAGTGTTTTGGACCCAAAATTAGAGAAAAACAAAATTTGATGATTGGCAAAGGATTGGCAGTAATGATTGGCAGATGATGAGTAGTGATTGGCAAATTTTTGATTTGTTGAAATTTGATGTGCAAAATTGGTGATGAGCGAGGGGCCCGGTGGGTAAGGGTGGCATCCCTGCCACCCTTCCCATAGTGGGGCAAAGGAGCACTAGATTTATGGGGTGTATGGCAGTGAAAACTAGCCCGGGTGGGTTAGGATATTGATAGGGATCTAGCGAAGATGACATTAGGTAACGTTAAGTTTAGTTAGTGACTGATACCTGTAGTGGGGACGCAGGTAGATTAGTGTGGATTATAATGACGTGGGAGCGCAATAGTTTAAAGGGACGACTGGGAAGCGCAAGTTTCAGAGGGGAGTAGTTAGCTGAGATGATGCCGTGTGTGTGAAGATTGAACAGGTGTGATTGAACAGGTGTGATTGCACAGGTGTGCAACTGGACAGGTGTGTGGAGCAGTGGAGGAGTAGTGAGTGTTGTGGCTCAGCGCGAATGCGCTTGGGGAGAGAAGGGTGCAGGTGGCACCAGGTGTGAGAGCACAGGTGTGCAAGTAAAGGTGTGTGGAATACATGGAGTAAGTGGTACGGAGTGGTGTGCATGGTGCGAAGGTGTGGATGGGGGAAGAGTGGACCCCTTTCACGAGTACCCGGGGCGGGTAGTGTAAGTGTTAGGTAGAGGGTATAGGTAAATTGTGGTTGGATATTGGCATTTGTGGTGCGGTTGCAGAATGGTATTGCGGATGGGTGCATTAGTGTTGTGGAAATGGCTGGGCGTGTAGCCTGTTAGTGTGTGTAGTTGGTTTGGGCACTCCACCACTGTGAGGATGTCGGCCAGGTGAGGCCGCAGGTGGGCTCTGGGAGCCGTTAGTGTCAGTGGGGCCCGAGGATCCGGAGGACGGACCCGGGTAGCCCAGTGCCAGAGAGGGCACCGAGTGGGGAGAGCGCCAGAGGGCCTTCCCCAGGTAGTTAGGTTAGGGTGAGGAGCAGGTAAGCTCGGAGGCAACTGCAGTGGTGGAGGTGTGCAGGTGGGTAGACCCGCTGGGAGAGGTACACGCCACAGCCCAGAAATTGTGCGAGGGCACCGAGAGATGAATCGGGGGAGTGAGGCCCCAAATTGAAAAGCACCACAGTTTGGTCAATGGGAATTGGTTTTTAGAACCCATAGGGTAAGTTGGCCAATGGATTGGCAGGGAAAGACCCCGGGTAATGTAAAGTTGTTAAAGTCATTTAGGAAATAGTTAGGATTGATGAACCTGTCGCACCATACGCAGCCACTTACCTGTGGTGATGATGACTCCACACCTGTGTTTTCTTTGTTCTGTGTGCAGGAAATGAGAATTGCTGTGTGGATTGGTGAGACGCATCACGACGTGGATGAGACATTGGGGTGATTCCATCTCTCCCTCCTTAGGAGGGACTGATGATGAATTGGTAATGGCAAATTTTGATGTTCAGTTGGAGATGGCAAATTTTGATGAGAGTTGAAAATGGCAAATTTGATTGGTTAGGAGGGAGAGAAGACGAATTTGGTTTATGGGAGGAACGGGGAAGACAGTAGGGACGTTGTTGATTTGTAAAGTAGATGTTTATGGGTAGTGTTGTGTTGTGTGGATACAGTAAGGGGTAAGGGAGGGGCAATGTAGGTTACCTGGTGGGGGGGGGGGGGCGTACGGTAGGAACGTACCTGTCTCACCTGGTTCCCATGTGCCCCGAGTGTGCATTACCTAATGTTGCGTGCACTTTTGCGCCCTTACCACCTTACTCACTTGTCTTCTTCTTTTGTCTCCCACCTCCGAGGATCTGGCTTTGGGGCAGAGAGAGAGGAGAGAGAGGTGCTGGCTCCGCAGTTGTGGGCCTGCACTTTCGCTGCTTGCTGCCGGGATCGATACACCATATGGACCGCAATTTTTGTGGCCGCCCACCATGGACCGCAGTTCTCTTGCGGGCAAGCACCACCCGTGGATGGACCTATGGGTCAACGTGGCACCTATGCCAGACAGGTGAACCACTAATAGTTGGCCCCCTGACGGCCACAATAAAGAAATGGACGCGGTTGGCGCCTTTCTTTATTTTTTGAAAGAAGCAAGAAGGCCAAGTGGGCTCCAAGGCAAGACCAGCGGCAGAACATCGGCCGGCTGCGACACCACCGGTGATTTATAAACACTTTATTGGTGCACCGGATGGTGCTGACTGTACATGATGGGGTGGTGCTTTTGGTGCTTGGAAGGGGTGCTCTGCACATTATTAAAGGCCGTAAGGCCACAGAGCACTCGTGGGTTGGTGTATCGATGCTGGCATGCGTGCTCTCTCTATGCATAACATCTGCATGTGTTCCTCCAAAAACAGGTCCTGGATCGTAGTGTAAATATCAGCGTAGTCTTGTGTAAATAATGCTCCCTACCGGCTGTATGTTTAGTTTGCGAATTCTTTCCGCGATTCGGTTATCCTGTGGGTGTGTTTCTGTGAGGAGAAGGGTGCAACGTCGCAGGGGGACATATTTACTCATTTGTGAATATCTGTAAAACTGTCGCACTCAGGGTAGAGTTAATAGTAGAGGGAACTACATCTGAGTGCCACACTAAAGTAGGTAAAAATTTATCGGGTCGGGACGCCCCGAGGGTAGAGAAGGGTGCAATGTTGCGGATATGGGATTTGGCCTCCATATCCGCTTGTAAATATTCCCCTATTTCCCCAATACTCCCCAACTATCCCCAATCCCCCATTCCCTAGTCCCATTGTCTGTAAACAACACTCTGTAGAACCGACCTTCCCCTTTTTCCCCCATTAAATGTCGTGCCCAGGTCCACCGCATCTCACGTAGACAACTTTCGGACATCTTGCTAGTTATTCTTAGTCTATGTCAGTTAAGGACTCGTTTCCATTAATTCTGACTCTTCGTTGCACCAGAATGTGATTGTATGGCACCAGTAGTGAGTTTAGGACCTCCCCATACCTCCTCCCATCTTCCTCATGAAACAACAACAACAACAACTACAACAACAGCGCGCGGGGAGTGTGCGTCCTCACTCCGGCTCGGTTAGCCGCCATTGCCCATGTGCTCCAGGTTACCTCCAGGTTACGGGGTTACCACGAAGGGGCTGGCTGTCAGCCCCTCGTCAAGGGCGGAGCCCGGTAACCCCCCCGCACCCAATAAGAAGCAACGGGCCGATTCCATCTGGGGCGGAGCTAACAAGCCGAGGGCGTGTCACTCCCCGCCGGATATACGCAGCGACTTACCGGACGTGACGTCAGATGCACCCCCAGCTTGGAAAGACAAGTCGCCACCTCCGAGCGCTGAGAGACCTCCCGCATCTCTGGACCGGACCGGGTCGATTCTGCCCCTGAGCCAAGGTGCACCTTGAGCCTCGACTACCTGCCCTTCCTTGCCATCAATCCCCGTGTGAGTCAGTCTTGTCCTGTTTATCTGTGGTCTGTCGGGGTTACTATAAGACCGTGATTAAGTGCCTACCTTCCTATGCTGTACCTCTCATCCCTGTAATCTCAACGTTCCGAAATATTATAACCTCCTCCGGAGGTCTTGAGAACTGTACCCCTGGTGTCGTGTCATTTTAACCCAGCCGTTGTGTCCTTTCCTCAATTGATTTAGTGTAGCGCGACTCGGCCAACGTTCAAGTATAATCGGGTAAACTGTGCAGACGCGGTCATACCAAACCGCTCGGTAAACCAACATCCACAACCGCGTCTGTAACAATATATATATATATTGTTACAGACGTGGCTTGGATGTTATTTACCGAGCGGTTTTGGTATGACCACGTCTGCACAAGTTACCCGATTATACCCGAACGTCGACTAATCGCGCTGCGCTAGGTCAATAAAGGAAAAGGACACCACGGCTGGGATTCAAATGACACGACACCCAGGGTTCAGTTCTCAAGACCTCCGGAGGAGGTTATATTAAGGCGGAAGGTTAGATTACAAGGACGAGAGGTACAGCATAGTAAGGTGGGCACTTAAACACAATCTTATATTATTCCCAACAGACGACAGATAAACGGGACAAAAGGCTGACTCACACGGGGTTTGATGGCTTGGAAAGCGGGTATCGATGGCTCAAGGTGCACTCTTGGCTCAAGGACAGGGTCGACCCGGTCCGGTCTAGAGATGCGGGGAGGTCGCAGCGCTCGGATGGCGTCTTGTCTGCTCAAGCTGGGGGCGCATCTGACGTCACGTCCGCTACGTGGCCGCGTATATCCGGCGGGGAGTGACACGCCCTCGGCTCGTTAGCTCCGCCTCGTGGAATCGGCACGTTGCTTCTCATTGGGTGCGTGCGGGGGGTTTACCAGGCTCCGCCCTTGACGAGGAGCTGACAGCCAGCCCCTTTGTGGTAACCCCGTGGAGCGCATGGTCTGGAGCGCATTGTCAATGGCGGCTAACCGAGCCGGTGTCAGGACGCACACTCCCCCCCGCGCAGCGCCGTGCCCCTCTGTTGTTGTTGTTGTTGTTTGGGGAAGAAGATGGGAGGAGGTATGGGAAAGGTCCTAAACTCACTACTGGTGCCATATAATCACATTCTGGTGCAACGAAGAGTCATAATTAATGGAAAGGAGTCCTTAACTGACATAGACTAAGAATAACTAGCAAGATGTCCGAAAGTTGTCTACGTGTGATGCGGTGGACCTGGGCACGACATTTAATGGGGGGAAAAAGGGGAAGGTCGGCTCTACTGATTGTTGTTTACAGACAATGGGACTAGGGAATGGGGGATTGGGGATAGTTGGGGAGTATTGGGGAAATAGGGGAATATTTACAAGCGGATATGGAGGCCAAATTCCATATTCGCAACATTGCACCCTTCTCTACCCTCGGGGCGTCCCGACCCGATAAATTTTTACCTACTTTAGTGTGGCACGCAATGTAGTTCCCTCTACTATTAACTCTACCCTGAGTGCGACAGTTTTACAGATATTCACAAATGAGTAAATATGTCCCCCTGCGACGTTGCACCCTTCTCCTCACAGAAACACACCCACAGGATAACCGAATCCGGAAAGAATCCTCAAACTAAACATACAGCCGGTAGGGAGCATTATTTACACAAGACTACGCTGATATTTACACTACGATCCAGGACCTGTTTTTGGAGGAACACATGCAGATGTTATGCATAGAGAGAGCACGCATGCTAGCATCGATACACCAACCCACGAGTGCTCTGTGGCCTACGGCCTTTAATAATGTGCAGAGCACCCCTTCCAAGCATCAAGCACCACCCCATCACACAGTGAGCACCATCCGGTGCACCAATAAAGTGTCTATAAATCACCGGTGGTGTCGCAGCCGGCCGATGTTCTGCCGCTGGTCTTGCCTTCGTGTGGTGCACTTGGCCTTCTTGCCTCTTTCAAAAAATAAAGAAAGGCGCCAACCGCGTCCATTTCTATATTGTGGCCTTCAGTGGTGTCAACTAAAAGTGGTTCACCTGCATGGCATAGGTGCCACGTTGACCCATAGGTCCATCCACGGGTGGTGCTTGGCCGCAAAAGAGCTGCGGTCCATGGTGGGTGGCCACAAACATTGCGGTCCATATGGTGTATCGATCCAAGCAGCAAGCAGCGAAAGTGCAGGCCCACAACTGCGAAGCCAGCACCTCTCTCTCCTCTCTCTCTACCCCAAAGCCAGATCCTCGGAGGTGGGAGACAAAAGAAGCAGACAAGTGAGTAAGGTGGTAAGGGCGCAAGAGTGCACGCAATACAAGGTGATGCACACTGGGGGCACATGGGAACCAGGTGAGACAGGTACGTTCCTACCGTACGCTCCCCCCCCCCACCAGGTAACCTACATGGCCCCTCCCTTACCCCTTACTGTATCCACAAAACACAACACTACCCATAAACATCTACTTTACAAATCAACAAACATCCCTACTGTCTTCCCCGTTCCTCCCATAAACCAAATTCGTCTTCTCTCCCTCCTAACCAATCAAATTTGCCATTTTCAACTTTCATCATAATTTGCCATCTCCAACTCAACATCAGTCCCTCCTAAGGAGGGAGAGATGGAATCACCCCAATGTCTCATCCACGTCGTGATGCGTCTCACAAATCCACACAGCAATTCTCATTTCTGCAACACAAACAAAGAAAACACAGGTGTGGAGTCATCATCATCACCACAGGTAAGTGGCTGCGTATGGTGCGACAGGTTCATCAATCCTAACTATTTCCTAAATGACTTTAACAACTTTACACTACCCGGGGTCTTTCTCCGGCCAAACCATTGGCCCTCTTACACTATGGGTTCTAAAAACCAATTCCCATTGGCCAACTGTGGTGCTTTTCAATTTGGGGTCTCACTCCCCCGATTCATCTCCCGGTGCCCTCGCACAATTTCTGGGCTGTGGCGTGTACCTCTCCCAGTGGGTCTACCCACCTGCACACCTCCACCACTGCAGTTGCCTCCGAGCTTACCTGCTCCTCACCCTAACCTAACTACCTGGGGAAGGCCCTCTGGCTCTCTCCCCACTCGGTGCCCTCTCTGGCACTGGGCTACCCGGGTCCATCCTCCGGATCCTCGGGCCCCATCCACAACTCTACCGGCTCCCAGAGCCCACCTGCGGCCTCACCTGGCCGACATCCTCACAGTGGTGGAGTGCCCAACCAACTACACACACTAACAGGCTACACGCCCAGCCATTTCCACAACACTAATGCACCCATTCACAACACCATTCTGCAACCGCACCACAGATGCCAATATCCAACCACAATTTACCTGTTCCCTCTACCTAACACTTACACTACCCGCCCCGGGTACTCGTGAAAAGGGTCCACTCTTCCCCCATCCACACCTTCGCACCATGCACACCACTCCGTACCACTTACTCCAACTCTCTCCACACACCTGTACTTGCACACCTGTGCTCTCACACCTGGTGCCACCTGCACCCTTCTCTCCCCAAGCGCATTCGCGCTGATCCACAACACTCACTACTCATCCACTGCTCCACACACCTGTCCAGTTGCACACCTGTGCAATCACACCTGTTCGATCACACCTGTTCAATCCTCACCTGTTCAATCCTCACACACACGGCATCATCTCAGCTAACTACTCCCCTCTGAAACTTGCGCTTCCCAGTCGTCCCTTTAAACTATTGCGCTCCCATGTCATTATCATCCACACTAAACTACCTGCGTCCCCACTACAGGTATCAGTCACTAACTAAACTTAACGTTACCTAATGTCATCTTCGCTAGATCCCTACACACAATATTCTTACCCACCCGGGCTAGTTTTCACTGCCATACACCCCATAAACTATTGCTCCTTTGCCCCCCACATCTGTGAGGGATGGTGGATTTGCCATCCCACCACATCGGGGGTCTCTCACTATCAATTTTGTTCGTCCAAATCCAATAATCAAAAATTTTCCATTTACTGCCAATTCTATTCACTTTTCTAAATTTTGTATCAAATCACTACTATCACTATCACCATCACCCGTATACTTATTACATCCTCTCGGTGCGCCAATTCACATCTACAGCCCGGCTTCGTACAGCCGAGCAATGAATGCGGGTTCTTTTGTGTCCGCGGCTGGATACGTCCCGCATTCGGGGCAGGGACGGAGGCTTACCCGGGCCGAGATCCCATGCACCACCTCGGCGTGAAGCCATCCAATGTCCCGATCTCGACCTGCCGGCACGTCTCAACAAAACGTGGTCGCCATAACGACCCTTCCTATCGGGCTGCCCGCTCCGCCTAGTGGAGCACGGACGCGGCCGTTCAAAGCGAGGCCCAGCACGCACCGAGGGCCCGATTCGGCTATAAGTCGTTCTAAACTCTTTCCCGTCTAACGTCGATGCTTCACCTGGACGCTTACACCCCGCAGCCCGTTCCTTGCTCACACATCCCGCCGTGCCCATGCTCCTCGTACCTTTCCTTACACACCCAGGTACACCCATTCCACTCACAGCCTTGGTCACACACCTGACCACCGAACACTTTGGCACACATTCGTTGGTCGCACACCTCACCAAAACACATCTTCGTGCCCCCTCCTCAGTCACCTCCTCTGTGACAATCACAGGTGTGCCCTCATTCGCACACCCAACCACGTGCCTCACTACCAATTCCAGCGTGCATTCCCACTCACGCTCTACCATTCCAGGTGTGCATCCTTCCATCCCAGGTGTACATACTCGCTCACCTGTCATAACCAACTCACTCTCCTTGTCACTCTCAATACTCTCACCTCCATTCTTGACAGCGCACTCACCCTTACTCTTGACAGCGCACTCTTTCCTCGTGCACCTGTCCGTCACACACCTTTCTCGCGCACACTCTCCCGTTACACCCTCTGTAACACTCACCACAGGTGGACACTCTTCCTTACTTCTGACAGCGCACTCTTTCCTCATGCACCTGTCCGTCACACACCTTTCTCGCGCACACTCTCCCGTCACACCCTCTGCAACACTTACCACACCGCGCTTCCATGTGCCCCCTCGCACACGCGCTACGACCGACTCACTCTCGCCAGCACCCTCACTACTCCTTGGCACGCACTTTTTCCTCACACACCCCAGCGTCGGACTTCCTCGCACACCTCCTTTTTCGCACACCAGACCTGTCGCACACTTCACCAGTGGCCTCTCACGAACACCCGGGTCCATCTCGACCCCCAAGCTTCTTAAATCCCCTGGCGCATCATACGCACGACCATATTGGTCACCACTTACACCAGGTCCTCTTCCTCTTCGCTTCTCCTCCATCACCTGCGAATCCCTCATCCGGTTAATGAGCACATCATCACGATCCAACCACAGACTTTGGACCAATTCTTTTATCTCCTCTTTTATTTCTTTCTTATCCCCTCTCCGTCGCTTCTTAATTTCGCTCATCCCTTCTTCCACTTCTTCTAGTTTCTGCTTCACCTCTTTCATTCCCCGGTACGTCTCCTCAAGCTCGTCCTCTAAGGCTACCTTGACCGTTTCCAGGTGCGTCCTCACCTGCCGGTCCTTCGTCTCCATTACCTCTACCACCTCGTCCAACCTCGTTGTCAGTCCCTCACGTACCATCTGACATTCCCTCTTTGTCGCTATCAAGTCGTTTTTTATGTCGTTTTGTGTCGCTTTTAAACCTCCTAATACCGCAGTGTTCCTTTGAACCTGCTCCACTAACTCCGTTTGTCCCACCGTCAGCTGCTCCACCTCCTGCGTCAGGTCCTCTATGCCCCCTTGTAACTTTACAGTCCCCTTTCTCACCTCCTTCTCCATGTGCTCCTTACAGTGCCTCACCTCCTCGCGCACTCCTCCGACCTCCTCACTCACTCCTCTTCTGATCTCCTCTCCCATCACTTGCATCTCCTGCCCAGATGCCACCCTCATCTGCTCCATTTCCTCCCTGTGAGCATCCAGTTTAGTTTCTACCCCCATTCTGACCCCCTCTATCTGCTGCCCCATTTGGTTAACTTCCCTTTCCGCTTGGTCCCTCATGTCCCTCAATTTGCCTTCCATGGTGTTTTCTAACCCCTCTAACCCTTTTTGCATCCCTTCCATTTGATTCTCTTGAGCGGCCATTCTGTTTTCTACCCCCGTTAACCCATGTTTCACTCCCTCTATCTGATTCTCTTGAGCGGCCATTCTGTTTTCTACCCCCGTTAACCCATGTTTCACTCCCTCTATCTGATTCTCTTGAGCGGCCATTCTGTTTTCTACCCCCATTAACCCATGTTTCACCCCTTCTATCCCATTGTCTAACCCCTCTAATTTCTTGTCTAATCCCTCACCGGTACCCCTCGCTTCGTCCCTCATTACCCACAATTGCTCACCCTGAGCATCCATCCGGTTCCCCATTACCCCCAATTGCTCATTCTGAGCCTCCATCCGGTTCCCCATTTGTCCCATACTGCTTTTCAAACCTCTAATTTGGTCTCCCAATTGCTCACCCATTTGTTCCATAAGGGCCCTCATTTGCAGGATAAAAAGGTTCGAATCCACCAGTGGCGCCACTACGGTCGCGGGTGTGGACGCCGCGGCCACCTCGTGCATGACAACGCTATTTTGCGACCCTGCCGCCCTCACTGCTTCGCTCTCCTCTTGTCCCTCAATTTGGTCCTGGATCGACCCTACCTCACTCTCCTCTACCGGACCCCAGCTGTCTTGGTCTGCCATAGCGCGACTTTCAAAATTCGGGTTTTTATACAACAAAACAAATTTCGGCCGTTATAATTTCGCGCGGGAAACGCGCTCCGAATCGATTCTAATTGTTACAAATTTGGGCCTAATAACGCGTGGGAAACGCGCTCCGAATCGATTCTACTTGTTACAAATTTGGGCCTAATAACGCGCGGAAAACGCGCTCCGAATCGATTCTACTTGTTACAAATTTGGGCCTAATAAATTTAGTCCCGGGTTCGAATTCCACTCCTCGACACCAATTGTTACAGACGTGGCTTGGATGTTATTTACCGAGCGGTTTTGGTATGACCACGTCTGCACAAGTTACCCGATTATACCCGAACGTCGACTAATCGCGCTGCGCTAGGTCAATAAAGGAAAAGGACACCACGGCTGGGATTCAAATGACACGACACCCAGGGTTCAGTTCTCAAGACCTCCGGAGGAGGTTATATTAAGGCGGAAGGTTAGATTACAAGGACGAGAGGTACAGCATAGTAAGGTGGGCACTTAAACACAATCTTATATTATTCCCAACAGACGACAGATAAACGGGACAAAAGGCTGACTCACACGGGGTTTGATGGCTAGGAAAGCGGGTATCGATGGCTCAAGGTGCACTCTTGGCTCAAGGACAGGGTCGACCCGGTCCGGTCTAGAGATGCGGGGAGGTCGCAGCGCTCGGATGGCGTCTTGTCTGCTCAAGCTGGGGGCGCATCTGACGTCACGTCCGCTACGTGGCCGCGTATATCCGGCGGGGAGTGACACGCCCTCGGCTCGTTAGCTCCGCCT
Source organism: Myxine glutinosa (assembly GCF_964187855.1). Lineage (NCBI taxonomy): Eukaryota > Metazoa > Chordata > Myxini > Myxiniformes > Myxinidae > Myxine > Myxine glutinosa. The sequence continues at coordinate 37,074,149 of NC_136265.1, read as the reverse complement.
CGTGGAATCGGCACGTTGCTTCTCATTGGGTGCGTGCGGGGGGTTTACCAGGCTCCGCCCTTGACGAGGAGCTGACAGCCAGCCCCTTTGTGGTAACCCCGTGGAGCGCATGGTCTGGAGCGCATTGTCAATGGCGGCTAACCGAGCCGGTGTCAGGACGCACACTCCCCCCCGCGCAGCGCCGTGCCCCTCTGTTGTTGTTGTTGTTGTTTGGGGAAGAAGATGGGAGGAGGTATGGGAAAGGTCCTAAACTCACTACTGGTGCCATATAATCACATTCTGGTGCAACGAAGAGTCATAATTAATGGAAAGGAGTCCTTAACTGACATAGACTAAGAATAACTAGCAAGATGTCCGAAAGTTGTCTACGTGTGATGCGGTGGACCTGGGCACGACATTTAATGGGGGGGAAAAGGGGAAGGTCGGCTCTACTGATTGTTGTTTACAGACAATGGGACTAGGGAATGGGGGATTGGGGATAGTTGGGGAGTATTGGGGAAATAGGGGAATATTTACAAGCGGATATGGAGGCCAAATTCCATATTCGCAACAATATATATATATATATATATATATATATATATATATATATATATATATATATATATATATATATATATATATATATATACACATATTGTTTTTTGGCCCTATCTCTTGATGGTGAAGAATCACTTTGAAAATTAAAAAATTCTCATATTCGGATCCGGATTCAGATCTTCACCAAAATCGAGTCAATTCGTCCTTGTCAAACACCCAACCTGTCCACCAAATTTCATCCAAATCGGTCCACAACTCTTTCAGACATCCTGCTCACAGATAAACAGACAGACAGACAGACGTGAAAACATAACCGTCGTCCACCTTCAGTGGCGATAAATCGGGGGATATTTTTGTGATTGTTTTTTCTTTAAAAAGCTAAACCATTAAATCGGTGAAATACAATTCGAAAGTAAGCTCACAGTGATTACTACAGCACAACGTAGCGAATAAATACTATGGTCAAACTTTCTGATCATTCATAATGGATTGCAATATAATAAGGTTACCTGCCCAGCTGTTGGTGGAATCTCAAGGGATACTAAAAAATGGAAGCTACATCGTGTGTGGCTCTTGGAATTTCCATTCATATAAATAATGTATTTTCTTTAATTTGCCAAACCAATATGAGCAATATGTAATATCTTTAATATATCCTTTAAATGTTTCTTCGTAAAGTGTCCCTGGTGTCATTGTTTTGCATCGATGAAATACTGTCGATCAGGAATAGTGAGACTGAATAGCGTTTACATCAATTATCAAGCGACCATGTACAATATATCTCAAGCAATTATGAAAACTAGCGGGCACCCCCCAACTCTGGATGGGAGTACCGGTGTCGGGCCACCTAGCACAGATGGCCCTTTGTGTCCAGGGAGTCAAAGAAACTTAAAATTGGGAAGGATAGCACTCACATCACCAGGATGAGTCACGAGGTGAGGAAAGTGTGGGAGAAAGACCCTGCACTGTAATCACCAATATTGTAATCACCTCGGACCAATAGGTGAGTGAAGGGAAAACTTGGCACACCCAATTGGTCAGTGCCACAACCAATCGACGAGTGAAGGGAAAACTGCATGGACACACCCAATTGGTCAGCGCCATGACCAATCGACGAATGAATATTGCTGACATAGCTACAGCCACACAACCTCTATTTATTATCGTAGATGACAAACTTGGGAATTGCGACCCTAGTCTTCAGGCATCCAGCATTGCTCTGACGTCACACAGGGACACTGCCCCAAAAAACAGGTACATGGTGTCCGAGATTCATTTGTTTCTATCTGAGTAACTTTATATTACCCAACTATCTTTACATTCATGTGGGTAGTTAATCAATGAAGGTTTGCATTAACATGGGTATTTTTATTTCCAGGCTCATGAAAGAGCGGGGTGACAAAGCGAAAAAGGCCACGTGACAGGTGGATGCAACCAGAAAATACATTCAATTCAAAATGTACATTTTACATTATTGGGCAACGCAGTTTTGTTTTGTAGTCCATAATTAATTTATTGTAGACTTTCCCAACACCTGTACCAACTGCCAGCCTCAAGGTGGGCAGAATACTTGAACATGCATTTGCAAGTCCACTCCCTCTGGTTGGTTCAAACTCAACGTTGCTTGCATCCGCAATCTGATTGGTAGATTGGTTCAAGGATACATGTCCAACTTTTGGAGTGTTGGTTCATGTGGTAGCCGTGGGCCTAGTGGCACGTACTCTTCTGTCTCTTCATGAATCTGCAGTTTCATGCTGTACATTACAGTAAGACTGACAATTGTGGGGGATACGTTCCTGAAAAATGCCGTGAATGTCGAATCCGCTAATGTGGGGGGCATTGTTTGAATGGGGAGAAAAGGAAAATATATATATACAGTCACGTGAAAAAGTAAGTACACCCCATGTAAAGTTTTGACTTTTTCAACATATTTCAACATATTTCAACATACAGCTATTTTATCTTCATTTCAACAATATTGATAGATAAAGGTGATATAATATAACAAATATCATGAAACATTTACATTTTGTAGTCCATTGTATAATTTAAATAAACATAAATGCAAATTTCGCATGTGGAAAAAGTAAGTACACCCCTTCATTTATCACTACTTCAAATACCTAAAATTAGAATCAGGTGCACCAGCTCAGGTGCAAATGATGAGAACGTCGTCAGAGAGAATCTTGGAGGAACCTGTCTTATTTAAACCTCAGACATTTAGTTTGGTTTGCTCTTTGTTGTTGAAGTGTGCGGCGTCACCATGCCTAGATCAAAAGAGCTCTCTGAGGCCTTCAGAAAACAGGTTATAGATGCCTACGAGTCTGGGAAGGGATTTAAAAAGATCTCCAAACAATTTGAAATCAATCATTCGACTGTCCGGAAGATCATCGACAAGTGGAGAAGATTCCAAACAACTGCCACCTTGTTCAGGCCAAGCTGCCCCAGCAAGTTCAGCCCGAGAGCAGACCGCAAGATGCCGAAAGAGCTCTCTAAGAACCCCAGAATGTCATCACCGGACCTACAGGTAGCTCTTGCCACTGTTGATGTCAAAGTGCATGAGTCTACCATTAGAAAGAGGCTGCACAAATTTGATCTACATGGGAGGTGTGCCAGGAGGAAACCTTTGCTGTCCAGAAAGAACATCAGGGCAAGACTAAAGTTTGCCAATGAACACCGAGGCAAAGACCAGCACTTCTGGAACAATGTGCTCTGGACAGATGAGTCAAAGGTAGAGCTATTTGTCCACAGTACCAGAAGACATGTTTGGCGAAAACCAAAGACAGCATTTGACCACAAGAACCTGATACCAACTGGAAAGCATGGTGGTGGAAATATTATGGTTTGGGGCAGCTTTGCTGCATCAGGGCCTGGGCAGCTCACCATCGTAGAATCCACTATGAATTCTTCATTGTACCAGAGGGTGCTTGAGGATAATGTGAGGCCATCTGTCGGAAATTTGAAGCTCAACCGAAGGTGGACCTTGCAACATGACAATGACCTTAATCATACCAGTAAATCCACCAAGGAATGGCTGAAAAGAAAGAAATGGAGGGTTCTGGAATGGCCAAGTCAAAGCCCAGATCTAAATCCCATCTAGATGTTGTGGGGGGATTTGAAACTGGCTGTGCATGCAAGAAACCCCTCAAACATCACACAGCTGAGAGAATTCTGCATGGAGGAGTGGGCAAAAATTTCTCCCAGTCGATGTCAGAGACTGGTAGACAGTTATAAGAAACGCCGACTTGAGGTTTTCTGCCAAAGGGGGCAATACCACCTATTAGAGCCAAGGGTGTACTTACTTTTTCACGTGACTGTATATATTTTACTACATGGTCTAGGCTCGTGGAAGAGCTAGGACACAGACCAAATCAGGACACATAACAAAAGGAACTGCAGGAGAAAGGGGAAACGCAAATATCAGGGCGGAGGGAGAAAATACATGGAGATGGACAAACAAGGGATGCAGGTAACAATGAACAGTATGGAAGAACGTAAGGGGTGGACAAGGTGGATACAAAAATAAATTGTTTTGGATCAGTGAGGGATGTTTAACAGGTGTAGAAAACATCATGATTTTGGATGGGGAATGACTTGAGATGGTGGTAATCAGCTGACTTGAAGACCTGGAGGGAAGACTGAGATCAAAGAAAGAGTGGAAAGGGATTCCACAGGCAGGAAAAATAATAAATGATTCGTGAGCAGTGGTTCTGGATTTACGCAGTTTCCCTGTGGGGGACAAAGCACGGAGGGCAGAGGGTGCAAGTCTTGACAAAGCACAACCAGATTTTAGAGGAGGGATGCAAGTTTGAAAGCTCATTCTTGAGATTGGACAAATGTTATTTTCTGGCTCTCCAGAGAGTAGACACACATGTTGTGGAATTTGTGTAATGATCTGAGGTTGTCTTCAGTTTGATTTGCCTTCCAGGAAGAGAGTACAAGTTGTTTTAAAGCAGCTGCCTCACCACACAATTCAGAGAACCAAGAGTGCGAGGATGGGTGAGATAACTGAAGATGAGATGGGATGAATCAGTGGAAACACAAACCAAACTCGATCCTTGAAAATGAACACATACTGCTGATCATCAAGATGATCCCATCAAGTTTAGACATTGCAGGTGGAGCATTGCATCCGGACAAAGCGCTCAAACACAAAAAGGAAAAGATGGCATTGTTGATGGAGGTTTCAGTTCCCAATGGACTTTGGACTAAATGCTTCAGAAACCAGGAAAATGACAAAATACCAGGATCTGAAAAATGAGCTCAAGAGGTCTTGGAAATTGAAGAAAGCTGAAATTGTACCAATGATAGTCGGAGCAACAGTGATGATCAGGAAAGCCCTTACTGAGTACTTAAAAAGCATTCCGGGGAATATTACGACAAACGAGCTACAAGTGGAGGCTGGCAGAGGTTCAGTGAGGATTCTAAAAAGATCCCTTGGAACGAAGCTATGAGAATGAAGTTTCACAATCCTGTTCATGGATAATGATGTTTTACCAAAAAAGGAGGTGGAGATTTTTGAGTTCTGGGAGAACTTCGGCCCACCTCCTAAAACCCGCTTATGGAGATAACAACCGACAAGAAGCCGATTGATTTCACCTATTAAGGTCAAATTCCTAAAAATCATCATTTTTCATCCGATTCACTTGAACGTTGAACAAGATTTGCATATTGGGCCACTGAATTTGGAAACTAACTATTTTGAGGTCGAAAAGGTCAACTCAAGGTCAAACTTCTAAAACCATCAATTTTCATCTGAAAAATCATCAATTTTCATCCGATGGGCCCGAGCTTTGATTGACATCGTCAATTTTAATCTTAATGAAATGGACAATTTGATGTATCCATGGCAAACTTTCTTTAGGGGTGAGATGGTGGATTTTGCAAGTATCGTGCTCTGCATGATGTCTTTCTTGGTTGTTTGTCTGTTTGTCTGTGAGCAGGATATATAAAAATGTTATGGACAGATTCCGATGAAACTTGGTGGACAGGTTGGGAAATAATCCCCAACAAGATTCGATTGTGACAAGGACGAGATTTGATGTCGGTGAATATCTGGATCCAGATCCGGATACTATAATTTTTATTTGATTCTTCATAATTGAGATAGGGCCAAAAACAATATTTCGGGTAATATCTCAAAAAGTTATGGAGGGATGATGATAAAACTAGGTGGATGAGTTGGTTAGGTGACAAGAACAAGCCGAATAGATTTTGGTTGAGGTCAGCAGTTCCGGCCTACAAGTGAGATACAAAACGTAAACTGTTCAGCTTGGCACATACTGCTCGACTGAGTACCGTTATACTTATTATTTTTACTCTCAGAGCATCATTAGTGGGGCGGCTTAGCCCAAATATTCAAAAGAATTGTGCATTTTGTGATACAAGCACCAAATTTGGCACAAATGTACATTAATATGTTGCGAACATTTTCAGATATTGGGCCACTTGAAATTCCGTAATTTTTTTTTTCAAATTTTTTCAAATTTCGTAATTTCAAATTTTTCGGGTGACACCGTCACAATTTCGGTCTTCGAGGCCGGCCGATAGGCAAAGTGTGACCGGAAGGGACGAGGTTCTCCTGACCACGTGACCCTCGATCTGGGAAGCGAGAGGCGTTCCATTAGTGGACGCGCCCCTCACGCCCGACTTTTGGGCGGCCCCGGCAGGCCGTTTGTTTTGACGTTCCGTGACAGGCCCCGCACCCCCACCTCCGGGCCGACCGGAAGCTTGTGCTGAGTACATCATACCTGAACAACTCAGTGAGGCAGAACACAGCAGTGCACACCAGGGTGACCCCTTCAGTGCATAAACCAATTAACCTGTCCACTGCAGGGCATATAGAAATGAAGTTATTTTCTGCATATAATAATAATATAAGTTCAGTTCTATATAACAATTTCTGTTATCACCACTACCACTACAACTACCACTACTACAAGCTTTGTCTGGAATTTTGTGGACTAACAGACAAACAGACATACAGACAAGCTGGGATCAAAACATTACCTCCTTCCACCATTGAGTGTAGAGGTAAACATCATGGAAATTATATCATGCCCTAGATTTAATTCATGCTTACCCGTGTATTTGCTTCACTGGTTCACAAGGTCTTTTGCATACATGTAATTCAGACTCTCGTCTTCATTGCTGACCACACAATGTTCGCAACATATTAATGTACATTTGTGCCAAATTTGGTGCTTGTATCACAAAATGCACAATTCTTTTGAATATTTGGGCTAAGCCGCTCCACTATATCGGCCGGCCTCGAAGACTGAAATTGTGACGGTGTCACCCGAAAAATTTGAAATTACGAAATTTGAAAAAATTTGAAAAAAAAAATTACGGAATTTCAAGTGGCCCAATATCTGAAAATGTTCGCAACATATTAATGTACATTTGTGCCAAATTTGGTGCTTGTATCACAAAATGCACAACAGGTTTGCTATGCTGCTACACTACATCTGCACATTAATCTGTTACTTTTTTTTTTTTTTTTGTATACAAGATCGTGGCTCGTGAAAGAGCGAACATTAATCACAGAAAAAGTCAAACCGACACATGAAACACAAAATAAGGGGAGCGGTAGACAAGATGGGGAGAGAGGGGAAGGACACAAACACAACATTTGAGAGCAGGGACATTGAGAGAACTGTGGGAGGGAGAGGGCTTGGGGGGAGGTGGGAGACTCAAGGACTTCCAGGAAAGAAGTTGACTTCGAGTGAAGCAACGCATTTAGTGCAGACATTTTGTAACATTCCTACAACGATTAACTCGGCGAAAAAAAGCTGTGAAGGTGGTCAAAAAGGAGTCAGGGGTACGGTCAAGCATATAAAAATGTTGCAAAACAGAATTTAACAAAATGCTTCAAATCTCACACGGGCTATTGTTGTATACAAAAAAAAGACACAATACCTCGAGATATTCTCCAGATTTGGATACACTTGCTTCCTCCCAGAGTGGCAACCGTATGGTGTGCCGATGGTGTATAATCCTTTTAGGACGTGTACGCAGCCAGTGCAGTTAAAACGTTAAAACGTTTCAAAGTTAAAATGCATAGTTCACTTGTCCCATTGCTTTACTCTTTCTAATCCTCCCGTTATGCGAGTCGTTCTTTTCATTCAATGTTGCATTCAATTTATTTTGCCTTCTTAACTCCTGGGAATTCCCCACGGAGAACCAGCCATGATCGCCATGCCCAATGCTCGTGGGAGCCTTTGCGGTGATCCAGCAGCCAAACTTGTCCCGCTGTTTAATTACCTCCGCAGGTCGTTTAACTCAATAAGTTGTGGACGGATTCAGACGAAATTTGGTGGAGAGGTAGTTTATGTGACAAGGACGTCATGATTAGATTTTGGTGAGGATCCGGATCCGGCTCCGGCTAGTATAATTTTAAACTGATTCTTCACCATTAAGTGATTAGGGCTAAAACCGATATATAGCAGGATATCCCAAAAAGTTGTGGACGGATACGGACGAAACTTGGTGGAGATGTTGCATATCTGACAAGGAAGAATTGGTTGAATTTTTGGTAAAGATTCGAATCCGGATTCAGATCAAAGAATTTTAAAAGTGAATCCTCACCATTGAGTGATAGGGCTAAAACCGATCCATAGCACGATATCTCAAAAAGTTGTGGACGGATTTGGTCAAAACTTGGTGGACCGGTTGGGTGTGTGACAAGACCGAATCAATTCGATTTGGGTGAGATCTGAATATGGATTCCGACAGGAGAATTATTTAAAATTTTAAGTGATTCTTCACCATTGAGGGATGGGGCCAAAAACGATATAGAACATGATATTTCAAAAAGTTGTGGACGGATTTGGACAAAACTTGGTGGATGAGTTAGTTATTTGACAAGATCAAACTGGTTAAATTTTGCTTCAGGTCCGAATCCGGATCCGGCCTATCAGTGGGATACAAAACGTAAACTGTTCAGTCTGGCGGAGGTATGCGCTCTACCAAGTGCCGTTCTAATTGTAAATGTTTTCCCCCTTTGTTACTGATTTGTGAATTTTACCAATGTATCCGTAATCATCTCCCTGTCATGTCATATCGATACTAAATCAATTAATGGTACATCAAGAGGATACGCTGAGAATGTTGTGAAATGTTATATGTCGCTCATGTTCCCTCAACACCTGTATATGAGATCTCCAACAATTTATATTTAATAATGGATCTACAGTCATGGTCGAAAATATTGGCACTATTGCACTTTTTTCAAATAATGCACCATTTCTTCCAGAAAATTGTTGAAATTTTAAAATATTTTGGTATCCACATATGTATTTCTTTGGTTTGCAGTGGAACAAAACAAAAAAAGTTGAAAAAATGACTAAATCTGAGCTTATTCCACACAGAAATCCTAAAATGGCCCGGACAATATTATTGGCACCTTTAAGAAGTAGTTAGAAATAATTAGATTTCAAGCAGGTGATTCTCCTTTACTTTGGAATTGAACTTACCTGTGGTTAGTTACAGGTGCCTACAATATAAAAACCATTCATTCAACCAGTTTGAATAGAGACAAGGGGTTATTTTGCTGTTTTGTGTCACTATGTGTACAGCAATTACCATGGAGAACAGAAGGAAAACCAGAGAATTGTCTGAGGAGGTCAGACAAATGATTGTAGCCAAGCATGGACAATCTCAAGGCTACATGTCCATCTTCAGAGACCTTGATGTTCCTGTGTCCACCGCACGCAATGTTATGACGAAGTTTAAGGCCCATGGCACTGCAGCCAACCTCCCTGGACGTGGCCGCAAGACAAAACTTGTTCGAAGATTGCAACGAAGGATTGTTCGAATGGTGGAGAAAGCAACTCGATCAACTGCCAAATAGATTGAAGCTGACCTTCAGACACAAGGTACGATAGTTTCAACTCGCACCATCCGTCGCCAACTCAATGAAAGGGGGTTATATGGTAGGAGACCCAGGAGGACCCCACTGCTGAGAAAGCCCGACTGGAGTTTTCCAAAACACCTGAACAAGCCAAAATCCTTCTGGGAGAATGCCCTGTGGACAGATGAGACCAAATTAGAGCTTTTTGGTAAAGCACATCATCTCTATGTTTACAGAAAACAAAATGAAGCCTTCAAAGAAAGGAACACCTTCCCCACAGTTAAACTTGGAGGAGGTTCAGTGATGTTTTGAGGGTTGCTGTGCTGCCTCTGGCACTGGGTGCCTTGAATGTGTGCATGGCATCATGAAATCAGGAGATTACCAAGGCATTTTGGAGAGCAATGTTTAACCCAGTGTCAGAAAGCTGGATCTCCGTCGAAGGTCATGGGTCTTGCAGCAGGTCAATGACCCCAAGCAAACTTCAAAAATCACCCAGGAATGGTTCAAGACAAAACGCTGGACTGTTCTAAAGTGGCCAGCAATGAGTCCAGACCTATGGGATTATCTGGAAACGGCAGTTGGGAGAAGGCACCCTTTAAATCTAGGAGAACTGGAGCAGTTTACACAAGAAGAGTGGGCCAAACTGCCAGTAGAGAGATGAAGGAAGCTCATTGATGGCTATAGGAAGCGCTTGACTGCAGTTATTTTGTCCATAGGCCGTGCTACCAAATATTAAGTCTCGGGTGTGAATAATTTTGTGAAGGCCATTTCTTTTTATTTTCTGACTTAAAAGGATATATTAAGTTCTGAATCAAAAACAAAGGTTCTGTAATATTAAATAAAGAATTGTGGAGACCAAATACTTTTGTCAATTTCAACTTATTTTTAGAGAAAATTGTGAGTTACTTGAAAAAAGTGCAAGAGTGCCAATATTTTTGGCCACGTCTGTACAACACTTGGAAACACTGCTGGCCATTTAATAAGATGCATACAGTATGCTGTGACACATTCATTTGAATGATTTGCACAGTGGTTATGCGAGTAGAACAGGACACCAACAAAAGTCCAATTATATCATTTTAAGTGTTATGTGAATATAAACGACTGTATTAATACACCTTCCAATCAGTGCATATCTGCCGTATGTAGTATAATTAGAAAAAACAATTCTCAACACATAAAAGCAAGAGTAATATTGGCACGTAGGGACGAAAAATATGCCTGGATAAACAAATACACTGGTGGCTATCATGGAGCCATACAGGTAAAGGTATGTTGTTAGATTCTTCCCTTCTTTCTTACGTGTTGCTGCCATAACATGAAAACTTGCAATGGGGGTAATTCTGCAAAAATATCAATAATATCGTAAAAAATATCATCAATATCAAACACAATACTATTAAATATAAATATAAAATAAAGTGGGTGTAGGGAAATGTTTTAGCCCCCCACAAAAATAGGGGAAAAAATATTGATCTCTTCAAAATGCCAACAGGATTAGAACAGCAGGAGTACCGGGCAACGCCAGGTACTCCTGCTATAGGTTAATAAATGAACGACATCATTCACATTTTCTTTTTTATGCCTCCGCCGACAAAGTCGCCAGAGGAATGATGTTTTCAGGTTGTCCGTCCGGCTGTCCGTCTGTCCGTGATAGGTTTTCCTTACCGCAATAACTTGAGAACGGCTCAAGGGATCTTAGTCAAACTTGGCACAGGTATGTATAATGAGGTACAGATGAACTGGTTAGATTCTGGGGTCAAGAGGTCAAAGGTCAAAGTCTGTAATAGGTCTATAACTCGAGAATGGCTGAAGTGATCTAATTCAAATGTGGCACAGGTATGTATAATGATGTAAAGAGAGATATATATATATATATATATATATATATATATATATATATATATATATATATATATATATATATATATATATATATATATATTTGGTTTAGGCATCAACTCCCTGTTAGTAATTTAATAATATAGCTGTTTGTTTCCAAATAGATCCTCCTTGATTCAGACAACAACACTAAGAAATCAAAATGTATAAACTAAGGAAAATATTAATAAAGATATCCAAAATATAGAAGAAAGCACAAGGTACCGAGGGCAGATAGAATCGCTCCAGACCAGAACATTTCACCGAAGACTGCAGGCAGGAAGAGAAGACCACCCATCCGTCTCCCATACTGCTGTTGGAATGGGTCCAACATAGTCACGTAGCCCCTGGAGCGCATGGGCTTCGCGAAAAACATGCCACCTGCAAGGACACCAGGAAAACACATTTCAGCAAAATAAATCTTCACATTTGAAGGTCCTTAGATCTGCCATAAGGTTCTGCCCAAACAAAATCAGTTTCACATTTTCAAGCACACATCATTCAAAATTGCCAAGGTTACCTGTGCAACATTTGGACTCGACAATTAGGGTGAACCTTAAATGATGATGTCATTTGTATCACTTCTACCTCTCAGGGTGTCTTGTTGAGCGTTACCATCTGAGTGCTTACCTCGAGATGCTATGAGCTCCATCTCAAATCCCATAAACCGTTATGATTTGTTCAGTGTCCCCTGATGTCTTTGTAATTCATGCAAAAGTAATTCATCCTAAAGCCTTTCTCCTGCATGTAATATCTCTATAAACTCTATTACGTGTCATAAAAGGCAATCTTTTTTATTCATTGATTTGAAAAGCTTTTCATTGAATGGAGTGCAATATATTTATTTATTTATTTATTTCTTCATGATTTATTATTTATTATTTATATTTATTGTTTATATTATTTATTTATTATTATAAATTATATCTTTATATTATTTATTATTTTATTTTTATTATCTTATTTACCTTTATTTATTTTATTTATTATTTATTTTATTTATTTTAATTAATTATGGATTATTATTTTTGTTTATATTATAAATTACATTTTTAGATTATTTCTTTTTTAAATTATCTTATTTATTCTTTATTGATTTATTTTTCCTTTTGCCAATTCCCCAAACATGAATCTCTGGATGGCCACATTTTGCAATGTGGCAGATTATTTCAAAGCTAAGTAGAAAAACTGATGCAGTAAGGTGTTGACAAGAAAAAAGAAGAAAAAAAAAAGCATTCAACAAGAGGTGACGTCAAATGATGTGCCGCAAAATGGCAGTAAAAAGAGCTCGTGCATTTAATCAAGTGTTCAGTGAAATAAAATTTGCAATGGATGACCGGTCATTCTTATTCTCCAGGCCCTAGTACTTTACTTTGACAAAATAATGTACTCACTTTGAAAGAAACCCACATCTCAATTGCACAATAGCTAATATTGCTTATGCAATGTGACATACTGTTCTTACAGTAACCCCTCTAAGGTTAAAATCCAGGCTTATTGCACATATACATTCTTACATTATTTTGTTCCTCTTTAATCCAGTTTGTGGAACAGCCTTCCCTGAGGATTTTTTATCCCACTCTTTACTCAAACAACTTCAACAACTGAGGAGTGGTGGACTACCATCTAACATTGACCCCAATCCCAATACCCCAATACCCCTTGCCTGATTTGTCCAACTGTGGTCCCACTCCATTGTCTGTGGTCCCACTGTGGTCACACTCCACTGTCTGTGGTCCCACTGTGGTCCACACTTTGTGTGGTCTCACTGTGGTCCCACCCAATTCTGGTACAACTCCACTGACTGTGGTCCCACTGTGATCCCACCCAACTGTAGTCCCACTCCACTGTCTATAGTCTCACTGTGGTCCCATCCAACTGTGGTCCCAACCAGCTGTGGTCCCACTCCACTGTCTGTGGTCCCACTGAAGTCCCACCCAACTGTGGTCCCACTCTACTGTCTGTGGTCTCACTGTGGTCCTATCCAACTGTGGTCCCACTCCACTGTCTGGGGTCTCACTGTGGTCCTATCCAACTGTGGTCCCACTCCACTGTCTGTGGTCTCACTGTTGTCCCATCCAACTGTGTCTCCATGGACAGAATGGATCTCACAACGGGGGTTCTCCAAGGAATGACATGGGAGAAGTGGATCACACAAACATCGAGTCCACTGAGGCGATCAACCAACTACTGATAAGGTCACAATTGGCCTGTAAGGGTGTTGGTGGGGATAAATCACATATGCATAGATAGCAAGTGGACTAGCTAGCGGCCTACCCAGAGGCCTAGCAAGTCGAGACGGTGTTGGCTTAACGCTTAGGGTGGAGGGCTTGGGATCCCAGGGTCCTGAGTTATAATCCCGGACAGCTGTTGAATTAATACCAGGTGGGGTTGACTCAGCCTGTCATCCTTTTGAGGTTGGCGAAATGAGTTCCAGGGTACTGGGTCTCAAGGAGGTTGGTGGCAGGATTTGCACTGCGGCCGCCATAAAAACACCTCATTCCGTTACACACACAATGGTGTGTTCGGGATGGTACTGAGGAGTCGTCCAAGGACGCAGTGACGTGCTGATCTAGCGTATGCTTCCATATATATTATATATATAAATATATATATATATATATATATATATATATATATACATATATATATATATATATATATATATATATACAGTATATATATACTAGCGGGGTCACCCGTGGGAATCCCACGGGCATGGATGTGTGTGACATTTCGACATATTGAGTTATATGCTGCACATTCATTTTTACAAAATGGTTACTGGCAAGTCATCAGATCCAGAAATGGTGTGATGAACACAATTTATTTATTTCACATAATATGTGACCCCTCACTCCTCTCCACCTGACACTCTCCTGTCTCCACCTGACACTCTCCTGTCTGCACCTGACACTCTCCTCTCTCCATCTAGCACTCCTCTCCTCTCCAAACCCTCACATCCCTCTCCTTTCCAATCCCTCACCTCTCCAATCCCTCACACTCCTCTCCTCTCCAATCCTTCACACGCCTCTCCAATCGCGCCTCACACTCCTCTCCAATCGCGCCTCACACTCCTCTCCAATCGCGCCTCACACTCCTCTCCAATCGTGCCTCACACTCCTCTCCAATCGTGCCTCACACTCCCCTCCAATCACTCCTCTCCAATCGTGCCTCACACTCCTCTCCAATCACGCCTCACACTCCTCTCCAATCGTGCCTCACACTCCTCTCCAATCGTGCCTCACACTCCTCTCCAATCGCGCCTCACTCGCCTCTCCAATCGGCTTTCCCCGTCTCGTTTCTCTCCTTTTTCTCCCGTCTCGTTCTTTTTCTTGCTCCAAATCGGCCCGTCGGAATCGGAAATCGGCCCGTCTCGCCCGTTGGCCCGTCGGAATCGGAAATCGGCCCGTCTTGCTTTTGTGCTTGTGCGTAAATAAATTGTGTTCATGACACCATTTCTGGTGTTGGGCTAGCGGCTAGGGTGCCGGCTTAGGATCCTGGGTTCGAATCTCGGTCGATCGCCGAATTAATGCCAGGGGGGTTGACTCAGCCTGTCATCCTTCCGAGGTCGGCTAATTGAGTACCAGTTCACTGGTAATTCCCTGTTTGTCGTTGAAGGCGGCAAAAAGGGTTGGCGTCAGGAAGGGCATCCGGCCGTAAAACATTGCTTCAAAAAGGGGACAAAAAAACAACAACTACCACGGTCCCCGAAAAGGCCAACCCCCGCTTTGCGGGGAAAAATGGCCTCTAAACGGTGGTTTTTACACCATTTCTGGATCTGATGACTTGCCAGTAACCATTTTGTAAAAATGAATGTGCAGCATCTAACTCAATATGTCGAAATGTCACACACATCCATGCCCGTGGGATTCCCACGGGTGACCCCGCAAGTTTGCATTGACGTTCGTCGATGGACTCGTTCGCCCGTCTCATTCGTTTTCTTGCTGCATCCACGGAGGTATATAATAAACTGGAGAGCCAATGACGGCTGTCGGCTGAAGCTAGCGGAAGTTGCTTGGCGGCCATATTGGGAAGCCGATTGTGTCTGCGTCCGTGTTTGATCTCACGATCGTTTGAGTTTTATGGAGAACAACTCAGTTGCTTTTTAAAAGATTTAGAGCTGAGCCGAATCCCATTTTGTACACTTTCTTGGCATTTCCCCCCCGAAGCTTTGTTGTAATAATATTTAACAAAATGTTTAGTCTTTGAAACAATGTTACAATACGTCCAACGCAGTCACATCTATTTCTAATTAGAACCCCAATCTAATGAACGAAGCTTCTAAGCATTCGGCTCAGCCCTAAAAACAACTTAATGAGTATTAATGGTTCACCTTTTCTTTTCTTTCCAAATAGGTTACAGCTTTGAGGAAAGCGCCAGTGGCCAGGTCTGTCATCCAAGAAGATACACCAGAACCTCAAGCCACTACTCAAGATCCTGAACCTGAGGTGGGACCCTCATTTCAGACCACAGATCACTCCTACTCCGTCACAAGTCCACTGGTATTGAAGCACAAGCTCGATGAAGCAGTCCACAAGCTGGACAACTTTCGAAAAAAATTAAAAGTGAGTCAGCAACACAACAGAAGGTTAGCCAGAAAAGTGGAGTCCCTGAATACCATCGTGGAAGACCTGAGGGAGAATGGGATGGTCACCGACAATTGTATTGAAATGCTCAACACAACATTCTCTGGTGTGTCAAAAGCTATTGTGAGCAGAATGCTGAAGAACAAAGGCAGCGGCAAACGCTCGAGAGATGAATACGATCCAGTCATCAAAGCTTTCGCACTCACTCTTCAATTTTATTCTGCTAAAGGATACGACTATGTTCGAGAGACATTCGACTTGGCACTGCCAAGTCCATCCACAATCCGGAAATGGTACAGCGCAATTGATGGTTCACCTGGTTTTAGTGCAGTTGTATTCCAAGCACTAGAGAGCCGGTTTAAAGCAGAGAAGGAGACTGGCAAGAGAACACTGTGTAGCCTGATGTTAGACGAGATGGCCATCATGAAGGCAATTGACTTTTTAGGGGACAAGGTATTGGGGTACGTCGACATCGGAAATGGAGTCCAAGATGACAGTGCTCCCCAGGCCAGCAACGCACTGGTTTTCATGCTGGTTGCACTGAATGACAGTTGGAAAGTGCCTGTAGCATACTTTATGATAAATGGATTGTCGGGGAAGGAACAGGCGAATTTGGTGACACAATGTCTACTAAAATTGCATGATATCGGTGCAGAGGTGGTTTCCTTAACTTGCGATGGACCGTCCGCTCATTTGACAATGTTACGTGAGCTAGGTGCCGACATCACGCCGCAGAATGTGAAACCAACATTTCCCCACCCAGCAAATCCCGAAAAGAAAATTTGTGTTGTACTCGATGCATGTCACATGCTTAAACTTGCAAGAAACTGTCTTGGATCCATGAAAATGATGGAGGATGGCAACAAAAAAGTCATCGCGTGGAAATACATCCAGGCACTCTTTGATCTGCAGAAGAGGGAAGGCTTGCGTCTGGGAAATAAGCTCTCCCGGAAACACATCGAGTGGAAGAGCAATGTCATGAAGGTGGACACAGCTGCTCAGACATTGAGCACTAGTGTGGCAGATGCAATTCGGTTTTGCAGGGACACTTTGCAACTATCAGAATTTCAGGGCAGTGAGGCTACCTGCCAATACATTGAAACATTGGACAAACTGTTTGACATTCTAAATTCTCGCAATCCATTGGCACGAAACTACAAGGCACCACTCATGACATCACGAGAAGGACTTTTCCTGCCATTCCTGGATACTGCCTACAGTTACTTGTCCAACATCAAAAACATGAATGGTCAAGTTATGACCAATACGCGTTTGAAAACCCCCTTCATTGGTTTCATGATCTGCATAGAGAGTGTCAAAATTTTGTATTTCACATATGTCAAACCTGCCTCATCTCCCCTGCGATACCTGCTCACGTACAAAATGAGCCAAGACCACATTGAACTTTTCTTTGGAGCGGTCCGCATTGCATGTGGAAGTGGGAATAACCCAACGGCCCGGCAGTTTGTTGCCGCATATAAGCGCCTCTTGATGCGACATGACATCAAGTCTGCAAGTGGGAACTGTTCTGCACAGGACTCAACCAGAATCCTGAATGCGGCTTCCTTCAAGTGCGTTGCAAAGCAGGCTGTGCCTGACGAGAGTCACGACATGTTGGTGGCCAGACGATACGACCTGGAGTTGAGATCGCCGGCAAAAGAGGACCACGACTATGCGGATATTCCAAATTTTGAGCAACTTTCCATCTTTACAGAGTCATGTGTTGGCTATATTGCCGGCTATGTGGTGAGGATGGTGAGGAAGACTCTGAAGTGTAGCCAATGTCTTTCTGCATTGACCAGTAACAACGAAGAATGGCAAACCACACCAATGTACAGCCTGATTGTTACCAAGAACAGGGGTGGCCTCATAGTTCCCTCGCACAGTGTTGTTCGTGTCTGTGAGGCGACTGAACGCTGTGTCAAGAGGCTCCTGGCTGTAAGCAATGGCAAAATGCCTCGTGAAAGTGGGATAAGAGTGGCAATTTCCACTTCTGTCCTTTGAGGTCGGTCGGTCTACATTTGCTTCCTTGGATCGGCACATGTTTGACTGTGAGGCAGACAGCAACCATGTGTTTGCTTTAATACATTCTGTATCACAATCATACAGCAAGCTACGTTTCCATCATGTTGTGAGAACACTCGATGATGACATGAAGGAAGAGCGCATCAGGAAAAAATATTGCAAACTGGTCCTGTTTGCTCACCAGTGAGGCAACACCAGAGCAAGCTGAAATATAAGAGCGACCTCATCTCTACATGGTGTGGGTGTGTTTTGTGGGTTAACTGTGAATTGTGTGGGTTAACTACATGACAGCGTTTCATGTCATTTATGTGACTGACTCACTGTTGATGTGTTGCTGACCCATGTCAGTGTAGAATAAACTCTGGTTATCATTATATCTGCGTGGTTTCTAACATCTCGGTAATAGAAACATACACATCTTAGTTACAATATAATGACTGAATTAAGTAACATCATATAACATGACAACAAATCAGATCTTTATATTGAGGAATATTATAGAACAAGCCAAAGAATGGCAAACGACGATGTACCTCAATTTTATAGATTTCTAGAAAGCTTTCGACTCCTTGCCCAGAGAAAGTCTGGGTCATAATGAAGAAATACAGCATACCTGGAAAATTAGTGAACCTTGTAAAAGCCCTTTACCAAGACTTTCAATGTGCGGTCGTCGACCAAGGTGAAACAACAGAATGGTTCAAGGTGAAGACAGGAGTTAAACAGGGGTGTAACATGTCAGGATTCTTATTCCTACTAGTGGGTGATTGGGTCATGAGAAGAACGATAAAGAACACCGAGCGGTAATTTTGGGCACTTTTTTTTCAAACAAGCTCTAAACCATTGGATTCCCCAGGAAAAATGCGTCTAGAACCAACTTCAAACTTAATGAACACCATTTCCTTAAAGAACGGGATTCTGAGCCCGAATATCAGTTCAAATATTAGTATTCTATATTAATTAAATAGTCGGCGGTCCTAAAATTCGCTCCAGCTGCATCATCAGTGCGCCACGCCTTTGCTTTGACAGGCTTACGATCGGCTTCCCAATATGGCCGCCAGACTATTTCCGGTGGCTTCACGGCGGCTAATGCTGCGAGGTGGCCAATTGGCTCTCCATATTATATACCTCCGTGGCTGCATCCTGTTCAAGTCTGCGTTCTTCATCGATCGTCTCATTCATTTTGGAAATAGAAGTTTCCACGCAGCGCATGAATTGTCACGATCCTCAAGAGGAATTTGTCTCGTAATCATCAAATGATAAATGGCAAGTAAATTATATTGTGGAAAATTAAAGATTTCAAATAAACCTATTTAAAGTGTATTCGCACATAACTAATTTTAAAAAACGAAGAAATATCTCTCGGTAATTTCCTGAAACATATTTTACTTCCGGCTAATAATGTTGAATTAAATAAAAACGAAGAAATATATGTCGGCATCATTGTTGACGTTTTTGTGACGACTGTCATCAAACGAAAAAGTAATATATCTTAACGGAAAAGCAAAAGCGAATTTTTTATATATATCGACACGTTGCCGTCGGTGTCATGTTAGGCGGTGTATGATACACCATGACGCGATTTTAAAAAATATATCTGCATTTTCCCGCGTGTGTGGAATGTTCTCAATTATTGCTGACACCGACTCTAAAACCATCGATAAAAATGAAATCATATGGTGAGTTATATTGGAGATAAAGGCGTGAGAGAGACTCAATGGCCTTGAAGTTACAGGCATTTGAGAATTCATTTCGTTCTATAAACGGCAACTTTCATCGGATTTTCTTCTCGTTTTTTTTCAACCGAGTCTAAAACTATGTTAGCGACTGTGAAAAATGAAATGATATATCGAATTTAAAATAGATATCGACACATTGCCGTCGGTGTCATGTTGGGCGGTGTATGATACACCATGACGCGATTTTAAAAAATATATCTCTGCATTTTCCCGCGTGTGTGGAATGTTTGTGGAAAATTAAAGATTTCAAATAAACCTATTTAAAGTGTATGCGCACATAACTAATAAAAAAAACGAAGAAATATCTCTCGGTAATTTCCTGAAACATATTTTACTTCCGGCTAATATGTTGAATGAAATAAAAACGAAGAAATATATGTCGGCATCATTGTTGACGTTTTTGTGACGACTATCATCAAACGAAATAGTAATACAGTATATCATAACGGAAAAGCAAAAGCGAATTTTTAATATATATCGACACATTGCCGGCGGTGTCATGTTGGGCGGTGTATGATACACAATGACGCGATTTTAAAAAATATATCTCTGCATTTTCCCGCGTGTGTGGATTGTTCTCAATTATTGCTGACACCGAGTCTAAAAGTAAAACCATCGATAAAAATGAAATCATATGGTGAGTTAGATTGGAGATAAAGGCGTGAGACTCAATGGCCTTGAAGTTACAGGCCTTTGAGAATTCATTTCGTTCTATAAACGGCAACTTTCATCGGATTTTCTTCCCGTTTTTTTTCAACCGAGTCTAAAACTATGTTAGCGACTGTGAAAAATGAAATGATTTATCGAATTTGATTTGAAATAAAACTGGGGGAGAGCAAGACACCACGGGCCTACAAAACAGGACTCAAAGCTATGCGAGTTAATAAAATGGTGGATATTTGTTTATAGCCACTCCCAGAATGGGTGGAGCTATGGGTGGAGCTACTCTGCAAACCGAGTAAGCCACACCCCGGACAGACACCCAACAGATAGACAGACAGACAGAATCATCTACGGCTATTATAATATAGATTGTTGCGGATCTCGGACGTCGGCTCTCCCCTTATCAAGGGGGGGGGGGGGGGGTTTATCCCCTTGTCTTTTTATCTGGCCGACCCGAGTCCTGGAAGTTATAACGTCCTTCCTGGCACGGCGTTAGGTAGGGTTTGTTAGGCCTAGGGGTTCACTACTACCTAATTACTAATGCCGGCGGGGATTGTAGATCTCACATGGGGATTGTAGATGGTTGATGGAACAGGTAGAGGGTCCGGCGATGGGGTCCAGGCTCCGGTCCAGCGACGAAACCCGGCAGGCAGTTCCGCGTGTAGTTGAGCGCGACCGGACAGTTTTATATAGCGGGGGGAAGCTGGTGTCCTGCGTACGTAATATGTGCACACTTGTGCCAAACGCCCTCTCTCCAAAGTCCTCCTTTGATAAAGGTGCGCTCTCCCAATTGTCCAATGCAACGCGCGTTTCCCAGCGAGTCCTTAACAAACGCTGCCATATCTCTCCTTCAAGCCAATGCAATGCACTCACTGGCAAGTCCCCCGCGCAGTCCTCTTTCAATAGCGCTCTCCCAATTAGCTCTCTCCAACAAGCGCGCCTCCGACAAGTCCTGTGAAAGGGCTTTGTGCTCGCTTATATATCTCCACCAGCAAAACGCTCCGCGAGCCCAAAAGCCACGCCTGTCGGCCAAGTTACTTCAGCCCTGGTTGGCTGGTTAGGGCTTACCGGCTCTGCCTTTGACGGCTGGATGACGTGGCCACACCTTCTTCCTGGCGTTCCGCCCCCTTTCTCGGGCCTCACCGCATGGCTTATAGCGGCGTTTGGACGGAAGCCCAGCGAGGCTGCGAACGCTGCTGGCAGAGGTGCATAACAATTTGGGAGGGGCCATGGGCAGACTGGAGGGCGTGTAATGGTGTCACTTGGAGAGGGAGGTTGCAAACTGAATGGAATGGGGCCTACTTCTTATTTGATTGACACAACGCAGATTCAACTATTGGAAACCCGGCCTTATCTAAAACACATACTAATGAAATAACTGGAATCTTATGGTGGCCTACGTGTTGCTTGTGGACTAACTAAGGGTGCTACCTTTAACCTTTAATGATGTTGAATTTATTTACACAAGTGAGGGTTCTCAAAACCGCAACAATATATATACTGTATATAGCAAGTGACCGGCATTTCACGGGTTTGGCTCGATTTGGCTCGAACCCACACACCCGGTCTAGTATTGTCAAAACATGTATTGGATGGAAAGTACGATCAAGGTATCGCTCTGGTGAATTGGCTGTGCAAAGTTATGAGCTTTCCCTCACCAAAAACCATGTCACCACCCTCCAGGATTCCGCACACAGTATCACTTCACTTCTGATGATGTTCAATAAATAAATAAATAAAAATAAATAAATGTTCATGACTAATTTAAGCACCAGTATTAGCTAACGATCATTGTGGACTAACTAGCAGCATAAACAGAGGCCTAACAAGTCTGTCTTTATTTGACCATTACCATTAGTTTGACCATTATCAAGTTTGACCATTATCATGAGGTTTGGGTCTGTAGTCTATGGGGGATGCAATAAGCGTAGAATGCCGCAAAGATGTCAGGATTCCTCCAAATTTCTTTCCATTTAGTGTTAAACAGCAGTAGCGACTGTTTAAAAAGGTAATAATAAGTGCTTGTGGTTTATAATATTTTTTTCACTTCTGTAGGGGCCGTTGCTCCCATGAAACGGCACGATAAGCTATTTATACACGTTAACGTGGTGATTGGCCAAGGACAAAACACCCCTTAGGGAGGGGGTATATTATTAGTATTAATATTGTTTTGTAATAACATTAATATTATTCCATTATCACGAGTGTTGTTTTTACATTTGTTATTAAAAGCCGCATTGGAAAAACGCCGTTATAACCTATTTTAATATGGATATACACCTCGACACACACCGACACAAACTTACACAGACACAAACCCACACAGACACAGACACACACACACACACAGACACACACAGACACACACACACACACACACACACACACACACACACACACACACAGACACACACATACACAGATACACACACACACACACACACACACACACAGACAGACACACACATACACACACGCACACACACACAGACACAGACACAGACACACACACACACACACACACACACACAGACACACACACACACACACACACACACACACACACACACACAAGCGATTACAAAACCCCGTTTCTTGCCGTGCAGGGGACGGGCTAACTAGAACTGCGAGCAGTGCTGTCGGCTTCCAAGCAGTCCAAAACTGCCACCCACAGTCACATGGAGTCTCATTCATACGTTTTCTGGGAAAATGGAGACCAAATCAATCATCAGCAGGACACAATACACAACGTACGTTAGTTTTTGTGTCCCATTCATTGTCAGCGGCCCAAAGTACATATGGTACGCTGCTACGATACTTCTTTCATGAAATTTGTTGTTGTTTTTGTGATTATTTAACATATTCAATCAATACCGAGATTCCAGATTTATTTATTTTCAAACTCACACTTCAATACCATCTAGGGGTACTTATTAAGCTATTTGGCAAATTTCATGGCAATTGTTTTAGTAGTTCTAGAGAAGAAGATTCTTTTACGTTTTGGACAAAATACAAGATGGCCGCCAATACAGGACAAAATGTAAACAACAGGATCACGTTCCAAGGGTGTGCTGTAAACGTGCTCAGCTTGGCATATCTAGTTGTATAAAAGTTTTTCCAAAAGTCGTTTCACAAAAATTGCCAGAACTAGAATAATAATCCTTACAAGAAGAATAGGCTTCCAGTCGGCTTGAAAGCCAAATTATAATATCAGAAAATTGGGAAAGCAGTAGCATTGTGACTCACCAATGATGAGGCTGCACGCATATCCAAATGGTGCTTGTGCCCAGGCTAGGCCAGATCCAGTCAGGTATACCGCCTCTGCCGTGCCATTGATGTATCCGCCGCCGACCCATGTGGCTGTGGAAAAATACACTCTTTCATCATGTGCATATATCCATTGTTTCTATCATGAGCTTTCTATCACCAACATGGAGTCAATAGGCCAAGGCTATCCAAGATGGCCACCAATACAGAACAAAATTCAAAAAATAAAATCCTTAGGGATCAAGTTCCAAAGGTATGCTATAAACATGCTCAGGATGACATATCGAGTTATAACCGTTGGCAGAACAAGAATAATAAAAGTGTGAATTGCTTTGCAATACACGTTGCCTACCAATGTGGTATTTTATAAATCCAAAAAGG
Organism: Myxine glutinosa; assembly: GCF_964187855.1. Taxonomy (NCBI): domain Eukaryota; kingdom Metazoa; phylum Chordata; class Myxini; order Myxiniformes; family Myxinidae; genus Myxine; species Myxine glutinosa. The sequence goes on along the minus strand of NC_136265.1, from coordinate 37,050,216 downwards.
GCCTAACTCTGTGAAAATTTTATGAAACGCCCTGTAACTCGAACTTGTTCTGTAACTTATCATAATAAAGCCACGTACCAAGTTTCAGTTGAATATTTTAAAGGTTATGCGGAAAAAGTCTGAAAAACCACAGGTGGGATGGACGGACAGACGGACAGACAGACGGAGAGCAAATGTATAGTCCACTCGGGTGAAACCAGCAGGGGCCTAATAATCCTAACAATAGCAATGGTTTAAAATGCGAAAATGATCAGCGTCCACATGTGGGCCATGCACGAATCAAAAAGTAGCGAAGTAGAGCAATTTTACAAAACAAAAATTTAATGGGTTTATTATTTTATTAAATATATAAACGCAGACCATGAATTTGAATCCCATATTAAAATTCGAAGGTTGAATCCCATATGAGATCACTGGAAAAGTGGAACGGCACTCTTTAGAGTGTATACCTCCGCCGGGCTGAACTGTTCACGTTTTGGATCCCATTGATATAGGCCGGATCTGCATCCGCATCTTAACCAGAATCCAATTGGCTTGTTTGTCTCACACACCCAACTCATCCACCAAGTGCTGTCATAATCTGTCCTCAACTTTCTTAAATATCGTGCTGTGTATTAGTTTTGGCTCAATCTCTTAATGATGAAGAATCACCTTTCAATTTTTAAAAAAAATTCTGGTATCCGGATCACCAAAATCGAATCAGTTCGTCCTTCGTTCTATAACTCTGTCATGGCCCTGACTTCGTGAAGGTGGGGGTACACCATCCTGGATGTGGGAGATCTCTGGGTTGCTCCTGGGAGATTGATTGGCTGGCTCCATGCCACGGACTTATTTGAGAGAACTGTCCGAGACTATACAACAACAACCAAGAAGGACTCCAACAACATAGAGAGAAAGAAAGAAAGAGGGAAGAGACAGAAATAAGAGGGAAAGGGCCGGTCCATGGGGACCAATCGGCCCTCTGACAATGACCGCACTGCCCTGACGAATCAGGGCAGCAGGGAAGAATGGGAAACATTTGGCCCCCAATTTGTATTGGGGGGTACAACCACCACAAAGAGGCATCCATGATAGTTGTTCCTCATAGGTTGGTTGACATTACACGATATGCTTCCAACATTCGTGGCACAATTGCACTCTCAATTGGGTTGAACAGACAGGAAGATGGATAGACAGACACACAGACAAACGCACAGACAGGTCCATGTTATATAAATAACATAATTTTGATATTGATTGGCTGACTCATTTAGCAACGGCAGCCGGGGGAGTGAAGGTCACATTATCTGGATCTTTTCCCCCCACAAAATGGCGGCATTTCTGGACAGTATGATCTGATTGGTATGTAATAATGAACTCTTTTACTGAGAAGGACGTCAAACCTCGATTAGGGCTGCGAAGGACTTGGCGATAGCTTATTGTACCGATGGGTTGAGGCCAGTTGACTTGAGCGTATTGAACTGGTGGTCAACTTTCAGTGGTTGTTCGGTGTTCCTGAAACGTGTGTTTTCGTTGGCCGGTTTTGTCTTCGCCTGAAGCGAGGCATTACACCAGGCACTGGAGAGAAGGGATTCTCGTGCGGACCACTTTAAAGGTGTGAGAAACCACGAGACACGAGCATCGATGGATTGGTGACAGCAACGTCGCCATGAAAGACCAGTTGGAAGAACCTGGGCCGAGTCACAGAGGGATCTCGGTGTGTTATTGAACTGCAATCGCTCCATCTTCAACGACGGTACTTGCAGGTTTTGGGTGGCTTACCTTGCCAATGGCAAAGCCATTCACCTGCCAAGTCTATCACCTGCTGGATGCATTTCCAGTGTCTGCGTACTGACTGTTACCCCGAAATGTTACACTTGGCAGCGGAGTGGAGGTAGTCTCTCGCTCGTGGTTGTTTCCCTGCTGTGGACATATTCTGTAAACTTCTTCCCTCAACATTCAACCTCGTGTCAATCGACGATTGTGCTGGTTGTTTCGAAGACCGCGGACAATAACCTGCAGAATTGGTGACTTTGGATATTGCTCAAGAACTGCTTGACCTTAACTGTCCGGTGACTGGTATTTCTTCTCATTCTGATTTTGACCAATTTCTGCTGGTGATTTGATTTCTCTGTTAGGAGATCAAAATTGGGGAACATTCCGGACATTGAAATTTGTGGCTGGTTATACCATTCAACGCACATTCATATTCACGAATCCGTAACGCGCGCCACATTTCAAACCTGAAACAGCACAACAAGGCTATCGTCACTTAAATAACAGAATCATGATTTCAATCATGGTAAACAGGGTACACTCCATGTAAATAGTGCATCACCCCAACCCACCAACCACGTCAGAACACCTTAAAATATCTTAGGTGAACAAACCTAGGAAGAATGTGCAGGAACCCAAATTACCTTCACACATGTAGGAACCCAAATCACCTTCACACTATTCTTCTTCTTTTGCATGCTGCACAAGACTGCGAGTAGCATCAAGGGCTAGGGTTGCGGCTGTTCCACTGACACAGTCCCCCCTTTAGTTTAGGACAGGGATTTGGAATTTGTTCAGGGTGCCAGCAATAGGTCACCTACTATTTGTGAAAGACTCTTTCTTTAACTCCACCAAGTAAAGTTGGGACGCCCAGTTGTACGTCCATCTGAAGGATGGCACACACATTGATGATTCAACCTGCCTGTGAAACACCAGGATGACAGTTTCTAGTTGGGCCGGGATTCAAACACAGGCTAGATAGCTTAGAAGAGAGTGTGTGTGCTTCCATCTAGGGGCAAGGCCACCCTGCCAGTCCCTTCACAATATGAACATCACCAAGCCGCCCGGATAGCTTCTCCGCTGGAGAGGAGTCCCGCCTGGACCAGGTGAATAATCAGACCAGCTGAATTCACCGGCTGGACCAGGTGAATAAATCAGACACCCTCTTGCACCAAACTACAAATTATTCATCTACGACTCATTAATGAATTTGAGAATCATTTTTTAAGCGCACAGATCCGAAGCCTAAGCCACTGCACAAATGTTCTGATAAACCAACTGCCTCCATCCCCCTGCTCCCCAACGCACATTTGAAGTGCCGCGCAGTGCATCACTGCGCCGCACAAAGGTAGACAGCCAAGTCTGGGGGATCGAAAGCTCTTTAGCAAAGCTTGACAGAATCAATGGTTATGTCTAATGTCTCATTATCCGCTCTGATATTATATCCGTCACTTCATTGAAAACAACTGCCAGCCGTTAATCATCTTGTCAAGCGAGAGAATTTTAATTGGATAGGAAACTGGTGCAAGTGTAGGAGAACGGTCGATAGAATGATGTTCTCAGAATTCAGTCTTTATTCCCTTCTGCGACTTATATTTTGCTTCTCCGATCTTCTGTCATTACGCAAGGTAGTGAAAGATGGCGGAAAATAGGTAACACGGCATTTATAAGCAGGTAATGAATAGCTGAGAGTGTTGTGGTCATACAATGAGTCTGAAATTCAAATAAAAACATTCAAAGAACTAGGTTTATCAGAAGCCACTTCCCCACTCCTTTTTTAAGCTTTTAATTTTTAATTAATTTATAAAATAAAATATTTATATATTTTTATTAAAGAAATTTTGTTTAAATTAAAATAGTTTTTTTAAGCTTGAGGCTTTTAATTCTAAAATAGATCCTCATGTGGTTCAAGTTTAAAACTATTTGATGGTTCAAGCTCTCCGATCTTCTGCCATTACGCAAGGCAGTGAAAGATGGCGGAAAATAGGTAACACGGCATTAATCAGGTAATGAATAGCTGAGAGTGTTGTGGTCATACAATGAGTCTGAAATTCAAATAAAAACATTCAATGAACCGAGTTTATCAGAATCCACTTCCCCACTTTTTTTTAAAGCTTTTAATTTTAAATTAATTTTTTAAATAAAATATTTCTCTTTTTCTTTTTCTTTTTTTATAAAATAAAATTGGTTTAAATAAAAATAATTTTTTTAAGCTTGAGGCTTTTCATTCTAAAATAGATCCTCATGTGGTTAAAGTTTAAAACTATTTGATGGTTCAAGCTACTACGGAGTGGTATAACCTCACGTTTTCATCTTCCCATTAAAATATCTCAACTCCATCCCACTCACACTTAATTTCTGGATCTGTCATCACTATTTTTCTCCTAACGAGGGATGATCATTAGATCTATGTCTCACCAAAAGGGCAGTTGCGGAGCTCCCAGCAGCCCCATGGCAAGGATTACATGAGGTAGTGTTCCTTTGCCTTAAGAGTAAAAGTCAAGGCCCAGGCATTTGGAATTTGTTCAGGATGTGGCAACATCCATTAAAGGAATGCTGCGCTTTGTGAGAGAACAAATCAACTGGGTGGTGCAATGCCCTACCTGTGAAGCACCAATCTGCCAACTTATAATCAGGTGAGGGATTTAATCCATGCGATGAGACAGATCAAGGGCAAGTGTGCCACCTCTGGGCCATCCTGTCGGATGAGTGGTTTAACAGAGAACTTTACACATATCAAAGAAAGGGGGTTAATTAATTGTAAAATTATAATTTAAATAAAAACAAGTCAGGAGACGACGATGGTTCACGAGCGAGCGGTATTCAATGACAAAGGACGGACTATAACCGAAACAGGCCCGGACAGTCCAGACCCAGAAATGTCAAAACGAAGGTTACTGACCTTGACATGAGATAGAAAATAATGTATAATCAGTTATGAGGTTAGTTAGCTACACAATACCGAAAATTCGGTTCGATTCTGACAACTTAAAAAATTTGACCTTTGTGACCTTCAAAGGTCAAAGGTCGACGATTCTGAAATTTGTTGAAAAACTTGTATTTCATGATGTATGTGATAATATAAGATATTGTACGAGATTTCACCCTATCAGGAAGCGAACAATGTAATAAAACCATCAAAAATCGACTTATAAATTTCGTGACCTTGTGACCTTGACCTTGGGGCGAAAATGAAAAATCGAGCTACGTGGGGCTAGACACATGACATTGGCCTAACCAAATACCGAAACCCCTGTCAGATTCCACCAAACCCCTCGGAGAAGATGTAGCTTGAAATCGATTACCCTCTAAGAAGACATCTTTTTTGGGCGTGGCTCCGCCCACAATGGGCACAATACGCCCACTCTAGACAGGACACAACTAGATCATGCTATCAACCTCCCACCCAAGTTTCATCAAGATCGGATGATATCATCGGGTAGTTATGCTGCGGACAGACAGACACACACACAGAGACAGACGCACACACATGACGAATATAGTGGTCACTGTTTGATAACTCGTGAACCAAAAAATGTGTTTGAAAATAAATCATACAATAACTTAAGAAGCATGCACTGTTTATTTGTTTGTTTGACACTTATGCACTCCAAAACTGTTCAACCAAATGAGTTTAAAACAGGTGGTTGCATTCGGCATGTGTTCAGGAATGTTTTAGTGGTTAAAAAAAATCATTCATAGTCACGGGGATTCAAGGTGGGGAGAGTACCCCACTTCTCTCTTTGCAAATATGTAGGGCATATTGCCCCTATGGGTTGTAGGGGGTATTACAAGCCAACGAAGATACTCCAATTTTGGGGGGATGAAGCCATCTGTAATTCTGGGGAAATTTTACTGTCCATAATGGTGGGTTGGGATCTTCACTAGTTTCTAAATGAGAACATATCAATTATATATACATAATAAGAATATATGTGTATATATATATATATATATATATATATATATATATATATATATATATATATATATATATATATATATATATATATATACAGACTTGGCATTTAATATGGAATATATATTTTTTCTTGACTTGGGTTTACTTTCTTAACTCAGTATATCAATCTGGTGAGTTTCTTTTACACTTTGGTGATTTATTTGTTAAAAGAACCATGTCACGGATTGTCGCAGCAAGAAGTCAACAACAGGATTATATCACAGGTGGCGTGGCAAAATGTACGGACAGGTGCATTTGATGATTGGCTTCACAGTCGGGTATACAAGGGTTGTTGCGTTCTCTATTAGTGGAAAACAATTGCTGCAAGTCACCAAAAGTTATTGCCGCTTCCTCTGGAGATGGTCCGTAAACTCAACAATGCTGTTTGTCATGGAGTGGTGGCTTTACGAAATTACGGCATGAAACAGCGTGCTATTGCTCTGCAGTATGGCATCACTCAAGGTCAGGTGTCAAAGATCCTGAAACGAAATGCTCAGAGGGGTGTCCCTACTCCAATACCGAGGACAGGACGTCCCCGCAGAACCACAAGGAGAGATGATCGCCAGCTGTACCGGTTAGTCTGCAATGGCCGTACCAAGTCAGCTAATCGTCTTAGGGCTGAGTGGCAGCAACTGACAAATGTGCCTGTATCCAGAAGGCTAGTCAACCAACGACTGGTTCAAGCAGGCTATCATGCCAGGCGTCCCCTGAGAAAGCCACGCCTGACCAGACAACACCGACAGCGCCGATTGCAGTGGGCCAGAGAGCACCGTCAATGGCAGCCAGGACACTGGAATCACGTGATCTTCAGTGACGAGTCTAGATTTCTGGTCTATCGTCAAGATGGCCGCGTCCGAGTGCGCAGACAAGTGCATGAAGCCTACAACAAAGATTGTATAGTGCCAAGAGTCCAAGCTGGAGGTGGTGGGGTGACCGTTTGGGCTGCTTTTCATGCAGAGGGCAAAACTGACCTGGTTGTTCTGAATGGAAACCTGAACCAGTACAAGCACAGGGCCATTCTGGAAGAAACATTGCTTCCATTTGTTCGTGCAGCCTTTCGAGGAAACTTTGTCTTCCAAGATGACAATGCACGGCCTCATCGTGCTCGCATGATCCAACACTTTCTTGCTGACCGTGGTGTAGAGCATATGGAGTGGCCTGCCATGTCCCCGGATATGAATCCGATAGAGAACTGGTGGGCAGAATTTACGCGTCAAATCGACCACTTGGACCAGCAGCCGATATCTGTGCATGAATTGCAGCAGGCTATTGTCACTGCATGGCAAGCGATTCCTGTCCAAACCTTGGCAAATCTCGTGAACAGCATGCCTCAACGTGTACGTGCTCTCCTGAATGCTTGTGGGGGTCACACGAAGTACTGAACTGCAATTTTACTGTCCGTAATCCCAGTCGTAATTTAACTTTTGTTTTTGTTAAAAAAAATTTTGGCTTATGTGCAAAATAAAGAGATACGTCTGGAAAACGTACAGAAGTTTAACACAGTACTGTCCATGAATTGAGTTCGATATCAGTTTACATCACTTTCAAGGATCAATTTATTTGTTTCGAAATGTCAAATGTGGTTTTTGTTTCTTTTAAAGGTCACATTAACAAAATCTAGAATAATTTCAACATAATTCCAATGAACTTTTGGTTCTAAGACATCTTGAAAAGTAAGTTCACCCCCACAAAAAAAATATTCCATATTAAATGCCAAGTCTGTCTGTATATATACGTATATATGTTGGAACCCATCTGTGGATCGGTCCCATCGGCCGATGGGTCTGCGCCATCTGCGGATGTGTTGTTCACCTTGAAGGAATGTGTATGCATCAATGGTGGATGAGTATGTTTATTTGAACCTAAAAATATTATCTTATTTTTATCTTATCGACAAACGGTTATCGACAAACCACATGTCACGGACTGCTTTATAAACATTTATGACATCAATTGCTTATTTTTAGGTTCAAATAAACATACTCATCCACCATTGATGCATACACATTCCTTCAAGGTGAACAACACATCCGCAGATGGCGCAGACCCATCGGCCGATGGGTCTGCATTGTCATTTCTCGTGCATCCACAGATGGGTCAGACCCATCGGCCGATGGGACCGATCCACAGATGGGTTCCAACATATATATACAGTGCATTCAGAAAGTATTCAGACGCCTTCACCTTTTTCACATTTTATTATGTTGCAGCCTTATGCTGAAATCGTTTAAATTCATTTTTTCCCTCATCAATCTACACTCAATAACCCATAATGGCAAAGAGAAAACAGGATTTTAGAAAGTTTTGCAAATTTATTAAAAAGAAAAAACTGAAATATCACATTGACATAAGTATTCATACCCTTTGCTATGACACTTGAAATTTAGCTCAGGTGCCTCCCATTTCTCTTGATCATCTTTGAGATGTTTCTACACCTTGATTGGAGTCCACCTGTGGTAAATTCAATTGATTGGACTTGATTTGGAAAGGCACACACCTGTCTCTATAAGGTCTCACAGCTGACAATGCATATCAGAGCAAAAACCAAGCCATGAGGTCGAAGGAACTGCCTGCAGAGCTCAGAGACAGGACTGTGTCGAGGCACAGATCTGGGGAAACCTACAAAAAAATTTCTGCTGCATTGAAGGTTCCCAAGAGCACAGTGGCCTCCATAATTCTTAAATGGAATAAGTTTGGAACAACCAGGACTCTTCCTAGAGCTGGCCGCCCGGCCAAACTGAGCAATCGGGGGAGAAGGGCCTTGGTAAGAGAGGTGACCAAGACCCCGATGGTCACTCTGGCTGAGCTCCAGAGATCCTGCGTGGAGATGGGAGAAACTTCCAGAAGGACAACCATCACTGCAACACTCCACCGATCTGGGCTTTATGGCAGAGTGGGCAGACGGAAGCCAAACAGTTCAATCTTGGTTTCATCAGACCACAGAATCTTGTTTCTCACAGTCTGAGAGTCCTTTAGGTGCTTTTTTGCAAACTACAAGTGGGCTTTCATGTGTCTTTCACTGAGGAGAGACTTCCGTCTGGCCACTCTGCAACATAGCCCAGGTCGGTGTAGTGTTGCCATGTTTTGGTATTTTGAATTACGTGGCGGTGAGGTGTTTTCAATTATGTGGTGGTGAGGTGTTTTTGAATTACGTGGTGGTGAGGTGTTTTCAATTACTTGGTGGTGAGGTGTAATCGTCCCAAACTTCCTGTTTGCACCTACCCCTCCCATTCTTTTTTGAATTATATATATTTTTTCAACCTAACTCTTCAACCTAAATTGCCTATAAAAATGTAATATCACAAACACTACAAATAAATTTGTGCAAAATAATTGTTTTTATTATGATTGGTGTAAATCATGACAACACAACAACTCAGGTACAGTCATTATCCTCAGCTAAAATAAGCCCGCTCCTCAGTAACGATGCGTGGTGAGGCTCGCTGCGCTTGCCTCACCAAGCTAGTGTATATATATATATATATATATATATATATATATATATATATATATATATATATATGTATGTATGTATGTATGTATATATATATATTATATATATATATATATATATATATATATATATATATATATATATATATATAAATACTAGCTGAATGCACCCGGCGTTGCCCGGGTTCTTTTTGAATGAATTTAATTTTCTGTACATAGGTCTTACTACTATAATTCAGCTTTTACTCGTGGCCGTAGAAGATTGAGTACTATAATTCAGCTCAGCTTTTAATTGCGAAATGGGCCCAGGCCGGCCGAGGCAGCCTCGACCGGCCTTGCCACCTCGCCTATAACCTTCCCGGGGCCCCGTCCTGACATTTTTTGTTTCAGAGGTTTCCTCCTATCTTTCACCGTTCAGGAGATTAGCACGTGCAGACAAACAAACAAACAAAAACTTTATTTTATATATTATGTAGAATTGTAGATCGAAGATAGAAGATAGAAGATAGATAGAAGATAGATAGAAGATAGATACATATTACAAAACAGGAGTGTCCGTCTGTCCGTCCCCAAACTACTCCCTCAGTTTTGGGGATAGCCCCACCAAACCTCCTGTGGAAAGTTTTGGGGTCCCAGCGGATGTTGTAAGGTCGGTAGGAGGTTTCATAAATTCCTCCATAAAATTATGATTTTGAAATTAACCCAATACGAACCTGCCGCGAATCCGGAAGTGGAAAGATTGCGGCAATGAGCTGGTTTGATAATATCTCAATACAATCGTCATTTAAAACAGTATTTCATTAAAGTATCAATTTATGATTGGAATAACTTTTGGAATTGAGTGAATACAATTACAATTTTGAATTCGTAATTGTATTCACCCAACCGTACGGAACTACTCCACATCTGGATTTAAGTATTTGTTTATGTCACAAATGTTGGGAAAAGTTTACTTTTTATATTAATGCTACTTAATTTGTGATTGGAGTTATGCTGTTTGGAATGAAAATAGAGATATTGAGTTCAAGTGAAGACGAAATGCCATGAGGGTTTCTACTTTCTAAGCATCACATTCGTGGATCACCATATGTAGATTCGCCATTGATTGGGTATAGAACCATTCAAACGGGTATGTTTTTTGTGGATGTCCTTCACAAACCTGTTGTCCGTGCTTTATATTCACGAAAGTCCTTCACAAACGTTCAAAACACTTCACAACCACATTATTAAAAACACTTCACAACCACGGAAACAAAAGTTTGAGGGAATAGTTCAGTGACAACACAGACACTGCTCCCAAAAAAAAAAAGTACAGTAATGAAGTCGGAGATTGAAAGAGGTGGATTTGGGCTGAATTAATGGGGGTAGAAAAGATCAAGGTTTTGGATTAGTGGGAGATAAGAGATGGTGGTGAACAGCTGTTTTAAAGACCTGGAGGGAGGAGTGGGATTGAAGGGAGTGGGGGAGTTTGTTCCAGAGGCAGGAGAAAAGAGGAATAAAAGGGTGAAGGTGAGCAGAGAGTCTTGATTTTGGCAGTTTCACCAGAAGAAGGTTCCTGGCAGATCTTGTATGTCCTGCAGGAATATTTGGGGGACAGAGCACAGACAGATTCGGGGGAGTTAAGTCAGAGAGGAATCGGTAGAAGACAGAAAGACCACCAACCTGCCTGCGGTGAGTGAGTGAAAGGCTCTCACAATCAGCTTCATTGCGGGAGATTCTAATGATTCTGAAAGCTTTGGTTTCTACAATGTGAAGCCGAGCTAGGTGTGAGGCAGGAGCACCAGCCCAGAAGGGAGAACAGTATTCCATTGAGCTGCAGATGAAAGCTTTATATGTGTTGAGGAGCTCAGGTGTGCCAAGGAAGGACTTCGCATGATGGAGAATGCCCAGATGGCGACTGGCTTTGGAGGCCAGCTTGGAAATGTGGTTTTCCGAGGAAATATCATGGCAGATAGTGAGACCCAAAAGTTTGAGTGACAGAATTTCTTCAAGAGGATTGTTGAGAAAGTCGATGGGAGGGTTGTCTGTTCTGTTCTTTCTTACGTGCTTGATTCTTTCAGAGTTTGAGGTTGTTGTTGTTGTTGGTGGTGAATTGCCGGATGTTTAGGGATTGCTTGAAAGGGATGATGATGTAAGCGGAAGGGGATTGTGGGAGAAATGAGAGGGACGCCATCTTGACAAACAAAGCATCTCAATGAACTGACAAACAGATTCAAGCTGACCTTCAGACAGTTTCAACTCGCACCATCCGTCACCAACTCAATGAAAGGGGGTTCTATGGTAGGAGACCCAGGCTGAGAGAAAGACATAAGACAGCCTGACTGGAGTTTGCCAAATAACACCTGAACAAGCCAAAATCCTTCTGGGAGAATGTCCTGTGGATGGAGGAGACCAAATTAGAGATTTTGGGAAAGGCGCATCATCTCTATGTTTACAGAAAACAAAATGAAGCCTTCAAAACAAAGAACACCTACCTTCCTGACAGTCAAACATAGAGGAGGTTCAGTGATGTTTTGGGGTTTCTGTGCTGCCTCTGGCACTGGGTTCCTTGAATGTGCATGGCATCATGAAATCAGGAGATTACCAAGGTATTTTGGAGTGCAATGTTCAACCCAGTGTCAGAAAGCTGGATCTCCGTCAAAGGTCATGGGTCTTGCAGCAGGACAATGACCCCAAACACATTTAAAAAAGCACTCAGGAATGGTTCAAGACAAAACACTGGAATGTTCTGAAATGGCCAGCAATGAGTCCAGATCTAAATCCATTTGAACACCAGTGGGGAGATCTGAAAACAGCAGTTCGGAGAAGGCGCACTTCAAATCTGGGAGAACTGGAGCAGTTTGCACAAGAAGAGTGGGCCAAACTGCCAGTAGGGAGGCGTAGGAAGCTCATTCATGGCTATAGGAAGCACTTGACTGCAGTTTTTTTGTCCAAAGGCCGTGCTACCAAATATTAAGTCAAGGGTGTCAATTATTTTGTCAATGCCATTTATTTTTATTTTTATGCCTCCGCAGACGAAGTCGCTGGAGGCATTAGGTTTTCAGGTTGTCCTTCCGGCTGTCCATCTGTTCGTTTGTCTGTGATAGGTTTTCGTTACCGCGATAATTTGAGAACGGCTAAAGGGATCTTAGTCAAATTTGGTGCAGGTATGTACAATGAGGTAAAGATGAACTGATTAGATTTTGGGGTCACGAAGTCAAAGGTCAAGGTCATGTTAGGTAAAAATACTGTTACCGTGATAACTTCCCATTGAACAGTAAAAATACTGTTACCTTTCTACATTCCCAAAGCTCATCTGCAATCTACCCTCCCTCCCCCCCCCCCCCCCCCCAGCGTCCTTAAACGTATCTCTGACACGAAGGTCATAAGAAACTTATTTTGCAATAAATGTTCGTTTTCCATTAATCGTACAACGATTTTCTAAAATCCAAATTCACCCCTCCCCTCCAAATCTTCCCCATCATCCATCCCTTTCAAATCTCCCCCCTTTCCCCTTCCCCCCTCACCCCTCCCCTCATGGACTCCCCCTCTCCCCTTCCCTCCTAAACTCCAACCCACCCCTCCCCTCCAAATCTCCCCCATCTCCCATCCCTTTCAAATCCCCCCCTTGCCCCTTCCCTCCTAAACTCCCCCCTAACCCCTCTCCTCATAAACTTCCCCTCACCCCTCCCCTTGTAATCTCCCCACCCTCATTTTTTCTCCATTCCCCCCCTCTCACCCCTCCTCCTCAAAGCGTCCCCCCTGCATCTTTCCCCTTCCAACTCTCACCTCCATCTCCCCCAACCTTCTTCCTTGCTCTCCCCCCCCCCCCCCCCCTCATATAACACCTCACTGTACCTCACCCAATCTCCATCAAACCTTTTGTCCGCCCCATCCTTCCCTTTCTCCTAGCTATTCTGAAATCTCTGACACACTTTCAACAGCTCTCCGTACCTCTTCCTCCTCTTCCACATCTTACCCCACCCCACCCCCCCCCTCCCCTGTTCGTCCCTATTCTGCTCCCCCTTCCTCTTCATTAACGGTATGGACCTCAAACATCCAGGGCCTTCGCTCAAACTTGACTGATCTCTCCATACAGGTTGCTTCTGACAAACCAGACTTGATCTGCTTAACAGAAACTTTCCTTCTTCAGGATGTCTCTGATTCCTTAGTATCTCTTCCTGGTTACTCCCTCCTCCAGTATGATAGACCTGAGCCTCGTCCTGGAGGTGGGGTTGCTATCTTTATCAAAAACTCTCTTCTTCACTCGCCCTGCACTGCCCTCTCTCCACCTCACCCCCAGGAGTACCTCTGGCTATGGCTTCCCCTTCAGTCCTACCTTTTGTTCATACTAGGGCATTGCCCGTACTATATCTATATCTAAAATTATATCCCCCCCCTCTATTTACATGAAATGGTTTGGTCCAAAGCGAACGGCTTCCGGAGTTTGGTAAAGAAATCGCCATCGCGTGCACAAACGCGCAGGAAAGCGAATGAATCGCAAATTCGTTTTTATTAGTTTTAAAACATAGTTTAACGCCAACATAGTTTGCAAACGTGAAATAAATGAATACGCTCTCAAATGTGCCATCCGAGGCAGAGTGTGTCCGCCACGTTCGGCACACGCGATAGTTCGCTGCTCTCTGATTGGTTGAATCGTTTTTTGGACATAGCTCGGTAAGTAATTGTCCGATTAATATGAAACCTTGAAAAGGCACATCCTCGGGTCCCCAGCAATATACCTGGCAAGTTAAAAGTATATCGGACCCGTGGTTGTCGAGAAACAGCGGTCACAGACAAACAAACGTACAAACGTACAAACAAACAGAGATTACTGGAATTATAGATAGATGTGTGTTGTACCATCCACCAAACAGTGATGACTCCATCTACATCTCCCTGTCTGATAATATGGACCAACTTCTATCCACTCATCCCAACTCTCTCTTCCTCATATGTGGTGATTTCAATTGTCACCATGCCAGTTGGCTGGGTGTGGGTACCTCTCTCACCAGCCATGGCTCCTCAGCAAAGGACTTCTGCGACTCACTGGGACTGACACAATCTGTCAATTTCCCGACCCAGATCTCAGTCAATGGAGCATCTTCTCTTTTAGACTTGGTTATGACTAACTTCCCTGCAAATGTCTGCTGCTCTTCTTCTGCTCCAATCGGCTCATCTGATCATGTGCTTGTTAAAGTGGACATCTCTCTGACCATTCTCAGAGAGCCTCCTCAGCGTCGACGAGTCTGGCATTTCACTCAGGCCAACTGGCACGGTCTTCAAGCAGCCATCAATCATCTGGACAGGTCTCCCATCTCTACTGCCTCTGACATCAACTCATCATGGGAATTCTTCCAAAGTAAATTGCTCTCTCTCATGCACAGATTTATCCCATCTCGTCGTCAGTTGTCATACCCTTCCTCCCATCCATGGTTCACAGAATCTTGTGGTGAGGCAGTTGCCCAGAAACAACTTGCCTTCGCCTCCTGGAAAGCAAATCGAACGGAAGGAAATCTCATTTCCTTTCACAAGGCCCGAAACAAGTGTGTGTGTGTGCACCCTCAGGAGAGCCAGGAAACAATATCTCTCCTCCCTCAAGACTGAACTCTCAAACCTGTCTTCCTCTTCCAAATCCTTGTGGCATCTGGTCAAATCTGTTTCTGGTGTTTGTTCCCCCTCCATCCCCTCCTTTACCTCAAATGGCTACACAGCTGACTCCGCTCGTGAAAAAGCTGAATGCCTCAACTCTGTGTTTGCCTCTAAATCTTGTGTCCCAAACCCATCCCTCTCTGTACCCACCATACCCAGTCGTACCCAGCTGTGTCCTTTTCTCCTGACAAGGTGGAGAAGTTTCTATCAACCCTCGACTCTGATTCTGCAACTGGACCTGACGGCATCAGCCCACGGGTCCTAAAGTCCTGCTCTGCTGCTCTTTCACTCCCTCTCTCTGTTCTCTTCACCCTCTCTTTTGCTCAAGGTCATCTGCCATCAGCTTGGAAATCAGCCAACATCACCGCTTTACACAAAAAGGTGCAAAAACAAATCCTTGCAACTGCAGACCAATCAGCCTTCTCCCAATTATCAGCAAAGTCATGGAATCCATCATTGCTTCAGATATCAAATCTTTCCTCTTCTCCAATGGCTTGATCTCGGACCATCAATTTGGTTTTAGACCAGGTCACTCTACTCTGGATATGCTGCTTCTGCTGTCTCAACAATGGATGGAGGTCCTCAATGCCAAACAGGAAATTAGAGCTGTCTCCTTCGACATATCACGTGCCTTCGATACGGTCTGGCACCCCGCTCTGCTCACTAAACTCTCCTCCTATGGTATCCAGGGAAATCTCCACGCATGGCTTGCGGACTTCCTCTCTAGTCGTAGTCAACGTTTGGCCCTGAATGGGTTTCTCTCATCTCCCCTTCCTGTTCAGGCTGGAGTTCCCCAAGGCAGTGTTATTGGCCCCGTGCTTTTTCTGGTCTTCATCAATGATCTCTCTGACTCTCTTGAAAATCCTCTCTACCTCTTTGCTGATGACACCACTCTCTGCCGCTCCATTACTCATCCCTCAGATCGGCAGGCTGCAGCCTCCTCACTCGCTGCAGACCTGGACAAAATCACAGACTGGTCAAACAAGTGGAACATGTCTTTCAATCCTGACAAATCTCACACTCTTACGATGTCTCTCTGAAAAGACCGACTGGACAAGCCTCCCATTTACTTTCTGAACAATCCTCTCCAAGAAGTTCTGTCACTCAAGCTTTTGGGTCTCACTATCTGCCATGATCTTTCCTGGGAAAACCACATTTCCAATGTGGTCTCCAAAGCCAGTCGCCGTCTGGGCATTCTCCATCATGCGAAGTCCTTCCTTGGCACACCTGAGCTCCTCACCACATACAAGGCTTTCATCCGCAGCTCAATGGAATACTGTTCTCCCCTCTGGGCCGGTGCTCCTGCCTCACACCTAGCTCGGCTTCACACTGTTGAAACCAAAACTTTCAGAATCATTGGAATCTCCCGTGATTAAGCTACCTCCGAGGGCCTTTCACTTACTCACCGTAGGCAGGTTGGTGGTCTTTCTGTCTTCTACCGACTCCTCTCCGGCCTTGCTCCCCCAGCTCTCTCTGGGCTCTGTCCCCCAAATATTCCTACAGGTCGCACAAGATCTGCCTCCAAACGTCTTATGGTTAAACTGCCAAAGTCAAGACTCTCTGCTCACCTTCACTCCTTCATTCCTCTTTTTTCCCACCTCTGGAACAAACTCCCTCACTCTCTTCAATCCCACTCCTCCTTCCAGGTCTTTAAAACAGCTGTTCACCACCATCTCTTATCTTTTTTTTTGTATACTGAATCGAGGCTCGTGAAAGAGCTAAAATCCTCTTCCATCCAAAACCTTGATCTTCTCTAACCCTGCTAATTTCACCCCAGTTCCACTTTTTTTAAATACCAACTTCTTTCCTGGAAGTCCTTGCAGTGTCCTTGTATTTTATACTTCTCAACCCCCCCCCCCCCCCAAACCCCATTCCCACGCCTCCTCCCCCCAAGCCCTCTCACTCTCACAGATCTCCCGATGTCCCTGCTCTCAAATGTCATGTTTGTGCTTCCCCTTCTCTCCCCATCTTGTCTACCGCTACCCTTTTTATATGTTTTGTGTGTCGGTTTGATTTTTTTGTGTGATAAATGTTAGCTCTTTCACGAGCCTTGATCCTGTATGCAAAAAAAAAAGCAAATCAAAAAAAAAGTTGTGAACCAGTGATGGGATTCTGACCAAATTTAACACTTATGTAGAATGATGTAAAGATGAACGGATTAGATTTTGGGGTCAAGGGGTCAACAGTCAAAGGTCAAAGTCTGTAATAGGTCTATAACTTGAGAACGGCTGAAGTGATCTAATTCAAACTTGGTACAGGCATGTATCATGATGTAATTATTAAGTGATTAGATATTGGGGCCAAAGGTCAAAGGTCAATGGTCGCATCTGTAATAGGTCTCTAACTTGAGAACGGCTGAAGTGATCTAATTCAAACTTGGTACAGGCATGTATAATGATGTAATGATTAAGTGATTAGATATTGGGGTCAATGGTCAAAGGTCAAAGGTCGCATCTGTAATAGGTCTATAATTTGAGAACGGCTGAAGTGATGTCATTCAAACTTGGTACAGGTATATATAATATTGTAAAGATTATGTGGTTAGATTTTGGGGCCAAAGGTCAAAGGTCAAAGTCTGTAATAGGTCTATAACTTGAGAACGGCTGAAGTGATCCAATTCAAACTTAGTACATGTATGTATAATGATGTAAAGATTAACTTATTAGATTTTGGGGTCAAAGTTCAAAGGTCAAATCTGTAATAGGTCTATAACTTGAGAACAGCTGAAGTGATCTAATTCAAACTTGGTATAGGCTTGTATAATGTTGTAAAGATTATGTGATTAGATTTTGGGGTCATAGGGCAATGGTCAAAGGTCAAAGGTCAAAGTCTGTAATCGGTCTATAACTGGAGAATGGCTAAAGGGATCTAATTCGAACTTGGTACAGATATGTATTATGATGTAAAGATCAACTGATCAGATTTTGGCAGACCCGAGGTCAAAGGCCAAAGGTCAGAGGCCATGTCAGGTAAAAATGTGAGAACTTGTGAACAGATTAAGGGATTTAAATTACAACTTGGGACAGGTATGTATAATGATGTAAACATGAAATATATATATCGTCTGTGGTTCATCAGTGAGTGCCCAGGAATGTTTTTGGTAAAAAAGTGAAAAGTAAAAATAAAAAATAAAAATAAAAGTTGGAATTTTCCCTCCCCCCCCCCCCCCTTTAATTGCTCTAGAGTGCCTAAAGCCTTTGTAGTTTTGTGAAAGCTAATATTGGTCTCCAACCACTTTACTTAGTGGGTATAGGGAAGTTTTTATGACCCCACAAATAAATGTGAAAGACAAGAAAATTGGATTTATTCAAAATGACAATAGGATTAGAACAGCACAGGGCAACGCCCGGTAGTTCTGCTGCTGATTTATAAAAGCACGAGTAAAAGGCCTGTCAAACATGACGGGTTGGAACAGTTTATACGACGGTGCAGCCTCGTGACTGTGCCAAAGTCTGAAGCCTTGGCCAAGTGTCATGTGTGCTTTTATCTTTTTTATTTATAAGACATCCTGCGGATGTAAATGAACACTTGTTTTACTTTGTGCATGTTGCACATCACATGCAGCGAATTTCACGTCCCTGCACTTTGTATTTGTATTTATTCTTATTTTTAAAACGTTTCTGTACACCACCCTTGAGCATTGGTTTGTTAACCACCGTCTACAATTCTAAAACATAATTACTCTTTTATGGAAAATGTTTTTCGAGTTTGTTTTACCCTCAAATGTAGACCATAGTGAACATGCATTCATGTTAAAGATTGGCCGTTAAAACTCTTCCTTTCCTTCTGTTTTCCCCTGCTTTTATTTTTCAACCTTCTAGTCAGGTTCACTATGTTTTTTCGTTCAAACTTTTGGTAGATTAGCAAAACTATACATTTTTGGAATATTCAGAGCATGAGGAATGCAAAAATTAATGTTTACATTTGCGTAGACACCTTTGCGAAAATGACACTCAGGACAGTGATGAAGATCTGTAAAAGCATATTCCTGAACGGTATAGACCTCGTAGATCCTGTGTATAGGACTTATAGTTCAATCTGATACTACCTATAACTTCCTATAACAACCTATAACTTCAAAGGACTTGCAATATCATGTATTATGTAATACAGTTATATCACAAATATAAAGACAATGGTTTTCAATTACCTTTGTTTGTTGCTTTTCTATAATCCTGAGCACTATTTTGAGGCCTTTATTGGATTCCTTGACCCAGAAAACATAGGATTAGCATATTTAATTAAGTCTCTAGGTTGACTAGAAGCCGAGATCGCGCAAAATATGTATTTTATGGCGGCCATTTTCAAAATCCAAAATGGCGGCCATGCAGGTGTCTGTGCAAATGCCAACATTGATTTTCGGATTCTCCATGCTCTGAAGATTCCAAAAATGTACAGGTTTGCTAATCCCAAAAGTTTGAACGAAATTATATTTGTTAACATCGTGAACCTGACTATTCTTGTGTTATATTTCCCGATGAGGACACTCCAGTTTTAAGAAGAATTCCAGCATGCCCCTTTCACCATTGCTCTGTTTTCATTCTCCTTGATTTAGAAACATCAATTTGAACCCTTCCCCCATGACTTCCATTTCTCCCGCTGTACCTGTCATAGTGAACACACCGACAATCATGCCGATGTCTCTTCCACCAACCATGATGGCTTCACTCCGGTCTATTGCTTCGGCGCCAACACTGCGTGTCCGGCGTGCTGCCCAGATGCCGATCACCAGGATGAGCAAGTAGAAGATCACAATTGCGATAATTCCGCCAATGCTGAACGCCATGTCGATGGTCACCGGGCGTGTTCACTGGTGGACGTGTTTCTCAGTGTCTGGGACGGGCGGAGACATAACCAGCACTATGCATTAAAGCGCACAAGACATCGGCCATTGTAACATGCAGTGTTGTGATTATTTTGTACTGTAAGTTATTCTTTTGGAAACTTTGGGTTAACTAAAAGGGATAACTGATGCAAGGCCTGTCTTGAGGAAATGCCCTGCTGAGTGTGGTGAGAAAAGCGGCGCCATTGGTATGACGTCACTGCTACCCAGAGTATCTCGGTACCCAGAGTATCTATCAAACTGGTACGCAGAGTATCTATCAAACTGGTACCCAGAGTATCTATCAAACTGGTACCCAGAGTATCTATCAAACTGGTACCCAGAGTATCTCGGTACCCAGAGTATCTATCAAACATGTACCCAGAGTATCTATCAAACTGGTACCCAGAGTATCTATCAAACTGGTACCCAGAGTATCTATCAAACTGGTACCCAGAGTATCTATCAAACTGGTACCCAGAGTATCTATCAAACTGGTACCCAGAGTATCTATCAAACTGGTACCCAGAGTATCTATCAAACTGGTACCCAGAGTATCTATCAAACTCGTACCCAGACTATCTATCAAACTGGTACCCAGAGTATCTATCAAACTGGTACCCAGAGTATCTATCAAACTCGTACCCAGACTATCTATCAAACTGGTACCCAGAGTATCTATCAAACTGGTACCCAGAGTATCTATCAAAGTGGTACCCAGAGTATCTATCAAACTGGTACCCAGAGTATCTATCAAAGTGGTACTCAGAGTATCTATCAAACTGGTACCCAGAGTATCTATCAAAGTGGTACCCAGAGTATCTATCAAAGTGGTACCCAGAGTATCTATCAAAGTGGTACTCAGAGTATCTATCAAACTGGTACCCAGAATATCTATCAAAGTGGTACCCAGAGTATCTATCAAACTGGTACCCAGAGTATCTATCAAAGTGGTACCCAGAGTATCTATCAAAGTGGTACCCAGAGTATCTATCAAACTGGTACCCAGAGTATCTATCAAACTGGTACCCAGAGTATCAATCAAAGTGGTACCCAGAGTATCTATCAAACTGGTGCCCAGAGTATCTATCAAACTGGTACCCAGAGTATCTTCCCCAAGCACAGTGGTTATGTTAAGTGTGTGTGTGTGTGTGTGTGTGTGTGTGTGTGTGTGTGTGTGTGTGTGTGTGTGTGTGTGTGTGTGTGTGTGTGTGTGTGTGTGTGTGTGTGTGTGTGTGTGTGTGTGTGTGTGTGTACGATCATTATTCATTTTTCTCAGCAACTGTTGGTCTGATGGACACGAAATTTTCACCACAGGAGCACCTCCTCCTTTAGAATATTTTAATGATAATCATAACGTCATAGGTCATGTGGTACAGGCGCCGTCTTGGAAAAACCGAAAAATGTTGCACCTCTATATCTCCAAAACCGCTGCATGGAAAAAATTGAAACATGGCTCATTGTAAAGAAATATATATGAGGAATCGGTGTTAACGATGACGTCATTGGTGCCATAATTATGACGTCATATTTCGACATGGATAACGCTTAGTCTGATAAGTTTGAAATGTATTGAGCATGATCTATGCAACAATTATATTAGAGAATATAAATTTATGATGTCATCGCTCACGTGGTCTGGCAGCCATATTGGATGAAAGAAAATAAATGTTCAAAAACATAAGAGTTGGATCGCAATAGGTTGACTGCAGGGTGAGTATTCTATGAATACCGTCTTTGTGTTAAGTGTTTGTCTTTGTTTGTGTGTGTGTGTTTATCAGTTTTACTATGAGCCTTAGCGCATGCATAAAAAATAAATAAATAAATAAAAAACAGAGAATTTTATCCTTCCTGTAAAACATCCATCCATAACTTATATTTTAATATAAACTTTTAATATTATGGCATTAAACTGTGATTACCTGGGAAAAGGAAAAAGCGAAAGGTAAGACTTTCACCTGGAAGTTCAACTTATTTTGCAAATTCATTTGAGCGTAAAAGTCACTTTGAATCTTTAAAGACGCATATTTTCACACATATATTTTTAATATCCAACGACCTACATTCCTAGATGTGACACGTCCAGTCACGCAATGAGTCAAAGTAAGTCAAAAGAAGGAAGCCAACCTGGGATTCCAGAGCGGGGTATGAGAGGGGCAATTGCCCCTTCCCCTTCCCCTTCCCCTTCCCCTCCCAACTCCCCCGGCCTTTTCCCAGGAGAGGCGGTGGAGGCAGAAAGTGCCTTATCATGCAGACACCCGAAAAAGTCTGAGGACATTGCTCAACTAACAGAGAATGTAAGAGACTTCAAAAATGCATCATATCTGACTACCCTTTGACCGCCAAGAGTTTTATCCTTGTGGGTCTTTAGGAGGCAGGTCTTGAAATTTCCTCAAAAGGATTCGCCAATTCTAACTTGTCCTGTATTTAGTCAATTGAGGTTGGCTTAAATAGGCCGGATTGAAATCATTAACGAACTGTGTTTTGGGTGTTCATTTTATTTGAAGAAGACGAAGAAGACTTCTGGTCGTAGTCAGCATGTGGTACTTCCTCTCTGGTCGTAGTCAACGTGTGGCCCTAAATGGGTTTCTCTCATCTCCTCTTCCTGTTCAGGCTGGAGTTCCCCAAGGTAGTGTTCTGGGCCCTGTGCTTTTTCTGGTCTTCATCAATGATCTCTCTGACTCTCTTGAAAATCCTCTCTATCTCTTTGCTGACGACTCTACTCTCTGTCGCTCCATTCCTCATCCCTCAGATCGGCAGTCTGCAGCCTCCTCACTCTCTGCAGACCTGGACAAAATCACAGACTGGTCAAACAAGTGGAACATGTCTTTCAATTCTGACAAATCTCACACTCTTACAATGTCTCTCCGAAAGGACCGACTGGACAACCCTCCCATCTACTTTCTCAACAATCCTCTCCAAGAAGTTCTGTCGCTCAATCTTTTGGGTCTCACTATCTGCCATGATCTTTCTTGGGAAAACCACATTTCCAAGCTGGCCTCCAAAGCCAGTCGCCGACTGGGCATCCTCCGTCGTGCGAAGTCCTTCCTTGGCACACCTGAGCTCCTCACCACATACAAGGCTTTCATCCGCAGCTCAATGGAATACTGTTCCCCCCTCTGGGCTGGTGCTCCTGCCTCACACCTTGCTCGGCTTCACGCTGTTGAGGCCAAAGCTTTCAGAATCATTGGAATCTCCTGCGATGTAGTCAACACCGAGGGCCTTTCACTCACTCACCGCAGGCAGGTTGGTGGTCTTTCTGTCTTCTACCGACTCCTCTCCGGCCTTGCTCCCCCAGCTCTCTCTGTGCTCTGTCCCCCCAATATTCCTTCAGGTCGCACAAGATCTGCCTGCAACCCTCTTATGGTTAAACTGCCAAAGTCTAGGCTCTCTGCTCACCTTCACTCTTTCAATCCCCTTTTCTCCCGCCTCTGGAACAAACTCCCCCACTCCCTTCAATCCCACTCCTCCCTCCAGGTCTTTAAAACAGCTGTTCACCACCATCTCTTATCTTCGCCCATCGAAAACCTTGATCTTTTCTACCCCCGGTAATTCACCCCAGAGTCCTTGCAGTGTTCATATGTTTTATTCCTCTCCCACCTCCCCCCAAGTCCTCCCGATGTCCCTGCTCTCAAATGTTGTGTTTGTGTCCTTCCCCCTCTCTTTTGTGTCCTTCCCCCTTTCTCCCCATCTTGTCTGCCGCTCCCCTTGTTTTTTTGTGTTTTGTGTGTCAGTTTGTCAGTTTTGTCAGTTGTCAGTTTGTCAGTTGTCAGTTGTCAGTTTGTCTTTTTGTGTGATTAATGTTAGCTCTTTCACGAGCCTCGATCTTGTATACAAAAAAAAACAACAAAAAAAAATACATTTTGGTCGCATATAAACATAACCATTAGGGTGGCCCTTAAATGGGGGGGAATTTTTTTGTTTTTAATTTGAATGTTCACATGGCCGAAATGTGATCCATTTAGGATGGAAACACTGCAGTCAAAATTTCATACAAGTCTGTTTATATTTAGAGGTAGTCCAGGCACCTTCAAGAATCAAGATTTTATATATATTTAATTTTTATTTTATTTTATATTTCTAGTCCATAGACGCGATAATTATTCACAAGCATGTTTTATCAAACGGTGTTGATTTATTTCTGTGAAACATACTGTATTATCTGTGATATGTGTTTTTCGTGTTACGTGACCTCAATCACATGGCCGACAGGGGGAAATGTTCAAGGGTGCTGGACTACCTCTACATATTTATGAATGTAGCTGACATTTGGCCGGGCCTGTTGTTAGGGCAGATGGACCGATTGTGGAGGGTGAGAGCTTAACTTTTCAAACTTTCAAAAATAATGGCCACCCTAATAATCATATACGTTTGCTCCATTATAACAAGATACTGTAGCCAAGCTAAAATGAATGAGAAATTAATCACATTTTTTAAATTTAAAATTTGATTGTCACAAGGGATTGCTGAATACAGTAACTATATATACTGTACATAACTTTGTATAGTTATCCTTACTTGAACACAATATAAGGACTTTATTCCACAGCCGACTGACTAATCATCCTTTCGTTACCTCTGCCACCAAAGGTGGATGTTTTCACCCCTGTCTGTCCGTTTGTGAACAAAATATCTCAAAAACTGGTGGACGGATTTGAACGAAATTTGGCAGAGATGGAGCGCATGTCACAAGGACGTAATTGTTAAATTTTGGTGAAAATTCGGATCCGGCTACTAGAATTTTAAAAGTGATTCTTCACCATTGGGAGATAGGGCCAAAAACGATACAGAGCAGGATATCTGAAAAAGTTATGGACGGATTTGGACGAAACTTGGTGGAAAGGTTGTGTGTGTGACAAGGAAGAATCGATTCGATTTTGGTGAAGATCCGGATCCGGATCCGGCTAGTAGAATGTTTTAAGTGATTCTTCACCATTTGGAGATACGGCCAAAAACGATACAGAGCAGGATATCTGAAAAAGTTATGGATAGATTTGGACGAAACTTGGTGGAAAAGTTGTGTGTGCGACAAGGAAGAATCGATTCGATTTTGGTGAACATCCGGATCCGGATCCGGCTAGTAGAATGTTTTAAGTGATTCTTCACCATTTGGAGATAGGGCCAAAAACGATACAGAGCAGGATATCTCAAAAAGTTATGGACGGATTTGGATGAAAGTTGGTGGACCGGTTGTGTGTTTGACAAGGAAGAATCGATTCGATTTTGGTGAATATACGGATAGGGTGGGTGGAGGGTGCTGGAAAACATTGGGAGCTGGAGGTGGGGTGGGGGGAGAGTGCTGGAAAACCATGGGAGCTGGAGGTGGGGAGGGGGGAGGGTGCTGGAAAAACCATGGGAGCTGGAGGTGGGGAGGGGGGAGGGTGCGAGAAAACCATGGGAGCTGGAGGTTGGGAGGGGGGAGGGTGCTGGAAAACCATGGGAGCTGGAGGTGGGGTGGGGGGAGCGTGCTGGAAAACCATGGGAGCTGTGGGTGGGGTGGGGTTTCGGGTGCTGGAAAACCATGGGAGCTGGGGTGGGGGGAGGGTGCTGGAAAACCATGGGAGCTGTGGGTGGGGTGGGTGGAGGATGCTGGAAAACCATGGGAGCTGGAGGTAGGGAGGGGGGAGGGTGCTGGAAAACCATGGGAGCTGGAGGTGGGATGGGGGGAGGGTGCTGGAAAACCATGGGAGCTGTTGGTAGGGTGGGGTGGTGGTGGGGGGGGGGGGAGGTGGGGTTGGCTTTGGAAAACCATGGGAGCTGGAGGTGGGATGGGGTAGGAACCGCGGTAAAGTTGCGGGAAAACCACGTGGAATGATGTGCGGGGGATTCTGGGAAACCGCGCGTTCTCATCAACAATGACGCTCCAACGGCGATCGATTCGAACTCCAGGCTTGTTTCTAATTACAAGCGATTCATCCCCTGCCATCGCTAATTTCCCAGTTATGGTTGATGGCCGGTCCTGGCATGCCGAAGATCGTTGTCTCCCAAATCTGTATTTCCAAGCGGAGTAAAAAGCTTTCCGTGTGATTGCATCGGCGCGCAGGAGCGCCTTGTGCGTTGAAATACAATAATATGGATCGAAGTACAAGACCGGTTGAGTCATCCGTCCAGAGGAATGACACCGAGTGCTGTGGAGAGGGACAAAGGGCTCAAAGCACAACGTGGAGCCTCCAAGTCCCTCAATGTTCGGTCCCCCAATGTTCGGAGCTTCATGGATGAGCACACCGAGCAACCAGGGCGGAGCCTGTGATGAACGGTAGGCGTGGCCAGTTCGGGGGTGGGAAAGCGCGACATTGGACCATTTGAAGAGGTGCACTTTGGCAGTGTGTGTGCAATCCATGCAAGTTACAGGACTTACAGATGCTGACAACCTAAGAATTACCCTCCAGAATTACCCTTTAGGACCCTCTTGAATTACCCTTTAGAACCCTCTAGAATTACACTTTGGAACCCCGTAGAATTAAACCGGTGGGTTTCTTCTTCATTTTTGAAAGGTTCTTCTTCTTCATTTTTAAGGACGGACGGATGGATGGAAGGACATAGCTAAATATTGCAGCGGCTTCACCACTTCAAAATTCAACCTCGACTGACCTGAACCAAATCTATGGATCAAATCCACGTGGACTGGTGGAGTATTATTTTAAACATGAAGTTAATGATGAGTAATAAAAAAAATTGTTTTCAAGTGCAGCCCCATCCCACCCACAAAAATATTTTTATTAAAAAATTAATTAAAATTTTTTTTAAATTAAAAAAAACTCCCTTTCATCACGCCATCTGTAGCATTCGTAGATTATTTTTTCATGTAACATTAAAAAATAATGTAACACCTAATCAATTAAAATATTTACCTATTGTGTGCAAGCGATGGTTTTAGGGAACAACGTCAGCTCTGTCGAGAGTGCAAACTAAAGGAAGAAGAAGAAGACAGCTATGGCAGTTCTAACATCTGAAATCTAAGAGAGCAGGCAAGCAAGGGGAAAATTCTGCTATTTTTTGGGAAGAGTTATATAGAGTTCGCTTGTTTGATTTCCTAAAGATCATTGATTGTGATGGTGATCGATGGATCGACACGATCAAATATGCATAAACAAATTACATTGCTATAATAGGGTACACAAACAATACAATAAGTACAAACCCAAAAATTATAACACGTCGGCAAAACAAGAGGAAAAATTATCAATGAAAAAAAATTCTATCAATGAAAACTTATTCTACCCAAATATCAGCTTCCTAGCTCAAAAGGTACTTGAGATATTGTGCAGATGAGAAAGAAAATAAATAAGTAAATAATAATTAAAATAAGTAAATAATAATCGTAACATAATTGTACACCGCTCCTTTCCTATGCCACCTCCAGGCATTGCAAATCGTCATTGCCGGGCACCAAAGGGGGCTCGGCAGTGACGCACGCTGAAAGAGAGTACTCAGTTTTCACTCTGGTTGTTTGTTGTACACCGCTCCTTTCCTATGCCATCTCCAGGCATTGCAAATCGTCATTGCCGGGCACCAAAGGGGGCTCGGCAGTGACGCACGCTGAAAGAGAGTACTCAGTTTTCACTCTGGTTTCTTGTTTGTTTTCTTGGTTGTCCGGACGATATCTCAGCCATCCTTTGAGCTAGGAAGCTGAAATTTCGGCACAGTAGTGAGCAAGTCCTTTGTCAAATACGGTATTTTTTGTTTTTTGAATAATCAATTAATTGAGGAGTTATTTAATTATTAGCGTTTAATTAAGTACTTATTTAATTAATTAAATTTCATTTCTCTTCTGACCATTATTAACTCAGGCACCTTTTGAGTTAGGAAGCTGATATTTGGACATGCCAATGACCAGGTGATTTGGCTGCAAAGGATATTTTTGATTTATTATTTATTTATTTTCATTATTAATCATTTATTTATTTTCTTTCTCATTTGGCCAATATCTCAGGCACCTTTTGAGCTGGGAAGCTAATATTTGGACATGAGTGACCAAGTGATGTGGCTATCAAGGATATTTTTGATTTATTGATTAATCATTTCATCTATTAAGTATTTATTGATTAATCGATTAATTATTTATTGAGTAATCAATTAATTATTTAATTTTTTATAAATGACTTATTTAATTAAATTTCTAAAAGATACATCTTCGGATGAAGCACTACTGGTTTAGTTATGCGATTAGCCAATTGATTATGAAAATATTTTGTGATAATCTTTTATTGATTTTAATTATACAATTAATCAATCAATTAGTGTACACCTCTCCCTCCCAATGCAGCCCCAATGAGCTGCACTGCGGTATTGCCGGGCGCCGGAGGCGCCCCGGCAATGCCGCGCTGCAGCATATTTAATTATTTGGCATGGGGCGGTGTACTTTGAATGTATGTGTACTTGTTAATTTCTTAATCAATTGGCTAATAGCATACCTAAACCACCACGGTTTCATCCGAATCTGTAACTTTTTGAAAAATAAGTAGTTAATCGTATAATTAAATAATTAATTGATTAATTGATTAATCCAAAATCAAAAATACCCTTTACGGCCAAATCACTTGGTCATTGTCATGTCCAAATATCAGCTTCCTAGCTCAAAAGGTGCCTGAGATATTGGCCAGATGAGAAATAAAATAAATAAGTACTTA
This sequence comes from Myxine glutinosa, assembly GCF_964187855.1. NCBI lineage: Eukaryota > Metazoa > Chordata > Myxini > Myxiniformes > Myxinidae > Myxine > Myxine glutinosa. Next base: position 37,021,964 of record NC_136265.1, on the reverse strand, counting down.
ATAAATCGATAATAATTAGGTAATTAATCGATTAATCAAAATATTAAAAATAACGTTTTTTTGCTAAAGGAAATGCTCACTATTGGGCCCAAATTTCAGCTTCCTAGCTCAATGGATGGCAAACAAAGAAGAAGACGTCATAGTCATTGTGAACTCAAAAATAGTTCGTTTCCCAATTCAGTGAGGCACTATGCGAATGCTGTTAAATTTTCAAGTCAATCAGATGAAAATTGATGATTTTTCAGATGAAAATTGATGATTTTGGAAGTTTGACCTTGGGTTGGTTGACCTTTGACTGTTTAACCTCAAAAATAGTTCGTTTCCCAATTCAGTGAGGCTCTATGCGAATGCTGTTAAATTTTCAAGTCAATCAGCTGAAAATTGATGATTTTTCAGATGAAAATTAATGATTTTGGAAGTTTGACCTTGAGTTGACCTTTGACTGTTTAACCTCAAAAATAGTTGGTTTTCCAATTTAGTGACAAGATACAAATGCTGTTCAATTTTCAAGTCAATTGGTTTTAAAATGGTGATTTTAGAAATTTGACCTCCAGATGACCTATGACCTCAAAATCAATAGGCTTCTCAATTGTAACAACCTCTACAACTTGGTGAAGTTTCATGATGATCGGTTTAGAATTGTGACCTGTAGGACGGTGATAAACAGACCAACAAACAGACAAACACAGACAGAATAACAAATGCAACCGACCAATATCCTTGAAAAATCTTTGATTTTGTAAGTAAAATAAGACGTCATGTAGAGCACGATACTTGCAAAATCTATCCTCTCCCACCCCCCACCCCCCAAAAAGGTTGCCATTGATGCAACAAATTGTACATTTCATCAAGATTAAAATTGATAATCTTAATCAAAGCTCGAGTTAATGGAATGAAAAGTGACAATTTTTCAGATGAAATTGATGATTTTAGAAGTTTGACCTAGAGTTGACCTTTGACCTTTTGACCTCATGAATAATTGCTTTCCCCCTTTAGTGACTCAATGTGCAAATACTGTTCAATCAACAAGTCAATCGGATGAAAATTGACGGTTTTTCAGATGAAAATTGATGATTTTGGAAGTTTGACCTTGAGTTGACCTTTGACATTTTGAACTCAAAAATAATTGGTTTCCCTATTTAGTGACTCAATGTGCAAAAACTTTTCAATTAACAAGTCAATCGGATGAAAATTGATGGTTTTTCAGATGAAAATTGATGATTTTGGAAGTTTGCTTTGAGTTTGATGGAACAAGATGTAGGTACAGATACAGATGAGAGATACAGTTGATACAGATACAGTTGATGGCTGTACAGATACAGCCATCAACGAAAATCCAATGAACAACCAAATCTCTCAATAATCTACCTTAACCCATGCAACAAGTAATACGTTTCTCCTGGCGGAGTCGACACCGACACGTCTTGGACTCATCCCCTGACAAAATAATTGTGTGAATCCATAGATACAGTCACGTGAAAAAGTAAGTACACCCCATGTAAAGTTTTGACTTTTTCAACATATTTGAACATACAGCTATTTGATCTTCATTTCAACAATATTGATAGATAATGGTGATATAATCTATCTATAATTCCAGTAATCTCTGTCTGTCTGTCTGTACGTCTGTACGTTTGTTTGTCTGTGACCGCTGTTTCTCGACAACCACGGGTCCGATATACTTTTAACTTGCCAGGTATATTGCTGGGGACCCGAGGATGTGCCTTTTCAAGGTTTCATATTAATCGGACAATTACTTACCGAGCTATGTCCAAAAAACGATTCAACCAATCAGAGAGCAGCGAACGATCGCGTGTGCCGAACGTGGCGGGCACACTCTGCCTCGGATGGCACATTTGAGAGCGTATTCATTTATTTCACGTTTGCAAACTATGTTGGCGTTAAACTATGTTTTACAACTAATAAAAACGAATTTGCGATTCATTCGCTTTCCTGCGCGTTTGTGCACGCGATGGCGATTTCTTTACCAAACTCCGGAAGCCGTTCGCTTTGGACCAAACCATTGCATGTAAATAGAGGGGGGGGATTGTCACCACTCGCAAGCCGTTCGCTTTGGACCAAACCATTTCATGTAAATAGAGGGGGGGGATATAATTTTAGATATAGATATAGTACGGGCATGCCCTAGTATAACAAATATCATGAAACATTTACATTTTGTAGTCCATTGTATAATTTAAATAAACATAAATGCAAATTTCGCATGTGGAAAAAGTAAGTACACCCTTGGCTATAATAGGTGGTATTGCCCCCTTTGGCAGAAACAACCTCAAGTAGGCGTTTCTTATAACTGTCTACCAGTCTCTGACATCGACTGGGAGAAATTTTTGCCCACTCCTCCATGCAGAATTCTTTCAGCTGTGCAATGTTTGAGGGGTTTCTTGCATGCACAGCTCGTTTCAAATCCCCCCACAACATCTCGATGGGATTTAGATCCGGGCTTTGACTTGGCTATTCCAGAACCCTCCATTTCTTTCTTTTCAGCCATTCCTTGGTGGATTTACTGGTTTGTTTAGGGTCATTGTCACGTTGCAAGGTCCACCTTCGGTTGAGCTTCAACTTTCCGACAGCTGGCCTCACATTATCCTCAAGCACCCTCTGGTACAATGAAGAATTCATAGTGGATTCTATTATGGTGAGCTGCCCAGGCCCTGATGCAGCAAAGCTGCCCCAAACCATAATATTTCCAGCACCATGCTTTTCAGTTGGTATCAGGTTCTTGTGGTCAAACGCTGTCTTTGGTTTTCGTCAAACATGTCTTCTGGTACTGTGGCCAAATAGCTCTACCTTTGACTCATCTGTCCAGAGCACATTGTTCCAGAAGTGTGGGTCTTTGCCTAGGTGTTCATTGGCAAACTTTAGTCTTGCCCTGATGTTCTTTCTGGAGAGCAAAGGTTTCCTCCTGGCACACCTCCCATATAGATCAAATTTGTGCAGCCTCTTTTTAATGGTAGACTTGTGCACTTTGACATCAACAGTGGCAAGAGCTACCTGTAGGTCCCGTGATGACATTCTGGGGTTCTTAGAGACTTCTTTCAGCATCTTGCAGTCTGCTCTTGGGCTGAACTTGCTGGGATGGCCTGGCCTGAACAAGTTAGCAGTTGTTTGGAATCTTCTCCACCTGTAGATGATCTTCCGGACAGTCGAATGATTGATTTCAAATTGTTTGGAGATCTTTTTAAATCCCTTCCCAGACTCGTAGGCATCTATAACCTTCTTTCTGAAGGCCTCAGAGAGCTATTTTGATCTAGGCATGGTGATGCCGCACACTTCAACAACAAAGAGCAAACCAAACTAAATGTCTGAGGTTTAAATAAGACAGGTTCCTCCAAGATCCTCTCTAACGATGTTCTAATCATTTGCACCTGAGCTGGTCCACCCGATTCTAATTTTAGGTATTTGAAGTGGTGATAAATGTAGGGGTGTCCTTACTTTTTCCACATGCGAAATTTGCATTTATGTTTATTTAAATTATACAATGGACTACAAAATGTAAATGTTTCATGATATTTGTTATATGATATCACCTTTATCTATCAATATTGTTGAAATGAAGATCAAATAGCTGTATGTTCAAATATGTTGAAAAAGTCAAAACTTTACATGGGTACTTACTTTTGGGTTCAGTCGTGGGTTCAGTTGTTTACATGGGTTCAGTCGCGTACTTACGTTTTCACGTGACTGTATACACTTTCTTCTGCTGGTTTGTCAAGGAATTACTTGTTATTACGAGGTAATTAACGATATCGGGGTACACTACTCTTGGCCATATTTTGACGTCGGCTGCAAATCCGCTTTAAACGACTTCGAAAAGCTGTATCGATCAAAGCCTTCACACAAAGTAATGTTTTCTGTCTATGTCTCTGGCTGGCATCTGCCGGTAAACTAGTAATATATGTCCACCAGCATCCTTGACCTCACTTTTTCACCTTTATTCGCTTTTAAATTTGTTACCTCCACAATCGGCAGAGCGATTGGCACAAAATTATCAACATAGGGGCACCTACCCATGGATATTGTTTCAACAAAGTTACATGATGATTGGATGGAAAATACGGCCGGCATTCCAAAAAGTCTGTTTTCTGGAGGCGCGGGTTGCAGGGTGTTTCAGTATTGGGAATAAAAAGCCTCGACCTTGCTTCGCTTGCTCGGCCGAATCATTAAACCACTATGAAAACGCCATCGCAAGAATTGAATTGCAGGCAAGTGTACCATCTAACCCACAATGCATAGCGACACTACATCACTGCAGTCTTTCTATACCTCATAGTGCATTTGCGACTGGTAAATTAAGAGTTTCTACCTGCCATATGCCATTACGCACGTGTAGCATTGATGTTGGCTGCCCATGGTTTGTGCGCTCTGCTGCATGTAGTCGAGTTACACTATTTACCATGGAAGCAGACGCACAGTTAAGTTAAGTTAAGTTAAGTTAAGTTAAGCACAGTTAAGTTAAGCAGACGCACAGTGCTATTCACATTTTATTCCCAACTCTTGAAAAAGGAACGAACAATTGTTCTTTGAAAAAATTCTGGAGGAGGGAATGTTGAGGGGTGTAGCAAATGCCCCCCCCCCTCCCCCTTGCCTCCCCATAGCACCACTCCGAGATGTAGCCCAACCGATATTGCATTTTGGGAATGATCGCATACCCACAAAGATAATTTAAAATGTTCAGACTTTAAATTAACTATTGGATTTATATTACAAAGGGGGATATGAGGGTATAGCCAACAAAACAAAAAAAAATCAAGAATGAAAGAGATAAAGTGTAAAAAAAATCCTTGGGTTGTGTATAAGTCTTACAGCACGCTGCAGTGTTATGTCATTTTTCATGAAACATTTATAAATAGTCATGTCAAAATAAATAAATAATTTTTTAGATTTGTCGTGTGTGACAAATGTCTGAATAAAATGGATTTCACATGTCGACCCGTTTCCAGTGTAATGAACGTTTTAAACACTGTGGAGAAACACCGTCATCTTTTAATGAACTATCGACTATGTTTCGACTTTTAGTGTCAAGAAACATGATTTTGAAAGTAAGTTTATACTTTATTCAAATTAACCTTGTGGTTCCTACCTCTTTACACTATGTCTTTTTCATTCTATGGTTTCAAGTACTCAAACAGAATACTTGAATTTCCTTTGTATTTATTTTACACCTATGGACATCACTTCATATGTACAGCGGTTAAGGTAGAAATCATGCAATTAGACATCCGTACAAATTGGTAGTGTAATATTTTTGAGTCAGTTGCCCACTCCTCCAGTTAACTAAGTTAACTCAACTTGAAGTAGTGTTCAGAGAGATTAAAAGAGAGATGGATTTCTCCATAATGTTATACAGTAAAGCCTTGTCCAAAGTGGGGGTTAGGATCCTGAAAAATGGCGCGTTTCTTGGAACCGTGTTGTGTAAGCTTAAGACTTTATGGGATGCATGGGGATAGGGGAACGCAGCCATGGGACGCAACATATGGACAAGTAATTTATATGACTTTTTGAAATAATAACCTCAAAGGAAACACACACATATATATATATATATATACACTATCTATATATATACATATAAAAGTGAAATGTCCGTTTGTTTGTTTGTTTGTGAACCTACTCCTCTGAGCTCCCAAGGCTAATCGGCACGAAACTTTATAGGATAACATATTTTACCACCCTGCACCTAAATAGGGGTTTTAAAACAGTTATTTTCTCACAATTCATAACTTAAAACCATCCAAGCCACCACCTGTCACCATGATCTCCGAGGGTTGATCCACATATTCAAATCTTTACAAAAAAACAATTTTTATCGGATTTCAACACAATATCGATATAATTAGTTTGATGGTAATGCTCCGATCATCAAATATGTTATCACATGTGAGAAGCAACTCTTAATTAAGACGTTAACATGATCAGTAAGTTTGGCAAAGAAGGAGTCACGTGACCTCTCAAATGCGCTAAGTATTCTCATTATTCTCTCAAATGCACTATATTGGAGATCTCGCGAGATCTTTGTCGGCGAGGTCACGTCTTTTCAAAGCTGTCCATGCGCTCACGCTTTCGAAGTTAAGTAATTTTTCACAATTGTGTTTTTGTCGAAACTGTATCTATCTTTCGGTGTGCGTACCTATAGTGTGTCCTTAGTAAGATTATCGGTGTTAATTTTTCATACCTGTATACAAAATCGTCGGTTAATTCGTGTCGCGTATTTTGAGGCCTAGTAGGCTACCGTGTCCTACCTTGAGGCTTTGTTTTTCTCTCAGCGGTCTGTCGATTGTGCTGCAATTACTTTCATTCTCTGTTTTTGTCCCAGTCTTTCACCCTATACTTCCTTGTTTAAAATCTCAACTCAAAAAAAAAATAAAAAAAATTCCTTCTCTGTTCTTATTCGTTGTTCTTATTCGTTTATTCGTTGTTATTATTTGTTCGTTCGTTCTTCGATCACGTGTTTCACCCCCATTTCCATTTTCCATTTCCCCAGATAGTTTTCACTGCTCAATTTAAAAATGTTTAAACTTTCCCCTGAAGAACTGTATTCTGTCGTATATTATAACACCTTTTTCTTCTTCTTCTATAAAAGGATGCTTTCGACTTACTCACCAAATCTATTCATTCCAAAAAAAAATTTCATCTCTTACAGTTCCTCTTTTCTACATTTCCGAAACTCTCCTGCACTCCACCCCTCCTCCAGCGTCCTCAAACGTATTTTTGACTCGAAGGTCACAATAAACTAATTTTGCAATAAATGTTCGTTTCCCATTAATCGTACACTTTCTAAAATCCAATCTCACCCCTCCCCTCCAAATCTTCCCCATCACCCCTCCCCTCCAAAACTTCCCCATCACCCCTCCCCTCCAAATCTACCCCCTTGCCCCTCCCCTCCAAATCTTCCCCATCACCCATCTCTTTCAAGTCTTTCCCCTTGCCCCTCTGCTCCAAATCTTCCCCATCACCCATCCCTTTCAAATCTTCCCCCTTGCCCCTCCCCTCCAAATCCTTCCCATCACCCATCCCTTTCAAATCTCACCCCTTGCCCCTTCCCTCCTAAACTCCCCCCACACCCCTCCCCTCCGAGACTCTCCCTTGCTCCTCCCCTCCTAGCTCCTAGACTCCCCTCTCACCCCTCCTCCTTAAAGCGTCCTCCCCGCTTCTTCCCCCTTCCAACTTTCACCTTCATCTCCCCCAACCTTCTGCCTCGCTCTTCCCCCTCCTCAAATAACACCTCACTGTGCCTCACCCAATCACCATCAAACCTTTTGTCCGCCCCATCCTTCCCTTTCTCCAAGCTATTCTGAAATCTCTGACACACCTTCAACAGCTCTCCCTACCACTTCCTCCTCTTCCACATCTTACCCTACCCCTCCCCCCCCCCCCCCTGTTCTGTATCCGATGCTCCCCCTTCCTCTTCATTAACGGTATGGACCTCAAACATCCGGGGTCTTTGCTCAAATTTGACTGATCTCTCCATACAGGTTGCTTCTGACAAACCAGACGTGATCTGCTTAACAGAAACTTTCCTCCTTCATGATGTCTCTGATTCCTTGGTATCTCTCCCAGGTTACTCCCTCCTCTGGTATGATAGACCTGGAGGTGGGGTTGTGTTACGGATTCGTCACTTCCATTGTAGTGGTTATCATCCCCTGTAAACATTTTTGATTCCATGTACTATTATTGTTTTCAAAAGGTTTATTGTTTATGAACTGTTTTCAAAAGGTGAAAAAGTTAGTGTTAAAAGAAATCGGAAACCAGATAGGGAACCAGACGATGAAGAGGAAGAAGAAAAAAGAAGGCGGAGCGAGTGGAGTCGGATAAGAAGGATAGTGGCTTTGCGGTCTGGAGCGAACGTTGGCGAGCAAGAGTCACGAGTGAACTTTGGGTTTCCCAGGAAAGGGATTCCTGCGACAGAGTTTTTATTGCTGTGACAGATCAACCTGCGTGTCAGGTTTTGCGATTGATTCCGAAGAGAATTATCGAAGGGCCGTTACGTCTCGAGAACGGACCGTCGGCCATTTTGACTCGCGGGCTTTGTGCGTCGGGCAAGGTTTCTTTGCTTCGCTTCAGCCTTTGCACGTCACGCAAGGTTTTTCTTTGCTTGACTTCAGCCGTTTTCACCGCATTCAGACGTATCTGGTGAGTGTGTGTGCAACGCGGATTTTGAAGATAAATAGGAGGTTCGCCGACTGTGAGCCGCGGAACGTCCATACCCGAGGGTGTGAATTCCCAGTCGCCTGGAGGGCATCTTTGGATTTCCCAGTCACCTGGAGGGCACCTTTGCACAGCTTTGGCAGCAGGACTGTAACTGCCAACCCAATGGGATTCTGGTCTCGATTGGACATTGATCTGTCGATCGCTGGAGCGGATCGACTTTGGCTTGAAGCAGGGGATTAGAGACATTGGGGATGTTCTTGTTTCACTCACTTGGAGCACAGTGAGTTATATATTACAAAACTGATGGTACCATCATAGGATATTGATTGTACTTATGATTCATATTATTGTTGTACTGTTATTCTTGTGTGATCTTAATACAATACTTGTTTGTTTGTAACAATTGGTGTGGCTTCAACATTGATCTTTGACATACAGAACAACACATTTTGCTGCCGTGACTCCTCTCGGGGCTCGGAGGTACACCCTGACCAGGGGGTCGGGGAGGAGCACGTAACAGTTGCTATCTTTATTTTTAAAAACTCTCTTCCTCACTCGCCCTGCATTGCCCTCTCTCTACCTCACCCCCAGGAATACCTCTGGCTACACCTTCCCCTTTGCTCCCACCTTTTGTTCATATGTGTGTTGTACCGTCCACCAAACAGTGATGACTCCATCTACATCTCGCTGTCTGATAAATATGGACCAACTTCTATCTACCCATCCCAACTCTCTCTTCCTCATATGTGGTGATTTCAATTGTCACCATGCCAGTTGGCTGTGTGTGGGTACCTCTCTCACCAGCCATGGCTCCTCAGAAAAGGACTTCTGCGACTCACTGAGACTGACACAATCTGTCAATTTCCCGACCCGGATCTCAGTCAACGGAGCATCTTCTCTTCTGGACTTGGTTACGACTAACTTCCCTGAAAATGTCTGCTGCTCTTCTTCTGCTCCAATCGGCTCATCTGATCATGTGCTTGTTAAAGTGGACATCTCTCTGACCATTCTCAGAGAGCCTCCTAAGCATCGACGAGTCTGGCATTTCACTCAGGCCAAATAGCACGGTCTTCAAGCAGCCATCAATCATCTGGACTGGTCTCCCATCTCTACCGCCTCTGACATCAACTCATCATGGGAATTCTTCAAAAGTAAATTGCTCTCTCTCATGCACAGATTTATCCCATCTCGTCTTCAGTTGTCATACCCTTCCTCCCATCCATGGTACAAGGAATATTGTGGTGAGGCTGTTGCCCAGAAACAACTTGCCTTCGTCTCCTGGAAAGCAAATCCAATGGAAGGAAATCTCATTTCCTTTCACAAAGCCCGAAACAAGTGTGTGTCCACCCTCAGGAGAGCCAGGAAACAATATCTCTCCGTTCTCAAGACTGAACTCTCTTATCTGTCTCCCTCTTCCAAATCCTGGTGGTGTCTGGTCAAATCTGTTTCTGGTATTTGTTCCCCCTCCATCCCCTCCCTCACCTCAAACGGCAACACGGCTGACTCCGCACGTGAAAAAGCTGAATGCTTCAACTCTGTGTTTGCCTCTAAATCTTGTGTCGCAAACCCATCCCTCTCTGTACCCACCGTACCCAGTCATACCCAGCTGCTCCTGGACTCTGTGTCCTTTCCTCCTGAAAAGGTGGAAAAGTTTCTGTCAACCCTCGACTCTGATTCTGCAACTGGACCTGACGGCATCAGCCCACGGGTCCTAAAATCCTGTTCTTCCGCTCTTTCACTCCCTCTCTCTGTTCTCTTCACCCTCTCTTTTGCTCAAGGTCATCTGCCATCTGCTTGGAAATCAGCCAACATCAGCGCTTTGCACAAAAAAGGTGCAAAAACAGATCCTAGCAACTACAGACCAATCAGCCTCTCCCAATTATCAGCAAAGTCATGGAATCCATCATTGCCTCGGATATGAAATCTTTCCTCTTCTCCAATAGCTTGATCTCTGATCATCAATTTGGTTTCAGACCAGGTCACTCTACTCTGGACATGCTGCTTCTGCTTTCTCAACAATGGATGGAGGTCCTCAAAGCCAAACAGGAAATTAGAGCTGTCTCCCTTGACATATCACGTGCCTTTGATACAGTCTGGCACCCCGCTCTGCTCACCAAACTCTCCTCCTTTGGTATCCATGGAAATCTCCATGCATAGCTGGCGGACTTCCTCTCTAGTCATAGTCAACGTGTGGCAATGAATGGGTTTCTCTCATCTCCTCTTCCTGTTCAGGATGGAGTTCCCCAAGGCAGTGTTCTGGGCCCTGTGCTTTTTCTGGTCTTCATCAATGATCTCTCTGACTCTCTTGAAAATCCTCTCTATCTCTTTGCTGATGACTCCACTCTCTGTCACTCCATTCCTCATCCCTCAGATCGGCAGTCTGCAGCCTTCTCACTCTCTGCAGACCTGGACAAAATCACAGACTGGGCAAACAAGTGGAACATGTCTTTCAATCCTGACAAATCTCACACTCTTAAGATGTCTCTCCAAAAAGACCGACTGGACAACCCTCCCATCCACTTTCTGAATAATCCTCTCCAAGAAGTTCTGTCACTCAAGCTTTTGGCCTCACTATCAGCCATGAGCTTTCTTGGGAAAACCACATTTCCAATCTGGCCTCCAAAGCCAGTCGCCGACTGGGCATCCTCCGTCGTGCGAAGTCCTTCCTTGGCACACCTGAGCTCCTCACCACATACAAGGCTTTGATCCACAGCTCAATAGAATACTGCTCTCCCTTCTGGGCTGTTGCTCCTGCTGCACACCAAGCTCGTCTTCACGCTGTTGAAACCAAAGCGTTCAGAATCATTGGAATCTCCCGCGATGAAGGTAACTCCAAGGGCCTTTCACTCACTCACCGCAGGCAGGTTGTTGGTCTTTCCGTCTTCTACCGACTCCTCTATGGCCTTGCCCCCCCAGCTCTCTCTGGGCTCTGTCCCCCAAATATTCCTACAGGTCGCACAAGATCTGCCTGCAACCCTCTTATGGTCAAACTGCCAAAATCAAGACTCTCTTCTCACCTTCACTCCTTCATTCCTCTTTTCTCCCACCTCCGGAACAAACTCCCTCACTATCTTCAATCCCACTCCTCCCTCCAGGTCTTTAAAACTGCTGTTCACCACCATATCTTATCTTCCCCCATCCAAAACCTTGATCTTTTCTACCCCTGCTACTTTTCTACCCCTGCTAATTTCACCCCAAATCCACTTTTTTGAAATACCAACTTCTTTCCTGGAAGTCCTTGGTGTCCTTGAGTTTTATACTTCTCCCACCCTCCCCCCCCCCCTTCCCACGCCTCCTTCCCCCAAGCCCTCTCCCTCCCACAAATCTCCCGATGTCCCTGCTCTCAAATGTTGTGTTTGTGTGCTTCCCCTTCTCTCCCCATCTTGTCTACCGCTCCCTCTTTTTATATATTTTGTTTGTCTGTTTGATCTGTTTGTGTGATAAATGTTAGCTCTTTCACGAGCCTAGATTCTGTATACAAAAAAAATAAAAAAAATTCAAAAACCCAAAATAGTACAAACACAACCAATACATCGTTTTAAAGGTAATGTTACTGCTCATCCAACAATATCACTCTCAAGGGTGAAAACATAGATTGTAGAAAAAGGACCCGCGTGACACAAACTACAAACCGCCACTTGACAACGGGTGAACCTCCAATCATTACCTCATCCTCACAACAAGGTGAGTTGTTGTTTTGCTTTGTTTGGGATCTTTCTGCTTTGAGCTCCCAAGATTAATCACAACTAAACTTTCTACTGTCACATTTTTAACCCTTCGGGGTGCTCGGGAGTGCATATATCGGGATATACCTGAAAATGGGTTTTATACCGTGAAGGTGATGAGGAGGTCATTTGGCCCGTTATTGTCGTGTTGCACTCCCGAGTTAATTTATTTATGAACCCGAGGTAATTTCTTCACTACAGCTTCACTCCTTTACACACTTTAGGCACTTTCCTCCCCTGAGGCCCCTCTCGACCCTTTACACCCCTTAAATCCATTTGACCTTTTATACCCCTTAGACCCATTTGACCCTTTACACCCCCTTAGAAACCTTTAACCCTTTACACCCCTTAGACGCTTTACACCCCTTAGAATATATTTAGACCCCTTTTAACCCTTTACAACCCTTAGACCTCTTTTGACCCTTTACACCCCTTAGACGCTTTAAACCCCTTATACCCCCTTAGACCCTTTACACCCCTTATATCCCTTTAACCATTTCCACCCCTTTCGACCCCTTACACGCCTTCGACCCTTTACACCCCTTTGACCCATTTTGACCCTTTACACCCCTAGACCCCTTAAAACCCTTGAACCTAAACACCCTTCAGACCTTTTCATACCCATTTCGACCCTTTTGACACTTTTCAGACCTATTGACTTTTTATAATAGGGTGAAAATATGAAATAAATGGGCTAATCCCAAAAAAATTGCAAGAAAACGTTTTATGGTGTTTTCCTGTAGTATTTGGTCCAGAGAACAACATATCAAAAGTAGGCCAAATTGGCTCATCAGAAAGGGTCCAAATTTGACGTCAAACAATATGGCCACCATCGGACCAAAATGTTCAATACATACGCATATCGTTTGAAACAAGCAGTTCTAAACCACTTTAAAAGTAAAGATTAACCATAAAACTTATTACCTTGGACGTCTTTCAGTTGACAAGAGTGTCCCAATGACGTCATGACGTCATTCGTTGCTATTGGGTGCTATTGGGACATTGATGGAGGGAAGTGGACTCAAAGATATCCTAGAGACCAGCTATGGGGAAAACGCTGTGGTACACATGATGACTGGAAAGGCTGTGCAGTGTGCGCTTCGTGGACATCTAGTTGACCAGTGTCTCACCAACCAAGTCGTCTCCAAGATCATTGATAGTGTTACGGATTCATCACTTCCGTTGTGGTGGTTTTCATCCACTGTAAACATTTCTGATTCCATGTATTATTATTGTTGTCATTTAAAGGGAATAGATATTTCTATTTTCAAAAGTTAAAAGTTAATGTTTTAAATGAAACAGGAACCGGACGGTGACGAAGAGGAAGAGGAAAAAGAGGGCGGAGCGAAGTGAGTCGGACAAGAAGGAGCCGAGCTACTTGCGGTCTGGAGCGAACGTTGGCGAACAACAGTCACTAGCGAACTTTCGGGTTTCCCAGGAAAGGGATTCCTGCGACAGAGTGGTTATCGCTGTGACAGATTAACTTGCGTGTCAGGTTTTGCAATCGATTCAGGAGAGAATCATCGTCGTGCCGTTGCGCCACGAGACCGGGCCGTCGGCCATTTTGACTCGCGCCGGACCTACGCTTCGCTCACGGTTTCATCTCCCTTCGACCATTTTCACCGCATTCAGATGTGGATCTGGTGTGTGTGACATGGCTTTTTAAAGGTTAATACGTCCATACCCGAGGGTGTGATTTCCCAGTCGCCTGGAGGGCGCCTTTGGATTTCCCAGTCGCCTGGAGGGCGCCTTTGCACAGCTTTGGCAGCCGGCCTGTACCTGCCAACCCAACGGGATTCTGGTCTCGATTGGAGATTGATCTGTCGATCGCTGGAGCGGATCGACTCTGGCTTGAAGCCGGAGATTAGAGACATTGGGGATGTTCTTGTTTCACTCACTTGAAGCACAGTGAGTTATATATTACAAAACTGATGGTACCATCATAGGATATTGATTGTACTTTTGATTCATATTATTGTTGTACTGTTATTCTTGTGTGATCTTAATACAATATTTGTTTGTAAGTCACAATTGGTGTGGCTTCACCATTGATCTTTGACATACAGAATAACACATTTTTCTGCCGTGACTCCTCTCGGGGCTCGGAGGTACACCGTGACCAGGGGGTCGGGTAGGAGCGCGTAACAATAGTGAAGCAGGATTTGAGACTCTCATACAGGAACTTGAGCAGTTATACTCTCAAGCTGCGACTGGTGAAATAGATGTCGACAGAGTGCTTGGATCTGATTGTATGGAAAAGATTGTTCGTGCAGTAACCTCAAAAAAGTCTGAATTGGCTGACAATTCCAAAACGAGCAAGCTGTGGTTGAACTATCAGCGAATGTTGGGAGTGGCCGGGAGCTTAATGAGGCTGATCGCACAGGATCATGGCAAATGCACATCCATGTTGTATCTGATTGTTTGCCGATATTTGCTACTGCAGGTCACCCAAATTACCTGAAGTCTGCCTATCTGTATCTCCATAAGATGACCACTTTGGAGATCGAAAACCCTCAAGTGTTTCAGAAATTCATGCGTGGATACCATTTCATCCGGCGAAGCGACAAGTTCTGGGCTGGTCTTGGTTGTGACTTGGTGATCAAACAGACGCTTATGAGGTCACTCAAAAATACAGGGGGTTTAACAAGAGGTAGTGGAATGTCAGAGCACCAAAGGGCCATCTGGACAATGTCTTCTCCCGTATCATCTGCCTACAATTATGCCATGCAGGAATTTTGTGAAATGCGATATACAGCTAGCGAACAGCACAAAGAAGCAACTTCTGCAAGAATAGTGAGGGATAAAGAGGATTGGACCAAACTTGCCACAATGCTTGGACTATATAGCCCATTCTCAGATGAGACGACATTGCGCAACATTATAACAGGGATAAACGCCGATGATGATGTGAACGTGCACAACCTTTTCACTGTTGGTATGGAAACTGTTGCCAAAATGGAGAGTCAGTTGGTATTTTCTTATTCACACAGATGCAACACTAAAGTAAAGACCTTGACGTCAGCAAGGGTTGTCAAGGTTACTGAAGATAGAACAATTGATGCAGCACTCCTATTTCAGAGGTTCCTGGTTGTGTCACAGTCTGGAGAGCTAAACTTAGACGAGATGATGAAGTACGAACTTTCCCCGTATCCACCCTCCTTGTTCGAAGCTAAACAACAACTACGAAAGCCAGACAAACCCGGGCTTCTCGAGGCTATATAGAACCATGCTACTTCTAAGGATGATGCTGTCCTTCAGTCTATTCCAAAGACTGAGCACTACGTCTTAGACTGGGGTTCCCCCCTACATCGGCTGAAATGGACTGAAGGAAGCACATACAGTTCAATTGCTGATGCTTACGCATCTTTTATGGCAGAATTGTATGGTAAAGCAACCGTTGTCTTTGACGGATATGGAGGACCCAGCACAAAGGACAACACCCACCAGCGACGGAAGACAACAACTGTGAGAAATACTGTCAATATTACAGAGACAACCAAATTCGTGGGGAAGATGGATGATTTCCTTTCCAATGAAAGTAACAAAAAGTCACTAATTGATATGATTACGGTTACGGATTACGGATATGACAAAAACACTGCAATGTTGTACAGGCTGAGGGAGATGCCGACGTGGACATAGTGCAAGCAGTCCAAACTATGTCCAAAACCAAATCAACCACCCTTATCGGAGAAGATACAGATCTCCTAGTATTACTTCTGTATCATGGGAAAATAGACAGTAAGGAGCTTTACTTTCGGTCAGGCAAAGGGAAACCAAATGTGTACAATATCAAAATTTTGAAGAAGTTACTTGGGGATGATGTCTGCACTAATTTGTTGTTTACCCATGCATTCACTGGGTGTGACACTATTTCTAGAATCTTTGGTGTTGGAAAAAAATCAGTGTTTCAAAAAGTCACCAAGGGTGATTCTGTATTGCGTACCTGTTCAAGGATTTTCTGTGCACCAGACACAGATCAAGTTGCTGTAGAAAGTGCTGGGTGTAAAGCAATGGTATCATTGTTTAACGGGACAAAGTCCGACTCTCTAGCATCATTGCGGTACAGTCATCTCTGCAAAGACCGAACTCTCTTATCTGTCTCCCTCTTCCAAATCCTGGTGGCGTCTGGTCAAATCTGTTTCTGGTGTTTGTTCCCCCTCCATCCCCTCCCTTACCTCAAATGGCTACACAGTTGACTCCGCACGTGAAAAAGCTGAATGCCTCAACTCTGTGTTTGCCTCTAAATCTTGTATCCCAAACCCATCCCTCTCTGTACCCACCATACCCAGTCATACCCAGCTGCTCCTGGACTCTGTGTCCTTTCCTCCTGACAAGGTGGAAAAGTTTCTATCAACCCTCGACTCTGATTCTGCAACTGGACCTGACGGCATCAGCCCACGGGTCCTAAAATCCTGCTCTGCCGCTCTATCTCACCCTCTCTCTGTTCTCTTCACCCTCTCTTTTGCTCAAGGTCAACTGCCATCTGCTTGGAAATCAGCCAACATCACCGCTTTGCACAAAAAAGGTGCAAAAACAGATCCTAGCAACTACAGACCAATCAGCCTTCTCCCAATTATCAGCAAAGTCATGGAATCCATCATTGCTTCAGATATCAAATCTTTCCTCTTCTCCAATGGCTTGATCTCTGATCATCAATTTGGTTTCAGACCAGGTCACTCTACTCTGGACATGCTGCTTCTGCTGTCTCAACAATGGATGGAGGTCCTCAATGCCAAACAGGAAATTAGAGCTGTCTCCCTCGACATATCACGTGCCTTCGATACGGTCTGGCACCCCGCTCTGCTCACCAAACTCTCCTCCTTTGATATCCATGGAAATCTCCACGCATGGCTGGCGGACTTCCTCTCTAGTCGTAGTCAATGTGTGGCCCTGAATGGGTTTCTCTCATCTCCTCTTCCTGTTCAGGCTGGAGTTCCCCAAGGCAGTGTTCTGGGCCCTGTGCTTTTTCTGGTCTTCATCAATGATCTCTCTGACTCTCTTGAAAATCCTCTCTATCTCTTTGCTGATGACTCCACTCTCTGCCGCTCCATTCCTCATCCCTCAGATCGGCAGTCTGCAGCCTCCTCACTCTCTGCAGACCTGGACAAAATCACAGACCGGGCAAACAAGTGGAACATGTCTTTCAATCCTGACAAATCTCACACTCTTACGATGTCTCTCCGAAAAGACCGACTGGACAACCCTCCCATCTACTTTCTGAATAATCCTCTCCAAGAAGTTCTGTCACTCAAGCTTTTGGGTCTCACTATCTGCCATGATCTTTCCTGGGAAAACTACATTTCCAAGCTGGCCTCCAAAGCCAGTCGCCGACTGGGCATCCTCCGTCGTGCGAAGTCCTTCCTTGGCACACCTGAGCTCCTCACCACATACAAGGCTTTCATCCGCAGCTCAATGGAGTACTGCTCTCCCCTCTGGGCTGGTGCTCCTGCCTCACACCTAGCTCGTCTTCACGCTGTTGAAACCAAAGCGTTCAGAATCATTGGAATCTCCCGCGATGACGCTATCTCCGAGGGCCTTTCACTTAATCACCGCAGGCAGGTTGGTGGTCTTTCCGTCTTCGACCGACTCCTCTCCGGCCTTGCTCCCCCAGCTCTCTCTGGGCTCTGTCCCCCAAATATTCCTGCAGGTCGCACAAGATATGCCTGCAACCCTCTTATGGTTAAACTGCCAAAATCAAGACTCTCTGCTCACCTTCACTCCTTCATTCCTCTTTTCTCCCGCCTCTGGAACAAACTCCCTCACTCTCTTCAATCCCACTCCTCCCTCCAGGTCTTTAAAACGGCTGTTCACCACCATCTCTTATCTTCCCCAATCCAAAACCTTGATCTTTTCTACCCCCGCTAATTTCACCCCAAATCCACTTTTTTGAGGTGACTTTTGACTTCTTTCCTGGAAGTCCTTTGTGTCCTTGCGTTTTATACCTAACCTGCCTCCTCCCAGGCCCTCTCCCTCCAAAAACATCTCCCGATGTCCCTGCTCTCAAATGTTGTGTTTGTGTGCTTCCTCCCCTTCTCTCCCCATCTTGTCGACCGCTCCTCTTTTTATATACTTTGTTTGCTTGTTTCTTTGATAAATGTTAGCTCTTTCACGAGCCTCGACTCTGTATACAAAAACAAAACAAAAAAAATTGCGGTACAGTGATCTCTGCAAAAAAGTGGCGACAGCAAAGACATTCGTAACCTCAGAGCGATTGCCCCCCACAACCTCAGCTACAAAACATCACTCAAGACGCAGTTACCTTCAAGTCATGGAATGGATGGGCCATAGTGACAACATGGACCCTGCAAAATGGGGCTGGGATATTCAAGGTGACAAACTGACACCAGTAATGATGGACAATAACCCTGCTCCTGACATCCTGCTAAAAATGGTTCACTGCAACTGCTCAGCTGGATGCAACACATTCAGATGTAGTTGTAAGAAGTACGGACTTGAATGCACCGGGGCTTGTGGGCCTTGCCAGGATGGCAACTGTGAAAATATGAACCATGCTCCCATTTTAGATGAAAATGAGGACTGATTTGTGACTTCTTTTTGTAAAGCAGTAATGGTATCCCAACTGGAATGACATTCTGGGTACCAACTAATTGAGAAAAAGAGGATACATTGACCAAACTCTATGTGGTTTTGCATATATGAAACTGCATGTTAATAAAGAGAGTGGCTGACACATCAACATCTTGACGTCATCGGTGATTTGATGATGCCATACCGTACAGATGTAAAGGACAAAAACTATTTCAAATACTCCTGTGAATCTCAATTTTCATAAATTTGGAATTTTTCATCAGATTACACATAATTACGTCATGACATGACGTCATGACGCAACGAATGACGTCATGGTGTCATTGGGACACTCCTGTCAACTGCAAGACATCCAAGGTAACACGTTTTATGGTTAATTTTTACTTTCTAAAGTGATTTAGAACTGCTTGTTTCAAAAGCGTATATATTGGACATTTTGGTCTGATGGCGGCCATCTTGTTTGACGTCAAATTTGGACCCTTTCTGATGAGCCAATTTCGGCCTACTTTTGATATGCTGTTCTCTGGACCAAATACTATAGGAAAACACCATAAAACGTTTTCTTGCAATTTTTTTGGGGTTAGTCAGCATAATGATCCTACTATTAAGACACTTTGGTCAATTTAAGACCATTTGGACACTTTTGACCCCTTTTGCTCTTTCATCCTAAGACACCTTTAGACCCCATTTGGCCCTTTTAAGATCCCTGTTTCTTTAAACTCTTTAGACCCCTTTATAACCCTAAAAAAACTTTAGACCCCTTAGATAATTGGAAAACATTTCCTCCCAAAATCGGTTTTGCCGACCTTTTCCGTGTACTATTCGCGTCGCATCACACGTTGCGATGACGAATCTAAACTGATATCTCAAAGTGAAACTGATGTTGAAACGTGAAACTGAAACTACTGATCTATGGATCATCGAATGGGAAACCAGAATGAAATGCTGTGGGAAATTTCTGAAAGCAAAGCTACGGGGAATATAGATAGAGGGGGAAGGTCGGAGCTGAAGAAACGATGTGGAGAGGGATAGGTGCCTGGAGGTGGTCGGTTGGTATGGAAAGAACTTTGGTGATCTTCCATCAGGCTGTAGGCCCAAAACATGCCTAAATCCATTTCCCAGCTGAGCTTTTATAATAACACCTTTACAAATCAGTACTTCGGAGGTACAACAACTATGGATTGGAAATCTTAGCTGATAGAATGGAACGAGGTTATCGAGGTTACCAGCTACACCCATTGCAACATCTGCTCATGAATATTTACACTGAATTCCCATTTCTATCAATACACACTCCAAAGGAAATTGCTCATTTCAGGTGAGACATTTATGCACCCCCGTCATTAGGTACATTTGCTTATATATATATATATATATATATACACAGACTTGGCATTTAATATGAAATATACAGGGTGTCTCAAAATGGATGGAACCCATTAACATGATAATAATTTATTACTCAGACAAGAAACTCCAAAAAAGATTACATTTCCTGGAAGCTGATATGATAACAATTAAAAAACTGAAGATTTGAGGTCTCTAGCTCAAAGGATACATTTATTAGAGCACATGTTCCAAATGACCGCCTTTGCGCCTTAGACACACTTGAAGCCGACGAGCGAAGTTGTCAATCACCCTGACACACTCTTCCTTCCTGATGGCACGAATCTTCTGGGTGATGGCCACTTTCAGTTCAGAAATGGATTGAGGACGATTCTCATACACGTGGCCCTTCAAGAACCCCCAGAGATAAAAATCTGGGGGGTTCAGATCAGGTGAATGCGGAGACCACTCGGGTTCGCAGCGCCTGCTGATCAGCCGATCAGGGAATCGGTGGTCCAGCCACTCCATCGTGATGTTGGCTGTATGTGGAGTTGCCCCATCTTGTTGGAACCATTGCACATCTCGATTCACGCCACGACGTCTCCCAAGTCCCCTCCAGAACTTGCTGAGCACCACAATGTAACGCTCCTTTGTGACAGTGACTGCCTCCTCGTCTGCGTCTTCAAACCAAAATGGACCAATTATGCCATGTTTTGAGATGGCCACCCAGGCCGTGCATTTCACAGAGTGCAAGGGCCTCTGAAGCACCTCGTCTGGGGCTTGTTCTTGCTATTGACTTGCGAACACATTGTTCTTGCTATTCTTCAAAACTATTCGTCTTGCACCCCAGAACACATTGTTCTTGCTATTGACATGCCCATAGAGCAAGAAGTGTGCTTCGTCGCTGAACCAAACATCATCAAGAAAGTCAGGATCCTCTTCGATCTTGTTCTCGAACCACCGGCACATCACAACACGTTTTGCCATGTCAGCTGGTGTGAGTTTATGCTTGATCTGGATCTTGTATGGGTACAGCTGAAGATCCTTGATCAAGATTCTTTGCACTGACGCATGTGAAAGACCCAGCTCTTGGCTACGTCTTCGGATGGACTTTTTCGGGCTCCTTCCTACAGAATGTCTCACCCCATTCACATTGTCAGGAGATCTTGCAGTCAGCTTCCTGCGAGAACTGGGTGTTTCTGCCTTCTTGTTGAGGTTGTTTACTGATCCAGTGGCTTGAAATTTGTGTACCCAATGATAAATTTGGTTTTTCTGGGGATAGTTGTTGGAGTTGAACTTCCTGCAAAATTTTGCTTGCACCGTTTTGAATGATTTCGTCTCCAAATAAGTAGTGACGCAAAATATTTTTTCCTCCTTTGTCCAAGGCATTTTGATTGATAATTATTAGTTGTTATGGTCTCCTCTCTTCAAATCTGAAAGAAAAAGAACAAGAACATTAATATTGGCAGAATTATTAGCAGTGACATGGGTTCCATGTATTTTGAGACACCCTGTATATTTTTTCTTGACTTGGGTTTACTTTCTTAACTCAGTATATCAATCTGGTGAGTTTCTTTTACACTTTGGTGATTTATTTGTTAAAAGAACCATGTCACTGATTGTCTGTCGCAGCAAGAAGTCAACAACAAGATTATATCATAGGTGGCGTGGCAAAATGTACGGACAGGTGCATTTGATGATTGGCTTCACAGTCGGGTATACAAGGGTTGTTGCGTTCTGTATTAGTGGAAAACAACTGCTGCACATCTCCAAAAGTTATTGACGCTTCCTCTGGAGATGGTCCGTCAACTCGACAATGCTGTTTGTCATGGAGTGGTGGCTTTACGAAATTACATCATGAAACAGCGTGCTATTGCTCGGCAGTATGGCATCACTCAAGGTCAGGTGTCAAAGATCCTGAAACGAAATGCTCAGAGGGGTGTCCCTACTCCAATACCGAGGACAGCACGTCCCCGCAGAACCACAAGGAGGGATGATCGCCAGCTGCACCGGTTAGTCCGCAATGGCCGTACCAAGTCAGCTAATCGGCTTGGGGCTCAGTGGCAGCAACTGACAAATGTGCCTGTATCCAGAAGGCTATTCAACCAACGACTGGTTCAAGCAGGCTATCGTGCCAGGCGTCCCCTGAGAAAGCCATGCCTGACCAGACAACACCGCCAGCGCCGATTGCAGTGGGCCAGAGAGCACCGTCAATGGCAGCCAGGACACTGGAATCACATGATCTTCAGTGACGAGTCTAGATTTCTGGTCTATCGTCAAGATGGCTGCGTCTGAGTGCGCAGACAAGTGCATGAAGCCTACAACAAAGATTGTATAGTGCCAAGAGTCCAAGCTGGAGGTGGTGGGGTGACCGTTTGGGCTGCTTTTCATGCAGGGGGCAAAACTGACCTGGTTGTTCTGAATGGAAACCTGAACCAGTTCAAGTACAGGGCCATTCTGGAAGAAACATTGCTTCTATTTGCTCGTGCAGCCTTTCGAGGAAACTTTGTCTTCCAAGATGACAATGCACGGCCTCATCGTGCTCGCATGATCCAACACTTTCTTGCTGACCGTGGTGTAGAGCATATGGAGTGGCCTGCCATGTCCCCGGATATGAATCCGATAGAGAACTTGTGGGCAGAATTAACGCATCAAATCGACCACTTGGACCAGCAGCCGACCTCTGTGCGTGAATTGCAGCAGGCTATTGTCACTGCATGGCAAGCGATTCCTGTCCAAACCTTGGCAAATCTCGTGAACAGCATGCCTCAACGTGTACGTGCTCTCCTGAATGCTCGTGGGGGTTACACGAAGTACTGAACTGTAATTTTACTGTCCGTAATCCCAGTCGTAATTTATCTTTTGTTTTTGTTTAAAAAATTTTTGGCTAATGTGCAAAATAAAGAGATACTTCTGGAAAACGTACAGAAGTTTAACACAGTACTGTCCATGAATAGAGTTCGATATCAGTTTACATCACTTTCAAGGATCGATTTATTTGTTTTGAAATGTCAAATGTGGTTTTTGTTTCTTTTAAAGGTCACATTAACAAAATCTAGAATAATTTCAACATAATTCCAATTAACTTTTGGTTCTGAGACATCTTGAAAAGTAAGTTCACCCCCAGAAAAAAAATATTCCATATTAAATGCCAAGTCTGTATATATATATATATATATATATATATATATATATATAAATAAATATATATACAAGTATATATACATACAGTGTCCTCCATAAATATTGGAACAGTGAAGTCAAATTTGTTATTATTGTTAGGGTTAGATCGAGTGAGGGAAATGGGGCAAATGGGAAAAACATGGAGGGATGTAATGTCGAATCATCAGCATACGAGCATCAGCATTTGGTTATTTGTAGAAGAAGGAAGGTCATTGATAGAAAGAAGGAAGAGTATTGGAGACAGGACAGAACCCTTGGGGATGCCGCTGTTGATAGGGAAGGAGGGATATGTGGAACGATCAGCAATTGCAGAGATAGAACGATCCGAGTGAAAGTTCAATATGAGAGAGCATAGTGAAAGAGGAAAGCCGAAAATGTTGCCATGAATACATCAAATTGTCCATTGCATCAAGATTAAAATCTACGATCTTAATCAAAGCTCAGTTCAATCGGATGGTAATTGAATATTTTACAGATGAAAATTGATGATTTTGAAGTTTGACCTTGAATTGACATTTGACCTTTTGACCTCAAAAAGAGTTGCTTTCCCAATTTTGTGACTCAATATGCAAATGCTGTTAAACTTTTAAGGCATTCGAATAAAAAATAACAATTTTAGACATTTGACGTCAAGATGACCTTTGACCTCAAAATTAATAGGCTTCTTCCTTATGACCAACTCTACCATCTGGTGAAGTTTCGTGAAGATCGGATTAAAATTGTGACCTGTGGATGATTGACATACAGACAAACAGACAGACATACAGAACTAGAAATCGGTCAGAGACCGAGGACTTGCCGGAATGTACTTTTTTTTCAGGGGTGTTGGTTAGAAGGGAATCGGATAATGTTTGACAGAGTTATTAGTAAAAAAAAAACAATTTTTGACCTTGAGTTTCACCTTTCAAAGTCACTCAAGGTCAAAGCTCATGGTGCCAAATGAAATGTCGTATGTGACTTCCTATATGTCAGTAACAGTAAGTGTATGCATAACTCTTGTACTTTTAGAGTTATAGTGGTTGGAAATATATTTTAAATGAAAACTCGACCCTGTAGCGGTTACCGGAAGCATGGCACAATTACCCTGCACCGGCCGATGACGCAACCGGCGAGCGGTCGCTTGTCCGGACTCGCCCGGGCGTGTCCAGACTTGCCTTTCCCGGGCGAACGCTTGTCTTGCATACCACGCCCCGTTGAAAGGCGTGGCTTACCTATTTGCATACCACGCCCCGCCTGAGAGGCTTGGCTTTTAGTGCTTTTGAGTTCTTTCGTGTTGAGCTACAATAAATAGCTCGGTGAAACTTCGTTCCTGTGTTGTCCATTTTGTCTGGCTTATTCGTGCGAGCACAGCTCCCACAATTGGTGACCCCTTTCTAAGAACACGGCGATGGAGTCAGCTGTAGCTTTGATGCTCCCGGGCTGTTGGGAGTCGCATGCGGCCGTTTGGTTTGCTCAAGCGGATTCTCAATTCGCCCTGCGGAAAATTACGGAGGAGACGACGCGCTACCACCACGTGGTCTCCGCGCTCAACGCCTCCGCCACTGCCCGGTTCCTGAGCTTCCTACAGCACCCGCCGGACGCCGACGAATACGACGCGCTCAAAGGCCTACTCCTCGGTGCGTTTGGACTCATGGAGACCGAACGCGCGCGACAACTACTCGACCTCCCGGAGCTGGGCGAGGCCCGTCCATCCGAACGCATGGACCACATGCTTGCTCTTCTCGGTGACCACAGCCCGGACTTCCTCTTCCACGAGCTGTTCCTCCGGCGGCTACCTGGGCAGGTACGGTTAGCTTTGGCTAACTCGCCCCACCACGGACCCTCGCGCCCTGGCCAGGGAGGCCGATAAATTTTTCTCGGCCAGGCGACACGTCGGAGCGGCCACCTGGAAACCTGGGCCGACCGAGGCAACGCCCGCGCCACGACTGGCGACACCACCGCCCGAGTCCGCGCCACTGATGGCCGCCGCGACACCCCATCGACCAAACCCGATGCGACCACCGGAGCCTCCACCAGAGCGGACCATGTGCTATTACAACGCCAGGTTCGGGCAGAAGGCCAGAATGTGCCGCCCACCGTGCACTTTCGGCGGGTCGGGAAACGACCAGGCCGGCGCTCGCTGCCTGCCATGAGCGTCGGCCATTCAGGCAGCCTTCTGTTTATCACGGACACAGAGTCCGGGCGGCGTTTTTTGTGTGACACCGGCGCGCAGCTGAGCGTGATACCCGCCTCAGTGCAGGACAAACAGGCCGTGCTGTGCGGCCCTGCCTTGGTAGCCGCAAACAGCTCTTCCATCCGCACCTTCGGTTCGCGCAGCGTCGCATTCTGCTTCGGGGGCCAGCGCTTCAGGTGGGACTTCATCAAGGCAAACGTGCCCATGGCCTTGCTGGGTGCAGATTTTCTTTGGGCGCATGGGCTTTTGATCGACGTCAAACGGTGTCGGCTCATCAACGCGGAGACCTTCAGCTCACTCGCTTGCTCATTGAGCGGCTCCGCTCCGACCAAGCTAGCCTGCGCGCTCCCGGCCGTGGACGATTTCACCCGCCTGCTCGCCGAGTTTCCCACCCTCACGCAGCCGACGTTTTCGGCCGTCGCCGTCAAACATGGCGTCGAACACCACATCCCGACCACAGGACTACCGGTCTACTCCAGGGCTCGCCGCCTCAACCCGGCCAAACTCGCCATAGCGAAGGCGGAATTCGATGCGCTGGAGCGATTGGGCATTGTGCGACGCTCCAATAGCGCGTGGGCCTCGCCCCTGCACATCGTGCCCAAACCGGGTGGTGGATTGCGACCATGCGGCGATTACCGCCGCCTCAACGACGCCACCACCCTCGACCAGTACCCGATACCACACATACAGGACTTTTCCACCCGTTTGGCGGGGCGGGTGATCTTCTCCAAGGTCGACCTTATTCGGGGCTACCACCAGGTACCTGTCCGGCCGGCCAACGTTCCGAAGACGGCTGTAATTACACCTTTTGGCCTCTTCGAGTTCCTCCAAATGCCGTTCGGCCTTAAGAACGTGGCCCAGGCCTTCCAGCAGCTGATGCACAGCGTGCTGCGCGACCTCACCTTCCTTTTCGTCTACTTGGATGACATTCTCGTCGCCAGCACTTCCCGGGCGGAGCACCTCATCCACCTGCGCACGCTTTTTGAGCGCCTCGGCCAGCACGGCCTCATCATCAACCCGGCGAAATGCCAGTTTGGCGTAACGGCCGTCGACTTCCTGGGGCACCGCATCACGAAGCGCGGGGCCGTCCCGCTGCCTACCAAGGTGGAGGCAGTCACACGTTTCCCGCACCCCCGCTCCATCAAGGCCCGACAGGAATTTTTGGGGATGGTAAATTTTTACCACCGGTTCGTGCCTCGCGCCACCCAACTCATGCGCCCCCTGTACGAAGCCCTCCAGGGCAAGCCGGCCAAGCACGACGTCGCCTGGACCACAGAGATGGAAGCGGCGTTCACGGGCACTAAGCTGGCCCTCGCCAACGCGACCATGCTGGCACACCCGGCGCTCGACGCACCCATCGCCCTCACCACGGACGCTTCTGACTACGTGGTGGGCGCCGTGCATGAACAGTGGGTGAACGGGGCTTGGCAACCGCTGGCCTCCTTAAGCCAGCAGCTTTGACCTAACGAGCGCAAGTATAGCGCTTTCGACCACGAGCTCCTCGGCCTTTACCTGGCTGTTCTCTACTTCCGCCATCTTTTGGAGGGCCGCCCATTCACGGCGTTTGTGGACCACAAACCCCTGGTCTTCGCCATGGCCAAGGTTACGGAGCCATGGTTGGCCCGCCAGCAGCGCCACCTCTCTGCCGTGTCCGAATTTACGACGGACATCCGGCACGTTGTGGGCAAGGACAACGCTGTGGCCGATTGCCTCTCCCAGTCTGGCGCGAACGCCGTCCACCTGGGTGTGGACTTCGCCTGCATGGCGGCCGACCAGACCGCCGACCCCACGGTGCAAGCCCTCCGGACAGCGGACACAGGACTGCGGTTGGCCGACGTCCCCTTCAAGGACACAGGCACAGTTCTCCTGTGCGATGTTTCCCTGGGCCAACCTCGCCCCATCGTGCCCACTGGATTGCAGTGGCACATTTTTGCCGCCCTCCACGGCCTTTCCCACCCGGGCCGGAAAGCATCACAGAAACTCGTGGCAGCGAAATTCGTCTGGCACGGGCTCCGTAAAGACGTCCGCGACTGGGCCAACACCTGTGTTGCCTGCCAGCACGCGAAGGTCCACCGGCACACCCAGGCCCCGTTGGCACCATTGGATGTGCCCGCGCGGCACTTCGACCACGTCAATGTGGACCTGGTGGGACCCCTTACCTCCTCGCGGGGCTTCACCCACCTCCTCACGATGGTGGACAGGACCACCAGGTGGCCGGAGGCCGTCCCGCTGGCATCAACAACATCCGCCGACGTGGTGCAGGCCTTCGTTGGCACCTGGATTGCCCGTTTCGGCGCCCCCTCGGACATCTCCTCCGACAGAGGCCTGCAATTCACCTCTGAGCTTTGGGGCGCAGTCGCCCAGGCCTTGGGGGTCAAGCTTCACCGCACCGCGGCCTACCACCCCCAAGCCAACGGCTTGTGCGAGCGGTTCTACTGCTCGATGAAGGCCGCTCTCAGGGCCAGCCTCCAGGACGACGGTTGGGCCGACAGGCTCCCGTGGGTCCTATTGGGCCTCCGAACGGCCCCTAAAGAGGACCTCCAGGCTTCCACCGCCGAGCTGGTCTACGGCCAGCCACTGCGCGTGCCAGGCGAATTCATCCCTGACGCCACCGGCCCCTGGTCCGCGGCTCGCCAACGTTCGGTCCTCCAGGAGGCCGCCAGGAGATTTGCCCCCGTGCCCACGTCCCACCACGGCTGCCCCCAACCCCACGTCCCCCCCAACACTTCGCACTGCGGAGTACGTTTTTATCCGGCACGACGCACACCGGGGACCGCTCCGGCCGCCGTACGATGGACCTTTCCGGGTCCTGAAGAGGGACGACAAGTCATTCATCATCGACATCGGCGGCAAGCCGGACCGCATCTCCGTGGACCGCCTCAAGCCGGCCCATTTGGACCTCGACCAACCTCCACGGTTGGCCCTTCCTCCACGACGGGGCCATCCCCCGTCAACCAAGCCCCCCGCCCGACCATCCACCGCCACGCCACCGACCACCCCCGCACGAATCGCCAGGGGTCGTTTCGGCCGGGTCATCAGGACCCCCCTCAAGCTCACTCTCCCGGTGCATGTTAATTCTGAGGGGGCGCATGTAGCGGTTACCGGAAGCATGGCACAATTACCCTGCACCGGCCGATGACGCAACCGGCGAGCGGTCGCTTGTCCGGACTCGCCCGGGCGTGTCCAGACTTGCCTTTCCCGGGCGAACGCTTGTCTTGCATACCACGCCCGTTGAGAGGCGTGGCTTACCTATTTGCATACCACGTCCGGCCTGAGAGGCATGGCTTTTAGTGCTTTTGAATTCTTTCGTGTTGAGCTACAATAAATAGCTCGGTGAAACTTCGTTCCTGTGTCGTCCATTTTGTCTGGCTTATTCGTGCGATTACAGCTCCCACAACCCCCCTGATTTCACGTTTCGGGTGACCTTGAGCTTGACCGTGGGCCTAGAGAGTTAAAAATTGGGCACAGTCTATTCCAGGGCAAGGCAAATATGTGTGTAAAGTATGGCGATGCTATGTGCAACGATGTAGACGTAGTATTGCGCACAAACAAACAGACAGACAGATAGACAAACCAACCAACCAACACACTTGCCGGAATATATTCCGGCAAGTAATAACGCACAAGATCAACAAATATACTTTAAAGTCTTCGATTTTGCAAGTAACAAACAGACAGACGGGGTGAAAACACAACCTCCGTCCACCTTAGGTGAACATTTGGGTCGAGGGATGAAGGCATCGTACCATGTATCTTGAAATACCCGCATACCAGTTTCAAAGATTTCTACACAGACATCAAGGTATACTTCCACGTCAATGGGATAAGAGTGTATGTGCATGAGCAGGGAAATACCTGCAAAAATAGATTCTTCTTCTTTTTTTTATGCAGTCACATCATTGACTGAGGGCGTGGCTGTGCCGCTGATGCAACTCTATAGGTTAAGGCAGGAATTTGTAATTTGTTCATGATGCCGGCGATGGCTCGCCTACACTTCACGACGGACACCGGGGATCTTTTTCGTCCATCAACTAACCCCCGAGAGACAGGACACCTGTTCAATGTCCTTCCGAGGGACGGTCCGCACATCGATGCCTCATCCTGCCTGCATAACACCAGGATGGCAGTTCATAGCTGTGTGGGGCTTCAAACCCGGGTTGGACAGTTCAGAGACGAGTGTGCGTACCTCTCGTATCGGTGAAGTGTGCGTATAGGTGAAGTTTCATAAATTCCCTCCATACTTTGATTGTTTTGTTTTTTAAATAAAGAGTTGAAGGAGCTGGGGCTCCCACGTCGATCGGAAGAATGAACGCGACAAAAAGCTGGAATTCATCCGAGTTGCTTTAATCAAACCAAACACTCAGGCACTCTGAAAAGCCCGTTTATCGGGCAGCAATATATATACATATTATCCCGGAGCGTTTGCCCAGGAAAGGCGAGAGGGGGCGTGGCCCAGCGTCCCGACCGAGGGCTGGCAAGTTGAGCGCGGGCCTGCCTGGGCGTCCTGGACGAGCCCGGCATGGTGATCGCTCCGCGTCCTTGATAGGTGCAAGGCGATTGTGAAAACCCAGCGGTAGCCGCTACACACGTCCCCCCAGAATCGACTTGCACCGGCAGGGTCAATTTGAGGGGGGTCCTGATGACCCGGCCGAAGCGACCCCTGGCGGGTCGTGGGAGGGGGTCCGGTGTGGTGGTGGGCGGTCGAGTGGGGGGCACCGTGGACGGGGGGCGGCCTCGCCGCGGCGGAAGGGCCACCCGTGGTGGGTGGTCGACGTCCACGTGCGCCGGCTTGAGGCGGTCCACCGCAATCCGGTCCGACCTGCCGCCGATGTCGATGACGAACGACTTGTCGTCCCGTCGCAGCACCCGGAAGGGCCCGTCGTACGGCGGCCGGAGTGGCCCCCGATGTGCGTCGTGACGCACAAAAACATACTCCGCTGTGCGAAGTGCTGGGGGGACGTAGGACTGGGGGTCACCGTGGTGGGATGTTGGCACGGGGGCAAACCGTCGGGCGGCCTCCTGGAGGTCCGAGCGCTGGTGAGCTGCGGACCAGGGACTGGTAGCGTCGGGCACGAATTCGCCCGGGACGCGTAGCGCCTGGCCATAGACAAGCTCGGCGGTGGATGCCTGGAGGTCCTCCTTGGGGGCCGTGCGGAGGCCCAAAAGGACCCACGGCAGCCGGTCGGCCCAACCGCCGTCTTGAAGGCCGGCCATGAGCGCGGCCTTCATGGAGCGGTGGAATCGCTCACACAACCCGTTTGCTTGGGGGTGGTAGGCCGTAGTACGGTGGAGCTTGACCCCCAGGTTGCGGGCAACCGCGCCCCACAGCTCGGAGGTGAACTGTGGTCCACGGTCTGACGAGATGTCCGCCGAAGCGGGCGACCCAGGTGGCGATGAAAGCCTGCGCCACGTCGGCGGTGGTGGTGGAGACGAGGGGAACGGCCTCCGGCCACCTGGTGGTCCTGTCCACCATGGTGAACAGGTGTGTGAACCCCCGTGACGGGGGGAGGGGGCCCACCAGATCCACGTTGACGTGGTCGAAACGTCGTTCGGGCACGGTGAAAGGTGCCAGCGGGGCCTGGGTGTGTCGGTGGACCTTGGCCCGTTGGCAGGCCGTGCAGGTGCTGGTCCAATCGCGGACGTCCCGACGAAGGCCGTGCCAGACGAATCGCGCCGACACCAGCTTCTGGGAAGCTTTCCGGCCCGGGTGGGAAAGGCCGTGGAGGGAGGCGAAGATGCGGCGTTGCCAGGTGACGGGCACGATGGGGCGAGGCTGGCCTTGGGAGACGTCGCAGAGCAGGACAGTGTCCGCGAAAGGGATGTCGGCCAGGCGGAGGCCCGTGTCCGCCGCCCGGAGGGCTTGCACCGTGGTGTCGGTGGTTTGGTCCGCCACCATAAGCGCAAAGTCCACGCCCAGGTGGACCGCGTTCGCGCTGGCCCGGGAAAGACAGTCGGCCACGGCGTTGTTTTTGCCGGCGACGTGCCGGATGTCCATGGTAAACTCCGACACGGCGGAGAGGTGGCGCTGTTGGCGGGCCGACCACGGCTCCGTGACCTTGGCCATGGCGTAAACCAACGGCTTGTGGTCGACGAACGCCGTGAAAGGTCGGCCCTCCAGGAGGTGGCGGAAATGGCGGACGGCCAGGTGTAAACCGAGGAGCTCCCGGTCAAACGTGCTGTATTTGAGCTCGTTCGGCCGGAGCTGCCGGCTGAAAAAAGCGAGTGGCTGCCAAACCCCGTTCACCCATTGCTCATGTACGGCGCCCACCGCGTAGTCGGAGGCATCCATGGTGAGGGTGATGGGAGCGTTGAGCACCGGGTGAGCGAGCAGTGTTGCGTCGGCGAGGGCCCGCTTTGAGCTTTGGAAGGCCGCATCCATTGCTGCGGACCAGGCGATGTCGTGCTTGGCCGGCTTGCCCCGGAGGGCTTCGTAGAGGGGCCGCATGAGTTGAGCAGCGCGGGGCACGAAGCGGTGATAAAAATTCACCATTCCCAGGAATTCCTGCAGGGCCTTTATGGTGCGGGGACGCGGGAACGTGGTGATGGCCTCGACCTTGGTTGGCAGCGGCACGGCCCCGTTCTTGGTGATGTGGGGGCCCAAAAAATCAACGGCCATCGTGCCGAAGTGGCATTTGGCCGGGTTGACGATGAGGCGGTGCTCGCTGAGGCGCCCGAACAGTGTTCGGAGGTGGAGGAGGTGCTCGGCCCGGGACGTGCTGGCGACGAGGATGTCGTCCAGGTAAACGAAAAGGAACGGCAGGTCGCGCAGCACGCCGTCCATCAAGCGCTGGAATGCCTGAGCCGCGTTCTTGAGACCAAACGGCATCCGCAAGAATTCGAATAAGCCGAACGGCGTGATGACTGCCGTTTTAGGGACGTCGGCCGCCCTGACAGGTACCTGGTGATATCCCCGTATGAGATCAATTTTCGAAAAAATGACCCATCCCGCCAGACGGGCGGAGAAGTCTTGGATATGCGGGATCGGGTACCTGTCGGGGGTGGTAGCGTCATTGAGACGGCGGTAGTCGCCACACGGGCGCCATCCACCCCCCGGCTTTGGCACGATGTGCAGTGGCGAGGCCCACACGCTATCGGAGCGCCGCACGATGCCGAGGTGCTCCAACGCGTCGAATTCGGCCTTCGCCACAGCGAGCTTGGCTGGGTCGAGGCGGCGGGCCCTGGCGTAGACCGGCGGGCCCGTGGTTGGTATGTGGTGCTCGATCCCATGCCGTACTGCGACGGCCAAAAACGTCGGCCGCGTGAGGGCCGGGAACTCCGTGAGCAGGCGAGCAAACTCGTTCGCCGCCGGGACGGCGCATGCCAGCTCGGTCGGCGCGGAGCTGCTCAATGTGCATACCAGGGAGCTGAAGGTTTCGGCGTTGATTAAACGACACCGTTGGACGTCCACCAGCAGTCCGTGTGCGCAGAGGAAGTCGGCGCCTAGCAGAGCCATGGGCACGTTTGCGGTTACAAACGTCCAAGCAAAGCGTTGGCCGCCGAAGCAGAGGGTGACGTTGCGCGGGCCGAAGGTGCGGATGGTCGATCCGTTGGCCGCAACCAAGGAGGGGCCGCAAACCGCGGATTGCCTGTCCTGGTCAGAGGCGGGTATGACGCTCAGTTGGGCGCCGGTGTCGCACAGGAAGCGCCGTCCGGACGCTTTATCCGTGATGAACAGTAAGTTGCCCGTGTGGCCGGCGCTCATGGCTGGTAATGAACGCCGGCCCGGCCGTTTCCCGGCCTGCCGAAGGTGCACGGGGGTCGGCATGTCCGGGCCTTCTGTCCGAACCTGGCATGATAGTAACACCACGCTTGGTCAGGTGGAGGCCCCGGTCGTCGTGCTGGAGGTGGTCGGCTCGGGGTAGCGGCCGCCAATTGCGTGGGCAGTTCGGTCGTCGACCGTGCCGGGTGCTCGGGCGCCATGGGTGTTGCGTCGGACGGCGGTGGGTCCCATGTCGCCGCTGCGATGCGCTGTCCTGCGGCGGAGATCTTGTCGGCTTCTCTGGCAAGGGCCCGGGGATCTGTGATCGTCGTGCTTGCCAGGGCGAGGCGTACCGGGTTAGGCAGCTGACGGAGGAACAGCTCCCGGAACAGGAATGCCGGAGAGTGCTCGCCGAGCAGTGAAAGCATGTAGTCCATTCGCTCGGAAGGGCGCGTGTCGCCGAGCTCGGGCAGGTCGAGCAGGCGCCGTGCGCGTTCCGCCGATGGGAGGGCGAAAGCGTCGAGGAGAAGCTTCTTAATCGCGCCGTATTTGTCGGCGGCTGGCGGGCTCTCGAGGAGGCTCAGGGCGCGGGCCGTGGTGGCCGAACCGAGCGCTGCTACCACATGGTGGAAGCGGGTGTCGTCGGCCGTGATGCCTCGCAGGGCGAACAGGGAATCCGCCTGTGCGAACCAAACCGCCGCGTGATCCTCCCAGAAGGTAGGCAGTTTAAGGGCGACTGCCGTGTCCATGTCGGTAGGTCACCAATGAAGGAGCTGGGGCTCCCACGTCGATCGGAAGAATGGACGCGACAAAAAGCTGGAATTCATCCGAGTTGCTTTAATCAAACCAAACACTCAGGCACTCTGAAAAGCCCGTTTATCGGGCAGCAATATATATACATATTATCCCGGAGCGTTTGCCCAGGAAAGGCGAGAGGGGGCGTGGCCCAGCGTCCTGGCTGCGGCCTGGCAAGTTGAGGGCGAGCCTGCCCGGGCGTCCTGGACGAGCCCGGCATGGTGATCGCTCCGCGTCCTTGATTGGTGCAAGGCGATTGTGAAAACCCAGCGGTAGCCGCTACAGAGTCCTTATTAACCTTGAACGACTTGATTTAGCTTACTCGTGTGTCAAGGATCATGAGCCATATGCATTTACCATTGATGAACACAATTTACCCAAGCGGACCTATGCCCACACCCCTTCTACTCTCATAATGAGTAGCCACCACCACCAGCCAGGCCTCTCCCTCCACATTCCTTCATGAATAAGCAATTTCTTGTTTCTGTAATTTCGAAGGTTCAAGGTCGACATTCTACGTATTTCACATGCAGGTCAAAGACATTAGAAGACAGACACCATGATGTTTTCTTTTGTTTTTTTTTGTATACAAGATCGAGGCTCGTGTAAGAGCTAACATTAATCATATAAAAACAAACTGACACACAAAACATAAGATAAAGGGAGCGGGAGACAAGATGGGGAGAGAGAGGGAAGCACACAAGTACAACAGTAGAGAACAGGGACATCGGGAGATCTGTGGGAGGGAGAGGGCTTGGGGGAGGGCATGGGAAGGGGGGGGGGGGTTTATAAAACACATGGACACTGCTAGGACTTCCAGGAAAGAAGTCGCTATTTCAAAAAAGTGGATCTGGGGTGAATTAGCGGGAGTAGAAAAGATCAAGGTTTTGGATTGGGGAAGATAAGAGGCGGTGGTGAAGAGCTGTTTTAAAGACCTGGAGGGAGGAGTGGGATTGAAGAGAGTGAGGGAGTTTGTGCCAGAGGTGGGAGAAAAGAGGAATGAAAGAGCGAAGGTGAATAAAGAGTCTTGATTTTGGCAATTTCACCAAAAGAAGGTTGCTGGCAGATCTTGTGCAACCTGTAGGAATATTTGGGGGACAGAGCACACATAGAGCTCGGGGAGCAAGGCCGGAGAGGAGTTGGTAGAAGACAGAAAGACCACCTACCTGCCTTCGGTGATGAGTGAAAGGCCCTCGGAGTTAGGTTCATCGCGGGAGATTCCAATGATTCTGAAATCTTTGGTTTCACCAGCGTGAAGCCGAGCTAGGTGTGAGGCTAGGTGAAGCCTGCTCAGCGTCGACTAGTCTGGCATTTCACTCAGGCCAACTGGCACGGTCTTCAAGCACCCATCAATCATCTGGACTGGTCTCCCATCTCTACCACCTCTGACATAAACTCATCCGGGGAATTCTTCCAAAGTTAATTGCTCTCTCTCATGCACAGATTTATCCCATCTCGTCTTCAGTTGTCATACCCTTCCTCCCGTCCACGGTACACAAAATCTTGTGGTGAGGCTGTTGCCCAGAAACAACTTGCCTTCGTCTCCTGGAAAGCAAATCCAACGGAAGGAAATCTCATTTCCTTTCACAAAGCCTGAAAAAAGTGTGTGTCCACCCTCAGGAGAGCCAGGAAACAATATCTCTCTGTTCTCAAGACCGAACTCTCTTATCTGTCTCCGTCTTCCAAATCCTGGTGGCGTCTGGTCAAATCTGTTTCTGGTGTTTGTTCCCCCTCCATCCCCTCCCTTACCTCAAACGGCTACACAGTTGACTCCGCACGTGAAAAAGCTGAATGCCTCAACTCTGTGTTTGCCTCTAAATCTTGTATCCCAAACCCATCCCTCTCTGTACCCACCATACCCAGTCATACCCAGCTGCTCCTGGACTCCGTGTCCTTTCCTCCTGACAAGGTGGAAAAGTTTCTATCAACCCTCGACTCTGATTCTGCAACTGGACCTGACGGCATCAGCCCACGGGTCCTAAAATCCTGCTCTGCTGCTCTATCTCACCCTCTCTCTGTTCTCTTCACCCTCTCTTTTGCTCAAGGTCAACTGCCATCTGCTTGGAAATCAGCCAACATCACCGCTTTGCACAAAAAAGGTGCAAAAACAGATCCTAGCAACTACAGACCAATCAGCCTTCTCCCAATTATCAGCAAAGTCATGGAATCCATCATTGCTTCGGATATCAAATCTTTCCTCTTCTCCAATGGCTTGATCTCTGATCATCAATTTGGTTTCAGACCAGGTCACTCTACTCTGGACATGCTGCTTCTGCTGTCAACAATGGATTGAAGTCCTCAATGCCAAACAGGAAATTAGAGCTGTCTCCCTCGACATATCACGTGCCTTCGATACGGTCTGGCACCCCGCTCTGCTCACCAAACACTCCTCCTTTGGTATCCATGGAAATCTCCACGCATGGCTGGCGGACTTCCTCTCTAGTCGTAGTCAACGTGTGGCCCTGAATGGGTTTCTCTCATCTCCTCTTCCTGTTCAGGCTGGAGTTCCCCAAGGCAGTGTTCTGGGCCCTGTGCTTTTTCTGTCATCTCTTTGCTGATGACTACACTCTCTGCCGCTCCATTCCTCATCCCTCAGATCGGCAGTCTGCAGCCTCCTCACTCTCTGCAGACCTGGACAAAATCACAGGCTGGGCAAACAAGTGGAACATGTCTTTCAATCCTGACAAATGTCACACTCTTACGATGTCTCTCCGAAAAGACCGACTGGACAACCCTCCCATCTACTTTCTGAATAATACTCTCCAAGAAGTTCTGTCACTCAAGCTTTTGGATCTCACTATCTGCCATGATCTTTCCTGGGAAAACCACATTTCCAAGCTGGCCTCCAAAGCCAGTCGCCGACTGGGCATCCTCCGTCGTGCGAAGTCCTTCCTTGGCACACCTGAGCTCCTCCCCACATACAAGGCTTTCATCCGCAGCTCAATAGAATACTGCTCTCCCCTCTGGGCTGGTGCTCCTGCCTCACATCTAGCTCGTCTTCACGCTGTTGAAACCAAAGCGTTCAGAATCATTGGAATCTCCCGCGATGACGCTATCTCCGAGGGCCTTTCATTTACTCACCGCAGGCAGGTTGATGGTCTTTCCGTCTTCTACCGACTCCTCTCCGGCCTTGCTCCCCCAGCTCTCTCTGGGCTCTGTCCCCCAAATATTCCTACAGGTCGCACAAGATCTGCCTGCAACCCTCTTCTGGTTAAACTGCCAAAATCAAGACTCTCTGCTCACCTTCACTCCTTCATTCCTCTTTTCTCCCGCCTCTGGAACAAACTCCCTCACTCTCTTCAATCCCACTCCACCCTCCAGGTCTTTAAAACGGCTGTTCACCACCATCTCTTATCTTCCCCAATCCAAAACCTTGATCTTTTCTACCCCCGCTAATTTCACCCAAAATCCACTTTTTTGAGGTGACTTTTGACTTCTTTCCTGGAAGTCCTTGGTCTCCTTGCGTTTTATACCTATCCTGCCTCCCCCCAGGCCCTCTCCCTCCCACACATCTCCCGATGTCCCTGCTCTCAAATGTTGTGTTTGTGTGATTCCTCCCATTCTCTCCCCATCTTGTCGACCGCTCCCCTTTTTATATACTTCGTTTGCTTGTTTGTTTGATTTGTTTGTTTGATAAATGTTAGCTCTTTCATGAGCCTCGACTCTGTATACAAAAAAAAAAAAGGGCAGGAGCACCAGCCCAGAGGGGAGAGCAGTATTCCATTGAGCTGCGGATGAAAGCATTGTATGTGGTGAGGAGCTCAGGTGTGCCAAGGAAGGACTTCGCACGACGGAGGATGCCCAGTCGGCGACTGGCTTTGGAGGCCAGCTTTGAAATGTGATTTTCCCAGGAAAGATCATGGCAGATAGTGAGACCCAAAAGCTTGAGTGACAGAACTTATTGGAGAGGATTGCTCAGAAATTTACATATTAGGTCACAAAATGGGTTCACCAATCAAAAGCTAGAAGCCTATTATTTCTTAGATCTGAAGCTCAAAAGTCAAGGCTGCATGAAATCATCAATTTTCATTTTGTATTTAACAAAAAAATGTTTTCGTTATTTTTGAGCATACGGAAGAAGAAGAAGACGTCTGAATACCAACAGACGTGGACAGGCTTTGCATTTTCAGATGCTACCTAGTTTTCTTTATTTTTCAAATACAAATAATACATCAAACCAAGATGGCAGACACCAGTCAATTTACAGTTGAATAGAGGCTGGTACCATTGGTGTGGTACCACGAGAGGAGAAACACAAACTAGATGATGAAACAGGTGTACGAAGACTTCAAGGAGCATTTTGGAAAGCCAGCATCGCCCAAATCAAATCTTCAGCAAACGCAGCGGACAACCAAAAATTCACGATTTGGGAATTCAAAACGTTTAAACATTCATTCTCAGATCTCCGAAAAAAAATCATTATGGAAGCGTTCTGCAGAGTTGGGTGTTTCGTATTCATCGTTACGTCGTACAATGACAGAAGATCTTCACATGAAACTATATGATATGAACCAAATGTCAATTGTGAATTGTCAAGTGCAGATCATGAAATCAGGTTGACAACTTGTGATGTGAATTCTCAATCTTGTGAAACGACAACGGCGGACGTCATACGGATGCACTCGCTGCCGAAAGAGGTATTGTAATTGTTGTATTGCAGTTACTTTAATATGTTATTATTACTCCTGTTATTATCTATTACTGTTATCACTGTAATATGTTAGTTTTTACTCCTCGGACTTATGGCTCACCCTGGTAGAAGGTATAAACAAATCTTGTATGAGCAGCTAAAACGATGTCCTGGTACTTATGGCTCACCCTGGTAGAAGGTATAAACAAATATTGTATGAGCAGCTGAAACGATGTCCTGGGACTTATGGCTCACCCTGGTAGAAGGTATAAACAAATCTTGTATGAGCAGCTAAAACGATGTCCTGGTACTTATGACTCGCACTGTACATCACCATGACACACAACCAATACTCTCTTACATGCGCTGCATATGTAACAACCCAAGGACAACACACTCCAACACCATTTTGAGATTGAAATATCCATATAACTATATATAAAGTACTGAATTTGTACAGAAATGACTTTAATGTGTACCTGTACCACTTTAACCACACTCGTTGGCGTAACGGTTGGAGCGTCCGCTCGGAGTCTGGGAGCTCGGTGGTTTGAACCCCGGCGGAGTCATTCCAAAGACTTCAAAAATGGTGCGTTTTGCTTTGCAAAAATTGGAAAATTAAATAAATAAATAATGGTGCAAAAAATGGTGCTTTGCAAAAAAAACGTTTTGCAAAAACGGTGCAAAAATGGTGCACACTCCCTCGCTTGACGCTCAGCATTTTAAAAGGACTGAGCACGGACAAACAACAATAGGTTGGCAACCATTGCTTTGATGGACCTAAAGCCTCCGAACCTACATTGAAGGTGCTTGCCAGGGAGCTCGCGTTATTATTATTTATATACAGACAAACATCTACTCTCCGACAGCTGTACACGGTCTGCCGACTACATTTTGCGGTGTCTCCAATCAGGGACAACCACCCGATGTCCTGCGGTCTTCGCAGATGTTAAACACATTTATAAACGACACGTGACTGTTTAAACGTGCCTCCATTGGCTATAAGTTAATGCGCAAAAGGTGCAAAAGGTGCATGACCCCAGTGCGGTGATCGAACGAGACTTTGCGTGTTCAGTCGTTCCTCCTTATAGTCTTGCTGCTGTTTCGTATGCAGCTTATGGCTGCTGGTTGCATCATTTCATCATCAAAAGACCCCGAAGATCAAGGACTAGGGTCATGACCCCCTCAGACCCCTAAGATGAAGACCTCAAAAATCTGAAACGTTAAAGTTAACCGTCAAGCCAACAACAGGCTCTTAGCGTCTCATTTTTTGTGTATACAATGTCGAGGCTCATGGAGGAGCTCGAACATAGAACAGATCAAGATGTGACGGAACGAAAAGAACAGCAGAGTACATTAGCATGGCCGTGCCAGTC
Source organism: Myxine glutinosa (assembly GCF_964187855.1). Classification (NCBI taxonomy): domain Eukaryota; kingdom Metazoa; phylum Chordata; class Myxini; order Myxiniformes; family Myxinidae; genus Myxine; species Myxine glutinosa. The sequence goes on along the minus strand of NC_136265.1, from coordinate 36,982,336 downwards.
GTGGCCGCCATTGCTCCTTGTGCGTAAAAGCGCATTTCCACGTTGCTCGACTCCACTTGAAACCGGTACCGAACTATTGAGCAATTTGTACCGGTGTGTGTGATGCGACCGTTATCTGTGTCTCGGAGCTGTATGACAACTTAGACCGAGCTTGGAGACGCGCATTATACGAGGAGCCCGCCCGGCACACACCGAGCGCCTTGACACCAATAAACGGATCCACGCACATGAAAGGGTCCGAGACGAGTTTGCTGATTGAACGCTCCGGGTGCGACATTTATCCTTAAAACAAAGACATTGATTGTTTGAAATACGAATCGAAGTTGTTTTATTTATTTCTCAGAGTCATTTGTTCACAAACGGGTGTGGATCACACATATAGGAAACACACACACACAAACACACATACCGATATATATATATACACACACACACACACACACACACACACACACACACATACAGATATATATACATACATACACACACACACATACATATATAGGACACACAAACATATATAGGACACATACATATACAGGACACACACACATATATAGGACACACACACATATATAGAACACACACATATATAGGACACACACATATATAGGACACACACACACACACACACACACACATATAGGACACACACACATATATAGGACACACACACATATACAGGACACACACACATATATAGGACACACACACATATATAGGACACACACACATATATAGGACACACACACATATATAGGACACACAAATATATAGGGGACACACACACACATATAGGACACACACACATATAGGACACACACACATATAGGACACACACACATATATAGGACACACACACATATAAAGAACACACACACATATATAGGACACACACATATATATAGGACACACACATATACAGGACACACACACACACACACACACACACATATATAGGACACACACACATATACAGGACACACACATACATATATAGGACACACACACACATTTAGGACACACACATATATAGGACACACACACACATATATAGGACACACACATATAGGACACACACACATATATAGGGCACACACACGTACACACATACACACACACACACACACACACACACATATAAGACACACACACACACATATATATAGGACACACATACATATAGGATACACACACACATATAGGACAAACACACACATACAGGATACACACACACACACACATAGAGGACACACTCATATAGGACACACACACATATAGGACACACACATACATATATAGGACACACACACACACACACACACAAACATATAGGACACACACATACACACACACATAGGTCACACATAAAGGACACACACACACACCCACATAGGATACACACACTCACACACAAAGGATACACACACACACACACACACACACACACACACACACACACACACACACACATAAACATACATATACATACATACATACATACATACACACGCACATACATACACACACACGCACAAACACATACATACACACACGCACATACACATACATATACGTACATACACACATACACACACATGCACATACACATAGGTACATACATACATACACACACACGCACATACACATACATATACGTACATACACACACATACACATACACACACATGCACACACATAAACATACATATATGTACATACATACACATACACACACACGCACATACACATACATATACATACATACATACATACATACATACATACACACACACGCACACACACACACACACACACACACACACACACACATAAACATACATATACGTACATACATACACATACACACACGCACATACACATACATATACGTACATGCATACATACACACATGAACATACACACACGCACACATACACATACATATACATACATACATACATACACACACATACACACACACGCACACACACACACACACACACACACACACATAAACATACATATACGTACATACATACACATACACACACGCACATACACATACATATACGTACATGCATACATACACACACATGAACATACACACACGCACACATACACATATACATACATATACGTACATACATACATGCACACACATACACACAAACGCACATATATACATACATAATACATATACGTACATACATATACATACGTACATATACGTACATGCACACATACACACACACGCACATACATACATGCATATTCGTACATGCACACATACACACACGCACATACATACACATACATATAGTGTAAACGTACATATACGTACATACATACACACACACACACACTCTGGAACTTTTGCGCAGGAGGAGGCCATTCGGCCCATCATGCCTGCGCTGCACCAACCCCATAAACCATCAGTCCCATCACCAATCTGAACACAAGGTACCTTCAACTTCAGTAAATATCACCGTCTACCCCTCTACCTCCAACGGATCCAGGTATCTCTCTAATTCCAATTTAAACCTATCTGCCGGCACTACCTTTCCGCGGAGCCCATTCCATGCAAATAACATCCAACTGCTGAGCCACACCTGTATACGTACCTATGATGTTCGTGAAATTCCGAGTGACGGTTTTTACCTTCACTCACCTTAACGTGCGACGTCCAGGTGTGATCGAACACGACGTAGAGCCCGTGAGTCCGTAAGTATACTTGTCCGTCTGCCTTTCGCGTTTCCCGCCGTTCTGATGTGCGAAGACCCCTCACAGATCTCCTCAGGATGACGCTCCGCTCACGGATGACGCCGAGTGCGCCCCTCACCCCCCAAACCCGTATCCCTCACCATGCCCCCTCTCCCCCTCCGTGTAACCCCACTTACCTCAAAAGGAATTGAATGGAAATTTCTACGAGCACGCACTCATCCCTCCCTCCTTCCCTCCCTGCCCCACCTTTATCTGGCTAAAAGCATCACTAACTTGATTTGTGTTCGACGCAGTAATCAGGTCTCGACGACCTCCACCCTCGACCTCCAACATGGCTTCTTCGGGCAATTTTAGACCAACAAGCTCGTGGTCACGGTGGTCGTGGCGGTCACGGTGCTCGTGGTGGTCACGGTGATCGTGGTGATCATGATGGTCGTGGCGGTCACGGTGGTCATGGTGGTCATGATGGTCGTGGTGGTCGTGGTGGTCACGGTGGTCGTGGCGGTCACGGTGGTCGTGGCGGTCACGGTGGTCGTCAAGGTGGTCATGATGGTCATGGTGGTCAAGGTGGTCATGATGGTCGTGGTGGTCATGGTGGTCATGGTGGTCGTGGTGATCAAGGTGGTCATGATGGAAGTGGTGGTCATGGTGGTCACGGTGGTCACGGTGATCGTGGCGGTCAAGGTGGGCAAGGCGGTCATGATGGTCGTGGTGGTCAAGGTGGTCACGGTGGTCGTTGTTGTCAAGGTGGTCATGGTGGTCATGGTGGTCGTAACCAGTCCCTGCGGGTCATTAACCACGACTGGTGAAATCTCGGGAACCTTCCTCTACTGACCCGCGAATCACACCATGGCACAACCAGGAATTATTCTGTAGAAAGTGGTGTGTACATATGTGTGGGGTGTGCGTATGTGTGATATTTGTGTGTATGTGTGATGTGTGTGTGTGTGTGTGATCGTTCTCAGATGGTTCACATACACACACATCACACCTACGCACACCCCACACATACGCACACCCCACACATATCACACACACACACACACACACACACAAACACGTGGATATCTTGACACATGGGAGGGCGACATCCCACCTTCTGAAACCCGCATATGGAGCATAAACACACACACACACATACACACACACCACATATACAAACACACCACATATACACACACCACACATGCACACACGCCACACATACGCACACCCCACACATATCACACACACACACACACACATGTGGATATCTTGACACATGGGAGGGCTACATCCCAACTTCTGAAAGCCGCAAATGGAGCATACACACACACACACACACACACACACACACACACACACACACACACACACACACACACACACACACACACACAAACACACCACACATGCACACACACCACACATGCACATACAGTACATATAGAAACACATATACACATGCACACACACCATACATACACCACATATGCAAACACACCACGCATACACACACCACACATGCACACACACCACACATGCACATACACTACATATACAAACACATATACACATGCACACACACCACACATCTACACACACCACACATACACATATACACACACAACATAAATGCACACACCACACATACACATATACACACACAACATACATGCACACACCACACATACACAGTATACACACACAACATACATGCACACACCACACCTACATATATACACACACAACATACATGCGCACACCACAAATACACACCACACATACACACACAAACACACACACCACACATCTACATACACCACACATACACATATACACACACAACATACATGCACACACAAACACATCACACATTTACACACACAACATACATGCACACACCACACATACATACACCACGCATACACACACCACACACATACACCCACACATACACACACACACACACACACCACACATCACACAAATACACACACAAACACACACACACACACACACACACACAACATACATGCACACACCACATATACACACATCACACATAAACACCACACACATACACACCACACATACACACACACACACACACACACACCACACATACACATACAGCATACATGCACACACCACACATACACACATCACACATAAACACCACACACATACACACCACACATAGACACACAAACACACATACACACACCACACATATACACACACAAACACACACACACACCACACATACACACACACAACATACATGCACCCACCACACTACACACCACACACACACACACACACACACACACACACACACACACACACACACACACACACACACACACACAATTGTTTCAACAAGAGTCGCTCAAATACAAACTGCACGAAGATGTTTCCTCCTATTAAACCTACAAAACATAAAAGCTTGTTGTCCTTCCTTACTCACTTTGTTACTCCCGCTAGGGAGTAATGCATTAGCTCGTGTCCATCCGTGTGTGTGTGTGTGTGTGTTCGTGTGTTTGTGTGTTTGTGAACAAGATATCTGGAAAAGTTTTGAACAGATTTGGATGGAAGTTCGTGGGATGATTGCCCTTGGGATAAGGAAGAATTGATTAGTTTTTGGTGAAGCTCAGGATATTATTCCGGATCCAGGAATTTTTTTGGGGAATTTTTTTGGGGAATTTTTTTGGGAAAGATTTTTTCTGTTCTCTTTAAAAACCATTTTCTCTGCAATAATTGGACCGATTGAGAGCAAATTTTCACCATAGGAGGGACTCGGTCTCTAGACTATTCTAATTGTAATTATGACGTCACAGGTCACGTGGTTCGGCCGCCATATTGTTTTGAGTGAAAAACACTAAAATCCAATTTTCTCCAAAACGCCTGAATAGATCGAGGCCAAACTTTGCAGGCAGAATCGCATACCCATGACGAACAAAAAAGTCAGCGAGCATGACGTCATGCATCACATGGTTTCAGTTATGACGTTTTTATGCACAAACCTTTAAAACCTAGCTCCTCCCTCATTTGTGATCCAATCGAGGGGAAACTTCACAGATCTGTTCAGCATATCAGTCTACTTAAATGTCTTTTTGGAATTTGCGATAGGTCACGTGGTTTGGCAGACATCGTTAATTAAACGCAAATAATAAAAACATTTATATCTCTTGAACCACTTCATTGATCGACGTGAAACTTCATACTGTAGTAGAAGTCATGAGGAGTAACAAGTGTGCAAAATTTGAAGATGATTGGATGTACGGTCTGGAAGCTAGAAGTTGTTATTGCGTGAAGAAGAAGTCTTCGACTGTGGACGATTAATTATTTATCACATGTACAGACTTGCAGGCATTGTTTGACACAATCTCCTGGGTTAATTTGAACCTCAAATAAAATTATAATTCCAGATTTGTCAATGGCTGAGGTATATTAACAAACGAATAAAACAGATTTGGCAAAATTCGAACTTTTAAAAAAAAGATCGCATATTCACCCAGGGTTGTGAGAGGCTGAAGAAGAAGAAACATCGCATGGGCTACCCAGACCAAATAAATAATTCTGGCTCTGCGATCTTCAGGTTTATTACTCCCGCCAGGGAGTAATGCATTCGTTCGTGTCCATCCGTGTGTGTGTTCGTGTGTTTGTGAACAAGATATCTGGAAAAGTTCTGAACGGATTTGGATGAAAGTTGGTGGGATGATTGCCCTTGGGATAAGGAAGAACTGATTAGTTTTTGGTGAAGCTCAGGATATTATTCCGGATCCAGGAATTTTTTTCTCCAGGAATAAATCCAGGAATAAATTCTCTGACACTTAGGGCCTACTTTCTTTTTCATTTATTGTTTTGGGGAGAGGGGATGTTAAACAAAACGTATTATTCCAACTAAACCCACGGCGGGAGTATGCGCTCTACTAAGTTGCGTCCTAGTTCAATCTTCATTCGAGGGTTTCTAGAATTGGCAGCACACCACCATCTCAGGTCGTTCTCCATCCCTACCAGTGATTTTTTTTTTTCGACCACCAACGATTCTCCCCAACCTCGATCTCCCAAACTGCACTTGCAAGTTTCTACGTTTCCTTCCATGTTCTTTCTCCTGTTCTTCCAACTTATTGGGAAACGTGTTGTCCCACTGCCTCACCTCCATATATTGCCCTCTACCCTCTGTCCCGTTGCTCTTCCATGGGTGTTAATTTTGTATACAAAAATAGGACAACTGGGCCTGTAGCTTATCTGGACCCTGTCCTAATGTTGTAACCCAAATTTGATAGCATTCTGACGAGTGGGTTTGCAGAAGAAGACTTTTGAAGGAGTTTACGTGATTTTCCCAAAAAATGACAGTCGGCCATTTTGACACTTCTGATCATGTGATCTTCATGACCTCCATAAATTAACATCAGGACCCATAACGGTTCAAAACCATAACGTAAATAAAACTGGATTATAACCCAAATGTTTAGCTACACTCCGGAAAAATCGGTAAAACTTTTATTAGCAGGTGATCATAAGTTAGTGTAACCCTATTAGTTAGTGAGATGAAAGCACAAAATAATCTGTAATGGTATCAATATCAACACCGCCATATGCGGTAAAGAGGTGGGGAGAAACAAAGAAGGGGGGGGGGGAGTGGGGGGAGGGGTGGTTGGTTTGGGGGAATCGTCCTGATAAAAACCTTGGATGGCAATATTATGTGGAATCTCTATTTAAAGCCAGGGAATCCCCGCTCCATTTATACAAGAGTGGATCAAATGCTAACGGTAAGTCAATCACCTCACATAAATGTAATTATCCCAACAGATCTGCTATTGGCAAACACGGTCTTAATTAAGGGCACACACCTTTGTGGGATAGGGTTAATATTTTGGATTTTACCCCTAACAGGACCAGAAGACGCAGTATCTTTGAGCCTTGGCACCCGGAAGAAACCGTTACGTCGATCACGCAGGAAGTGATTGACTTACCATTTGATCCACTCTTGTGTAAACGGAGCGGGGATTCCCTGACTTTAAATAGAGATTCCACATAATATTGTCATCCAAAGTTTTTATCAGGACAATTATCCCCCAAACCACCCCACCCTCAGCGCCGACGAGTCTGGCATTTCACTCAGGCCGACTGGCACGGTCTGCAAGCAGCCATCAATCATCTGGACTGGTCCTCCATCTCGACTGCCTCTGACATCAATTCTTCCTGGGAATTCTGCCAAAGCAAATTGCTCTCTCTCATGCACAGATTTATGCCATCTCGTCTTCAGTTGTCTCACCCTTCCTCCCGTCCATGGTACACTGAATCTTGTGGTGAGGCAGTTGCCCTGAAACAACTTGCCTTTGCCTCTTGGAAGGCAAATCCAACTGAAGGCAATCTCAGTTCCTTCCACCAAGCTCGAAACAAGTGTGTGTCTACCGTCAGGAGTGCCAGGAAGCACTATCTCTCCTCACTCAAGAATGAACTCTCAAACCTGTCTCCTTCCTCCAAATCCTGGTGGCGTCTGGTCAAATCCATTCCTGGTGTTTGTTCCCCCTCCATCCCCTCCCGTACCTCAAATGGCTGCACAGTTGACACCGCATGTGACAAAGCCGAATGCCTCAACTCTGTGTTTGCCTCAAAATCTTGTGTCCCAAACCCATCTCTCTCTGTTCCCACCTTTCCCAGTCGAACCCAACTGCTCCAGGACTCTGTGTCCTGCTCTCCTGACAAGGTGGAGGAGTTTTTGTCAAACGTCGACTCTGATTCTGCAACTGGACCAGACGGCATCAGCCCACGGGTCCTAAAATCCTGCTCTGCCACTCTATCTCACCCTCTCTCTGTTCTTTTCACCCTATCTTTTGCTCAAGGTCATCTGCCAGCATCTTGGAAATCAGCAAACATTACCGGTTTTTTTTGTATACAAGATCGAGGCTCGTGAAAGAGCTAACATTAATCACACAAAAAGTCAAACCGACACACAAAACACAAAAAACAAGGTGGTGCTTCATCCGAGTTGGGTCCTCGCCTGCGGTGAGTCGTTCCCCGACGGATCGTCGTTCGTGCTGACTTCGAAGCGGCGGTTCGTCCTTCGGACCTTCCTTCATCCAAGCTGCGCGTCTTGAACGGGCCGTGAGCTGCGCGCGGAAGCGGGTGCACCCAAGTCCGCGGCTGCACGTTGCTCGGTGCGAGTGCAATGCATTCCCTGTTAACCTGTGCAATTCATCCCCTGTCTGTGTGTGAAGGCACCTGTCGGGATTTAGGCTAGGTAAGAATTGTTAAGTCTGCTCTCGTCCTTTTTCTGTGATTTGTAAATAAAACGTGTACATTTTGTTTCCTTTCAAACCTGTTCGAGTACGTCTTTTCCCCCATTGGCCCAGCATAGTCCGAACCGAATTTGACTCTTTAATCAGGCCCATAAATCACGCAGGACAACACTGCGACCCACACCGTGCGATCCGCTCGGCACACCATAAGGTACGGTTGTGCTGCTGATGCAGTGCCCCCTGTGGGTTCGGGTAGGAATTTCGAATTTGTTCAGGGTGCCAGCGATAGCTCACCTAATTTTCTCGAAGGACACCGTGGGATCTGTAACGTCCGCCAACTAATGCCGGTAGATGGGACGCCCAGTTTAACGTCCATCCCATGGTCGCCAAAAGCATCGACACCTCGCTCTACTTGCGATATACCAGGAAGACAGTTTGTGGTTGGGGTGAAATTCAAACCCAAGAAACCCAATTCTAGAAGGCTCAGAGGCCAGTGTGAACCTCTAGGCCATCCTTCCAGACCAGGTGACCTTAGGTGATACTATTTCCATGGAGAATCATGGAATCCAGAGTGAAGCACACTACTTTGGTTAGATTAGCCATCTGACAAGGAAGATGTTTGCAAACAGCACGACATCTTCGTGAGAGTCAAGATGATCAGGCTCAGAATTGCAAGAAGAATGTTTTTAAGAACCGATGAATGGGAGCGGGTAGCTGTGATCCACATCATTTTCAATGGATATCGAGTATCACATCATTTTTGGTGGAATCTTCTCCAGTCTGTAAAATATGGTCATAATGATAGCGAATATCTCTTACTTCTGGTTTGATTAGTTGAGCAGTGAAGCTGGTTCATGTAAATGTTCGTCGAGGATAAATGAAACGCACAGCGAAAGCACGACCGAGCATGATGATAACTTCACAGGACGACTTGCGGATCTAACGACGAAACAAAAATGATGCATGATTAAACTAGAGCAATGCGACTGTGTCGCCAATATGCCTCCGCATAGTCCCACAACAGGTAGATGCCCTCGTGCACTGTCCTAAAAATAAACACGTTTGATTTAAATCCCTTCAGCTGTTTTCAAGTATCACATTTTCACCAGCCATGACGGGTTTCACATCGATCGGTGAAGCGGTTTCAGAGAAGGGATTTTTTAAAAATAAACTTTTTTGGCTGGTATTCCACTCCACCTATGATGTCATCATTATCATGCTTTTATTCCCCATTGGGAGTACTTGACCATGTGCCAAGTTTCAAATTGTGCCATTCAGCGGTTTCTGAGAAATATTTTAAAAATTATTTGCGTTTAATCTAAGATGGCTGCCATACCACGTGACCTATGACGTCACAAATACCATAAAAAACATTCTGCATGGGTGTCACTCCGATCCTGAAAGTTTCGCCTCACTCAGACATGTGGTTGCTGAGAAAAACGAGGTTTAGCCCGTACGGACGGACGGACGGACGGACACCCCGAAAACACAATGCCTCGGGCGAATTTGTCGGTGGATGCATCAAAAACAAACTCCAGCTGCACCGTCCTTTCTACATTTTATTTGTGACCGACAGATCAGTCGCTAAGAGTTAAAGAAATGATAGAGGATTAGGATAAGTGTGATCAGGTTGGTTTGACCCTTAGGGAACCAGCAATTTGATTGGACCCTTAGGGAACCAGCAATTTGATTGGACCCTTAGGGAACCAGCAATTTGTCATCATCGACTCCAGAGCAGCCATCTTGTGCCATGTTGGCCTGAATCCAAGTCAGGTACCGGCTCACTTTGGTATACATGCCATACTTTCCGGGCCTAGCACAGCCCTCGCCCCAGCTTACAAGGCCGGCCAGGTACCAGACGCCTTTCTTCTCCACCGTGAGTGGACCACCGCTGTCCCCCGAGCACGCGTCCTTGCCCGCATGACCACCCCCGGCGCACAGCATGTTCCGGGTGACCACGTAGCGTGACCCGCGGGAGCATCGTCGAAATGACACCAGAGGGACGTGTGCATAACGAAGCTTGGAGGCCAACCGGAAGTGCGCACGCCCACGAGCGATTCCCTCCTCAAGAACCGCACTGACACTGCCGATGGAGCTATTGGTAGTGACACCCACGTGCCCATCAGTACTGTTGGTGCTAACCGCATTTTTATCCAAACCGGTGATATTAACCCCATGCTTTGTGATACTGCTGCTATTAACTACTCCGCTTTTCACACTGGTGGTATTCACAGTCAGGTTAGCCAAGCTGGTCCTATTAAACACAGGATTAGGAGGGTTAATGATCCCGGTAGTTAAGCTATGAGTGGCATCCACTGTGCGCCCGATGCTCCCTCGGCGTGACGTTGTGGACCCCCAACCACTGACCACGAGCATCGAATCCACGGGCAGCGGGTGCAGTGGGTCGGGCAAACAAATGGGCACGATGTAACGGCTTAACAGCGCCACCTTGCTCAGTTTAAGTAATGCAATGTCGTTGTCGTAGGTGTACTCGTTGTACATGGAATGAACCAGGACCTTGGACACCGCAATATTTTCCTCCGTGTCTTCGTGAGCAAGAAGGTTGTGTTCACCTGTTGGTCATGGCAGGTGGAGAAAAAGGATAAACTGTAAAGGATTTGATGAAGGGAGTAGGGTCAATGGGCATTTCTTAATTCAGATACCTGTTACGGTACTGACCAAGACGGACTGAAACGGTCTTGGACTTGTCTCGAACGCAGTGCGCCGCCGTGAGTACCCACTCTCTGGAGATGAGTACTCCACCACAGTAAGCCCCCCTGTTGTGTCTCAGCAGCACCTGCAATGTTTACACAAAACAGCACATCGTATGTGTGATTCAAGTCAACATGAGCAGTAAATAAGAGTTATCGGAGAAAGAATACGTGCGGTGTGTAGAACAGAACCAAAACAATAACATTTGATTATTACAAAAACTAGAGCGGAACTTGGTAAAGCGTATACCTCCGCCAGGCTGAACAGTTTACATTTTGTATCCCGCTGATAGGCCGGATCTGGACACGGACCGGAACCAAAATCGTATTGGCTTGTTCTTGTCGTCTAACCAACCTGACCACCAAGTTTCGTCCAAATCCGTCTACAACTTTTTGAGATATCCTGTCCACAGATAGGCATACAAACAGATAAACAAGAAATATGTCGTGCATAGCACGATACTTGCGAAATCCCTAAAATAAGTTGTTGGCCTATGTTGACCTCAAAAATACTTGGCGGTTGAATTAAGTGTCCAGATAGGCAAATCCTCTTCAAATTTCAAGTTAATCAAATGAAAATTGAGGACTTTAGAAATCTGGCCTATGTTGATCTTTTGGCCTATGCATGGTGATGCATGAATTCAGTGACCACCTCAAAAATAGTTGGGGGTTGAATTCAGTGACCAGATATGCAAATCCTCTTCAAATGTCAAGTTAATGGATGAAAATTGAGGATTTTAGAAACTTGGCCTATGTTGACCTTTTGGCCTATGTTGACCTTTTGGCCTATGTTGACCTCAAAAATACTTGGTGGTTGAATTCAGTGTCCAGATAGGCAAATCCTCTTCAAATTTCAAGTTAATCAAATTAAAATTGAGGACTTTAGAAATCTGGCCTATGTTGACCTTTTGGCCTATGCATGGTGATGCATGAATTCAGTGACCACCTCAAAAATACTTGGTGGTTGAATTAAGTGACGTGGTACGCAAATCCTCATAAAATATAAAGCCAATCAGATGAAAATTGAGGATTTTAGAAACTTGGCCTATGTTGACCTTTTTGCCTATGTTGACCTTTTGGCCTATGTTGACCTCAAAAATACTTGGTGGTTGAATTCAGTGTCCAGATAGGCAAATCCTCTTCAAATTTCAAGTTAATCAAATTAAAATTGAGGACTTTAGAAATCTGGCCTATGTTGACCTTTTGGCCTATGCATGGTGATGCATGAATTCAGTGACCACCTCAAAAATACTTGGTGGTTGAATTAAGTGACGTGGTACGCAAATCCTCATAAAATATAAAGCCAATCAGATGAAAATTGAGGATTTTAGAAACTTGGCCTATGTTGACCTTTTTGCCTATGTTGACCTTTTGGCCTATGTTGACCTCAAAAATACTTGGCGGTTGAATTTAGTGACCAGATATGCAAATCCTCTTCAAATGTCGAGTTAATGGATGAAAATTGAGGATTTTAGAAACTTGGCCGATGTTGACCTTTTGGCCTATGTTGACCTCAAAAATACTTGGTTGTTGCATTCAGTGATCAGATATGCAAATCCTCTTCAAATTTCAAGTAAATCGGAAAATCAGAAAATTTCAAGGACTCTGTGTCTTCCACTGTGCACCTGAGAAGTTCGAAAAGGTTATTTCAACCCTCAACTCTGATTCTGCAACTGGACCGGACGGCATCAGCTCACATGTCCTAAAAACCTGCTCTGCTGCTCTTCCCTTCTCGCCCTATAATTTGCTTCAGGTCATCTTCCATCTGCTTGGAAATCAGTCAACATCAGTGCATGACATCAAGGGGCAAAAACGTATCCCCCTTAACTACAGACCTATCAGCTTACTTCCAAACATCAGCAAGGTCATGAAATCCATCATCGCAGTTGATATGAAATCCTTTCTTTTCTCCAACAACCTCATCTCAGATCACCAATTTAAATTCAGACCAGGTCACTGCTGACCAGGTCACCTTGGGCATGCTGCTTATACTCACCTAAAAATGGATGGGGGCCCTCAATATCAGACATGAGATCAGGGGCGTCTCCCTGGACATATCTCGTGCTTTTGATACATTACTGTCCTGGCATCCCTCCTTACTCCCCAAACTCTCTGCCTATGGCAGTATGGCATCCAAGGCCAACTTCACACATGGCTTACTGACTTCCTCTACTCTCGTAGTCAAGGTGTGGCACTCAACAGAATCCTTTCATCTGCTCTCCCTATCAAGGCTGGAGTGCCCAAAGGCAGTGATCTGGGCCGAGTCCTTTTTTATTTAATTTTTTAATGAGATATCGCCCACCACAAAGCCTTAAAAGCCACTCGAGGTGGGGGCTAAAGGTCCTGGGTTCTATTCCTGATCTTCATCAATGATCCCTCTGACTCTCTGGAAAATCCCCTTTATCTATTTGCTCAACCTCTCTGCCGTGAAATCCCTCATCCTTCAGACAGACGGGCTCCAGCCACTTCCCCTCTCTTTAGACCTTGACAAAATCACAAGATGGTCAAACACTTGGAATATGTCTTTAAATCCTGACAAATCTCAAACTCTCACTCTCTCGATAAGGACCACCTGGAAAACCCTCCGATCAACTTTCTTAACAATCCTCTTGAAGAAGTTTAGTCATTCAAACTCCTGGGTCTCACTATGAGCCATGATCTTTCTTAAGAAAACCACATTTCAAAGTTGGCCTCCAAAGCCAGCCATCCTCTACCATACAAAGTCCTACCTTGGAATACCTGAACTCATATCCACCTACAAGGCCTTAATCCGCAGCTTTATGGAGTACTGCTCTCCCCTCTGGGCTGGCTCCCCTGCCTCATATCTTTCCCAGCTTGACGACATAGAAACCAAAGCCTTTAAGATCATTGGGATCTCCCACAATGAAGCTGATTCAATGGGCCCACCACCTCGCCATCGCAGACAGGTTGGTGGTCCCTCTGTCTTCTACCTCCCTCTTTCTGGTCTTGTACCCTCTGCTCTTTCCATGCTTTGTTTCCCCAAGATTTTGTTCCTCCATTTTCTCAGCTGGGGAATCAACTTCCACATTCTCTTCAATTTCACTCTTCCCTCTCGGTCTTTATGACAGCTGTTCGCCACCATCTCAGACCGTCCACAATCCAAAACCATGACCTTTTCTACCATCGAACACCCACCCCTCCCCCCTGCCTTCCACCCACTAACCCCATCCCTCCTCCATCCAAATTTCCAGATTGCCTTCCCAAGAGTTTCCTTCTGTATCCATGTTGCCCACCCCATGCATCCTCTCCTGCCCCCAATCCTCACTTGGACCCCCATTTTTTGTCCAAGTCTCCCTCTATCTTGGCCTTCAACACTGCTGTTGGTGTTTCCCCATCTCCCCCTCTTTACTCTCCCTTTTTGGCTTATGATGCTTACGTCTTAATCCATGCAGTGTACTAGCTCTTTGAGGAGCTTCGACTATGCATACAAAAAACTAGAGCAATGCCACTTTGTCGCCAATATGCCTCCACATAGTCCCTGCCCGTGACAATGGGTAGATGCCCTCGTTCACTGTCCTAAAAGTAAACAAGTGTGATTTAAATCTCTTCAGCTATTTTCAAGTATCACATTTTCATCAGACAGGACAGGTTTCACATCGATCAGTGAAGTGGTTTCAGAGAAGGGATTTTTTTTAAATATTGTGTTTCAAGCTAATATGGCTGCCAAACCATGACATATGACCTTCAGAAATGTACAATCTGAATATGTATGGGAAAGGGATGATGTTTGTGAAGTTTTGTGTTGATCGGATAAGGTTTGTTTTTCTATCCCAGATGGCTGCCAAACCACGTGATGTCATCATTTTCAAACTGTATGCAGCAATGGTGTTAGATGACATTTGTAAAATTTCGCACTGATAGGGTAAGCGGTTTCAGAGATATAATTATTTAATATTTTTCTTCAATCCAATATGGCTGCCACACCATGTGATCGATGACGTTGTTGTGATAAACTTTTAATCTCCATGTCTAGTCAATGACACACGTAAAGTTTCGAGTCAATCGATTTGGTGGTTTAGGAGAAGATGTTTTTTAAAGGTTTCAGGTTAAATCCAATATGGCTGCCAAACCATGTGACCTATAATGTCATAAATTTAATATTTTAATACAAATGGGTCATAGATCATGTGCATGCAATTTCAAAATTTTAGCATAAGGAATTCGATTAAAACATTTATGGCTGGTATACCACTTCACCTATCATTAATTTGCTTTCATTCCCTATTGGGAGTACTTGGCAACGTGCCAAGTTTCAAATTTTTCTATTCAGCGGTTTCTGAGAAATATTTTTTTAATTATTTGCGTTTAATCCAAGATGGCTGCCATACCACATGACCCATGACGTCACAATGATCATAAAAACATTCTGCATGGGTGTCACTCCTACCCTGAAAGTTTCGTCTCACTCGGACATGTGGTTGCTGAGAAAGACGAGGTTTAGCCCGTACGGACGGACGGACGGACAACCCGAAAACATAATGCCTCTGGCCACCTTCTGGGGCGGAGGCATAAAAATGGCTTCAGAACTTTTTTATATTGTGCAGTGTCTTGTTAAGCTATGTGCTATTGACTACAATGATGCTATTTATCCTCATAGTCTATCTAGAATATCCATGTCCCTCTCTATTCCTTGTTTACCTGCCAAGGACATTGTCCCTTGTAACAAATGGCTCCACCTGTCACTCGAGGAACAGCATTCTTTGTGCCTGCAGACAAAAGAACAAGCAATGTGAGCTGGTACTTTGCCCAGGCTGTTACATGCAGACAGTGACATTGGACAACACTGGACTTTAGTTCAGAGAAACAGCCGGTGACTTTTGGGGGAAGTGACGTAACTGCCCAGTGAGCACTGGGTGACAGTGGCGCCATCTTGTGACGCCACGCCTTTCTGCCTCATTTAGCCGGGGAAATTTAAGGGTAAACCTCAAACCCTAATACTCCCTCCATCCCCTCCATAACTTGTGGGAAAGATGTAAGAGATTAGGGATCAGGTGGGGATCCTTTTAAGTAAATTTCAAACTAATTAAAGGCAGTTAACATGCATAAAGGCAGTCGTAAAAAAAGGCGATCAAAAAGGGTTGGCGGCAGGAAGGGCATCCGGCCGTAAAACATTGCTTCAAAAAGGGGACCGAACAACAACAACAACCACGGTCCCCGAAAAAGGCCAACCCCCGCTTGCGGGGAAAAAATGGCCTCTAAAGGTGTTTTTAAATTTTTTTTAATTTTTATACAGCGGACATTTTTTGTTTTGTTCAAAGCCAAAAATAAATTTATGTGAAATTTACTTTCATATCCAGTGTACCAACTTGAACATGTACAGTGCATATAGAAAGTCTTCACCCCCTATCAAATTTTTCACCTTTTCTTGCCTTATAGCCTGTAATAAAATTGCATTCAATTAGACTTATTCACCTTTATTTACACATCGTAGCCCACAAACTCCAAGTGAAAACAAATTTTACAAATTTCAGAAAATTAATTAAAAATACAAACCTAGAATATCTTGGTTGGATAAGTGTCCACCTCCCCTTATAATAGCAACTGTAAATTAGCTCAGGTGTAACCAATCACCTTTAAATCACACACCGAGTTAATTGGCCTCCACCTGTGTTAAATTGTCATGATTCTGATTATTTCAGAATAAAATCAGCTGTTCCAGTAGGTTTCCTCTGCTGGGTAGTGTATTTCACAGGAAAGACTCAACCAGGAGCACCAAGGAGCTTTCAAAAGATCTCCGGGATAAAGTTGTGGAAAGGCACAGATCAGGGGAAGGGTATAAAAATATTTCAAAGGCCTTGGATATCCCTTGGAGCACAGTCAAGACAATCATTAAGAAGTGGAAGGTGTATGGTACCACAAAGACCCTGCCTAGATCAGGCCGTCCCTCCAAACTGGATGACCAAGCAAGGAGGAGATTGATCAGAGTGGCCACCAAGAGGCCAATGGCAACTTTGAAGGAGCTACAGGCCTTTATGGCAAAGACTGGTCACTGTGTGCACGTGACAACAATATCCCAAGTACTCCACAAGTCTGGCCTGTACAGTAGGGTGGCAAGAAGGAAGCCATTCCTCAAAAAGCCCACCTTCAGTCCTGTTTGAGGTATGCAAAAAACCACTCCGGAGATTCAAAATCCATGCGGCAAAAGGTTTTGTGGTCTGACAAAAGCAAGATGGAAATTTTTGGCCGAAATGAAAAATGTTAACTTTGGTGCAAACAGCACATCATCCAAAGAACACCATCCCTACTGTGAAGCATGGTGGTGGCAGCATCATGCTATGGGGATGTTTCACATCAGCAGGGACTGGGGCACTTGTCAGGATGGAAGGGAAAATGGATGGAGCAAAATACAGAAAAATCCCAGAGAAAAACCTGCTGCCCTCTGCAAGAAAGCTGAAATTGGGACAGAAGTTCACCTTTCAGTATGACAACGACCCGAATCAAACAGGCAAAGCTACACTGGAGTGGCTGAGGAACAAAAAGAGAAATGTCCTTGAGCGGTGCAGACAGAGCCCCGACCTAAATCCAATCGGAAATCTGTGGCATGACTTGAAGATTGCTGTCCATCAACGCTCCACATGCAACTTGACTGAGCTTGAACAGATTTGTTCAGAAGAATGGGCAAATATTGCCGAATCAACGTGTGCA
Organism: Myxine glutinosa; assembly: GCF_964187855.1. Classification (NCBI taxonomy): domain Eukaryota; kingdom Metazoa; phylum Chordata; class Myxini; order Myxiniformes; family Myxinidae; genus Myxine; species Myxine glutinosa. The sequence continues at coordinate 36,964,005 of NC_136265.1, read as the reverse complement.
AAATCGGTAAAGACCTATCCCAACAGACTCGGCTGTAATTCCTGCCAAAGGTGCTTCCACCAAGTGTTAACTCAGGGGGGTGGGGGACACTTGGCAGGGGTGGGGGACACGGGGCAAAGTTTTCCTGATTCAACACGAATGTCGATGACATGGTTTGAATAAAGTTTTGCTTCCTACTTTGGTAAGATTGCAGCTTACCACCTGGACATGGTGTGCTCTGTGCTCTCTGGAGAGTGGACATTCCCTTTAACCTCTGTGGAGAATGTCATGCGACCCAGTGGACAAAAGCTATGACATGGTGCACATGTGCAGGGCACTGTATATATGTCATTATTGACCGAACCGAACACGCCGACAAGAATTACATGTTCTTGGAGAATTAAATTGGTGATAATCCTGAGTTTGGTATGGTATGTTTGGTGAATATATATATATATATATATATTAGTCCAGTCAAGGTAGTGGCTTGACCCACCACTAATTGCAACAAAGAAATTTTCACTGCAGTGCATTTCACAAATATACCATAAACAACATACATAAAGTATACCAAAATATATTTGGTGGAAAGGTGTCAAATTCGCATTATATGCAAATTAGCTGCTGCCATTTGGAAAAAAATCAATTTTACAAAAAAATCAAAACCGCTAAACTCTTGTAATAGTAGAAAATGCTGTTGTCAATGTTCATCCGTCACACGACAAACCCCTTAGATATGGTACTCTGCAACAGAATCGAAAACATGCTCATAGCAGTTTTCAAATTGATAGCAGTTTCATATAATGAGGATAGCTAATTTGATTTTTTGCATAATTGTATACAACAACAACAACAACAACAACAACAACAACAACAACAACAACAGGCATTTTAAGGCTATTTTCCCTGCTGGAGCGGGGATTAGCCTTTGGTGTATTGTATGCATATAATTAATCCAGAAATGTGCTAATCATATCCAATGACCATGAAAAGATGGGTCTAGACACTTCATTTACCATGATTGGATGCTGGAATACAAAGTTATTGCAGAAAATCGAATTAAAAAAAAATAATGGCGGCATCTAATTTTCATACTTCATTTTTTTTTTTTTTTTTGTATACAAGATTGAGGCTCGTGAAAGAGCTAACATTAATCACACAAAAAGTGAAACCGACACATAAAACAAAAAATAAGGGGAGCGGTAGACAAGATGGGGAGAGAGGGGGGACACAAACACAACATTTGAGAGCAGGGACATCGAGAGAAATGTGGGAGGGGGAGGGCTTGGGGGGAGGTGGGAGAGGTATAAAACATATGAACACTGCAAGGACTTCCAGGAAAGAAGTTGGAATTTCCCCAAAAAAAAAAAAAAGTGTATCTGGGTTGAATTAGCGGGGGTAGAAAAGATCAAGTTTTTGGATGGGGGAAGATAAGAGATGGTGGTGGACAGCTGTTTGAAAGACCTGGAGGGAGGAGTGGGATTGAAGGGAGTGGGGGAGTTTGTTCCAGAGGCGGGAGAAAAGGGGAATAAAAGAGTGAAGGTGAGCAGAGAGCCCAGATTTTGGCAGTTTAACCATAAGAGGGTTGCAGGCAGATCTTGTGCGACCTGAAGGAATATTGGGGGGACAGAGCACAGAGAGAGCTGGGGGAGCAAGGTCGGAGAGGAGTCGGTAGAAGACAGAGAGACCACCAACCTGCCTGCGGTGAGTGAGTGAAAGGCCCTCGGAGTTAACTTCATCGCAGGAGATTCCAATGATTCTGAAAGCTTTGGTTTCAACAGCGTGAAGCCGAGCTAGGTGTGAGGCAGGAGCACCAGCCCAGAGGGGGGAACAGTATTCCATTGAGCTGTGGATGAAAGTCTTGTATGTGGTGAGGAGCTCAGGTGTGCCAAGGAAGGATTTCGCACGACGGAGGATGCTCAGTCGTCGACTGGCTTTGGAGGCCAGCTTGGAAATGTGGTTTTCCCAAGAAAGATCATGGCAGATAGTGAGACCCAAAAGCTTGAGCGACAGAACTTCTTGGAGCGGATTGTTGAGAAAGTAGATGGGAGGGTTTTCCAGTCGATCCTTTCGGAGAGACATTGGAAGAGTGTGAGATTTGTCAGGATTGAAAGACATGTTCCATTTTTTTGACCAGTCTGTGATTTTGTCCAGGTCTGCAGAGAGTGAGGAGGCTGCAGACTGCCGATCTGAGGGATGAGGAATAGAGCGGCAGATAGTGGAGTCATCAGCAAAGAGATAGAGAGGGTTTTCCAGAGAGTCGGAGAGATCATTGATGAGGACCAGAAATAGCACAGGCCCCAGAACACTACCTTGGGGAACTCCAGCCAGAACAGGCAGGGGAGATGAGAGAAATCCATTCAGGGCCACACGTTGCCTACGACCAGAGAGGAAGTCCGCAAGCCATGAGTGGAGATTTCCATGGATACCATAGGAGGAGAGTTTGGTGAGCAGAGCTGGGTGCCAGACAGTATCGAAGGCAAGTGATATGTCAAGTGAGACAGCTCTGATTTCCTGTTTGGCATTGAGGACCTCCATCTATTGTTGAGACAGCAGAAGCAACATGTCCAGAGTAGAATGACCTGGTCTGAATCCACATTGATGATCAGAGACTAAGCCATTGGAGAAGGGGAAGGATTTGATATCCGAAGCAATGATGGATTCCATGACTTTGCTGATAATTGGAATCAGGCTGATTGGTCTGTCGTTGCAAGGATCTGTTTTTGCACCTTTTTTGTGTAAAGCGGTAATGTTTGCTGATTTCCAAGATGCTGGCAGATGACCTTGAGTAAAAGAGAGGGTGAAAAGAACAGAGAGAGGGTGAGATAGAGAGGCAGAATTGTATGCAGACATTGTATGCATTCATTGAATTGTATGCATACAATTTGTCCAGAAATAAACTTTTCATAATCATCAACCGTGAAAAAATGGGTCTAAACACTTCATTTGCTATGATTGGATGCTTAGATACAAAGTTACAGTGGAAATTATGTAATTTTTTCAATGGCGGCAGCTAATTTGCATATTATGCAAATTTGACGCCTTTCCACCAAATCTGTTTTAGTATACTTTTAGTATGGTGCTAAGGGGGTATTTCTAAATTGCATAGCAGTGAAAAAATTTATATTGCAATTAGTGGGGGTTGAGCAATAAAATTTGTTCGATTGACTGGACTGTATATGTATATATATGTATATGAATAGGGTGCGGCAGGGGTGGGGGATATGGGGGGGTCAGAGACAGAATTAAGGCTTTAGTATAGTCTGTGTGCTCGTGTAGGGTTTAGCATCATTTCCTGTATTAATCTATGTTTTGAGTGAAATTGTCTGTTGCATAGCCCACTTGGAAATTGGAGTTCACATTAGATTAGAGTTAGGGCAAATTACAGTTCAGATAGGCTGATGTTCTGATGTTCCTTCCTCCCTTAACCATGTTAAGTGGAGGGGAGGGGTGAGGAGTTGATATGAGGGGGAGGGGTGAGGGGAGAGATTTGAGGGGAGGGGTGATGGGGGAGGGCTGAGGGGGGAAATTTGAGGGGAGTGGTGAGGGGAAATTTGAGGGGGAGGAGTGAGGAGTGAGGGGGAGATTAGAAGAGGGTGAGTTGTGAGTTTTGAAGGGCAGGGGTGAGTTGCGAGTTTTGAAGGGCAGGGGTGAGGGGGGAGATATGAACGTTTTGAAAGATTAAAGAAAATCGAACATTTGTTACAGACCGTGTTTCTTGAGATATTTAAATCAGAGATCTTTTTGAGAACGTTTGAGGAGGGGTGGAATGAAAGTGAGTGGAAAGATTTAATGAGCAAATTGATTGCAGCCTTTTGAACAGGAAGAAAAAAACCGAGTTGTAGTATACAAATGAATACAACATGGTAGGGGGGAGTTTAAACATTTTAAAGCAAAACCGTTGGTTCAACAAGTGTACGTAGGCGGGGTAGTGGAGACCGCGAGGAAAGAAGGTGATTATTTTTATTTTGGTTCACGAGTTATCAAGTGACCACTATATTCGTCATGTGTGTGCGTCTGTCTGTGTGTGTGTGTGTGTGTCTGTGTGTGTGTCTGTCTGCAGCATAACCACCCGATGATATCATCTGATATTGATGAAACTTGGGGTGGGAGGTTGATATCATGATCTAGTTGTGTCCTGCCTAGAGTGGGCGTATTGCGCCCATTATGGGCGGAGCCACGCCCGAAAAAGATGTCTTTTTAGGGGGTAATCGAGTTCAAGCTACATCTTCTCCGAGTGGTTTGGTGGAATCTGACAGGGGTTTCGATATTTGGTTAGGCCAATGTCATGTGTGTAGCCCCACGGGGCTCGATTTTTCCCTTTTTTTTTGTTTTTTCATTTCATTTTCCACCGAATTTTCCGTATTGTGTAGCTAACTAACCTCATAACTGATTATACATTATTTTTTATCTCATTTCAAGGTCAGTAACCTTCGTTTTGACATTTCCGGGCCTGGCCTGTCTGGGCCTGTTTTGGTTATAGTCTGTCCTTTGTGTATGTATCCCGGTTCTGGTGTGTATCCCGGTTTAGAATAGGTACACCATATCCCTGCACATCGTAAGAGGCGACTAAGGGTTGGCGTCAGGAAGGGCATCCGGCCATAAAAACATTGCCTGTCATGGGGCCCGCAAGGCTAACCCCCGCTCTAGCGGGGAAAATGGCCTTAAAACGATCATTAATTTTTCATTCATTCATTCATTCATTCATTCTTTGTCATTGAATACCGCTCGCTCGTGAACCATCGTCGTCTCCTGACTTGTTATTTTTGTATTTAAGACATCTAACAAAGGTAAGAGGTTAGAGGGAAAGTAGGGGGTGAGAAAAAAAATCCAGAGAGAGATCGAACGATCGCAGGCCTCGAGGCTAACCAGGCCCCAAACACGTACCCGGTACGTCCAAACTGACTGACTAATACAGAATTGTGCACGAAATGCAAAACACGATTGAACCAGAAACACAGTAGACACATACACAGCAAAACAAAATATTTAACTTTAAGAAAAAAAAAAAACTTAACTTTGATTGACGTGGACGAGCTCTGACGACACACAACCTCAACTGGGGAACCGGAAGCGGAGGTGAACTCCACATCTGAACTAGATCAGAGCCAGGACAAGGCAGTGTCCTAAAATGTCCGGTCCACATGTGCTTTGTGCGCCCCTCCTGTGGCTGCATTGCAGTCAGTGACTGGCCATCCAGCGGGCCGTGGCGCCCACCTCATGATTGGTAGAGACAAACAGCCTTGCGAGATAAGCACCCATTGGTCAGAAGGACATAAACGTTGTGGCTCCCTCAGCTGACACGCCAATGTCAGGTATGATTGGATGCTGTCATTCCTGAGGGGAAGGTGGGGGTCATGGTGCTCTCCTCACAGTCTGGTTTCTCCCCCAGCACTTTTCTGATCATTTCGATCATCACCTTGGTCTTCATTGGGTTCTCGTGGCACATTGGAGGCAACCCTAAATGTGCCACCCTCCCCCACCCCCCCACCCCCCCTTCAGTGCCAGCGGCATTATATAGCCGCCACCTATCTCTATAACCCGGTCTGGTGTGTGTGGAAGAGAGTTGTGGTTGTGGCACCTCATTCACTTACTGTATCATTGGGTGATTATTTCTTACCCGTTAAAGTCTATCTTTCATGTGGGAATCTCCATTTGTGTTGTCCTGTGTTTTAAGAAACATTTTGTACTCCTTAAGAGCATGCGTCCACCTCATTCCTTGTCCCGCCACACTGGTAAAACCATTTCTGTGCATTAGCAAATCCATAAGGGCATAACTTTGACTAATGTAATCTTGATAATGAGTAAGTTTAGACATATTCATTAAAACAGGGAGTAGCCACACGACTTGAGGCATTCCGTGATTCGGCCAGTCGCAAGGTGACTGATTTAGCCTACACATCAGATTCATAGTTGTGGTGTGGGACCTATAATATTGTCGTGTTCCCGGGGATTAACACCCCTGGGGATGGATAGCCAATCAAGCTTAAACTCCGAGGCATTCAATCCAATGGCAGTGTGAATACACGTGGGAGATGAGGGCAGCGAAGGGTACCGAAGCTCTTACCTGCACGGACCCCACTGGACGTCTTCGAACCTGGTAATCAACTCAACCCGACACAGAATTAAAATGTACAATAAAAAATGTTTAATAAAATAAATGCCAGCAAACAAGAAAATGCACCATAAAACTAATCTATCTATAATTCCAGTAATCTCTGTATGTGTGTTTGTTTGTTTGTCTGTGACCGCTGTTTCTCGACAACCACGGGTCCGATATACTTTAAATTTGCCAGGTATATTGCTGGGGACCCGAGGATGTGCCTTTTCAAGGTTTCATATTAATCGGACAAGTACTTACCGAGCTATGTCCAAAAAACGATTCAACCAATCAGAGAGCAGCGAGCTATCGCGTGTGCCGAACGTGGCGAACACACTCTGCCTCGGACGGCACATTTGAGAACGTATTCATTTATTTCACGTTGGCAAACTATGTTGCCGCTATGTTGGCGTTAAACTATGTTTTAAAACTAATTAAAACCATTTCATGTAAATAGAGGGGGGGGGGATTGTCACTGTACTCGCAAGCCGTTCGCCGTTCGCTTTGGCGTTGCGAATGGACCAAAACATTTCATGGACCAAACCATTTCATGTAAAGCGTTCGCCGTTCGCTTTGGCGTTGCGAATGGACCAAAACATTTCATGGACCAAACCATTTCATGTAAATAGAGGGGGGGGGGATTGTCACCGTACTCGCACCCACGTACCCACGTACCCACGTACGGGCATTGCACCCACGTACGGGCATGCCCTAGTATCCTAAATGGAGAGCCCCCGTATACAACACAAGGGGAAAATAACCTGAAAATAAATATGTGTGTGTGTACTTAGCTCTTGTGCTCTTGATCGTCCCAGACTCCCCCACGTCCCTGTATGGGAAAACACAGGCCTCGGCGCGCAGTCTGTGCGCGGGAAACACAGGCCTCGGCTCACAGTCCGCGTGCGGGAAACACCAGCCTCAGCGCGCAGTCTGTTCACCCAAGCCTCTGAGCGCGAAGCGAGCAGGCAGAGGTCCCTCGTCGTCGTCCGCTCCACACAGCACCAGAGTCCACGAGCTGCAACTGTCTTTCGCCACAAACGTCAAAACCAAGAGCGAGGACAACTGTGTCCGCTCGCCGTCAAAACCCTGGACCCAGAGAAGAAAAAGCGACTGTGCACAATGGGAACCCAGCGCAAGAGATATATGCGACTGCAACAGGATGACAGCCAGGGACCACAAAACCTCCAACTGTTCGTTATTAAAGTCAGAACAAGACGAGGAAGAACACAAGCTGCGTCCGTTTGCAGTAAACACGGGACCAAGAAGATCAAAATGTCCGGAACCCAAGCCTTTTGTTCCCTGGGCTATTAAGTCATCCGATGACGTCTGCGTGTCCTCCAATACAAGAGTCCCATCTCAGCAGTCCTTGCTCGAAGCAATCACCACCCCTCGGGGCATGGCCTCATGGACCTGCCTGCTTGATGTTGCAATGTGGCGGCTGGCGGCACCAGCAGTATTGTTTAATGTCTTGGTTCTGGTTATTTTATTTAGTGTTATAATACACGCCAATTGCTTGGCTTGGCTATGTGTGTGGTGCAATGTCATAAGGAACCGAAGGGAAGATCACAGAGGCCATTTACATACCGGGGATTTACCATTAATCCATAAATAATTAGCATAACCCCACCCTTCGTCATGGGGACAAAGATACACTTACGCGACATCCGGTCTTGCGGATACCCTACTTATGTATTTGGGGGGTTTCTTCTTCTTCATCGCGATATACGGAGCACACTATACTATACACTTCTACCTGGATGAAGATAATCCATTGCCTACCCATTTCTCCCCTAAAAAAGCGAATCCATTGCCTATATGTATATACGTATATATATAGTGCATACATGCATAAATATATCATGCATGTATGTACTGTATGTATGTATTTATAACATTACATTTTGGTGCTTGTGATTATCCATTGCTCAGAAAGAGGAACAGCCAACCAACAATTTGTAATAAGCCATACTCCACCAATTTGACAAACAATAAAGAGCAGAGTTAGCTTCAGGCAACATTTCATTTGTGATCTCTGAACATCGAGCCGATATTTGTGGATCATGAACGAAATGTCACCTGAGGCTAAGTCTGCTTTTTCCCATATGATTTACACTCCATAGAGTAGTGCATAGCACAATTTATTTATTGGCTGCTCTTTATCCAATTTCAAGTGCCTCAACCAAATGCTGCTATATGCATACATATCTATATATATATATATATATACAGACTTGGCATTTAATATGGAATTTTTTTTTTCTTGACTTGGGTTTACTTTCTGAACTTAGTATATCAATCTGGTGAGTTTCTTTCACCCTTCGGTGATGTCTTTGTTGAAAGAACCATGTCACTGATTGTCTTTCGCAGCAAGAAGTCAATAACAGGATTATATCACAGGTGGCGTGACAAAATGTAAGGACAGGTGCATTTGATGATTGGCTTCACAGTCGGGTATACAAGGGTTGTTGCGTTCTGTATTAGTGGAAAACAACTGCTGCACGTCTACAAAAGTTATTGCTGCTTCCTCTGGAGATGGTCCGTCAATTTGACAATGCTGTTTGTCATGGAGTGGTGGCTTTACGAAATTCTGGCATGAAACAGCGTGCTATTGCTCGGCAGTATGGCATCACTCAAGGTCAGGTGTCAAAGATCCTGAAACGAAATGCTCAGAGGGGTGTCCCTACTCCAATACCGAGGCCAGGACGTGCAGACAAGTGCATGAAGCCTACAACAAAGATTGTATAGTGCCAAGAGTCCAAGCTGGAGGTGGTGGGGTGACCGTTTGGGCTGCTTTTCATGCAGGGGGCAAAACTGACCTGGTTGTTCTGAATGGAAACCTGAACCAGTTCAAGTACAGGGCCATTCTGGAAGAAACATTGCTTCCATTTGCTCGTGCAGCCTTTCGAGGAAACTTTGTCTTCCAAGATGACAATGCACGGCCTCATCGTGTTCGCATGATCCAACACTTTCTTGCTGACCGTGGTGTAGAGCATATGGAGTGGCCTGCCATGTCCCCGGCTATGAATCCGATAGAGAACTTGTGGGTAGAATTAACGCGTCAAATCGACAACTTGGACCAGCAGCCCACCTCTGTGCGTGAATTGCAGCAGGCTATTGTCACTGCATGGCATGCGATTCCTGTCCAAACCTTGGCAAATCTCGTGAACAGCATACCTCGACTTGTACGTGCTCTCCTGAATGCTCGTGGGGGTTGCACGAAGTACTGAACTGTAATTTTACTGTCCGTAATCCCAGTCATAATTTAGCTTTTGTTTTTGTTGAAATTTTTTTTGGCTAATGTGCAAAACAAAGCGATACTTCTGGAAAACGTACAGAAGTTTAACACAGTACTGTCTGTGAATTGAGTTCGATATCAGTTTACATCACTTTCAAGGATCAATTTATTTGCTTCGAAATGTCACATGTGGTTTTTGTTTCTTTTAAAGGTCACATTAACAAAATCTAGAATAATTTCAACATAATTCCAATGAACTTTTGGTTATAAGTCATCTTGAAAATTAAGTTCACCCCCACAAAAAAAATATTCCATATGAAATGCCAAGTCTGTATATATATATATATATTATATATATATATATATTATATATACTAGGGCATGCCCGTACTATATCTATATCTAAAATTATATCCCCCCCTCTATTTACATGAAATGGTTTGGTCCATGAAATGTTTTGGTCCATTCGCAACGCCAAAGCGAACGGCGAACGCTTTACATGAAATGGTTTGGTCCATGAAATGTTTTGGTCCATTCGCAACGCCAAAGCGAACGGCGAACGGCTTGCGAGTACAGTGACAATCCCCCCCCCCCCTCTATTTACATGAAATGGTTTTAATTAGTTTTAAAACATAGTTTAACGCCAACATATGGCATGCCCGTACCCGTACTATCCGTAATGGCGCACGCTCTCACAGGAGCTCCAGAAGGTCGCATATCGCAGGAAAGCGAAAGAATCGCAAATTAGTTTTAATTAGTTTTAAAACATCGTTTAACGCCAACATAGCGCCAACATAGTTTGCCGACGGGAAATAAATGAATACGCTCTCAAATGTGCCATCCGAGGCAGAGTCTGTTCGCCACGTTCGGCACACGTGATAGCTCGCTGCTCTCTGATTGGTTGAATCGTTTTTTGGACATAGCTCGGTAACTACTTCTGCGATTAATTTAAAACCTTGAAAAGGCACATCCTCGGGTCCCCAGCAATATACCTGGCAAGTTTCAAGTATATCGGACCCGTGGTTGTCGAGAAACAGCGGTCACAGACAAACAAACAAACAAACAAACAAACACACATACAGAGATTACTGGAATTATAGATAGATATACATACATATATATATATATATATATATATATATATATATATATATATATATATATATATATATATATATATATATTAGGGTGGCCCTCAAACGGGGTGAAAATTTCAAAATGTTAATTTGAGTGTTCTCATGGACGACATGTGATCCACTCGGGATAGAAACGCTGCAGTCAAAATTTCATACAAGTCTGTTTATATTTAGAGGTAGTCCATGCACTTTCACGAATCAAGATTTTATATATACAATGTATATTATATATACTAGGGCATGCCCGTACTATATATACTAGGGCATGCCCGTACTATATATATATCTAAAATTATATCCCCCCCCTCTATTTACATGAAATGGTTTGGTCCATTCGCAAAGCCAAAGCGAACGGCTTGCGAGTACGGTGACAATCCCCCCCCCCCCCCCTCTATTTACATGAAATGGTTTGGTCCAAAGCGAATGGCTTGCGAGTACGGTGACAATCCCCCCCCCCCCCTCTATTTACATGAAATGGTTTGGTCCAAAGCGAACGGCTTGCGAGTACGGTGACAATCCCCCCCCTCTATTTACATGAAATGGTTTGGTCCAAAGCGAACGGCTTGCGGAGTTTGGTAAAGAAATCGCCATAGCGTGCACAAACGCGCAGGAAAGCGAAAGAATTGCAAATTAGTTTTAATTAGTTTTAAAACATAGTTTAACGCCAACATAGCGGCAACATAGTTTGCCAACGTGAAATAAATGAATACGCTCTCAAATGTGCCGTCCGAGGCAGAGTCTGTTCGGTTCGGCACACGTGATAGCTCGCTGCTCTCTGATTGGTTGAATCGTTTTTTGGACATAGCTCGGTAACTACTTGTCCGATTAATATGAAACCTTGAAAAGGCACATCCTCGGGTCCCCAGCAATATACCTGGCAAGTTTAAAGTATATCGGACCCGTGGTTGTCGAGAAACAGCGGTCACAGACAGACACACAGAGATTACTGGCATTATAGATAGATATCTAAAATTATATCCCCCCCCCCCCCCCCCCTCTATTTACATGAAATGGTTTGGTCCATTCGCAAAGCCAAAGCGAACGACTTGCGAGTACGGTGACAATCCCCCCCCTCTATTTACATGAAATGGTTTGGTCCAAAGCGAACGGCTTGCGAGTACGGTGACAATCTCCCCCCCCCCCTCTATTTACATGAAATGGTTTGGTCCAAAGCGAACGGCTTGCGGAGTTTGGTAAAGAAATCGCCATAGCTCGGTAACTACTTGTCCGATTAATATGAAACCTTGAAAAGGCACATCCTCGGGTCCCCAGCAATATACCTGGCAAGTTTCAAGTATATCGGACCCGTGGTTGTCGAGAAACAGCGGTCACAGACAAACACACAAACACACAAACACACAAACACACAGACACACAGAGATTACTGGAATTATATATACTAGGGCATGCCCGTACTATATCTATATCTAAAATTATATCCCCCCCTCTATTTACATGAAATGGTTTGGTCCATGAAATGTTTTGGTCCATTCGCAACGCCAAAGCGAACGGCGAACGCTTTACATGAAATGGTTTGGTCCATGAAATGTTTTGGTCCATTCGCAACGCCAAAGCGAACGGCGAACGGCTTGCGAGTACAGTGACAATCCCCCCCCCCCCCCTCTATTTACATGAAATGGTTTTAATTAGTTTTAAAACATAGTTTAACGCCAACATATGGCATGCCCGTACCCGTACTATCCGTAATGGCGCACGCTCTCACAGGAGCTCCGGAAGGTCGCATATCGCAGGAAAGCGAAAGAATCGCAAATTAGTTTTAATTAGTTTTAAAACATCGTTTAACGCCAACATAGCGCCAACATAGTTTGCCGACGGGAAATAAATGAATACGCTCTCAAATGTGCCATCCGAGGCAGAGTCTGTTCGCCACGTTCGGCACACGTGATAGCTCGCTGCTCTCTGATTGGTTGAATCGTTTTTTGGACATAGCTCGGTAACTACTACTGCGATTAATTTAAAACCTTGAAAAGGCACATCCTCGGGTCCCCAGCAATATACCTGGCAAGTTTCAAGTATATCGGACCCGTGGTTGTCGAGAAACAGCGGTCACAGACAAACAAACAAACAAACAAACAAACACACATACAGAGATTACTGGAATTATATATATATATATATATATATATATATATATATATATATATATATATATATATATATTATATTTCTAGTCCATAGATATGATAATTATTCACAAGCATGTTTTATCAAACGGTGTTTATTTATTTCTGTGATACATACTGTATTATTTGTGATATGTGTTTTTAGTGTTACGTGACCTCAATCACATGGCCGACAGGGGGAAATGTTCAAGGGTGCTGGACTACCTCTAAATATTTATGCATGCAGCTGACATTTGGCCCGGTTTGTTTTTGTGGCAAATGGACCAGTTGTGGATGGTGAGAGCTTAATATTGCTTTATAATATCAAACTTTCAAAAATAAGGGCCACCCTAATATATATATATATATATATATATATATATATATATATATATATATATATATATATATATATATATATATATATATGTGTGTGTATATAAACATATATGTGTGTATATATATATATATGTATGTATATATATATATTGTTACGGACCGCGGATAAGATGTTGTGTTTGCCGAGCGGATGGCACCACGGCTCGAACAGTTACCCCGACTAACCCGATTCCCGAACGTTGGCCGGATCGCGCCACAGATATTCAATATGGAAAAGACAAAAGCGACACGGATGTGAAGAAGAAGAAGAAGAAAACCAAAAGGTTGGAAATACTACTAAATTTATTCTTACTATTTACACGCTCAAAGTAACCAAGGAAGAAGGAAAGATAAGAAAATAATTTACAGAAGATATTAGAGACACAGTGCAACGCTATTTTATACAAACTTAATTAATCCAGGGACAAGACACATAGAACAAACTCACGTACACAAAAGGATGGAAAGCCAGGAGGTGGATGGCTGGAGGGAGAGGAAGGTCCAGCGGACACTGCAGCATGATCGGCGCGTTTAGCAGCCGCCGTTCCTTCGCGGCCCTTCTCAAAACTGCCGTCCAGGCCCCAAGCTGCTGTTGTTGCTGCTGTGGCGTGCTCTTTTCAGGACTCGTCTCTCTCGTCTTGTCAAAGCTCATCTGCTTCTGTAAAAGCTCATCTGGTCCAACCACTTCTGTAAAAGCTCATCTGGTCCAACCACTTCTGTAAAAGCTCATCTGGTCCAACCACTCAACTCAACCACTCCACTCAACCACTCAACTCCACAACCTTGCTTGGTCCAACCACTGCACTCAACAACTCCCTTGCTTGGTCCAACCACTGCACTCAACAACTCCCTTGCTTGGTCCAACCACTGCACTCAACAACTCCCTTGCTTGGTCCAACCACTGCACTCAACAACTCCACTCAACAACAACTCCTTGTTTGGTCCAACCACTGCACGTCTCTCGCTTCTTGCGCGCGCGCTTTTATAGCGCCTCAGGCGATCAAGCCGCCGGCCTTCAGGACACGCCCATCGGTCAGCTCGCCTCGGCCCTGATTGGTCGGCACGGCCCTCTGGCTCCGCCCTTGATGACGATGGGCGGGCACGCCCTTCTTCCCCGAGCTGAGCACATGCTTAATGGCGGCTTTGGGGCGAAATCAGCAACCCACCGCTGTAACAAACCTGGCAAACTGCCCAGTGCGGTTGGCAATGGAGACTTGGAGTGGATGTAGCTGGAAATGGAGATTTTGGGAATGGGAATGAAAGGGAATCTATCTTGTTTCACTTGGTGCAATGGAGTGTCATCTTAATGGAAGACAAGGCCTTACCCTAATACACATAATAAAGATATAACTATCAACAAGGGGGAATCTATGATTGGCTGACGTTTGGCTGATTGTTTATGACCTAATTATGGGACGCCCTTTGACCTTTATACATAACTGGAGTAAGGAGGGTCCAAAATAAAGCACTAATAATAAAAAACACAATAAAAAAAACACAATCCTCATATCCACAACACTGCACCCTCCTCCTCTTAGGCACGTCCCGGGCCTATAACTTTAACTTAGTGTGACACGTAGGTGTAGTTCCCTCTACTTTTAACCTGACCTTGAGTGCGACAGTTTTAAAACATAAATAAATATGTCCCGCTGCTCCATTGCACCCTGCCTAACAGATTCACGCCCACAGCTAACCGAATTGCGGAATGGTCTTCAAACTATACACTGACGGTGGGGAGCATTATTTACAATGACGCAACCCAGGACCTGTGATTGTTCTTTTGGGGGGGAGAGACAGTCTGCTCTGCATCAATGCACCCTGAAAGCACCCAAAACGCACCAACACACCCTCAAGCACCAATCGGTGCACAGTCATCACTGTCCATGAAAAAAAATAAAAACAACAACCCCTAACCCTGCAGGTGGTCTCTTGCTCTTCGGCTCCCTCTGCTGGCTATTACTCTCTTCCTGATGTCATCTTCTTTGCTGGCGGCCTATTTGCACTATTAAAATGCACCCAACGTGTCCATGTTTATTTATTTATGGCCCACAGGGCCGACTAGTGTGGTTCACCTGTGGGGGATCAGTGCCCTGTGATCAAGGTCCGCCAGCAAGATCTCGGGCCTTCATGGCCGGTTCCAGCAGAGGGGCCTTGCCCCAACCCATGGGGTCCATAAGTGGTGCTCAGCCACAGACATGTGGTCCATAATGTGGTGCATCGATGCAGACAGCTGGTTCTGGGAGTTCCGGGCGCACAATGGCGGACTCACGCACGCTCCCCTCGGTGCCCAGTGGCGCACAGGTCCTCATGTGAGAGACAAAGGGGGGAAAGACAGATGAGCGAGGGGTAAGGTCACAAGGGTACACATCAAACAAGGCAATGCAAGGCGAAGTGCGTACGGAGAGCGAAGTGAGAAAGCTCGTCCCTACCGTACGTCACCCCCCCTGTCACCTACTCTACCCTTGCCCTTACCCCATATGTACAACAATCTACACATTTACAAATCCGTCGCTACCATCACATCTTCCCCCTATACCAAATTCGTCTTCACTCCCTCTACTTAAAAATTTGCCATCACCAATTTATCATCAATCCTCATAAGGAGGGAGAGATGGAACATCAAAGCACAATGTCACACCCACGTCATGATGCGTCTCACATTCCAAACATTTGCATCATAAAAATAACAAAAACATGGCATGGTGTGGAGTTACGTCACCTCAGGTGAGTGGATGTAGATGGTGCAAGGAGATTTCAAACCTAACTATCTTCTAAATGACATTAACACACTTTACACTACCCGGGGTCTTTCCCTGCGAATCCATTGGCCAACTTACACTATGGGTTCTAAAAACCAATTCCCATTGACCAAACTGTGGTGCTTCTCAATTTGGGGTCTCACTCCCCCGATTCATCTCCCGGTGCCCTTGCACAATTTCCGGGCTGGGTCGTGTAGCTCTCCCAGCAGGTCTACCCACCTGCACACCTCCACCACTGCAGTTGCCACCCGAGCTTACCTAGCTCCTCACCTAACCTATCTAACAGGGGAAGGCCCCTCCTGGCTCTGTCACCCCTTGGTGCCCTCTGGCACTGGGCTACCCGGGTCCGTCCTCCGGATCCTCGGGCCCCATCCACAACAACTCTACCGGCTCCCAGAACCCACCTGCGGCCTCACCTGGCCGACATCCTCACAGTGGTGGAGTGCCCAAACCAACTACACACACTAACAGGCTACACGCCCAGCCATTTCCACAACACTAATGCACCCATCCAAATACTATTCTTTCACCTCGCACTACAGATGCCAATATCCAACCACAATTTACCTGTACCCTCTACCTAACACTTGCACTACCCTCCCCGGGTATTCGTGATGGGGGTCCATCCTTCCCCCATTCACACCTTCGCACCATCCACTCCACTCCATAGTTTCCACCATACTCACTCCACGACCATCCATTCCAATACTCCATATATTCCACACTACCATTAATTCCATACACCTGTCGTTGCACACCTGTGCAATCACACCTGGTGCCACCTGCACCCTCCTTCCTTCCTGGACCATTCGGTCAATACAACACTCATCACCATCACTCACTCATACACTGCTCCATACACCTGTTCAGTTGCACACCTGTGCAATCACACCTGTTCACCATACACATGGCATCATCTAATCTACCTGGTGCCCTGCTAACTTAGTGCTCCCCGTCTTCCCTTTAAACTAAGCACATACCACGTCATTATCATCCACACTAAACTACCTGCGTCCCCACTACCGGTATCATTGTCACTACCTAATCTTACCGTTACCTAAGGTCATCTTCTAGGTCCCTACACATTATCCAAACCCTCCCTCGGCGAGCTTACACTGCCATAAACCCCATAAATCTAGTGCTCCTTTGCCCCCGTTGTGAGAGATGGCAGAGTTGCCATCCCCCCACATCGGGTATCTCCCACTACCAATTTGGCTCGTCCAAATTCAACAAATCAAAAATTTGCCAATCACTCTACCAATCATCTGCCAATCATCACTCTGCCAATCATCAAATTTTGTTTTTCTAATTTCGGGGCCAAAACACTATCCGCATCATCACGTCTACTCACTAGAGCCTCTCGGTGCGCCAATTCACTTCTAAAGCTCGGCTTCGTACAGCCGAGCAATGAATGCGGGTTCTTTGGTGCCGGCGGTTGGATGCGTCCGGCACTCGGTGCAGGGAAGGACGCTTACCCGGGCCGACATCCCACGCACCATCTCGGCACAGAGCCATCCAATGGCCCGATCTCGACCTGCCGGAACGCCTCAACAAAAAGGGGTCGCCATGACGACCCTTCCTATCGGGCTGCCCGCTCCGCCTAGTGGAGCACGGACGCGGCCGTTCAAAGCGCGGCCCGGCGTGGATCGCGTACGGCGGTTCTTTCGAAACCGCCGTGGTTCGGATCCCCGCTGGTCCTCGCGGCACGCGAAGCTGCCCGGCGTGCACCGAGGGCCCGATTCGGCTATAAGTCGCTCTAACCGCTAACCCGGTTACCGTCGATGCTTCACCTGCATGCTCACACGCATACGCTACCCCTTTCACCCTCACCGAGCTCGGTGCTCCAACGCCGCCCGTACACCCCGCGTACTTCGCTATTGCACTCGTTCTTTTGCTCACAGACTTGGTCACACACCTGACCACCGCACACCTTTGCACACACTAGTCGTTCGCACACCTCACCAACACACCTCTTCGCGCCCCCTCCTCGGTCACCTCCTCTGTGACAATCACAGGTGCGCTCTCACTTGCACACCCAACCACGTGCCTCACGACCAACTCCAGCGTGCATTCCCATACGCGTTCTACCATTCCAGGTGTGCATCCCTCCATTCCAGGTGTACATCCTCTCTCACCTGCCACAACCAACTTACGCTCCGTGTCACTCTTACTACTTTTACCACCACACTCGGTCACGCATTCACCCTTACTCTCGACAGCGCACTCTTTCCTCATGCACCTGTCCGTTACACACCTTTCTCGCACACACTCTTGCGCACACTCTCCCGTAACACTCACCACAGGTGTACATTCTTTCGTTACATCCTCTGTAACACTCCCCACTCCGCGCTTCCATGTGCCCCCTCGCACACGCGCAACAACCAACTCACTCTCGATGGCACACTCACTCCTCGGCGCGCACTTTTTCCTCACACACCCCAGAGTCGGACATTCTCGCACACCTCCTCTTTCGCACACCGTACCTGTCGCACACTTCACCAACGGCCTCTCACGAACACCCGGATCCAAATCAACCCCCAAGCCGACTGAAGCTCCCCTCACATCATATGCATTTCCGAATATATCGCCACTCACCTTGGCACCTCGTCTCCGCACCTCCTTCACCACCTACAAACTCTTTATTTGGTTAGTGAGCACACCATTATGAGTTGAGCACCGACCTTGCACATATTCCATTACTTCCTCCTTTATTTCTCTCTTAGTTTCCCTCCGTCTCTTCTTAATTTCACTCATCCCTTCTTCCACCTCCTCTAATTTTTGCTTCACCTCTTTTATTTCCCGGTGCGTCTCCTCTATCTCGTCCTCTAAGGCTACCTTGACCGTTTCTATGTGCGTCCTCACCTCCCGGTCCTTCGTCTCCATTACTTCTGTCACCTCGTCCAACCTTGTTGTCAGTCCCTCCCGTACCATCTAACATTGCCTCTTCGTCGCTATCAAGTCGTCTCTGATGTCTTTTTGTGTCGCTTTTAACCCTCCTAGTACCGCAGTGTTCTTTTCCACTTGGTCTACGAGTTCCTTTTGTCCCACTGTCAGCTGTTCTACCCCCCTCGTCAGACCCTCTATTCCCCCCTGTAATCTAGCCGTATTATTCCTCACCTCTTTCTCCATACGCTTTTCACCTCGCTTTACCTCCTCGCGTACCCCCGAGACCTCTTTGCTTACACCTCGTCGTATCTCCTCCTGCATCTCCTTAGTAGATGCCACCCTCATCTGTCCCAATTCATCCCTCTGAGCATCCAATTTACCTTCTAACCCGATTTTCACCTCCTCTATCTGGTTCCCCATCCGTTTGATTTCCCGGGCGGATTGCTCCCCTATTTCCCGCAATTTGCCTTCCATCCTATCTTCTAGCCCCCTTAACCCATTTTTCACCCCCTCTATCTGATTCTCCTGGGCAGCCATTCTATTTTCCACCCCCGTTAACCCATGTTTCACCCCTTCTATCCCATTGTCTAACCCCTCAAATTTCTTGTCTAACCCCTCAAATTTCTTGTCTAACCCCTCAAATTTCTTGTCTATCTTCCCAATTTGGGCACTGGTACCCCTCGCTTCGTCCCTCATTACCCCCATTTGGCCCTCCAATCGCTCACACTGAGCATCCATCTGGTTCCCCAATTGCTGACTATTAGCCCTCATCTCGTCCCACTGCAGGTTGAGGGACGCCTGCATTTGCGTCATAAATTGCTCCATGAGGGCCTGCATGTCAATCCCTCCCACTTGTGCAGCGGGCGCGGCCGCTGTAGCCATGTGCGAGGCGCCATTTTGCGCGCCCGTAACCTCGTGCGCGAGCGCCATTTTGCGCGCCTGAAACCTCCTCAACCATCTCCTCATTGCCCTCCTCCACATGCATTTCCCCGAGGTCCTGGGTCGATTCTACCCCGTCTATCTCTCCCACCGGCATCCCGTCGCCTTGACCATCCATGGCGCGATTTCAAAATTCAGGTTTTTCTTTAAAACAAAACAAATTTCGGCAGCTCGTAATTTTGAGCGCGTTAAGCGCGCTTCGGGTCCGACCCCGCTCCCGACACCAATTGTTACTGCCAATAACACAATTGGTGTCCCAAAATTTGGGCTAAATAAATTTAGTCCCAGGTTCGAATCCCAACTCCTGACTCCAATTGTTACGGACCGCGGATAAGATGTTGTGTTTGCCGAGCGGATGGCACCGCGGCCGAACAGTTACCCCGACTAACCCGATTCCCGAACGTTGGCCGGATCGCGCCACAGATATTCAATATGGAAAAGACAAAAGCGACACGGATGTGAAGAAGAAGAAGAAGAAAACCAAAAGGTTGGAAATACTACTAAATTTATTCTTACTATTTACACGCTCAAAGTAACCAAGGAAGAAGGAAAGATAAGAAAATAATTTACAGAAGATATTAGAGACACAGTGCAACGCAAGCTTATACAAACTTAATTAACCCAGGGACAAGACACACAGAACAAACTCACGTACACAAAAGGATGGAAAGGCAGGAGGTGGATGGCTGGAGGGAGAGGAAGGTCCAACGGACACTGCAGCACGATCGGCGCGTTTAGCAGCCGCCGTTCCTTCGCGGCCCTTCTCAAAACTGCCGTCCAGGCCCCAAGCTGCTGTTGTTGCTGCTGTGGCTGTCGCGTGCTCTTTTCAGGACTCGTCTCTCTCGTCTTGTCAAAACTCATCTGCTTCTGTAAAAGCTCATCTGGTCCAACCACTTCTGTAAAAGCTCATCTGGTCCAACCACTTCTGTAAAAGCTCATCTGGTCCAACCACTCAACTCAACCACTCCACTCAACCACTCAACTCCACAACCTTGCTTGGTCCAACCACTGCACTCAACAACTCCCTTGCTTGGTCCAACCACTGCACTCAACAACTCCCTTGCTTGGTCCAACCACTGCACTCAACAACTCCCTTGCTTGGTCCAACCACTGCACTCAACAACTCCACTCAACAACAACTCCTTGCTTGGTCCAACCACTGCACGTCTCTCGCTTCTTGCGTGCGCGCTTTTATAGCGCCTCAGGCGATCAAGCCGCCGGCCTTCAGGACACGCCCATCGGTCAGCTCGCCTCGGCCCTGATTGGTCGGCACGGCCCTCTGGCTCCGCCCTTGATGATGATGGGCGGGCACGCCCTTCTTCCCCGAGCTGAGCACATGCTTAATGGCGGCTTTGGGGCGAAATCAGAAACCCACCGCTGTAACAAACCTGGCAAACTGCCCAGTGCGGTTGGCAATGGAGACTTGGAGGGGATGTAGCTGGAAATGGAGATTTTGGGAATGGGAATGAAAGGGAATCTATCTTGTTTCACTTGGTGCAATGGAGTGTCATCTTAATGGAAGACAAGGCCTTACCCTAATACACATAATAAAGATATAACTATCAACAAGGGGGAAATCTATGATTGGCTGACGTGATTGTTTATGACCTAATTATGGGACGCCCTTTGACCTTTATACATAACTGGAGTAAGGAGGGTCCAGAATAAAGCACTAATAATAAAAAACACAATTAAAAAAACACAATCCTCATATCCACAACAATATATATATATGTGTGTATATATATATATATATATGTGTGTATATATATATATATATATATATATATATATATATATATATATATATGTGTATATATATATATTTATATATATATATATATAAATATACTACCAGAAGTACCCGGCATTGCTGGGCGGGGGAGGGGGAGGGGGAAGGGGAGGGGAGGGGAACGGGGGGGGGGGGGGGGGAGCGAGCCCCTTGGCAAAGCGAGCGATTTTTTTTTTCATAGCATCATAGCGTCATAGCGTTCATAGCGTTCATAGCATTTCATAGTGTCATCGCAATTTTTTTTTTCATAGCGTTCATAGCATCATAGCGTTCATATCGTTCATAGCGTCATAGCGTTCATAGCGTCATTGCGTTCATAGCGTTTCATAGCGATTTTTTTTTTCATAGCGTCATAGCGTTCATAGCGTCATATCGTTCATAGCGTCATAGCGTTCATAGCGTCATCGCGTTCATCGCGTCATATCGTTCATAGCGTCATATCGTCCATAGCGTTCATAGCGTCATAGCGTTCATAGCGTCCATAGCGTTCATAGCGTCATAGCGTCATAGCGTTCTTAGCGTTCATAGCGTCATAGCGTTCATAGCGTCATAGCGTCATAGCGTTCATAGCGTCATAGCGTCATAGCGTTCATAGCATCATTGCGTTCATAGCAATTTTTTTTTTCATAGCGTCATAGCATCATAGCGTTCATAGCGTTCATAGCGTCATATCGTGCATAGCGTCATAGCGTTCATAGCGATTTTTTTTTCCATAGCGTCATAGCGTTCATAGCGTCATATCGTTCATAGCGTCATAGCGTTCATAGCGTCATAGCGTCATCACGTGATCGCTCTGAGCGAATCAGCGCCCACCTGCTCTGATTCCGTTGATTCCGTGCGCTGAAATGCGCTGAGGTAAATATGAATAAAAAATATGGATCGTCAAATATTTTGAGTTCGGCCATGTTCGTCCCAGGCTCAATGGCCATGTCTATGCCAAATATCAAGCACGTAAGCCTCTCCGTTTAGGAGTCTATCGGTAACATTACACACACACACACACACACACACACACACACAAACTGCGTTTTATATATATAGATATATATTAATATATATATATTTATTTATTTATATATATATATATATATATATATATATATATATATATATATATATATATATACAGACCTGGCATTTAATATGGAATATTTTTTTTGTGGGGGTGAACTTACTTTTCAAGATGTCTTAGAACCAAAAGTTCATTGGAATTATGTTGAAATTATTCTAGATTTTGTTAATGTGACCTTTAAAAGAAACAAAAACCACGTGACATTTCGAAACAAATAAATTGATTCTTGAAAGTGATGTAAACTGATATCGAACTCAATTCATGGACAGTACTGTGTTAAACTTCTGTACGTTTTCCAGAAGTATCTCTTTATTTTGCACATTAGCCAAAATTTTTTTTAACAAAAACAAATGTTAAATTACGACTGGGATTACGGACAGTAAAATTACAGTTCAGTACTTCGTGTAACCCCCACGAGCATTCAGGAGAGCACGTACACGTTGAGGCATGCTGTTCACGAGATTGGCCAAGGTTTGGACAGGAATCGCTTGCCACGCAGTGCAATCGCCTGCTGCAATTCACGCACAGAGGTCGGCTGCTGGTCCAAGTGGTCGATTTGACGCGTTAATTCTGCCCACAAGTTCTCCATCGGATTCATATCCGGGGACATGGCAGGCCACTCCATATGCTCTACACCACGGTCAGCAAGAAAGTGTTGGATCATGTGAGCACGATGAGGCCGTGCATTGTCATCTTGGAAGACAAAGTTTCCTCAAAAGGGTGCACGAGCAAATGGAAGCAATATTTCTTCCAGAATGGCCCTGTACTTGAACTGGTTCAGGTTTCCATTCAGAACAACCAGGTCAGTTTTGCCCCCTGCATGAAAAGCAGCCCAAACGGTCACCCCACCACCTCCAGCTTGGACTCTTGGCACTATACAATCTTTGTTGTAGGCTTCATGCACTTGTCTGCGCACTCGGACGCGGCCATCTTGACGATAGACCAGAAATCTAGACTCGTCACTGAAGATCACGTGATTCTAGTGTCCTGGCTGCCATTGACGGTGCTCTCTGGCCCACTGCAATCGGCGCTGGCGGTGTTGTCTGGTCAGGCGTGGCTTTCTTAGGGGATGCCTGGCACGATAGCCTGCTTGAACCAGTCGTTGGTTGACTAGCCTTCTGGATACAGGCACATTTGTCAGTTGCTGCCACTCAGCCCTAAGCCGATTAGCTGACTTGGTACGGCCATTGCGGACTAACCGGTGCAGCTGGCGATCATCCCTCCTTGTGGTTCTGCGGGGACGTCCTGGCCTCGGTATTCGAGTAGGGCCACCCCTCTGAGCATTTCGTTTCAGGATCTTTGACACCTGACCTTGAGTGATGCCATACTACCGAGCAATAGCACGCTGTTTTATGCCGTAATTTCGTAAAGCCAACACTCCATGACAAACAGCATTGTCGAGTTGACGGACCATCTCCAGAGGAAGCGGCAATAACTTTTGGAGATGTGCAGCAGTTGTTTTCCACTAATACAAAATGCAACAACCCTTGTATACCCGACTGTGAAGCCAATCATCAAATGCACCTGTCTGTACATTTTGCCACGCCACCTGTGATATAATCCTGTTGTTGACTTCTTGCTGTGACAGACAATTAGTGACATGGTTCTTTTAACTAATAAATCACCAAAGTGTAAAAGAAACTCACCAGATTGATATACTGAGTTAAGAAAGTAAACCCAAGTCAAGAAAAAAAAACAATTCCATATTAAATGCCAAGTCTGTACATATATATATATATATACACATGTGTATATATATGTATATATATATACATGTGTGTATATATGTATACATTCGGACCCAGCTATTTGTGGGTTCCGCATATTCGCGGGTGATAAAATGCGACCTCTTTCTCTATTCGTGAAAAAAGTGCCCCGTGATTTCGCGTTTTTTTTTATTCGTGGCCGTGTTCCATGAAATCGTGGTTTTTTTCCTATTGGCGGCCGTGTTCCGCGAATTCGCGGTTTTTTCTGTTCGCGGCCATGTTCCGCGAATTCGTGGTTTTTCAGGGGAGCAACAAGAAAATTTTCACAAGCCATTAGCTTGACTTATGGTATCTATGAAACCCATCTTTCACCAGTCATGCATATAGCAGCTGGACACACCCCAAAAAACATTTTCTACGAGCCGGGAGCATGACCTGCTTATACATGCACTGCTGTGTGCTTTGCTTTATCTTGGCTTTCGTGGGCGCACATTTTAGCCGCACTGTAAGCGAGCTTCATGGGATATCCCACCAGATGTGTAAACAAGTCAACCCCACGAATTGTAGAATACAAACGCTTCATTAAATCGATGACAGTTTGCAATTTATGGTAAAGCATCATCAGAGATCTTACACAATGAAAACGCTTCGGGGGATGTTCCACCAGAGGTGTAGACAAGTCAACCCCGCAAATTACAGAATGCAAACGCTTCATTAAATCTATTGTTGAAATTAGCAGATAGGCTCAATACAGCATCATCCGATAACGTCCCCCACAAACAATGTCAGATAATTCACCCCTCCTGCAACCCCTCCCACAATTCACCCCTCCCACAATGCTCGCATTCCCACATAAACAGACTGTGTCCTGGATCTCGATCATTGTTCTCGTCCCGTTGCTTTGACCTGCGTTTTTGACTCTCGCTCTGCTCATCGTTCAATCATGGCTCCCAAGCACAAGAGCAGTGCCGGAGATGTGTTGACTACCAAGAGGTAGAAGAAAGTGATGAGCCTGAGCCAGAAAGTAGAGCTATACGACCAAGAGGAGAGAGTGCAGCCTCTGTGGGCAGGCATTATGGCGTCAACGGATCCACCGTTTGCTACATACGGAAGAACGAGAAGGCGACTCGTGACAGTATTTCAGTGAGCACTGTATCGAGTACGAAGGTGGTCACCCATGTCCGGGATGTCCACAGAGAAAGGATGGAGAAGGCTCTCAGCATATGGATCGAGGACAACACGCAAAATAATGTCTTTGAGTGGACCTCTCATTCGCAAAAAGGCCAAACTAATTTACGATCATCTGTCTGGCACGGGTGGTGCCAGCACGAGTAATGCACCGAGTGATGATGGTAGAAGCAGCGCGACTTCATACACTGCAAGCAGGGGATGGTTCCGTCGTTTCAAGGAGTGGTACTGCCTGAAAAATGTGAAGCTCACAGGGAAGCATGCCTCCGCAGACTACGAGGCAGCAAAAGCATTCCCTGCTCAACTCGTGAGGCTGATTAAAAAGAAGGGATACCTCCCAGAGCAGGTGTTCAACTCTGACGAGACTGGCCTCTTCTGGAATATAATAGGCTATACTAGAATATAATAGGGTAATGCTGTCAGTCTGTCCCACCTTGAAGCACAGAAACGCTCATCGGGGAGAAAAATGTTTTCAGTAAAAGTTGCTTAAAATGAATCTGAATCTACGGGGAAATTATATATATATATATATTGTTGCGAATATGGAATTTGGCCTCCATATCCGCTTGTAAATATTCCCCTATTTCCCCAATACTCCCCAACTATCCCCAATCCCCCATTCCCTAGTCCCATTGTCTGTAAACAACAATCAGTAGAGCCGACCTTCCCCTTTTTCCCCCATTAAATGTCGTGCCCAGGTCCACCGCATCTCACGTAGACAACTTTCGGACATCTTGCTAGTTATTCTTAGTCTATGTCAGTTAAGGACTCCTTTCCATTAATTCTGACTCTTCGTTGCACCAGAATGTGATTATATGGCACCAGTAGTGAGTTTAGGACCTTTCCCATACCTCCTTCCATCTTCTTCCCCAAACAACAACTACAACTACAACTACAACTACAACAACAATTACAACAACAACGACGCTGCACCGGGGGAGTGTGCGTCATCACACCGGCTCGGTTAGCCGCCATTGACAATGCGCGCCGGACCATGCGCTCCACGGGGTTACCACGAAGGGGCTGGCTGTCAGCTCCTCGTCAAGGGCGGAGCCGGTAACCCCCCCGCACGCACCCAATGAGAAGCAACGAGCCGATTCCATCTGGGGCGGAGCTAACGAGCCGAGGGCGTGTCACTCCCCGCCGGATCTACGCAGCCACTTGCCGGATGTGAGGTCAGATGCGCCCCCAGCCTGGAGAGAGAAGTTGCCACGTACGAGCGCTGAATACCTCCCCGCATCTCTGGACCGGACCGAGCCGATTCTGACCTTTGAGCCCAGGTGCACCTGGAGCCATCGATCCTGCCTTTCCTAGCCATCAAACCCCGTGTGAGTCAGCCTTTTGTCCCGTTTATCTGTCGTCTGTTGGGAATAATATAAGAGTGTGTCTAAGTGCTTGTCTTTCTATGCTGTACCTCTCGTCCTTGTAATCTAACCTTCCGTAACAATATAACCTCCTCCGGAGGTCTTGAGAACTGAACCCTGGTGTCGTGTCATTTGAATCCCAGCTGTGTGTCTTTTCCTTCATTGACCTAGCGTAGCGCGATTAGTCAACGTTCGGGTATAATCGGGTAACTTGTGCAGACGTGGTCATACCAAACCGCTCGGTAAATAACATCTAAGCCACGTCTGTAACAATATATATATATATATATATATATATATATATACATCCCCCGATGTATCAGTTGCCTATACATCGCCCGGGTTCAATTTGTTTTTTGTCTGATATATATATCATGCATATATATATATATCCATGCATATATATATATATCAGACAAAAAACAAATTGAACCCGGGCGATGTATAGGCAACTGACCGCTGCCTCCATCACTCCCGAAAAAGAAAATCTTTGTTAAGAAATATATAACCTCCCATTTTTGAGCTCTTTCAACCAGTGCAAGAATAGAAGGCTTCTTTTGTTATTTTATTTTTATATTGTGGTATTTTTACCATGGGATTCTGCTAGTATCATACAATATTTTACAACCATATGATATTTTCTGCAGTGACGAGTTTTTTTTGCTGGAACAAATATTACCACTTTTTCGCAAACAATATTCTTTTAGAAAAATCAATATATGATTAAAACATTAAAACATCAAGAGCAAAGTTAAATCCTATTATCTACAACTGTCACCTTTTTGTTCAACTTCCGCATCATGTTTTTCAATCCTTTCCCTTTCCAGCTGAGTTTGAACATCTCGAGATGCACGTGATTGCACCTGGATTTTTCCGCAGGGGAATTCCACTTTGGGAACACAGACAAAACAGTGCTTAAATGGAGATCAAGCCTCTCGATATCCATTAACATTTTTCCTACATGCACATGCCCCAAAAACCTCCACTGGTATCGAACCCTCCAAATGATTAATTCACTTCAGCTCAGCTCTCGTTAAAATATCTATCCAGGCATTGGATTTCCTGAAATTCCTCCACTGGCTAATAATGCCATGAATCTGCATTCACTTATCCTAAATGTTTCTTTTTTGTGTACAATGTTGAGGCTCGTGGATAAGCTATAACATAGAATTTTCTAGAACATTTCTGAAATTCATAGAACTTTCTAGAACTCTCGAACATTCCTGAAATTCATAGAACTTTCCAGAACATTCGAGAACATTTTTGAAGATCGTAGAACTTTCTAGAACATTGTCGAACATTTCTGAAGATCATATAACTTTCTAGAACTCTCTAGAACATTTCTGAAGATCATAGAACTTTCTAGAACATTCCCCTATAACTATGCATAGAAATCTTGCCCCCTCAAATCCCTTCAACCTCCCCTCTTCTGCCATTTATTCCGCACCGTGTTCCACGCACGTGTGTCCATCTGAATGCAAAGTATATCCCAGGGCACATCCGCAGCCTTCAACGCCGTGCTCGCTATCCATGCAGTACTGTGCACAGCCCCCATTGTCAAACTTGCACGTTTTCTTTGCTGGAGGGCAGGAGAGAGAGAGAGGGAAAGATGAGATGTTGGGAATTAAGGACAAGATTCATATCCGAGGCTCATTCCAAGCACATGTGTGAGAGCTCCATGTTTTCCTAATGAGATTTTTTTGCATTTTTCCAATATAGTTGGATTGCAGGATGATAAATCGATGAATTTGAGACAATTCACTACATCCCGAAATGCATTTATGGAAGAGGCATGTTTGAATCGAGGAGCAGTTTGTTCCAAAGCAGGAATCTTTCATTTCTTGGTTTGTAAGCGAGTTTCTTTGAATGATGATGAAAAATGAAAGTGAGAATAGAAATAGAAAAGGAGAATAAGATTGTATTTTTTTCATTGGAAGTGTGTGCATTTTCCTTTGCCACCTCTTTCAGTGTTAAACAGACTCGTCAACATAAAGGTTAGTACATCCGCTCTTAGTCTGGGAGGACAACGGTTTGAACCTCGGCTGTGTTATACCAAACACTTTAAAAATAGTACCTGCTGCTTCCTTGCCTGGTGCTCAGCATTCAAAAAGGATAGAGCACGGACAAACAAAAAGTTTGCAACCATTGCACAGGCTTTGATGGGCCTAATGGCCTAATCCAGCATTGACGTTCTTTGTAAGGGCGACACTTGGTAGCGACACTTGGTAGAGCGCGTACCTCCGCCAGGCTGAACAGTTTACGTTTTCTATCCACTGATAGGCCAAATCTGGATTCAGACCTGAACCAAAATCGAATCGGTTTGTTCTTGTCACCGAACCAACTCATACACCAAGTTTCGTCCGAATCCAACCACAACCTTTTGAGATATCATGCTACATATCGTTTTTTGACCTAGCTCTCAATGGTGAGGAATCACTTTACAAAAATTCTCGGATCCTGATCTTCACCAAAATCGAATCATTTGTCCGTTGCCACACACCTAACCCCTCCACCAAATTTCGTCCGAATCCGTCCACAAGTTTTTGAGATATCTTGTTCACAAACAGACAGACAAACAAACAGGTTTGAAAATGCACATACAGTGCATTCAGAAAGTATTCAGACCCCTTCAGTTTTTACTCATTTTGTTATGTTGCAGCCTTATGCTGAAATCGTTTAAATTCATTTTTTCCCTCATCAATCTACACTCAATACCCCATAATGACAAAGAGAAAACAGGTTTTTAGAAAGTTTTGCGAATTTATTAAAAAGAAAAAACTGAAATATCACATTTACATAAGTATTCAGACCCTTTGCTATGACACTTGAAATTTAGCTCAGGCGCCTCCCATTTCTCTTGATCAACTTTGAGATGTTTCCACACCTTGATTGGAGTCCACCTGTGGTAAATTCAATTGATTGGACATGATTTGGAAAGGCACACACCTGTCTATATAAGGTCTCACAGCTGACAATGCATATCAGAGCAAAAACCAAGCCATGAGGTCGAAGGAACTGCCTGCAGAGCTCAGAGACAGGAATGTGTCGAGGCACCGATCTGGGGAAACTTACAAAAAAATTTCTGCTGCATTGAAGGTTCCCAAGAGCACAGTGGCCTCCATAATTCTTAAATGGAAGATGTTTGGAACAACCAGGACACTTCCTAGAGCTGGCCGCCTGGCCAAACTGAGCAATCGGGGGAGAAGGGCCTTGGTAACAGAGGTCACCAAGAACCCGATGGTCACTCTGGCTGAGCTCCAGAGATCCTGTGTGGAGATGAGAGAAACTTCCAGAAGGACAACCATCACTGCAACATTCCACCGATCTGGACTTTATGGCAGAGTGGCCAGATGGAAGCCAAACAGTTCAATCTTCGTTTCATCAGACCACAGAATCTTGTTTCTCACAGTCTGAGAGTCCTTTAGGTAGTTTTTTGCAAACTCCAAGCGGGCTTTCATGTGTCTTTCATGGAGGAGAGGCTTCCGAATAACGAATAAGACAGAATAACGCACAAGACAAACAAACAGACCTGAAAAATCTTCGATTTTCTCAGGTAATAACTGACCAAAACACAGCACTAGTGTATCAGAAGGAACCTAAAAAGAAAAGATGGCCGGAGAAAAACGGCGACATTGTATCAGTGATAATTGGAGCAACAGGTATGATAAAGAAGAACCTTGCAGAGATCTTAAAACCCATCCCTGGGAATATTACGACAAATGAACTGCAGTTGAGTTGAAAGCTGTCCGAGTCTCATAAATTTTCATGATTTGTAACTTGTGGTGATATGAATTCACTGCTCTTGTAAAACTGGCACAATTCATAACATTTCTATTATGTCCTTATCTTGACTCTACTCTAATCATTTGTACCATTACTTGATTCAATCTTTTTTTTCCTTTTTTTTTGGTGGGTTTGAACAACACAATATTGTTCACTTTATAGAGCTTTTGATTTTCCATTCTCTTCCAGGTTCCTCCGTAAGATTTGATAGGGAAATGGATTAGAGTGGATATCAGAAGATTGTGAAAATAACCTTGATTTTTTTGGGAAAATTTGATAGAAGAAGATGAACCATTTTGATTTTTGATTTTTGATTTGATTGGAAGATAATTTAATTAAAGAATGTGATAAATTTCACTGTGAAATTTTGTTTGTTCATTGTGAAATTTCAATTCAATTTTATTCAATTTTCAGTTCAATTTCATTGTGAAATCAATGTGGAATCAGAATATTCATGTCAATGTGAAGATACCTTGAAAAATGAGCAAGGTGGTAAGTTGGAAAAAGGAAAGGTCCAAATATATATATATATATATTACACATGTGCTTAACATCTGGTGTGACTTTTCAACAGGGAACGCAATTACCTGGCCTCCGCAAAAGTGTTTTGGCTTTGGTGACGAGGGACCGATAAGTGGTTCTCCACCTATCGGTGGTGATTTACCTGCGCGATCAGTTTGGGGATCGGTTGGTGAAATGGTTGTAGAAAAAGGAGGTGTTCCTGGAGTCAGCTGCAACCATCAATTGAAAGCTGTGGAGAGACCCTTCCTGGAATCACCAGTGAAGAACGGCTATAATACCAATCTCAGAAGACGCAACATCCAGGTTACGGTGTGCAAGGTGGAATAAACCCCAGCAGATTTTATTTATAGTACACACAGCGGATAGTGTGTACAGGTGTACGCAGAAGTGCAGATCATAGTAGTTTACCTAGTACATTCATATCGGAATTATGGGAAATAAGGGCCTGTAAGGGGAGAAAAGGTGAACCAGATATTCCACAAAAAGGTACTTGTACATATTATATGTACAATCATTAAGGTATAGAGGCCATTAAGGATGTTGAGAACTGGTATTTGTGGACAAAAGGACATGCCAAGGAGTTTCCAAGAGACGGTACATTTGAGCGAAGTCGATTGGAAAGATTAGGACAATAATTGAAAGCCAGGAAGAGACAGAACCTAACGGTAGACTGGCTGGCATTCCATTATTGGGATGTTGAGTCCAGGAAGTGGGAACAGCAAGAAAGGATAACGGACCTAGAACTTAAACTAAAAGGGATACAGGATACATTGGAGGAGATACATGAATGCCTTCGAATGTAGGAGTGAAAGTGACATTTGCCCCACCTAATTCCCACCTGTTTCGCCAAGTAGAACGGTACAGAGAATTTTCCTATGATCCAACGGAAAATCAGAGACATAATCGACAAGGAAGTAACAGGATAGGTAGGCCTGAGAGAAAGGGTTGTGAAGACCAGTGTTTTAAGTATGGAGAATTGGGACACTGGAGACGACGTTGTCCGTATTCAAATAGGGAACCAAGATCAAGGGTACCAGCGCTCACCCGCACCTCAGACAATGACTAGGCCTCCGTTGCTGCAGACCCCAAATGACGATTGGCCTCAACAGACTAGATAACCAGACCAAGATGAGAAAATGGCTGTGCTTCCTGTGGCTGCAAAGTCTTCGGAGCACGAATGATTCATTTTTGCTTATTAGCAATGTAATAATTAATTGATCAAATGCCGAAATTGGAGAATTTTGGGAACATTGAATTAAAAGATCCAGGATTGGAGTTAATTCTGGAAGCCTCATATTTGCCGATAAAAAATGTGGTTTTAGGGAGCATTTTGGGCAAAACAACTTTTGAATTTACAAATTTTGGAATATTTGGTTTACAAATTCCTTTTTGGGAATCAAGTGATGAAAATCACATGACGATCAGGTGAGAATTTCGGACTATTGTTTTTGCACGATTGATATGTCAGTGGTCGGCTGGTGGGAGAAGGGTTGTGTTGTCAAATTTGGATAATCAATTGTTTGAGACAAAGGGTGATTTCAATGTGGACACTGTAGGGGTTTTCGAAGAAAATTTTTTGTCTGTTTGTGTATCTGCGTTTCTAAAAAATTAAGGGACAA
Source organism: Myxine glutinosa (assembly GCF_964187855.1). Taxonomy (NCBI): domain Eukaryota; kingdom Metazoa; phylum Chordata; class Myxini; order Myxiniformes; family Myxinidae; genus Myxine; species Myxine glutinosa. The sequence goes on along the minus strand of NC_136265.1, from coordinate 36,931,424 downwards.
ACTTTATGAAATTGACACCCACCCTGATAGGGAAATAATGGTTCCGACGCAAATAAGTGTACATAATGCATGAGTTTGTGTATTTTTTTTTTTTTAAGATTGCTGCAAATGACAGTATACCTGTCTTGAAATAAATAACATAAAGTGGATAGGATCGAATATCCATAAAATAAAAGACATAATTTGATTATGAAGGTTATCTTATCTCTTTTGACAAGGCAGATGGAATGCAAAGATTTGATGTGCTGAGTTACAAGCAGCCATTAATTAACAGTAGGAAATTGTGAGTAACCTTGGGATTCCATTTTTGATAATGCTTATATGAGGACACAAAGCTATTTATGGATATGAGCTTTATAACATTAAAAAGTAAAAAATGTGGGAGTGCATTAGCCAAATTTGTAAGAGATCTTACACACATTTACCAGAGTACTCTGCTTACGGATTTCTGATACATATTTTTATCAGCATGTAAAAATTGGGCTGTAGGTATAGATGTGTATTAGGGGTAGATGATATGGGTTAACAGACAAAGACAGATGTGAAAATGGGGAAGAGCTCACTAAGATGAGCTGGATGATTTATGAAAGGAGATTTTAAAATACTCCCTGAAAATGGTAATATTTTGATAAGTACCAAGGAATGGGTCCTGGACAGAAAATTTTGCTGAATTGATAAAGGAAATGTAACACCAGACTTGAATGTATATTAATTTTCATAAAACATGGATTTTACGAGAAATGAAGAAGGATGGTAAATGGAAATGAACAAATCAGATTGTGCAATGGACCAAGTTGGTTGATTTTATTAGTTATTAACATCATAAAAAAGATGGGAAAAATCTGATTGAGCGACATTTTGGTAATGGAATGGGATTTTAAGAGAGAAATAATAAATGGGAATATTCAGCCACTATTGTGAGTTTTTTAAATGGAATGTATTGTGAATCTCAAACCAAGGGACAGATATGAACGCGCTCTTACGTAGTTTAAAATCAGAACGTGATGTTACGTGTACCTGTAATATATTTTAATAACTTGGAATACCTATATTGGCATACTGGTGTCATTGGTACTCACTAGTTGCATAGAAATAGACAAGAAACAGCTATAGGGGCGTAACACTTACTTGGATATTTTCTACAACACAAAAAGTGTCTGAATAAGCAGTGGTTGTACACATGTGATTCACCAAATTAAGCTTTGGAATTTAAACAAAGTCGCTCGTTAACAGAAGGAGAATGGATGGATAGTAAATAATTTTTAGATGCTGGGTAAATTAAGTGAGATATTACTAAGACTCATAAGAGCTATTATTCTTCCTTACGGCAGTTGAAAGACAGATCCAAAACAATGAATCTATAAATGAATATGATAGGGATAACATCCTCAATTTGTACTAATTAATTAATTGTGGGAAAAGGAATTAATTTAGCGCAGTGGATTGTTAACAGCAGCCTGAAATGTCCTGAGAGTGTGCATACATATAATCAGAAATCCCAGATTTTAAAATTTGGTAGAGGTCTTATGTGGAAGAATAATTGCTTGGTAGATAAAAAGGTACTGCATGTTAGCAGAAACTTCTACGGCCGTAAAGGCCAGACAAATTGGGAAAAACTTTAATTGCATATGTAATTTACAGATGAGTATTTGGCAAGTAATGGAGGGAATTTATTGTTTATTAAAATGTTATAATATGACAGTTGGCAAGGAAAAACATTGGATGAATAATAAGATCTGTATATATATATATATATGTATATATTTTTACAAAGTATATGAAATGCTTGTAAATAAAATGTCTAAGAGCTAAGGGATAAGGGAGCAAAATTCTAGGATTGTACAAAGGTTTGCAAGGTCAAGACCATATTGTTGCGGATCTCGGGTTCGTCGACGTACTAAGGGGGGGTTAAGCCCTGCTCCCCTTCGAACTCCGAGTCCACGAGGCCGCCAACCACACCACACTACACTCGTGGTGGACGGATTGCTAAGCAATTCCAGCCGCCGAGCCCGTGGCTACGCGCGGAAGGGTTAACGGTCACGACCCGAGTACCTTCGACACACGCAGCTGTGAGAACGGGGACTGAACCCCGCACGAGTCACGCTGGTACTGGACGCCCGAGCGGTTGTGCATCGCGTAACTCGTGCCGTTATCACTATCGAGCTTGATCGAGCGGTTTTAATTTGGGGCGATGCTAGGCCAATGTGGAAAGGACGATGACGGCCAGGATGGAAACCAAACACAGGATTTATTCACAATGTACAGTATTCACAGAAAAAGGGACAAAGCGGAGAATCTTAGCGGCCTTACTTAGGTTCCCAGACAAGGGCCCTCATTCGTTCGGGGAAGGGAAGGAAGTGGGTAATGCGCACAAAGCGCGGCCGCTTCGTGCAGCTTGCCTGGACGGGCTCGTTGGACGAAAACCCCCAAGGATCGCTCCAGCCTGGGACACCACAACCGGAGATGTTCGCGGCAGAGGGGTGTTGATCAAGGACGTGCACGTAGCAGGAACCCGAGGAGCGTATCTCAAACTGCAGGAGCCAAGCGAGCGAGGGAGAGTATAGCGTTCTGGCAAAAGATCGCGTCAGAGGGAGAGGCTAGCAGGAACCCGGCAAGAAGAAGCTCAGTATCTCAGGGTCAACGAGGCAGAGAGTGTCAGCCAGCAGTGCAAGAGAGAGCGAGCGGGGAGTCCGGGCCGGGTTTTATAGCCCCCCGACACCCCCACTCGAATGTTCCACGGGCCTCCATTGACCGCCTGGGCTCACGTGTCGTGTCAGCCCCTTATTGGTCACCCTCGGCCACTCCCTTCAGCTCCCATTGGCTGCTCGCTGCTCATTGGCCATGCCCTTTAGCTCCTCCTTCGGGCCTGCAAGGCCTGGCTTAGGCCCATGACGAGGCACTTTAGGCTGCAATGAGGCCTACCATTATCCTGCCTGCCTCAACGCATACTAACACCGGGAAGGAGACTATACTTCACATTTAATAAGAAATAACTAACTATGCGAGGCTACATGTTGTGGTGTAATTAACTATGGGGGGTGGGGGGGGGAGGGGGGGGGGGTTGCCTTTATTTACAAAACCGCAACAATATATTTGGAAGAGTGGTAGTTAAAATATTTCTAGATCTGTTTATAAAATGAATTTGTTGACTCTTTGAACTTCAGTGTCCGAAGTTTTGTTTAAACTTACATTTTGAGTTAAATTTATGATTGTTATTGGAAGTAGTTTGGTGGAGGCTTGGTTTAAAAAAACCCTTGGTTACAGTGTGTTGGAACAAATTAACAAATCATAGGATGCTGATGAGAATAGAAACTAATATGGAACCAAAAGAGGATTATGATGACATGAAGAACGAGATTTAAAAAAAAAGAAGGGTTGAATCAAGTAATGGTACAAATGATAGAGTAGAGTCAAGATAAGGACATAATAGAAATGTTATGAATTGTACCAGTTTTACAAGAGCAGTGAATTCATATCACCCCAAGTTACAAATCATGAAAATTAATGTGCTATAAGGTACCATTTGAAGTTCACATACTAGTAGTAAACACTATAGAACTAATTACTCATGTTAAAAAAAAAAAAAAAAGTGTGGAGAATCTATGATAATTAATACATTTTGCATAGTTTGTTTGCAATTAGATATTCCTATTTGCGATTTTAACCATTATTAATGAATGATTTCAATGCATGAGTGAAGCATTTGTGAGAAATATGAAGGACTCATTTTATTTCTGTTTGGTAATGATATAAGGAAAATTAATGATATAAAAGGTAAGATAGTGATTACATTCCTTATTTGTTTGTATTACAAGAACCACATAATTTTAAATTGTCAATGAAAGAATCAGAAGGTTAGAGATGTCTGAGTTGGTGGAGATATCATAAATTAAACACATCTGATGTTGGACTTTATGTCTTTGTGATATATGTGAAAATACATACCTGATTTGGATATTATCCGTGTGAAGTATATAAATGAATATAACCTTTTGAATGCTTTGAGGAAAACAGCAAATTGTTAAATGTGAAGCTGTTACAAGATATACATGATTAGTTAAAACATGGTAATTTCATGTCAAGATGTACCCTGTCTGATCCAGAGTGTGTTGAAAGCAGATTCAGATGTGGCTGAGTGAAGGATAAGACCAGATCACATCTCAAATGGAGTGATAACGGCATTGGGAAGAAGTTCGAGAAAGAAAATTTGTGGCTAAAAATGAAGTTAATCGTGGCATACACCCTCCTTCTCAAAGAATGATGAAGACATTCTCCTTTGTAAAATTGGAAACGGATGCTTACCTTCACCAAGGAAAATTCATGTGACCATTTGCCTGGATCACATTGCAAAGCATGGAAGAAGGGCGATCACTTGCTTCTGTTCAAGTGTCTGGAACATTCATCACGTCAGCAATTGTGGGACGACAACATCTTACCTGCAACTTCTACTGGATGCGGTGACTTGTGTCATTGCTCCACCAACTTCCGGGGAACCAGCGCGGAGCTGTAAGTGGATGGCTGTGCTCCTTCCTCTACAACGGGCCTCCATGACCCTGCTGGTTGCCCCTGGCATGGACCATGGATAACTTGAACACCATGGTCCTAACATCGCTGTGGATGCATCTGCCATCTCTGTTCCATATCTTGCCGGTCAACCAACATCACATCAACACTTGCTCTACGCTCATGATGAGTGAGGAGGCAAGTCAACTACAACTGTGAGGCCTTGTTCAAGAACTACTATGGCTCACAGCAAGAGTGGCAAGGATGCTACATGCAGAGCAGGGTCAGTTTATGATTCTGCCCAGCTAGCACGACAGCGGAAACCCTATGCGAAATAGTGTAGGTGCTATGAAGACATCAGAAGAAAGTGTTTCATACTTGATTTTCAAACACAAGTGATCAGCCTCTTCTTTTCAAACAGAAGTTCAACATTTGTTCTGAAGCAAAACGCATTTTGGAAGAATAATTGCCAAATGTTGCAGATGTTTTATATATGGAATTATGCTGGGTGTCGACAAAAACCCAGCTGGACATAGTCCAGTTGAGTTAAAAACATATAATAAAGGGAGCGGGAGACAAGATGGGAAGAGAGAGGGAAGCACACAAGTACAACAGTAGAGAACAGGGACATCGGAAGATCTGTGGGAGGGAGAGGGCTTGTGGGGAGGAGGCATGGGAAGGGAGGGTGGGAGAGTTTTTTTTTTTCTTTTTTCGGTATACAAGATTGAGGCTCGTGTAAGAGCTAACATTTATCACAAAAAGACAAACTGACATATAAAACATATGATAAAGGGAGCGGGAGACAAGATGGAGAGCAGGGACATCGGGAGATCTGTGGGAGGGAGAGGGCTTGGGGGGTGGAGGCATGGGAAGGAGGGGGGGAGGGAATGGTACTCGATGAAGGGGAGGGTACCAGAAGGGGGGGGGGGTACTTGATGTACAAAGAAGGACAATGCAAACAAAGTGGTTAATGTTGTACCAACAGCGATATTGGCCAACAACTCACGCTTCTCGCAGTTGCGCCCTTGCCACTGCTTGCTGCACGTGCACGAGTACTCTCCGATCATGTCAAGGCATTGCCCACCGTTCTGGCATGGCTGTGACTCACAGTCATCTGCATCTGCACAACGCCCGCATTATCCAGAGCTTCACGCAAACTCTCCTTTCTCAATCATAAGCAACAAGCAGGTGCACAAGCAGGAAAATGGATGGAGTATGCTCATGCTCAAGGTGACTACATATTTAAAGGCTGTATGCGATAGGACCAAAAGTTCAAGTCAAGCAAAGAAATATGATTGTAATTAATGTTATTCTTGATTGTTATTTTTCAATATACACAGGAGTATAATCAGGGTTGAGATACTATTTCAGTCTGGCAGTTGCAATATTGATAGCGAGTGGTGTTGGCTTAACGGTTAGGGTGGCTGGCTTAAGATCTTGGGGTCTTGAGTTTTAGCCCCTGTATTCCACACTTATTTCAACCCCGAAACTCACCATATCGAGCTTTCCAAAATTCCATCTGTTCAGGGAAAGAGGGAAGAAGGAAGAGGAAGAACATATGGTACCTTCAGTAATTCATACGGTGGATTTGTCCACAATTTTACAATAATCTGAAGTTATATGACCACTCGATGAGGAAAAGGAGTGAGATGGCACGGACAAAACAAATTGATGGAAGTTCGATTTGCAAAGTTTGGCACCATGGAGGTGATGTTTGTGAGTGCCACGGTAACCAGCTTGGACAGCCACAGTATACAAACCCGAATAAATCACTTAAGCTGGCTATCCAATCTGCCTGCACTCGCTTGTGGATACGTGTTGATTTGTGTTGTGCTATCAAACCCTCTCTCTCATCCGCACCTATCTATTCATCCAACATCAGAACCCTATCAGTACCTTAAAATATTGATTGAAATATTACTTCATTAATTCATGAATTAACTACAATCTATATACAATGTGCAGTACCTGTTTAAACTGTCTATGATCTACAGTAGATCTACAAAACCAGGTGTGAACATGAGCACAGAGCTAAAGGCAAAATGGGGCGGATCATGGAATGGGGGTATTTTTTCAGTGCTGCTGAATCTTCTTGTTATTGCCTAAAATAATATTGTAATGCACACAAGGTTATCAAACAGAGGGAAGAAAGGAGAGATTAGAGATATGATTTTCAAAAGAACATCCCACGTTGAAACGTGCAATTTGAAATGCAGCAATATCATGGTAATATCAGATATGTGGGCATGGGAGAAAATAATTCATGTGCTTCATGTACAGGGCATCAAGGAGGGAATTGTGTTTGTGTGTTTGTGTATGTGTGCGTTTGTGTTTGTGTTTGTGTGTGTGTGTTTGTGTGTATGTGTGTATGTATGTGTTTGTGTGTGTGTGTGTTTGTGTGTGCTTATATGTGTTTGTGTGTGCTTATATGTGTTTGTGTGTATGTATGTGTGTGTGTGTTTGTGTATGTGTGTGTGTATACGTGCTTGTGTGTATGTATGTATGTATGTGTTTGTGTGTGTGTTTGTGTGTGCTTATATGTGTTTGTGTGTATGTATGTGTGTGTGTATGTATGTTTGTGTGTGTATGTGTATGTGTTTGCGTGTGTGTATGTATGTGTTTGTGTGTGTATGTTTGTGTGTATGTATGTGTTTGTGTGTATGTATGTGTTTGTGTGTATGTATGTGTTAGTGTGCGTATGTATGGGTGTGTGTGGTTGTGTCTGTGTATGTGTTTGTGTGTATTTATGTGTTTGTGTGTATGTATGTGTTTGTGTGTGTATATGTGTTTGTGTGTATGTGTTTGTGTGTGTGTGTGTGTGTATGTGTTTGTGTGTGTATGTATGTGTTTGTGTGTGTATGTATGTGTTTGTGTGTGTATGTGTTTGTGTGTGTATGTGTGTTGTCTGTGTGGGTGTTTGTGTTTTTGTGTGTTTGTGTGTGTATATGTTTGTGTGTATGTATGTGTTTGTGTGTATGTATGTGTTAGTGTGCGTATGTATGGGTGTGTGTGGTTGTGTCTGTGTATGTGTTTGTGTGTATTTATGTGTTTGTGTGTATGTATGTGTTTGTGTGTGTATATGTGTTTGTGTTTGTGTGTGTGTGTATGTGTTTGTGTGTATGTATGTGTTTGTGTGTATGTATGAGTTTATGTGTGTGTGTGTGTGTATGTGTTTGCGTGTGTGTATGTATGTGTTTGTGTGTGTATGTATGTGTTTGTGTGTGTGTATGTGTTTGTGTGTGTATGTGTGTTGTCTGTGTGGGTGTTTGTGTTTTTGTGTTTGTGTGTGTATATGTTTGTGTGTATGTATGTGTTAGTGTGCATATGTATGTGTGTGTGTGTGGTTGTGTCTGTGTTTGTGTGTGCGTGTGTGTGTGGGGGGGGGGGGTGTTTGTGTGTGTGTTTTTGTGTGTTTGCGGGTGTGTGGTTGTTATCTCCATATGCGGGTTTCAGAAGGTGGAACAGGGTCTTATCAGGTCTCAAAGTATCCACCTTTGTGTGTGTGTGTGTGTGTGTGTGTGTGTGTGTGTGTGTATGTGTGTGTGTATGTGTTTGTGTGTATGTATGTGTTTGTGTGTATGTATGTGTTTGTGTGTATGTATGTGTTTTTTTTTTTTTTTTTTTTTTTTTGTATACAAGATCGAGGCTCGTGAAAGAGCGAACATTAATCACACAGAAAGACAAACCGACACATAAAACATATAACATAGGGAGCGGTAGACAAGATGGGGAGAGAGGGGGGAAGGACACAAACACAACATTTGAGAGCAGGGACCGAGAGACATGGAGACATCGAGAGATCTGAGAGAGGGCGAGGGCTTTGGGGGGGGGGGCGTGGGAAGGGGGCAGTGGGAGAGGTATAAAACATATGGACACTGCCAGGACTTCCAGGAAAGAAGTTGGAATTTCAAACAAGGTGGACCTGGGGTGAATTAGCGGGGGTAGAAAAGATCAAGGTTTTGGATGGGGGAAGATAAGAGATGGTGGTGAACAGCTGTTTTAAAGACCTGGAGGGAGGAGTGGGATTGAAGGGAGTGAGGGAGTTTGTTCCAGAGGCGGGAGAAAAGAGGAATGAAAGAGTGAAGGTGAGCGGAGAGCCGAGATTTCGGCAGTTTAACCATCAGAGGGTTGCTGGCAGATCTTGTGCGACCTGTAGGAATATTTGGGGGACAGAGCACAGAGAGAGCTGGGGGTGCAAGGCCGGAGAGGAGTCGGTAGAAGACAGAAAGACCACCTACCTGCCTGCGGTGAGTGAGTGAAAGGCCCTCAGAGATAGCTTCATCGCGGGAGATTCCAATAATTCTGAAAGCTTTGGTTTCAACAGCGTGAAGCCGAGCTAGGTGTGAGGCAGGAGCACCGGCCCATAGGGGAGAACAGTATTCCATTGAGCTGCGGATGAAAGCCTTGTATGTGGTGAGGAGCTCAGGTGTGCCGAGGAAGGACTTCGCACGACGGAGGATGCCCAGTCGGCGACTGGCTTTGGAGGCCAGCTTGGAAATGTGGTTTTCCCAAGAAAGATCATGGCAGATAGTGAGACCCAAAATCTTGAGCGACAGAACTTCTTGGAGAGGATTGTTGAGAAAGTAGATGGGAGGGTTGTCCAGTCGATCTTTTCGGAGAGACATAGTAAGAGTGTGAGATTTGTCAGGATTGAAAGACATGTTCCACTTGTTTGACCAGTCTGTGATTTTGTCCAGGTCTTCAGAGAGTGAGGAGGCAGCAGACTGCCGATCTGAGGGAAGAGGAATGGAGCGGCAGAGAGTGGAGTCATCAGCAAAGAGATAGAGAGGATTTTCGAGAGAGTCAGAGAGATCATTGATGAAGACCAGAAAAAGCACGGGGCCCAGAACACTGCCTTGGGGAACTCCAGCCTGAACAGGAAGAGGAGATGAGAGAAACCCATTCAGGGCCACACGTTGACGACGACTAGAGAGGAAGTCCGCCAGCCATGCGTGGAGATTTCCATGGATACCAAAGGAGGAGAGTTTGGTGAGCAGAGCAGGGTGCCAGACCGTGTCGAAGGCACGTGATATGTCGAGGGAGACAGCTCTAATTTCCTGTTTGGCATTGAGGACCTCCATCCATTGTTGAGACAGCAGAAGCAGCATGTCCAGAGTAGAGTGACCTGGTCTGAAACCAAATTGATGATCAGAGATCAAGCCATTGGAGAAGAGGAAAGATTTCATATCAGAAGCAATGATGGATTCCATGACTTTGCTGATAATTGGGAGAAGGCTGATTGGTCTGTAGTTGCTAGGATCTGTTTTTGCACCTTTTTTGTGCAAAGCGGTGATGTTGGCTGATTTCCAAGCAGATGGCAGTTGACCTTGAGCAAAAGAGAGGGTGAAGAGAATGTGTATTTGTGTGTATGTATGTGTTAGTGTGCATATGTATGGGTGTGTGTGGTTGTGTCTGTGTATGTGTTTGTGTGTATTTATGTGTTTGTGTGTATGTATGTGTTTGTGTGTGTATATGTGTTTGTGTTTGTGTGTGTGTATATGTGTTTGTGTGTGTGTATATGTGTTTGTGTGTGTGTATATGTGTTTGTGTGTGTGTATGCGTTTGTGTATGTGTTTGTGTGTATGTATGTGTTCGTGTGTATGTATGTGTTTATGTGTGTGTGTGTGTGTGTATGTGTTTGCGTGTGTGTATGTATGTGTTTGTGTGTGTGTGTTTGTGTGTGTATGTATGTGTTTGTGTGTGTGTGTATGTGTTTGTGTGTGTATGTGTTTGTGTGTGTATGTGTGTTGTGTGTGTGGGTGTTTGTTTGTTAGTGTGTGTATATGTTTGTGTGTATGTATGTGTTAGTGTGCATATGTATGTGTGTGTGTGTGGTTGTGTCTGTGTTTGTGTGTGTGGGGGGGGGTGGGAGGGGTGTTTGTGTGTGTGTTTTTGTGTGTTTGCGGGTGTGTGGTTGTTATCTCCATATGCGGGTTTCAGAAGGTGGAACAGGGTCTTATCAGGTCTCAAAGTATCCACCTTTGTGTGTGTGTGTGTGTGTGTGTGTGTGTGTGTGTGTGTGTGTGTGTGTGTGTGTGTGTGTGTGTGTTTGTGTGATTCCCGACCTGCTGGACTGGTTAAGTTCGTAGGTTCCAGTGTGTTGCAGGTTAGGGTCTTTTGTTGGGTACTTGGGTCTTTTGGGGGTGTGGGCACTCATAGTGCTACCACTAGAGGGCGGATAACATGGGCCTCACAGATGGTTTTTTTTTTTGTATACTGAATCGAGGCTCGTGAAAGAGCTAAAATTGGCAGGAATTTGGGATTTGTTCAGTGTGCTGGCATACAAGAGCATCTGTTTTGTGAAATACTAGGAATCCTTAACTTCTGCCAGCAAATGCAAAGAGGAGAGATTCCAAGCTTAACTCCCATCCTCTCCCCAATCCTAAACAAGGAATTACACAAAAAACTTACATGCAGAAGGTGGCCATTTTAGGCCAATCAAGCCTGCACAATCCTGCAAAACGGAACACAATGTTCTTCATGAGGTATCTTGGCCTACTTATCCTGCACACTGAACATTTGCTCCTTGAAGGTTCCTCATGCCTGGAAAGCACCAGGATGACGGTTCAAAACTTAGATGAGACAGCTCAAAGGTGAGTGTGCTACCCGCAAGCTACCCTCCAGCCCCACAGCATGGGGCTTCTCTACATGTGGGACTGTGTGAGCACCTCGGGGAGTTGCGGGCCCATATCACAAGCAAACACGGAACATACGAAGACTGGAAACGTGCCATGTGAGGCCTCTCGATACCCACCGTTTTGTCCAAGTCTTTGAAGACCTCCCGGGCCTCCTCGACCGTGCAGTCCTCCTCATAGCATTCACGTTCCAGGGAGCCGGGACGCATCTCCTCCAGGTACTCGGTCAGTCCCCGGACACGAGACCGCGGCTGGAGGAAAGACAGGGCCTTGGGACGCGAAAGGGTCACTGCACGCACGGCAGGCCAGGTCATGGCGTCACAGCACGGAGAGTCGGTCATGGTGGGGGGAGGAAGAGATACCACATCAACCGAAGGGTAAACAGTGCAAGAGACGGGAAAAACACCGAATAGTGACGAGGAGGGATCGACCGGTGTGTGTACGCACCTGAACCGAGCGCCAAATGGACTACCAAGAGGCTGGCGAGGGCAGGAACGACAGGTAGGGCTCGCATGATGGCTCCGCGGTCTTGGCTCTATCAGTTTTCGACTCTCGGACCCAAAGCTGACCTCTCCGTGACCCTGCTTTGACCCTGAGGTGCCGATAGGAGGCACCGTGTGAGCCACGCAGGTTTCGTTCATTATTATTTCTCTTTTTCATGTTTGCTTTCAACAGAGATGGCTGCCATGACCCATTCCTGGTGTATAACTGCCCGAGTGGTCCCACAAATGATGAGTTAGCCACCGATGTGATCGTATCTAGGTGGAGAAGGATAGTGTTAGGTCGGGTGTGGGTGGACTCATTCCACGGTGTCCGACCCATGAGGTCATTCCACGCGAAAACTCATTTCATCAAGTATACAATACAAGAACTAGAGCAATGAGACTGTGTCGCCAATATGCCTCTGCATAGTCCCACAACAGGTAGATGCCCTCATTCACTGTCCTAAAAATAAACAAGTTTGATTTAAATCCCTTCAGCTGTTTTCAAGCATCACATTTACACCAGACATGACGGGTTTCACATCGATCGGTGAAGTAGTTGCAGAGAAGGTATTTTTTTAATTATCGGCTTTCAAGCTAATATGGCTGCCACACCACGTGACATATTACCTTTAAAAAATGTACTCTGCATATGTATGGGTAGGGGATCACGTTTGTGAAGTTTTGTGTTGATCGGATAAGATTCGTTTCTCTATCAAAGTTGGCTGCCAAACCACGTGACCTATGACATCATCATTTTCAAACTATATGCAACAGTGGTGCTCGATAATATTTGTAAAATTTAGTATCGATAGGGTAAGCGGTTTCAGAGATATAATTATTTAATATTTTCCTTCAATCCAATATGGCTGCCACACCATGTGACCAATGATGTTTTCGTGATCATCTTTTGATCGACATGCCAAGTTTCGAGTCAATCAATTTGGTGGTTTGGAAGAAGTTTTTTTTAAAGGTTTTTGGTTCAATCCAATATGGCTGCCAAACCATGTAACCTACAATGTCATAAATTTAATATTACAATGTGGCGGACACAAAAGCCCACTGGCGTGGTGACATCATTCCGCGCACCAAGTGGGCGGTGGCCACGCACCAGGGGTAGGCGTGGCCTCATGATATACACCGGGCGCTTAGCCCGGGACAGTACAGTGTTACAGTGTAGTCTTACAATAAAGACGTTTATATGTTACCGCTTGTCCGCTTCCTCCTTGCTCACAAGCAGCGCGCGTAACGCCGCGCTTTACTGGTGACCCTCGACGTTGGATCTGCTGGAGCGATCCTTCCACACGCGACGCCATCGCCATGGCCGACTTCGTCAAACTTCCGGAATTTTGGGAGGCTCAGGCCGAAGTCTGGTTCGTCCAGGCCGAAGCCCAATTTCAGCTTCGGCGCCTCACCGGCGATGACACGCGCTATTGCCACGTCGTCGCCTCCCTCGGGCCCGGCACGGCCGCTCGAGTTGTGTCCGTCCTTCGCCACCCACCGAACGGCCACAAGTACGAGGCACTCAAGCGGCTACTCCTAGCCACGTTCGGCCTTACGGACGACGCACGGGCCGACCGCCTCCTGGATCTCCCCGAGCTCGGTGAGACGCGCCCGTCGGTCCGAATGGACCATATGCTGTCACTGTTGGGCGACGAAGCCCCCGGTTCGCTATTCCGGGCGCTTTTCCGGCGCCAACTTCCAGCGCAGGTCCGCCTCGCGTTGGCCGGGACCGAGCTAACGGAACCCCGAGCATTGGCGGCCGAGGCGGACAGGTACTTCGCCGCTTCGGACATGCGGGCGAGCGTCGGCGTGGCCGTCACGGCCCTCGACGCTGATGTTCAGCAGCATGTTCCACAGCATCAGCTTCTACAGCACGCTGATGTTCAGCAGCATGCTGATATGCACCTCGTGAACGCCGCCACGCCCCGCCCACCGCCGCGGCGAAAACCGCCACCGCGGGGAAACCCGCCAACTCCACCGGCCTGGCGGAGCCAGCCGCGCTCCTCCAGCTCCACCACCTGGTGCTGGTTCCACGCCAAGTTCGGCCACGAAGCTCGGCGGTGTCATCCGCCGTGCTCCTTCAACGGGTCGGGAAACGCCCGGGCCGGCGCTCAATAGTGGCGATGAGCGCCGGCCATTCGAACAGCCTGCTGTTCATAACGGACACCTTCTCCAGGCGCCGTTACCTGTGCGACACGGGAGCGCAGGTGAGTGTCATTCCCGCCGGCACGTCAGACAAGCACGCCGCGGGTGGGGGCCCCGCGCTGCTTGCCGCGAACGGGACGCCCATCCGTACGTACGGAAAACGCTGCCTCTCTCTGCGGTTTGGAGGGCAGGTTTTCCGATGGACGTTCGTCACCGCCGACGTGCCCATGGCACTGCTTGGCGCGGACTTCCTGTGCGCTAATGGGCTCCTGGTCGACGTCAAGCGCAGACGGCTTGTCCAGGCCGAGACGTTCAGCTCGCTCGCTTGTGCGTTGCCCAGCTCAACGAGCGGCTTGCCAAGCGCCTTGCCGAACGATTCGGTTCCGGCCACGTTGGTCTGTACGCTTCCGGCAGCGGACGCATTCACCCGCCTCCTCGCCGGCTTCCCGGCCCTCACGCGGCCCACCTTCTCGGCGGGGGCCGTCAAGCACGGGGTGGCCCATCACATCCCCACCGTCGGGCCACCGGTCTACGCCCGGGCACGCCGCCTCGAGCCGACGAAGCTGGCGGTGGCAAAAGCGGAGTTCGCTACCCTGGAGCGACTCGGCATCGTTCGGCGCTCAGAGAGCGCTTGGGCGTCGCCGCTGCACATCGTGCCGAAGCCCGGCGGGGGATGGCGACCGTGCGGGGACTATCGCCGTCTCAATGACGCCACGACTCCCGACCGCTACCCCGTCCCCCACATTCAGGACTTTTCCGCCCGTTTGGCGGGCAGGTCCTTCTTCTCGAAGGTGGACCTCATACGCGGCTACCATCAGGTCCCCGTCAGGCCGGAGGACGTCCCGAAGACGGCGGTCATCACGCCATTCGGACTCTTCGAGTTCTTGCGCATGCCCTTCGGTCTGAAGAATGCGGCTCAGGCGTTCCAGCGACTGATGGACAGCGTCCTGCGCGACTTGGATTTTGTCTACGTTTACCTGGACGATATCCTCGTCGCCAGCGCGTCCCGCGAAGAGCACCTACGCCACCTCCGCACGCTCTTCGAACGCCTGGGCCAGCATGGCCTGATTGTGAACCCCGCAAAGTGCCGGTTCGGCGCCGCCACAATCGATTTTCTGGGGAACCGTGTCACCAGGCACGGAGCCGTCCCCCTACCGGCCAAGGTGGAGGCGGTGAAGGGGTTTCCGCGCCCCCGCACGATCAGAGGGCTGCAGGAGTTCCTGGGCATGGTGAACTTTTACCATCGGTTCCTGCCCCGTATCGCCCAGCTCCTGCGCCCCCTGCACGAAGCTCTCCGAGGTAAGCCGGGCAAAGGCGACGTTACCTGGACCGAGCAGATGGACACGGCGTTCACGGGCGCGAAGCTCGCCTTGGCTAACGCCACCATGCTCGCGCACCCGGCGCCCGATGCACCGATCGCCCTCACCACCGATGCCTCGGACTACGCGGTGGGCGCAGTGCATGAGCAATGGGTGCGTGGAGCTTGGCAACCGCTGGCGTTCTTTAGCCGGCAGCTTCGCCCGCCCGAACGCCGTTACAGTACCTTCGACCGCGAGTTGCTCGGACTTCACTTGGCGGTCAGGCACTTCCGCCATCTGCTCGAGGGCCGGGCGTTCACTGCCTTCGTCGACCACAAGCCGCTGATCTTTGCGATGGGCAAAGTCACCGAGCCGTGGTCGGCCCGGCAGCAGCGTCACCTCTCGGCCGTGTCCGAGTACACGACGGACATCCAGCACGTCGCGGGGAAGGACAACCCGGTGGCGGATTGCCTTTCCCGGGCCGTCGCCCACGCAGTCCACCTCGGCATCGACTATGCCCGGATGGCAGCGGACCAGGCCGCTGACCCCGACGTCCAGGCCTTGCGGACCGCCGTCACGGGCCTCCGCATCACCGAGGTGCCGTTTGACGGCGCGGGCGCGGCCCTCTTGTGCGACGTCTCCCTCGGGCGTCCTCGCCCCATCGTGCCCGCGGGCTGGCAGCGCCAGGTGTTTGACGCCATCCACGGCCTGTCCCACCCGGGCGCGAGGGCCTCCCAAAGGCTGATCGCCGACAAGTTCGTCTGGCATGGCCTCCGGAAGGCCGTCCGCGGCTGGGCCAGGACGTGCCTCGCGTGCCAGCGCGCCAAGGTGCACCGGCACACCCAGGCCCCGTTGGCCCCGTTCACGGTGCCGGAACGCCGGTTTGACCACGTCCACGTGGACCTGGTGGGACCTCTGCCCCCCTCGCGGGGTTTCACCTACGTCCTCACCATGGTGGACCGCACCACCCGGTGGCCGGAGGCCGTGCCCTTGGCGTCGACAACGACGGCCGATGTCGCGCAGGCTTTCATCGCCACCTGGGTCGCCCGGTTCGGCGCCCCCTCAGACATCTCATCCGACCGCGGCCCCCAGTTCACCTCGGAGCTCTGGGGGGCGGTTGCGCAGGGGCTCGGGGTCCGGCTGCACCGAACCACGGCCTACCATCCCCAGGCTAACGGCCTGTGTGAGCGATTTCACCGCTCATTGAAGGCCGCGCTCCGGGCCACCCTCCGCGACGGCGGCTGGGTCGACAGGCTCCCCTGGGTCCTGCTGGGCCTCCGGACGGCGCCCAAGGAGGACCTGCGCGCATCCGCGGCGGAATTGGTCTTCGGGCAACCGCTGCGGGTGCCGGGCGAGTTCCTCCCCGACTCCACGGCACCATGGTCCGCGGCACAGCAGCGCTCCGCTCTACAAGAGACCGCCCAGAGGTTCGCCCCGGTGCCAACGGCATGCCACGGGCACCCACCGACGCACGTCGCCCCGGAGCTTCGCACGGCGGAGTACGTCTTCGTCCGCCACGATGCCCATCGGACACCACTGCGGCCCCCGTACGACGGGCCTTTCCGCGTGCTGGAGACCGGGGCGAAGCACTTCACCCTGGACATCGGCGGTACTCCTGACCGCGTTTCGGTAGACCGCCTCAAGCCGGCCCACCTCGATGTGGACCATCCACCGCCAGTGGCCCGACCCCCACGTCGGGGCCGCCCTCCTGCGGGCGGACCCCCGGCACCGCCCAGCCCCGCCGCCACGCCGCCCCCCGGTCCTGCACCCATCCCAGGGGCAGCCAGGGGCATCCCACCTGGCATCCCTGCACCCCGGACGCCGCCGATCGCCAGGGGGCGCTTCGGCCGGGTCATTCGTCTGCCCCGCAAACTGGCCCTCCAGGTGCGCGGGAATTCTGGGGGGGCGCGTGTGGCGGACACAAAAGCCCACTGGCGTGGTGACATCATTCCGCGCACCAAGTGGGCGGTGGCCACGCACCAGGGGTAGGCGTGGCCTCATGATATACACCGGGCGCCCAGCCCGGGACAGTACAGTGTTACAGTGTAGTCTTACAATAAAGACGTTTATATGTTACCGCTTGTCCGCTTCCTCCTTGCTCACAAGCAGCGCGCGTAACGCCGCGCTTTAACAATACAAATGGGTCATCGATCATGTGCATGCAATTTCAGATTTTTAGGACAAGAAATTCGATTAAAACATTTTTGGCTGGTATACCACTTCACCTATGATGTCATCATTATCATGCTTTTGTTCCCCATTGGGAATACTTGACAATGTGCCAAGTTTCAAATTTTTCCATTCAGCGGTTTCCGAGAAATATTTTTTTAATTATTTGCGTTTAATCCAAGGTGGCTGCCATACCACGTGACCTATGACGTCACAATTATCATAAAAACATTCTGCATGGGTGTCACTCCTACCCTGAAAGTTTTGTCTCAATCGGACCTGTGGTTGCTGAGAAAAACAAGGTTTAGCCCATACGGACAGACGGACAACCCAAAAACATACCTCCGGCCACCTTCGGGGGCGGAGACATAAAAATATACCAATCCGTGAACATTATAGAAAGAAAACGTTAACCTTGCACCGGACGTATGCTCAGACTCCCAGGAATCTTCAAAAGATGTTCACAGAAACTTCCACAGAGGAGCAACAAGTCATTACTCATCGTTGTGCTTCCTCAACATCTAAACAGGTGCAGCTCTTCTGGGTTTTCTATTTCCAAATTTGTTATTTTTGTTATATACTCAAGAACTTTGGATTTCAGATCAAAAGATGAATATGAGGCAAGACTACATAAGGTCAGCTATTATTTATTGTTATTTCTATGCATACATGTTTTACCGTTGTAGAACAATAGCACTTTGTATGTTCAGTACTCCATTTTAGGTAAGCATAAGTATTGGAACAGATTAACTTAAAGTAAGTTAAAGTAGTATAATAGTTAGTGTTTGGTTGTCTATCCCTTACATGTAATAACTGCATTGAGCCTGTGACCGATCAACATCACCAAACTCTTGGTATCTTCCTTTGAGATGCTTTGCCAAATCTTTACTGCAGCCATTTCTAGTTGTTGTTTGTTTTGGGGGTTTCTGACTTTCTGACTCCTCTTCAGCATGTGAAATGTTTGCTCCATTGGATTTAAATCAAGAGATTGACTTGGTCAGTCTAAAACCTTTCACGTTTTTGGCAGTGTGTTTGGCAGTTGTCTTGCTGTCTGGTGAAGCACCGCCCAATGAGTTTGGAGGCATTTTCTTGTACATCGGCAGACAAAATATTTTTGTACACTTCAGAATTCATTCTGCTGCTGCCATCATTAGTTACATCATCAATAAAGATGAGTGAGCGAGTTCCAGAGGCAGCCATGCAAGCCCAAGCAGCTTCACAGATGAGGTAGTATGGTTTGGATCATATGCAGTTCCTCCACACTTTCACCTTTCCATCACTTTGGGAAAGGTTTATCTTGGTCTCATCTGTCGATAAAACTTTGTTCCAGATCTCCTTGGCTCACCTCTGTACTTCTTTGTAAATTCTAATTTGGACTTTCTATTTTTGGTGCTAATGAGAGGTTTGCATCTTGCGGTGTAGGTTTTGTAATTCTGCTGTCAAAGTCTTCTGTAAACGGTAGATTGTGATAACTTCACCCCTACCATCTATAAGTTGTTGGTGATGTCACTGACAGTTGTTGTCAGGTTTCTCTTCACAGCTCCGATGAGTTTTAGCTCACCTGGAATGTTCCGGCGAGCGCTTATGCGACGGCACGTCGTCCGTCCGTAAACACTTGCAACTTCTTCTCCGAAACCTGAAGGGATTGTGACCAAACTTGGCACAAATGATATCTGTTATGTTGTGACTAAAGTTTGTTCACAGCATTAAAAAATAATCAAGGTCTAAGGAGGTCTACCGGGGGTCAAAATGGATCCAGGTTTGACCCTCCAAAATAGGATTTGCTTTTTCCTCTGAAACTACACACACTATTTCGATGAAACTTGACCACAACATTCATCACGCATGATGCACCAAACTTTGTTCATGGCACTAAGAAAATCTAAGTCTAAGGGGGTCGGTCTAGGGAGGGGGGGGGGGGGAGGGTCAAAGTGGGTGCAGGTTTTTTTTTGTATACAAGATCAAGGCTCGTGTAAGAGCTAGCACATTAAATACACATTAGCACATAAAACGCAAAAAACATAAACTGACATAAAACAATAAAGGGAGGGGGGAGACAAGATGGGGAGAGAGAGGGAAGCACACAAGCACAACAGTAAAGAACAGGGACATCAGGAGATCTGTGGAAGGGAGAGGGCTGGGGGATAGGGGGGAAGGGAAATCCTATGGTATCCATGGAAATCTCCATGCATGGCTTGCGGACTTCCTCTCTGGTCGTAGTCAACGTGTGGCCCTGAATGGATTTCTCTCATCTCCCCTTCCCGTTCAGGCTGGAGTTCCCCAAGGTAGTGTTCTGGGCCCTGTGCTTTTTCTGGTCTTTATCAATGATCTCTCCGACTCTCTGGAAAATCCTCTGTACCTCTTTGCTGATGACTCCACTCTCTGCCGCTCCATTCCTCTTCCCTCAGATCGGCAGTCTGCAGCCTCCTCACTCTCTGAAGACCTGGACAAAATCACAGACTGGTCAAACATGTGGAACATGTCTTTCAATCCTGACAAATCTCACACTCTTACTATGTCTCTCCGAAAAGATCGACTGGACAACCCTCCCATCTACTTTCTCAACAATCCTCTCCAAGAAGTTCTGTCGCTCAAGCTTTTGGGTCTCACCATCTGCCATGATCTTTCTTGGGAAAACCACATTTCCAAGCTGGCCTCCAAAGCCAGTCGCCGACTGGGCATCCTCCGTCGTGCGAAGTCCTTCCTAGGCACACCTGAGCTCCTCACCACATACAAGGCTTTCATCCGCAGCTCAATGGAATACTGTTCTCCCCTATGGGCTGGTGCTCCTGCCTCACACCTGGCTCGGCTTCACGCTGTTGAATCCAAAGCTTTCAGAATCATTGGAATCTCCCGCGATGAAGCTATCTCTGAGGGCCTTTCACTCACTCACCGCAGGCAGGTAGGTGGTCTTTCTGTCTTCTACCGACTCCTCTCCGGCCTTGCTCCCCAGCTCTCTCTGTGCTCTGTCCCCCAAATATTCCTACAGGTCGCACAAGATCTGCCAGCCACCCTCTGATGGTTAAACTGCCGAAATCTCGGCTCTCTGCTCACCTTCACTCTTTCATTCCTCTTTTCTCCCGCCTCTGGAACAAACTCCCACACTCACTTCAATCACACTCCTCCCTCCAGGTCTTCAAAACAGCTGTTCACCACCATCTCTTATCTTCCCCCATCCAAAACCTTGATCTTTTCTACCCCACTAATTCAACCCAGATCCACCTTGTTTGAAATTCCAACTTCTTTCCTGGAAGTCTTGGCAGTGTCCATATGTTTTATACCTCTCCCACCCCCCCCCCCCCCTTCCCATGCCTCCCCCCCAAAGCCCTCTCCCTCCCACAGTTCTCTCGATGTCTCCATGTCTCTCGGTCCCTGCTCTCAAATGTTGTGTTTGTGTCCTTCCCCCTCTCTCCCCATCTTGTCTACCGCTCCCGATGTTATTTGTTTTGTGTGTCTGTTTGTCTTTCTGTGTGATTAATGTTCGCTCTTTCACGAGCCTCGATCTTGTATACCAAAAAAAAAAAAAAAAAAAAAGGGAAGGTGTGCACAGTATAAAACAAATTGACACTAAGAGGAATTTCAGGAATGAAGTCGGAGATTGAAAGCCGTGGATTTGGGGTGTATTAACGGGGTAGAAAAGATCAAGGTTTTGGATGGGGGAAGATAAGAGATGGTGGGGAACAGCTGTTTTAAATACCTGGAGGGAGGAGTGGGATTGAAGAGAGTGAGGCAGTTTGTTCCAGAGGTGGGAGAAAAGTGGAATAAAAGGGTGAAGGTGAGCAGAGAGTCTTGATTTTGGCAATTTCACCAGAAGAGGGTTGCTGATAGATCTTGTGTGTCCTGCAGGAATATTTGGGGGACACAGGACAGACAGAGCTGGGGTAGCTCGGCCAGAGAGGAGTCGGTAGAAGACAAAGACCACCTACCTGCCTGCGGTGAGATAGAGAAAGACCCTCAGAATCAGTTTCATTGCGGGAGATACCAATGATTCTGAAAGCTTTGGATTCAACAGCGTGAAGCTGAGCTTGGTGTGAGGCAGGAGCACCTGCCCAGAGGGGAGAGCAGTATTCGTTCAAGCTGCGGTTGAAAGTTTTGCATGGTGAGGAGCTTAGAGGTGCCAAGGAAGGACTTTGCATGACGGAGAATGCCCAGTGCAGACTGAAGAGGCTGCAAAAAGTTCATATAAAGGGCCGCCCTACATCTGGCAAATAAAATACATTTACTTCTTCATGCAGCTGTATGAATCAAATTGGTGCCCCTTTATATGAACTTTTCTGGAGCATTACTTGGTTCCTCCTCAGAACACAAGGGTAGTCCTCAGAAGCATACGATATTTTTTGAATGCCCATTATTTTGCATTGTTTGGCATCTTCTATAAGCTATGGAATGTCTCTTCTTTTCTCTACTTTGCCACATGGCACATACCCTTATATAAAGCCCCTGGCATTTTACCCAAGAATTGTGTTGCACTCTTGGTTTCATTCGGAGCCAAAGCTGTGAGCTAGTTATACCACCCACCTCGAAATGGTGATGCAACATCAGGCGGCGGAGGTTCAATTTGGCTAAAAAGAGGGCAAACCATCCCGATTTTGAAATAAAATTTGACATCGACGTTACTCATGCCTGTTCTCCCATTATTTCAAAAGTGAATGTCGAGAGTTTCAAATACAGTAGCCACCATAGACAGGAGACAGATGAACACACGGACAGAAACCCGGGTTCGCTACATATAATAGTTGCTTCCTGGCTCACATTTGTGCATTATTAATTGAAACCTGTGAATAAATGCACAAAAAGTATATATATATATATATATATATATATATATATATATATATATATATATATATATATATATATATATATATATATATAATTATTATTATTTTTTATTTATTTTTTTTTACATTTTTTCGAGAGTTGGATATGATTTCTTTCATGAAAGTACAAAGTACTCAGTAAAACGAGTCTTAAAAACAAAGCATCCAACAGCTCCTAATCGTAACCACCGGAGGTGCACATGAGCAAGTGAGCATGAATCCCTTCTGCCCGTCGTGCGAGAGATGGCGTGAGAGATCAAATGGGAGATGGTGATCACATGAGAGAAAACCATTTAAAAAACCGAAATCAACATGGTGGTCTATGGTGTTCTACACGAAGGCAGGTTCAGCGCTGATGTAGCAGCCTGCCGGTAATGATTGCACTGGGTGGTTTGCCATTGCCTAATGCCCGGAGTCGCTCCCTTCTGCCCGGAGTCGCTCCCTTCTGCCCAGAGTCGCTCCCTTCTGCCCAGAGTCGCTCCCTTCTGCCCAGAGTCGCTCCCTTCTGCCCAGAGTCGCTCCCTTCTGCCCAGAGTCGCTCCCTTCTGCCCAGAGTCACGCCCTTCTGCTCAGTCACACCCTTCCACCCAGAGTCGCACCCTTCCGCCCAGAGTCGCGACCTTCCGCCCAGAGTCACGACCTTCCGCCCAGAGTCGTGACCTTCCGCCCAGAGTCACGCCCTTCTGCCCAGAGTCGCGACCTTCTGCCCAGAGGTGCGACCTTCTGCCCAGAGGTGCGACCTTCTGCCCAGAGTCGTGACCTTCTGCCCAGAGACGTGACCTTCTGCCCAGAGTCGTGACCTTCTGCCCAGAGTCGCGACCTTCTGCCCAGAGTCGCGACCTTCTGCCCAGAGACGCGACCTCCTGCCCAGTCATGACCTCCTGCCCAGTCATGACCTTCTGCCCAGAGCCCTGCCCTTCTGCTATTCTACCCAGAGTCTAACCCTTCCTCCAAGAGTCACTCCCTTCTGATATTCTACCCAGAGTCACTCCCTTCTGCTATTCTACCCAGAGTCGAGCCCTTCTGCTATTCTACCTTCTGTATGTGTTCATCGAAAACCTTTCATCGATTGTTTCTTTCCTCCTCCATGAGCCTCAACCTCAGATGGAGTTTAATGTACTTTGGCCCTTTTTAATATTTTTTAGAAGTCTTAATTATGTCGCCTTTAAATGCAAATAATTTCAATTTTAACGCAGTTTTGTACTTGGTGGAAAAGCATGTCCGATTGTCCGTAGGAGGCATTGCCGCCATGTTGAAATTTACATAGTAATTTTTTAAAAGATCTTTCGAAGAGTGTACAAGATGGTCACATGACTTGCTACTTCTATGTATTTTTATCCCAATTTTAACTTATTTTATAATTGATTTGCTTGCAGCATGTCACGTGACGCATGGAGCATCCGATACAGTGCACTACATTTCAGTACAGATACCATGATACCACAGATGGACACTGGTAAACTAAATGCTACTGTCAGGGATGAATTTCTGAATGCTACTGAATTTCAAGGGATGGAGTTTCTTATTAATACTGTTGGGTGAACTTTCAGTTTAAAAAAATAGAATCAGGTGGGGGTATCAGGAGAAGGTGGTGGTTGAGGTGCAAAGCATGTTCCTCTCCAACCGCAGACAGGTCAGTGGCCTCCCAGTTTTCTCTCACTTCATTTCTGGTCTCAGCCCATCTGGCCTCTCAACTAGTTGTTCCTCACGAGCCCAACCAGGCCAAACTTGCCCAGATAGCACCACAAACCTCATGGCGATCCTCAAATCCATTCTAACAGCTCACCGACACCATTTTGCTCCCCTATTCTCTCAACTGGAAACATCCTCCAGAATCTGTCAAATCAAGTACTCTTCTCTCAACTCCTTTAAAATGGTGGACCATCACCATCTTGTGTTATCTAATTCCTATTCCCAATGTTTTTGATTCTCACTGAATTCCCCTGCACATTTTCTACGTTTACCCTGTTTTTCAGCTATTTCTGTCTCCTGACATGTTCCTTGTCTATTCAGCTCACTCAATCCCCTCCTGCTGACGCATGTGTCTACCGACGCTGCCCTCGTTCCTTCCCAGTTTGTCAGTCCTCCTTTGTATGGCAACTCGCTCTGCTCCATCGTAGTGTCAGCGTAACCCTTCATTCAGCTCCCAGCCGTCATAAGCCTCGACCTCTGTAAAATAAATGAATAAATAGATTAATAGATAATGAAAACTGCTTTGATGCATTTCTCGACAATATTTGACTCTCCTGCCCTCCCCTAACGTGATATTCACCAGCAAGGGCCATGGCACATCCTCCAAAAAAAAAACCCAACACACACACCAAGCTTCCGAAAAGATGTGTAATGACAAATCGAGGTTGATGAAGGAAGAGGAAACTTATAATTATTGTACGCATCATATGAGGTATATCTCACAGGACATAATCAAACTGTATTATATACATATACAAAAATACATAACTTACAACTAGCACAACATCACACATTAAAATGGCACACCTTCAGAGGCGGCATAAATTACAGGCCGGTAATAAATAAAGGGCGTATCGGGAGAGGATGCCAGCGATCCCGCTCGACAATTCGTCAACTGTCCGCATCACTACCGGACTTCGTCCACGGCCTGGCGCCCCATTGAAAAGCTGTGTTACGGCCAAAAGAGGAATGGTTTAGAAAACGTGCGTACCAGAAGACGGGACCGTTCCGAGCTCCGACATCAAACGACGCCACCCGTAGTATTTCATCAGTGAATCCCTCCTCCAATCAATTTCAAACAAAATATGGGCTTACAACAAGCACGTACGGCCCATGCTGTGTGGTCAGTTTAAAGGCCGTGATAACATCAAAGGCACAGAGATAGAGACATTCGCAAAATACTCGACATCACAAAATATGAAACTTCTTTTTTATACGTGACGAGTCGAGACGCAAATACCTGGGTCAAGGAAAAGTAAAAACATTGGCCCTCTTAACAGAGATCTGCACCCTGTATACTTGGTCAGTACCATACAATTCACCAAAAGGCAATTTGGAGACGGCACTAGGTGGTTTTCCCAGCTGCTGAATACGAGTACTTCCTTCAACACCAGACATGCGGAGTGAACGACTCGACGTACGTGGAGTGCAGCACGTATAAAGGGCAAGTAAAACAATCCACCTGTCACCCAATCCAACGAGTGGTCAAGAAAAGAAAACTACCGAGAAGCAGTTACCATTTGTTCGGATTACCTTCGGCTTCGTAGAAAATCTTTAAAAGACAAATAAAACCCCAAAAGGGTACCTCGGACCCCACACCCGACCCTCTCACTCTTCATGAAACAAATTAATGTCACTGTCGCACTCCAAGTCACCGAACACTGGATATACGCCATCTGACCCGCAGAATTCCAAATCGCCTTCCCTTTGAGTAATAAAAACACCGAGCCCAGAATTTTACCAAGCTCTAGTACCAAATAAACGTTACACCAGAGGACTTCTTGATGGTTGTCTCCGCTTCTCCTCGGCACCGCTCTTGCGCCTTCGGTCTGCCCGACTGGTCAGAGCGTTGGTGAAGAAGCCAATTCTTTTCAGGAAAGAGTCAAAGATAAACAGATGAGGACCTTCTTTGCAACTCCTTGATGCCAGCCAGGATTCTCTTCACATGTCCCACCTTGGTCACGCCTAGCTCCTAGAGTGGGTGGGTCGGTGGGATTGGAAAGGTAAATCCATCATCTCTCAAAGGTGGCCATTATCACCTCTAAAGGAAAGACAATTTTTTTTTTCAAAATAATTTTAAATATTTGAGCGCATCAATGACCATGACAAGTGTGTAATGCATGGATAGGATCTCTGCATCCCAAAGGAAAATTCAATACAATATGCGGAAAAACACCTTACAAATTAACTTGAGCGCAGCCACTCACCTTGAGATCTCTCCGTTCGAGGTTGAGGAGTTCTTTGCCCTGGATGTCATTGCCCTCAAACGCTTCTCGGTATACACTCAGCGAGAGAAGTTCAAGCCAAGCACCAACTTCCTCCGTACCCCATTGGTGCACTGCAATGGGTGGTGACAGTTTGGAGGAGGAACGAGGAATGAAGATAATTTAATCCATAATCTGATACTGAAGTGCTAATTCTCCTAAGACGAGCTCAGTTTCCAGGGATTTAAATCCAAATCCTAAATACCGCTGCCTTCAGCTGGGTTTGAGCCAATAACCACTGCGTATCGAGGAAAAATGACGCTCGGGGTGAGATGTCAAATTGCCGCCCCCTCGCAACTCACATGCTGAATTAAACACAAAGCCCAATGAAATAACTATTACAAATCAAATTAGGTACAGTACATTTGCAAATAAACAGTTTAAGTTTTGTTTTCTGTCTTTGTTTTGTTTTGTTTTCAAAAAATTGTGGAAATTATGTAAAAAAATGTATCTTAGATAAATTGTATAACAATTGGCCCAACTTATTCAATAAGATGCCAGAAGTATTCCAAAAGCATAAATACAATGTCAATTCCACGTCCTCGCGTTAGGAGAAGAAAAACATGGGGGCAATACACCTGGCCCTCACCTGGGACAATAAACAGTATACTGCACTGAATAAATGTATTTTAAACCAATGCCAATGGTTGCTAGAAGACAGGGCAGCATGAAGAATCATACTAACATAATCATAAGACTTTAAACAAAAAAAACCAAAAAAAAACTATTTTGGGGGGCAACCCCCCTCTGGGGGGCAACCCCCCCTCCCCCAACCCCATATACCTCCTAGGACCCAATTTTTCTAATGCCTTGAACAAACTTTGGTATATCATGGGTGGTGAAGGTTGTGATGAAGTTTCATCGAAATCGTGTGTGTAGTTTCAGAGAAGAAAGCAAATATCTATTTTGGGGGGTCAAACCTGGACCCACTTTGACTCCATGTAGACCCACAAAAGGGGCAGATTTATTTAAATACCGTGAACAAACTTTAGTACATCACGGGTGGTGAAGGTTGTGGTTAAGTTTCATCGAAATCGTGTGTCTAGTTTCAGAGAAAAAAGCAAATTCCTATTTTGGGGGGTCAAACCTGGATCCAATTTGACCCCCGGTAAACCCCCTTAGGCCCTGATTTTTTTTAATGCCGTGAACAAATTTTAGTCACAACATAACAAATATAATTTGTGCCAAATTTGGTCGCAATCCCATCTGCGGTTTCGGAGAAGATGTTTCAAGTGTTTACGGACGGACTGACGAACTGACTGACTGACGGATGGATGGACGGACAACGCTACATCGCATAAGCTCCGCTGAACTTCGTTCCAGGTGAGCTAAAAAGGGAAGAAAAACGGCTGCAGAAGCAATCTCAGCATGCCAACCCTGCAAAGATGGAAGCAAAGAGAACGAGAGCTCCACGATGATGATAACATCGATCACAAGAGAATCCTGACACTGGGGGGTAGGGCACTTTTACAAGTACGATTTCTCAAGATTTTTCTAAGATGGCGATCAGCAGCAAGACCCTGAGGTCATGTGGCTTCTCCCCTCCGTGAAGCGCCATGTCGCATCAGCCCGCCACCCCTCGGCCTTCTGAAGGGGAATTCTACCATTTTTGCTTACGTAATAAATAGATGATATAGTGTTTTATCTGACAGGGTTTCAAAAAAAATTAATTTTCAACCTTTAAAAATCGTGCGAATAAATTCTGCTTTTTTGTTCGTATCCTTTTACTCACCTGTACAAATGAGCCGTGAACACGAATGATGCGTGAACGGCGAACTACAATGAGCGCGAAAAAGTACGTCCGCTTAGTTTCCCGGCCTGCCACGCGCTCCTTTTGCCCGCCCCCTCTCTCCGGGATATCGTTGGCCGCAACCATTGGTCAGCAAACGAAGGGCGGGGCCATTTGCACAGTTTAACTCCTCCCTTCGCCTGCGCTTTCATGCGTCGCGGCAAAATGGTACGAAGTGTCAATAATGACAGATGCAAAATAACAAATTTGTCGTCCCCCAAAAGTACAGCTCGGGGCGACCGCCCCTTTCGCCCCCCCCCCCCTCCTCACCACCCCTTGCTACGACAGTGCCACTGCATTCCCAAGTGTTGAGTGTTCGCCACTTAGCAACCACCATAGACATTTGTTTTCAATCCTTTCACAGCCCGATGTCTGGTGCACATAAGTTATCCCTCGACATTGATAACACAACCATGTTGTGCCCAGGTACCCACCAGGAAGTGATACGTTGGCTCTGCACTCTCGTGGCTTGAGGGTCTTATCCCTGCGGAAAAGGCGGAACCTGGAACCACCACGTTCTCGCTTTGAGAGATCCGTGACAGAGCCCTGAAAGTGATCGAAACAGGGCAAATGAAAACACCATCAGCAACATTCACACCCATGTACGTACGTACTTGTGTTGATGCTAAGAATATATTATTTTTGTATTTCAAAGCTTTGCACTGGTTCTGTTTCTCTTGCTTTTTGCGGTCGTAATAGGTCATATTAGTCATGGTCGTAGTAGTATTAGTATTAGTATTAGTAGTAGTAGTAGTAGTAGTAGTAGTAGTAGCATTATGATAACATGACGAATGAGTCTGATAACATGACGAATGATTACGATAACATGACGAATGAGTCTGATAACATGACGAATGAGTATAATAACATGACGAATGAGTATGATAACATGACGAATGAGAACAATAACATGACGAATGAGTATGATAACATGACGAATGATTACGATAACATGACGAATGAGTACAATAACATGACGAATGAGTATGATAACATGACGAATGAGTATAATAACATGACGAATGAGTATGATAACATGACGAATGAGTACAATAACATGATGAATGAGTCTGATAACATGACGAATGAGTCTAATAACATGATGAATGAGTCTGATAACATGACAAATGAGTATGATAACATGATGAATGAGTATGATAACATGACGAATGAGTATGATAACATGACGAATGAGTATGATAACATGATGAATGAGTCTGATAACATGACGAATGAGTATGATAACATGACGAATGAGTATGATAACATGACGAATTAGTATGATAACATGATGAATGAGTCTGATAACATGACGAATGAGTATGATAACATGACGAATGAGTATGATAACATGATGAATGAGTATGATAACATGATGAATGAGTCTGATAACATGACGAATGAGTATGAAAACATGATGAATGATTATGATAACATGACGAATGAGTATGATAACATGACGAATGAGTACGATACCATGACGAATGAGTACAATAACATGACGAATGAGTATGATAACATGATGAATGAGTCTGATAACATGACGAATGAGTATGATAACATGATGAATGAGTATGATAACATGACGAATGAGAACAATAACATGACGAATGAGTCTAATAACATGATGAATGAGTCTGATAACATGACAAATGAGTATGATAACATGATGAATGAGTATGATAACATGACGAATGAGTATGATAACATGACGAATGAGTACGATACCATGACGAATGAGTATGATAACATGACGAATTGTCTTTGGGCATGAGGAATTAGGTGGTGCAAGACAGAGTGAGCCTAGAGGACTTGGAGGAAATGGCGTTTCAAAAACAAAACTATACAAATAGGGTGGGAGGCAACGACCGTTTAGAAAAAGTCAGAACCTTCTGGTTCGGGGATTTTTGCACGTGCTGATAGAATCTGCAACTCCAGTTTCCAAGTTTTCCGAAACGGATTCGTCATGTTTTTATGTTGTATCTCCGTCCAGGTGCTGCTGTTGTATCCCGTTGAATATGTCATGTTAGATCGTACGTTATTTGTGCTACATATTGAATTTGTTTCCTATTGTTCAGGGCCTAAATGACCCGCCCCTCGGATAGAAAGTGGTGAAAATTATTTGTCTCAATGTTCCTCCTCATTTTGCGTCCTTTTCCCCAAATTTCTAACTTCTACCTCCTTAACATTATCCTATTTCCCCTCATCGCTTTAAAAAAATCAACACAAACCAAAAAACAAAAAACAAAAAAAAACATCTATCTACTTCCTGTTCTTCATTCTTTTTTTCCCCCTCTTTTCTCAATATCTCCAAACTGAATCTTCATTGAATATAAACGTTCTTATTCCTTTAAAAGCATTTCAAATTATTTAATAATGCTTTTCCACTCATATCTCTGGCATGCAGAAGGCTAAACGCCTTCTTCTTCTTCTTCACCACAAACTATTTATTCTTCACAAAGATAATTTTATTTTCAAAGATAAAGATTTTTTTACCAAGAAAATGATTATTTATATTTTTATTTATAGCACGTACAGCACCATGTTTCTCAACACCACCAACCATCCTCCGTGCATTGCACATAAAATCTTATCTCCCATCCCATGATCTTCATCTCCATTTGTTAAAGTTGGGAATTTGGAATCAGCACTCCTCCACTTAATGTTCCCTCCTTCCACTTCCACCAAGACTCCACCCCTCAAAGCTTCATGTCCCCTCTTTCTGCATCCCTCATCACCACACCCTTTCAATGTGTGACCTCACCACACACTTTCATCACCACACCCACCAAAATGCTTCTCCCCTCACCTAACCCTCTCAAACCTTCCACCACACCCAGCCCACTCAAACCTTCCACCACACCCAGCCCACTCAAACCTTCCACCACACCCAGCCCACTCAAACCTTCACCACAACCCACACACTCAAATCTTCCCCTCAATCAACACCCTCGAAGCCTCCCTCTCACCTAACCATCACAAAGCCTTCCTCCCCATCCTACACATTCCTGATGCCTCCAACCCTATCCCTAATTGTTTGGACCTCAAACATCTGAGGTCTCCGCTCCAACCTGGCAGATCCAGGCCACCGCCGATAAACCAGACATTATCTGTTTAACAGTATCCTTCCTCCCAAAGGATGTCGCTGACTCCTTATTGTCTCTCTCCGGTTATTGTCTCCTCAGATTTGATAGGCCTGAACCATGCTCCAGCAGTGGAATTGCACTTTACATCAATAGCTCAATTTCTCACTGTCATTGTACTGAACTTCCACCACCCAACCCCCCAGGAGCACCTCTGGCTGTGACTTCCCCTCCACTCCCACCTTTTGTTCATCTGTGTGTTGAACCATCCTCCAAACAGTGATGACTCCATATACACCTCTCTCAGACAACATGGACAAACTTTCAACCACTCATCTCGTCTCTCCCTCTCTCCCCGTCCGTCTCTCTCCCCGTCCGTCTCTCTCTCCCCGTCCGTCTCTCTCTCCCCGTCCGTCTCTCTCTCCCCGTCCGTCTCTCTCTCCCCGTCCGTCTCTCTCTCCCCGTCCGTCTCTCTCTCCCCGTCCGTCTCTCTCTCCCCGTCCGTCTCTCTCTCCCCGTCCGTCTCTCTCTCCCCGTCCGTCTCTCTTTCCCCGTCCGTCTCTCTCTCCCCGTCCGTCTCTCTCTCCCCGTCCGTCTCTCTCTCCCCGTCCGTCTCTCTCTCCCCGTCCGTCTCTCTCTCCCCGTCCGTCTCTCTCCCCGTCCGTCTCTCTCCCCGTCCGTCTCTCTCCCCGTCCGTCTCTCTCCCCGTCCGTCCCTCTCTCTCTCTCTCTCTCTCTGTCTCTCTGTCTCTGTCTCTCTGTCTCTGTCTCTGTGAGAAGGCTGAATGCCTCAATTCTGTGTTTGCCTCCAAATATTGTGTCCCCAACCGCTCATGCTCGGAACCCATCCAAATGCTCATGGACTCTGGTTCTTTTGCACCTGAGAAGGTGGAGAAGGTTCTTTCAACCCTCTATTCTGACTCTGCTCATGGACTGGACGGCATTCGCTCACGTGTCCGAAAACCTGCTCTGCTTTTCTTTCACATCCTCTCTCTGCCCTTTTCTCGCTATAATTTGCACTACATCATCTTCCATCTGCTTGGAAATCAGTCAACATCACCACATTACATAAAAAGGGGCAAAAACTGATCCCCTTAACGAGACCTATCAGCTTACTTCCAAACATCAGCATGGTCATGGAGTCTATCATCAAGAAAAGGAGGGATTTCATATCAACTATGAACAACGTCATCTCAGATCACCAATTTGGTTTCAGACCAGGTCACTCTACCTTGGACATGCTGCTTCTACTCACCCAACAATAGATGGAGGCAATCAATGTCAGACGTGAGATCAGGGCCATCTCTCTGTACATGTCTCGTGCTTTTGATACAGTCTGGAATCCCGCTCTCCTCTCTCCAATACTCTCCAAACTCTCTGCCTATGGAATCCAAGGTGAACTCCACACATAGTTTACTGACTTGCTCGACTCTTGCCAATGTGTGGCTCTCAATGGAATCTTTTGATCTCCTCTCCCTATCAAGGCTGGAGTGCCCCAAGGCAATGTTCTGGGCCTAGTCATATACCTGATCTTCATATCAGTGATCTATCCAACTTTCTGAAAAATCCCCTTTATCTATTTTCTGATAACTCCACCCTCTGCCCCCTCATCATTCAGACCGGCAGGCTGCAGCCTCTTCCCTCTCTTCAGTCCTTGACAAAACCACAAGCTGGTCAAACACTTGGAATATGTCTTTCAATCCTGGCAAATCCCACACTCTCATGTTGTCTCCACAAAAGGACCGTCTAGCAAACCCTCCCATCTACTTTCTTAATAATCTTGAGGAAGGTCAGTCATTCAAACTCCTGGGTCTCACTATCAGCCATGATCTTTCTTGGGCAAACCACATTTCAAAATTGGCCTCGAAAGCCAGATGCTGAATGGGCATACTCTGTCGTACAAACTCCTTCCTTGGCACTCCTAAACATCTATCCACCTGTAAGGCCTTTGTCCGCAGATTGATGGAGTACTGCTCTCCCCTGCCTCACATCTTTCTCAACTTGACACCGTGGAAACCAAGACCTTCACGATTATTGGAATCTCCCGTGATGACGCTGAGTCTATGAGCCTATCATTTTCCCATCACAGACAGGTCAGTGGTCTCTCTGTCTTCTACCGCCTTCTTTCAGACCTTGCACAATCTGCTCTTTCTGCCCATGTTTCTGCAGGGCTCACATGGTCCACCATAAACCCCCTTCTGGTGAAACTTCCTAAATCCAGGATCACTGCTCACCTCCACATATATGTTCCTCTTTTTCCCCGCCTGTGGAACCAACTTCAACATCATCTTCAATCAAGACTCTCCAGATCTTCAAAACAGCCGTTCACCACCATCTCAAGTCATCCCCAATCGAAAACCATGATGTTTTCCACCCTCATTAACTCCACCACGAACCTCCTCGTTCCTAATTTCCAGTTTTTCCCTCCTGAGAGTTTCCTTCTGAATCCATCTTATTAACCCCATGCACCATCTTAAGTTATTAACCCCATGCATTTCCCTTACCTCTCATTCCTTCCCACACCCATTGTTTGTCCAGGTCTCCCTCTATCTTGGCCTTCAACTCTGCCGTTGGTGTTCCCCCCTCTCTCTACTGTTCCTCTTGTCCTGTTTGTCCAGGTCTCCCTCTATCTTGGCCTTCAACTATGCCATTGGTGTCCCCCCGCCCCCTCTCTCTACTGTTCCTCTTGTGTCCTGTTTGTCCAGGTCTCCCTCTATCTTGGCCTTCAACTCTGCCATTGGTGTCCCCCCGCCCCCCTCTCTCTACTCTTCCTCTTGTCCTGTTACGTCTTGATCCGTTCAGTGTACTAAGTCTTCCACGAGCCATGACTATGTACACACAAAAAACAACAACATTGCACAGTGAAGTTAAACACGTGACCAGCGAGACAAACCTCAACATCAGATGGAGCCAAGGCATGTGTGAGCCAGGGTAATGATGCCAGGCGACAGAAGGACTGGTCTAGTTGAGACAGAGCAGAGCCCAATCGCTCCTCTTGTTTCGATTCCAACTGCTGAATAGAAATGATGGCAGAAAAAAACAAGGTTATCGGGAAGGTCAATCAAAGAATCAATAAAGTCGTTGTCATGAGATGTGTCAATGAGAATGTGACATTAAATAAGAATTAAAAAGAGCAAAAAAAATAAAATAATGAAATACATTATGCATGCGTGTTTCATTTACAGCCAGCTACTCTTCTTCATCTTCTTCTTCTTGTTGTTTTGAATGCAGCGCAAGACTGTGAGAAGTATAATTGGCTGGGGGCATGGCCGTGCCACTGATTCAGTGCCCCCTGTAGGTTAGAGAAGGAATTTGTAATTTGTCCATGGTGCAGGCGATGGCTCGCCTACGCTTCACAAAAGACACCGTGGGATCTTTAATGTCCACCAACTAATGCCGGCAGATGGGACACCCAGTTTAATGTCCATATCCGAGGGACGGCACACACATTGATTGATCCCTCACCCTGCCTGCGAGACACTGGGATGACAGTTTGTAGTTGGGCCCGAGATTCAAACCCAGGCATCCAGCCTACTTTGGAGTATTTCACAAATATCTAAGACTCATGGAAAAGCGTGTACACAAATCAAATGAAGGACAGCAATTACAAACACATAGACAATGGGCCAAACACACATGGTACCTACACGCTATTATAGCCGGATTCGAACCTGAGTTCTGTGCAGCGTCCGCCATGAGTCAGGGGTTCAGATAGGAACACGTAACAGGCAAAACCTGGTGCTCCATCATGTACCAATAAAAACGCAAAACGTCTTTGCGCAAAAGGAAACTCAGTAGAACCTCCATAAATGGAAAAGACAGTTTACTTTCTATGATCCAGGAAAGAGGAACAGCCAACAACGAGCCCTCAAAGCAACAACCAATTATATTTCACCACAAACTTAATGAGTTCTGCACTGTATGAGGTACATACACCTCTAACATTATACACCATCCTGGATGTGGGGGATCTCTGGGTCGCTCCTGGGAGATCGATCAGCTGTCCGTGCCGTGGGCTTGGTCGAGAGAACTGTCCAGGGCTATACAACAACAACTATCCCCGTCACCACTACTACTACTACTATTTTACCTTGAATAGATGAATAGGATTTGACACTAACTGTTGGTTGGCTCTTCAAGGGCATCCAATCATGGATGGCATGGAGGTTTATAAGTGTGATCCTGATGATGACAGATTTTGAAGCACGTTCTCGTCATTGCACACCTTATTCTTGTGAAATGGATACTGTTTCCAGAAAACGTTAAGTAACGCTGCTTTTGACATCAAAAGCCAAAACAGGGTTACGTTTTGAATGAGCAATTCCTACATTAGTTTGACGTAAATTGCAATCGGGTAGTGGATAGCGTTTCTGAGAATTGGAAATAAAATTGATTTGTTTTGCATATTTTTATTGAAGCATAAAATTTGATTCATTTGACGTGGGAGAAGGAAAAGCAAGGCAGAAGGGTGAGAGCTCCTGTAAAGAGCAATTAATTAACTCGGTTATATTGTGGATCAAATTCTGTCTGCACTAGTTGTCTTTGAGTGCGGACGTCGAGAGCAGTTGTGTTGACGTCGAGAGCTGTTGTGTGGACGTCTAGAGCAGTTGTGCGGACCTCGAGAGCAGTTGTGCGGACCTCGACAGCAGTTGTGCGGACCTCGAGAGCAGTTGTGCGGACCTCGAGAGCAGTTGTGCGGACCTCGAGAGCAGTTGTGCGGACCTCGAGAGCAATTGTGCGGACCTTGAGAGCAGTTGTGTGGACGTCTAGAGCAGTTGTGTGGACGTCTAGAGCAGTTGTGCGGACCTCGAGAGCAGTTGTGTGAACCTTGAGAGCAGTTGTGCGGACCTCGAGAGCAGTTGTGTGGATGTCTAGAGCAGTTGTGCGGACCTCGAGAGCAGTTGTGCAGACCTCGAGAGCAGTTGTGCAGACCTCGAGAGCAGTTGTGTGGACGTCTAGAGCAGTTGTGCAGACCTCGAGAGCAGTTGTGTGGACGTTTAGAGCAGTTGTGCGGACGTCTAGAGCAGTTGTGCAGACGTCGAGAGCAGTTGCTACCACCTTTACATAATCTCTTCTCACCCTCTTTTCCTCAATGATATTACTCCTTTCCTCCATGCATGACTTTCTCTAGAGACTATGCTTTATTCCCGCAAAGCTCAGCCTCGGATGTTGCACCATCCTCATCCCCTCCTTCTGCAACCGCTCCTCAATCTCATCCACCTCAGCTCTCACCTTCCACTTCCAACTTGTCTTCCTCTCTGAGAGCGCATTCTCCACCATTGGAAATTAATATTAAGGGGTGCAGGAGGTGGAGCATTTCCTGTGCTGACAAGCTTTTATCTTTTATAAATACGTATATACATGTACCAGCAGGATATCCTTAGAGGTATGTGTACTCACCTCTGAGCTGTTCAACCTGGGTTTGAATTTCAACCTGGCTATTAACTGTCGTCCTGGTGTATAAACTTGTACAAAATACACTTTTACATACGAGATGGCAGATCAGACTTACCAACTTCCCACACAGTAACTGCTCAGTCTCGCTATGCAGGGCTCGCACATTTGTCACCAGGTCGAGGACCTGCGCTTGGGTTGGATTCTGAAGGTAGAAGAAGTGTTTGCAGAAGAGGAGATAAACATGGATTTTGCAGTTAGAATAATTAAATAAAAAGTGTAACAAGAGTTGTACTTTTAACCAGTTAGTGGAGGTTGAAGATAAACAAAAGCAATAAGCAATTAAATAATTTTACATGCACACAGAAACACACAATAAAAAGTCCTTTGATACAAATAGTCTTCAGGACAAATTTTGACAACTTAACGAAATTAGAACGGTACTTGGTAGAGAGCACACCTCCGCCAGGCTGAACAATTTACATTTTGTATCCCACTGATCGGCCGGATCTGGATTCGGACCTGAACCAAAATCTAATCGGCTTGTTCTTGTCACCTAACCAACTTGTCCACCAAGTTTTGTCATAACTTGTGCACAAATTTTTGAAATATCATTTTTGGCCTCATCTCTCAATGGTGAAAAATCACTTTAAAAATCCTCGTATCCTGATCTTCACCAAAATCAAATCAATTCTTCCTTGTTACTCACCCAACCTGTCCAGCAAATTTTGCCCAAATACACCCACAACCTTTTGAAACATCCTGCTATAACAAACAAGCAGACAGTCAGCGTTGAAAAATATAATCTCCACCACCAAAAATAATAAACATTTTTTTTTTTTTTTTTTGCCATTACTTTTATCATAATATGTCTCAAACACTTTAATTGGAAGAAGTCTGGTTAATTTCTTATCCCCTCTCTCCATTCCCGAGTTCTATAAATGTCTTTGATAAATCGTTAAAAACAGATCAAGTCAATCGTAATTCGTACTTCACATGAACATGTGACTGGTTTCTCTTTTAAGCATCCACAAAATGAAGAAGAATCATGTTTCATATGAAAAGTTTAAGGTGACTCAACCCTCTTTTCTTTTTTTGGATGCAGAATGATACCTTCGGAAGGCCGAAGAACAACGTGGTCGGGCTTATTCCACAGTGAATTTTATCGGTTATTAGTTCATTATTAGTTTAGAAAAGATGAGCCTGCTGTTGGCTTAGCGGTTAGGGTGCCGGCTTGGGATGCAAGGATCCTGGGTTAGAATCCCGGTCGATCGCTGAATTAACACCAGGGGGGTTGACTCAGCCTGTCATCCTTCCGAGGTCAGCAAATTGAGTACCAGCTCACTGGTAATTCCCTGTGTGTCGCAAGAGGCGACTAAAAGGGTTGGCGGAAGGAAGGGCATCCGGCCATAAAACATCGATTCAAAAAGGGGACTACGGTGCCCAAAAAAGGCCAACCCCTGCTCTGCGGGGAAAAATGGCCTCTAAAGGTGGTTCTATTAGTTTAGAAAAAATGAAGTATTAAGCAAGTGAGGTGTAAATAAGACGCACACATAATGGACCGAATTAACTACACCCCGCAGAGGCAGGAAAACTGATATAATTAAAATAACGGGTTTTTATTAACTGAAGGTTGACCAGGGGTTGCGAACAATCGTGGGAAGCACAGTAAAGCGGACGTTTCAGACGTTAACCCTTCATTGAAGCAAGAGAGCTTTACTTCGCTCCCCAAGGTGGTTTGCACACCCTTGTCAACCTTCAGTTGATAAAAATCCATCATTCAAATTTTTGGCCGACACAGACTGACAGTAGCTTTGACAAGCTCAAGGATTCATCTGCATCCGTTATAACTGAACTCGTCCTTGGGAGTAAAAATTGCACAAATTTCATTTCAATACTCTACATCACTCGAATCGAAGACTATTATTGGTGTAAATTATTGACATGCAACTGAAATAACTATCAAATATGTGTTCAGATGTCAGAGATTTGTTCAAAGGCAAACATATTTCGGTGACATCTCCAATGGACAGGTTGGTGTTCTTTCTCGGGATTGTTGGTTCAAAAGCTGCTCCCATTTAGTCTGACTTTGCTCACCCACAAACCAAAACTACACGTTTGGTTCCAGAAAAGCGAGGTGAAGCGATAGGGTTGTAGAGTGCAGCATCCCGCAGTATACAGAAAGTGTTTATGCCCCCCATCCCGCAATGTCACTATTGCAAGGCTAGAATTACCATTGTGACCCTTAATATTGCCCATTCATAAGAAACCTTGAACAGGCCAGATTGATAAAGCATCAGAGAGATGGGATGGACCGTGGGAGAGGGAAGAAAAGAAAAAACATCTTGACCGCTCCACCTTTGATAGCCTCATGTTGAAGCAAAAAACAAAGCAAGTCTGCCTGGGCCTAACCTCAGCATGTCCGTAGAATGCCTGGAGCGAATGTGAGGCTGCGTTAACCGCGTGGGCCAGTTCCTGTTCAAGCCCATTGTGCTCTTGGGCTGCTGTATGGATCCTGGAAAAAAGTGGAGAAGGAGAAGCAAGGTTAAGGAAAAAATGTAATGGAAAATGTTATGTTCAAAAAAAAGTTATGGAAAACAAGAAGAAAAAGACATAAAATGTCATAGTCCCCATGTTTTTAGTAATTTTGCTTTACGGAGTTAAAGGCCATCAGTCAGCCATCTTTGGCCAGATTACAAAACAAAATCTGCATCTGTATCCTCTCATGTATTGTCTTTGTGCCAAGTTTGAACAAAATCGATCCATGCATGTCCAAGAAATGGCTGGGGACACGTTTAAATAACAAAATGGCCGCCACGTGGCCATCTTGGATGTGATCTCGAAAAAAAAATGATGTGAATAAAAAATA
This sequence comes from Myxine glutinosa, assembly GCF_964187855.1. NCBI lineage: Eukaryota > Metazoa > Chordata > Myxini > Myxiniformes > Myxinidae > Myxine > Myxine glutinosa. The sequence goes on along the minus strand of NC_136265.1, from coordinate 36,892,279 downwards.
AAATAACCCATCGTTCATTATCTGTGTGCCAAGATTGGATAAGATCGGTAAATGCATTTCCGAGAAAAGGTTGAGGACATGTTCGATATCGGGTTTTTTACAACTAAAATGGCCGCCAGTCTACCAGTCGGCCATGTTTGATCAGATCACAAAATAAAGTGAGGTGCACCTGTATGCCACCATATACTGTGATAGTGCCAAGTTTGAACAAAATCGGACCATGCATGTCAAGAAATGCTTGGAGGCACATTTAAGAAACACAATGGCTACCAGTCGGCCATCTTTAATCGCATTGCGAAACAAAACTTAAATGGTATTTATAGAATAAAAACTTACCCTGTGCAGTTAACTTGGTGTGAGCCAACTTTTCTGTTTTTGAACGTTGTTTTCTTTGATCCAATATGGCCGCCAGAGCATGTGAGCGATTACATCATAAATGTATGTTCTCTAATATAATTGTTGTGGAGATCACGCTCAATAAATTTCAAAATGATCAGACTAAGCGTTGGCACTGTGAAATTATGACGTCATAATTAAGGCACCAATGACGTCATCGTTAACAACACCTGTTCCCCATGCAGAGTTCTTCACAATGAGCCACGTGTAAATTTTTTCCATGGAGTGGTTTCAGAGATATAGAGGTGCGAAGTTTTTCCAATATGGCGCCCATACCATGTGACCTATGACATCATAATTGTCATTAAAATATTCTACAGGAGGAGGCGCTATGAAAAAATTTGAAATTTCGTTATGGTGAAAATTTCGTGTCAATGGGACCAAGAATTGCAGAGAAAAAAAAAAAAAATTCATACTGATCGAATCAAGCGTTACACTTGTCGAATTATGACATCATAATGAAGCTACCGATGACATCATCATTAACAGATCTTATTCCCCATGGGGAGTACTCGTCAATGAGCGAGGCGGTCGGACGAGACCCAACCCATAAGCCCCCGTTTCGGACTAAGTCCAACGAGGGGCTAAAAATATATGGAAAAGTGAAAAGTGTTGCGAGAAAATAACTATGGGAAAGAAAGCAGGGAATTTTTTTCCCCGTAAATGGAGACATTAGACGCACAACAATTTGCGATCATTGTTGGTTAGAGGGACAGGGAAACCTTTTAGATGTCTATAAGTCATCCAAAAACAATCAAATACGTTGTTGGAAAATGGTAAATTACTTTTGTTACAAATAATTGAAAAAGAGACGTTAAAAATGGAAGAGGGTTTTCCAAATGGAATAAAATGAGGAGCGCAGCATTAGCAAATCCCACTCTTCCCTCCATGGCTTCAAAATTGGCCGGTGCACCATCGTCCCATGTCATCCACCATCCTGACATGCAATGATCTTCAGATACCCCCCATTGGCCCTAGAAAGCTTCCTAATCCAACTCTCTTACTTACAGGTTGCACTCTTTTCCTGTTTGTTCATTTCCTTGCTTTGTGTCCAAGAGCTGCCCCCGTTGCCCTACTGTCAGCTCACACCCTCCGACCTTGCTCGTCCATGAGCATTGATCTTGTTAAGAAAAAAATAATAATCAGCTTTTAGTTTCTGGTGAAACATAAAGAAAACAAAAAAGTCTCACTGTGCTATGAGTGAGCGTGAGTTGCAGGCAAGTTGCTGGATCTCCAAGGTTTCATCGCCAGCCGAACTGTCAGGATGGGCGTTGAGGGATGGCGGTCGCGTCATGCTGTCGCAGCGCATTTTATCTTCCCAGAGTTTGAGCGTGCTCTCGAAGGCCTGCACCACCACAAGACAAAATGAGATTGCAATGTGCCTATGGTAACACACATTCCACATGTGCTATTGGACTAAAGGGAAAAGAGACAAAATATTTTGTCATATATGTGCATGTATGTGTGTATGTATATGTATGTGTGTGTGTGTGTGTTCTGATTCACCAGCCACATCATATGACCCATGGGGCTCTAAATTGGCTTCAACTGTGTCCATTCCTTTAGGATGATTTTGAACTTTGACCTCCCTCGACCCCATCACCCCCAAGCCTCCAACAACCCCACGTCTTCATATCCTCACCCCCAAACTCAGGTTGACCTGGGTGACCAGGTATCTCCCCAAATCCACTTTCTACCCCCACATCCCCTCACCAACCTCTCCACAACCCCCCCCCCCCGATCCCACCCACTCCCCAACACGCCCACATACTCAGTTTTCCCTGTAACAACGTTAAATTCACAATCTCGCGAGATGACGAAATCTCACATATATGACGGAGGGACATAGAGACTGACAAGTGTATTATTATGCAGATGTTTAATCTGGTCGGAATATTTTTAATGGTGATCGCAAGTTATGCCTGGGACATTTATTCCCTCATCTGCACAATCATCTGCACATCTGCCCTGGTGTTGGGCTAGCGGCTAGGGTGCCGGCTTAGGATCCTAGGATCCTGGGTTCGAATCCCGGTCGATCGCTGAATTAACGCCAGGGGGGTTGACTCAGCCTGTCATCCTTCCGAGGTCGGCTAATTGAGTACCAGTTCACTGGTAATTCCCTGTTTGTCGTTAAAGGCGGCAAAAAGGGTTGGCGTCAGGAAGGGCATCCGGCCGTAAAACATTGCTTCAAAAAGGGGACCAAAAAACAACAACAACCATGGTTCCCGAAAAAGGCCAACCCCTGCTTTGCGGGGAAAAATGGTCTCTAAAGGTGGTTATATCTGCACAACAGGATTTCTGTTTCATGAAGCCTTTCCTGATCTTGATGTGAACCGCTGCTGTATTCAGCGAGTATCCATAACAGCAAGGCTTTGTATTCGACATGTAAATGTGCATGCATGTGACACATGAAGAACACGATGTGACATGGCCCACAATCATGGTGAGCCGAGATCAAATAGCAAACCATTTCACTGGAGCTAAATAACAGCTCTGTGGAACGAAGGGAATGCAGCAGTATGTCGCATTTGTGTTTATGAGACACAAAGAACCCATCCTTATGGACGGGATAATTCTGGCAGAATTACAGATGGGATAATTCCCACAGAATTGCTGTATTTGAAACGGCTTGTAATGTGTGTTGATGTCTAAATGCCCCCTTTGATTGATGCCCCCTCTCCCCCCAGAAAAAAATTAATCTACTATATAAGAGAGCCGTTGGTCTGTCTGCGTGTCTGTCTGTGTGTCGCCATTTTTCTCAGAGATGGCTGAACGGATCTTCGTCAAACTTTCAGAGGTTCATCAGTGAGTACCTGGGAGTGTTGTAGGCAAAAATATTTTTTAGAAAAAAAAGAATATATTTTTTTTCGAAAATAAATAAATAAATAAATAAACAAACAAACAAACAAATCGCTCGATAGTGCCTCGGCCTTTTTAAAATTAATGACAGTTATATACAAGTACACATTCGCATAAATAAATACAAAACAATCACCAGACATTTGAACACAAATACATCAAACAATTCCGGAAGTGTACGAAGTTGGTAGTACGGCTTCTTCTTCTTCCTGTTCGGCATCACACTTACCTCAGAAACGTGATGAACGGCACATTCACCAGCATATATTCAACGAAAAGGTGATGAACCGCCCCTTCCACTCCCCCCAATCCCTTCCTCACCCCTCTCTATCCTGTCTCCTCCCCCTCCCTCCCCCCACCCAGCAATGCTGCTAGTAAATAAATAAATAAAAACTTTCCAGGAGTTTTTACCTGAGTACAATCCTCAGTTTTCACTCATTCCGTCCAGCAGTTCAAGAGTGCATAGAAGTCAAGTAAGAACACACACACACACACACACACACACACACACACACACACACACACACACACACACACACACACACACACACACACACACACACACACACACACACACACACATCTCAAATTATAGTACGATATACTTACGCTGTATGTAACATATGCCGAATACAATATCGTGTTTGCAAGATAGTGTGAACAGGGTATGAGTGAACCTCAGTGTTGTGACTCATGTCACATGTAGACCAGACTTCCTCTAATGAGCAGGCTGAGTTTTGACAATGACAATGTAATTCTTCTCTTTCTATTTTGAGGAAGAAGATTAGCAATAAGGATACATCTGTGTTTCTCTTTAACACTCCACGTATTTAATGTTTATTAGCCATGCCCAAAAGGAAGGCATATTGTAATATTTGTGTATGTGCGTGCGTGTGTTCTTCGTTGGTATTTCCAAATGCGGGTTTCAGAAGGTGGAACGGAGTCCTCCCAGGTCCCGAAGTAGCCACCTCTGTTCCAGTAAGGGATCATGATCAATGGACCAATCAAGATCAGGTAAAGATTTCTTATTCTCAAAGTTTTGTTCCGAGGGCTCTTTTCCGAGGGATCGTCAATGAGCCCCGGACAGCTTACAACTGCAGTTTGTTTGTGATAATCTTCACAGGGATGTTTATTCAGGATCATCATGTTTGATGGGATCATCAGGTCGTACGTGAGAGTGACTTCCTTGTTTTCAATTATCACTTTTGGTTCATGTTTCCACGAGTTTTCTGGAACTGGGATATTGAGACTTTTGCAGATGTGCCAGTGGATTACTTGACATACATTATTGTTGTACCTTTGGGTGTACAGCTGTTCTGACATGAGTTTTTTTTTTACATCCTGATAGGAGGTGACCTGTAATTTCTGTTTCTACCTTGCAGAACCTACACTTGTCTGATGGACTCATTCCCACCATTTTCTTAAAGCCATTTATGTCGTGTCCTTGTTCTTGGGCATTAATTGTGATACATTCTCCGTTCCAGTTGAGCTGACCTCTTATTAGCCATTCCAGAAAGCCTTCTTTGTCTACTCCCAATCTGTCCAACTCTTTTTTATATATCTTCCTGCTCTTTTATCATTTTCCCAATTGTCGGTGTATTTATTTATTTATTTATTTATTTTTGTATACAAGATCGAGGCTCGTGTAAGAGCTAGCACATTAAACACACATTAGCACATAAAACATAATAAAGGGAGGGGGAGACAAGATGGGGAGAGAGGGAAGCACACAAGCACAACAGTAGAGAACAGGGACATCGGGAGATCTGTAGGAGGGAGAGGGTTGGGGGGGGGAGGGCGGAAGGGGTACACGGTATAAAACAAATTGACACTACTAGGAATTTCAGGAATGAAGTCGGATATTGAAAGAGGTGGATATGGGGTGTATTAATGGGGGTAGAAAATATCAAGGTTTTGGATGGGGGAAGATAAGAGATGGTGGTGAACAGCTGTTTTAAATACCTGGAGGGAGGAGTGGGATTGAAGAGAGTGAGGGAGTTTGTTCCAGAGGTGGCAAAAAAGAGGAATGAAAGAGTGAAGGTGATCAGAGTCTTGATTTTGGCAGTTTCACCAGAAGCGGGTTGCTGGCAGATCTTGTGCGACCTGTAGGAATATTTGGGGGACAGAACACAGACAGGGCTGGGGTAGCAAGGCCGGATAGGAGTCGGTAGGGGACAGAAAGACCACCAACCTGCCTGTGGTGAGAGAGTGAAAAGCCCTCAGAGTTAGCTTCATCGCAGGAGATTCCAATGATTCTGAATGCTTTGGTTTCTACAGCGTGAAGCCGAGCTAGGTGTGAGGCAGGAGCACCAGCCCAGAGGGGAGAGCATTATTCCATTGAGCTGCGGATGAAAGCTTTGTATGTGGTGAGGAGCTCAGAGGTGCAAAGGAAGGTCTTCGCACGACGGAGGATGCCCAGTCCGCAACTGGATTTGGAGGCCAGCTTGGAAATGTGGTTTTCCCAGGAAAGCTAATGGCTCATAGTGAGACCCAAAAGCTTGAATGACAGAACTTCTTGGAGAGGATTGTTGAGAAAGTGGATGGGAAGGTTGTCCAGTCGGTCTTTTCGGAGAGACATAGTAAGAGTGTGAGATTTGTCAGGATTGAAAGACATGTTCCACTTGTTTGACCAGTTTGTGATTTTTTCCAGGTCTGCAGAGAGTGAGGAGGCTGCAGACTGCCGATCTGAGGGGTGAGATAAGGAGCGGCAGAGAGTGGAGTCATCAGCAAAGAGATAGAAAGAATTTCCCAAGTCGGAGAGATCATTGATGAAGACCAGAAAAAGCACAGGGCCCAGAACACTACCTTGGGGAACTCCAGCCTGAACATGAAGAGGAGATGAGAGAAACCCATTCAGGGCCACACGTTGACTACGACTCGAGAGGAAGTCCGCAAGCCATGCGTGGAGATTTCTATGGATACCATAGGAGGAGAGTTTGGTGAGCAGAGCGGGGTGCCAGACAGTATCGAAGGCACATGATATGTCAAGGGAGACGGCTCCGAAATCTGTATATCTGTTGATATTTCATTTTATATTTTTCTTTCTTATTTTCTGCAATTCTTGGGGCTGTACTCGTTTTAGTTTATTGTGTGACATCTTCCATTCACGCCTGTCTTTGGAAATGTTTTCCAAGGTATGTTAGTTATAGCTTCTCCGGTTTGTTGTCTTTCGTGTTTGCTTACAAATTGGATTCGTTAGTCTGTTGCACTTTTAACATATTCAGCCAATCCTGCAGTTGTCATGCTGTGTATTTGGTTGAGATCCATCAGGCCGCTACCTCAATACCTCATTCTTGTCTAAACAGGTATAGGCGGCCGGCCAGCAAGCCTAAAAAACACTTAGCATGGCATTCTTTGTTAGAAGCTGGCAACCACGCCAATTATCTTCAGAATACCTTGCTGAATAACATAGGGGTGGATGCCACGCTCAACTTTGCATATTTCGGACATAATGGTCAGTTCTGACCACATATGGTCAAAAATGACTATTTTTGACTTTAATACGCATTTAATCTACATTTCATCAGCTTTCAGAAAAAATAAGTATATAAGCCATGGCCTTGTTAGGTTGAACACAATTGTTGTCTGTAAGTTTGGAATTACATGATAAAACATAGGAATTTCAAGGACAAAATGTCATTTTTCTCGATTTTCATTTTTACAATTGAATGCGTCTATTTCAGGGTAGATGAGAACTGTCCACAGCATACAAAGGAAATATTCGTTAATACTCGCCTACATTACACAATCTACTCAATACCCTGGTGTTGGGCTAGCGGCTAGGGTGCCGGCTTAGGATCCCAGGATCCTGGGTTCGAATCCCGGTCGGTCGCTGAATTAACGCCAGGGGGGTTGACTCAGCCTGTCATCCTTCCGAGGTCGGCTAATTGAGTACCAGTTCACTGGTAATTCCCTGTTTGTCGCTAAAGGCGGCAAAAAGGGTTGGCGTCAGGAAGGGCATCCGGCCGTAAAACATTGCTTCAAAAAGGGGACCAAAAAACAACAACAATCACGGTTCCCGAAAAAGGCCAACCCCCGCTTGCGGGGAAAAATGGCCTCTAAAGGTGTTTTTTTTAAATTACACAATCTACTCAATAAAACAAGCTTTCTTTATCTTTACAGATTCACATTAAATAGAAAGCAGTCCTACCGAAAATGGCAAGCCCCGGTGTGAAGCCGGTGAAAGTGTTGAAGCGGAAGCGAAATACTACATTTCACCATTTCACCATTTCACCCTTTCACCATTTTCAGTACTACATTTCACCCTGTCTATTTTGTCAAGATGACAAGGTAGAACCTCTGCGAATCGGCTCATCTGCTGGAAAAGCTCGAATTTCTGATGTTATTGGGATAAGAAGAAAATTAGGAGACACTCATTCGGCCCTTCTTCAAGAAAGTTTGAGCGATATTTCAGAAACGCAGTGGGAGTCAAACAGTATCCATTGGCACAAAACTTGTTACGGTAACTTTACTTCTCAGGATCGCTTGAATCGACTAAGAAAGAAACAGGGTTCCCAATTAACAACATGTGAGGTCGGCGAAACATCTGGCGAGACAACCTCACGAACAAGTCGCAGATCCCATCAGATGGATTCCGATCGGTGCAAGTTTTGTCAAGATTCAGATCGACGGAAAATGCACAATGTGGAGACGACGTCCCTCTCCGACAAAATTCTGACAATGGCAAAAATTGACCTAACAATGAGAGTCAGATTAGCCAATGTAGTAGATTTAGCGTCAGCTGAGGGGAAATACCACTTAAAACGCTTGGTGGAGTTTGAGCGAAGAATGTACAAAGCACAGAAAGATGTCACAAGACAGAGAGAAAATTACAAAGGTTTAGACAAAATCTGCATGGATCTACAAAACGGGCTATCGTTGGGTCATGTCTACGACATGGGGGATGTTTGGAACAATACCAGCGAATTTGTAAAACCACGAATACAACGCCGCCATCTCGATATTTTTCAAGACGACAAACTTTCTACGATGACGTAAGCCACCGTATTGGTTCCAAGGGTAGTTTCGTGCGTCCTCTAAATGTCCAATCATCCCTTCTAATGTATCCCAGAGCTTGTTTGTCGCTTGTACAATGTGCCAGATCCATCTGGTGGCGTGAATAAGGGCAGGCATGATGTATTTTCCAAAGGTAGGAAATCTCTGGAAATGCTTCCACCAACAGAAGACTCGTTCCAACTACACTGGGAACGGTCCAACCACCAAGCCAAGATTTGGCTGCAAGCAAGCGTTCCAGTTGCCATAGCCGAGGATCCATCTGTATGTGGTGGATGGTCACCAGGTCCGACTGAGTTGACTATTGTGTGGACTCGAATCCCATCAATCCCAAAGGCCTGTATCGAGATCATCTCCTGTGGATGTCAAACGAAATGCCGCCGGGCTCACTGCAAGTGCTGTGTATCGAGACAGGTGCGCACTCCAGCATGTGGCTGTAATGCAGAGAACTGTTGCAATCCGTCCGATCAAACCATGGACTAAATAACCATAAACATTCATGGACTGTGATATAGAAATACAATTTTGAGACGTGTGTTTCTATGCGAACAGATTCGTCTCTAAGAACTATGCTATTCATGAACAAAGTCCGCTAGTAGAAGTTGCATCCACTGCATCGATCAATATTTCATTTATATGGATATGAATACATGTGAATATAGTATATCAATATAAATAACGAACTCGAAAAGGACTAAATGGAAGTATTGTCATTGTATTGTTGGTTGATTCGCAATATCAATTGTGAAACCGATATTGTACCCACATTGATCGAGCATTACGCTTTGCGATTTGGGATATCAAATCCATTTCGGGGTCAATTTCATTGCCAGTTAAGAATAATTTAATTAGAAATAGTAGAATATGTATGTTATCAAACAGTTTGGATGATCAAGTTTAATAAATCATTCAAGTTTGGCAAAACGGTGTCTTTATTTTTTTCGTTCCAGGCCTGTTTTTACAATTTAGAGAAAAACGTGTTTTTGTGTCGAGAATCTGTTAGCAATTCAATATAATTTCAAGGATTTATAAGGCGACCAAACTTTTATAAACTACTCTACATCCTTAAATGATACAGTTTTGGAAAGCCCTTGTCTTATAGATTAAAAAATATAGCAGTATTTGAAAAATGGTAATTTGTGTCACCAGTGGTCAGTTTTCACCAGTATGTCCGAAAAAATGCGATTTTGAGCTTGGCATCCACCCCTATGTTGTCGAGCACGGTCTTGTGAACACATGCAGCATGGATGCCAGCTTCGAACAAAAAATACCTGCGGCACTTTTTTAAAGCACTTTTTTTCCGGTTGGCCGGCCGCCCAGTACATTCTCGGGATGCATCGATTTTTGGAAAACATTTTGTGGATGGTGAGAAGTTTCCTCGTTTTTATATCTAGTTTAGTGATTTCCACCTGTGGCCAGTTTATTATTCCGCAGCAGTTTGTTCGTGTATCTATGCATTTGTGTATGTGCGTGTGTGTGT